>NC_065581.1:88438980-89069813 GCF_024542745.1 Macaca thibetana thibetana | reverse complement strand
TAATTTCTGGGCCATACATTAAGAAAAAAATCTTAAAAAGTTTTTAAACCATAATTTCTGTGTGACTTACTGCATTACATATGTGAAAGTTTTAATTTTTCTTTCCTGCTCATGTTAATTCCACAAATTGGATGGTGCTTATAAACTTGAATTATACTTATGTATATATTAGATAGTACATATATAACAGTAATGGATTGGAATTCTAGGAACTAAATGATAATGGATTAATCTCTAAAGAGAAAACATTACAGATATTTTCACTTTTAAACTATTAGGCCTAATGGGAGAGTTCACTTCTATTTTTGCTTTAAAAGTATGTTCATTTTTCAGTAATCTTGACAAAGAATTAATAAGAAAAGCTGATATGATAAAATTACTTAATCAATGGGAGAAATAGTCACCATTTTTATTATGGAAAGAACATTTAACATGAGATCCACTTTCAACAAAATGTAGGTGTGTAATAGAATATTGTTAACTATAGGCACATTGCTATACAGTGGATCTCTAGAACTTATTCATCTTTCATAACTGAAACTTTATTCCAATTAAATAGTAACTTCCTGTATTCCCCTCTCCTTAGCCTCTGGCAACCACCATTCTACTCTCTGCTTTTGTAAGTTTTACCATTTCATTAATACTTAATATCACACAATATTTGGCTTACTATGAATGGCTTACATTACTGGGCATACTGTCTTCTAAGTCCATGCATGTTGTCCCATCTGGTGGAATTTTCTTGTTTTTAAAGGCTGAGCACTATCCATTTGTGTCTATATACCACATTCTCCTATTTATTACTTTGCTGTACGTTTGGTTGTTTCCACAGCTTGGTATTGTGAATAATGTGGCAATGCACGTATGTGGGATATGTGGGAATGCACATATCACTTTGAGATCCCAATTTCAATTATTCTGGATAAAGACCTGAAAGTGGAATTGCTGGGTTATACTGCAGTTTGATTTTTAATTTTTTGAGGAATCTTCATACTATTTTCTGTAGCAGCTGTACCATTTAACATTCTTATCAAAGATGTTCAAGCATTCCAGTTTTTCTATATCCTCGCTAACTCTTGTTATTTTTTTGGTTATTTAATCATAGAAGGAGAAGTTAGCTGGCAAACCAGCGAGCAGGACCCCAAAAGACCCTAAGTCTAGCAGCATCTTGATTTTGGACTTCCCATCCTCCAGAACTATGATAAATAAATGTTCGTTGTCTTAGTCACTCAGTCTTTGATAATTTGTTATAGCTCCCCAAACTCACGAAGACAATTAGTGATGTTGAGCATCTTTTCATATGCCTGTTGGCCATTTGTATGTCTTCTTTGGCAAAATGGCAAAATGTCTATTCAAAGCCTTTCTCCACTTATTAACATGGTTATTTATTTTATTTTATTTTGGTATTGATTTGTAAGTGTTCTTTACATATTTTGAATATTAGTCCCTTATCAGATGTATGATTTGCAAGTATTTACTCCCATTCTGTAGGTTGTCTTTTGTGTAGGAAATAGTAGTCTATTTTTAATATAGAAAAATAAATTTAATGTGAGATCTATTTTCAAAATGTAAGTGTGCAATAGAATAGTGTTAGCTATGGGCACAATGCTATACAACAGATCTCCAGAGCTTATTCATCTTGAGTAACTCTAGTTCCATTTGGGGCCAAGTACTTTATTTGCCTGAATTAAATCTTGTTGTTGTCGTTGTTGTTGTTGTTGTTGTTTTTTGAGACAGAGTCTCTCTTCGTCGTCCAGGCTGGAGTGGCGTGGCACCATCTCGGCTCACTGCAAGCTCCGCCTCCCGGGTTCATGCCGTTCTCCTGCCTCAGCCTCCGAGTAGCTGGGACTACAGGCGCGCACCACCACGCCTGGCTAGTTGTTTTTTTTTTGTTTTTTTGTTTTTTTTTTTTTTTTTTTTTTAGTAGAGACGGGGTTTCACCGTGTTAGCGAGGATGGTCTCGATCTCCTGACCTCGTGATCCGCCTGCCTCGGCCTCCCAAAGTGCTGGGATTGCAGGCGTGAGCCACCACGCCCGGCTTGAATTAAATCTTAAATTATGCACTGCATACATGTAAAAAAATTCCTAAGTCTAGACAGATGTTTATTGAAAATGTTTAATTTGTCAATACAGTGCATCATTATTTAATGAAAGAAATAATATTGCAGTGCTATTTTCTTTACTTATTTTACAAAAATCAATCTGGGAAAGATGATTTAGTAATGATCATTCTTCATTTGCAAAACAAGGTTGACTAATTCATAATAGAAAAGTTGGCTAGAATTTAAAGACTTACAGGAGAAATTCATATGACTCAGTCTGCTTTTGAGTAAACCAAAAGATACAAAAAAGATTTGACTATCTTTTGAAATACCGTGAATTCAAGTTTCTTTTTTTCCCGAATTTGGTTTAAGAGGGATTATTCTGTTAGGAATGAGAGAAGGAGCCTGGGAAAAAGCTTATAGAAAGGCAGAACCCTTTTCGTTACCCATTAATGCTTTTTTAGAGTTGTTCATTTTTTCTGTTCTATTGGTGTCACATAATATTTGTTTCATAATAAATTATGATCCATAGTACTATCAATTGAGTCAGTTCTATTATACTGTTTGGCAGAAACCCAAAACAGGCAAACATAAATTTTTGGTTTCCATTAAAACTTTGAGAATATTTAAAGCTTCTTTAAGGACAACAGGAAAGACCTGCTTCTATACTTAAAATATATTTCAGTGACATCCAAATAAATGGTTTTCCATTTCATACTGTAACTCTTTTAGAGATAAAATCAAAGAAAGTTGCAAGATACGCAGCCAGAATTCAAGCGGTCATCTGGGAATATCAATACCATTCAAACTATTCAAACACAATAGCCCAGACAGACACACTTACTTCTACCACTCCAACGCTTGACAGATCAAACCATGTGGGAATTTAATTTTAGGATCTTCAGTTTCACCATGATGCAAGTCTTGCTGAGACCTGCCAGGCAGGCATTGCTGAACTTTAGCTCTCATTTTAAATCCAACTTTATGCTTTAATTTCTTCTTTGACTCAGAAATCCTTTTTTTTACTTCTTTTTCTATCACATTTTTTTCTCCTGACATCTTACAAAATTTTCAAATCCTCCATAAATCTTTTATTTTGTTTCAGGTAAGTATATTTGTTTCAGTCATCATCTGGTCATCCCCCAAAAGCACCAGAGAGGAATGAGAACCAATAATTGTGTAATATTTACGTGATTAAAAAAATTAATTTAACCTTAGTACTAATTCCGGTGCTAATCTAACAGAATTTAAAGGATCTATTGTTGCTTCCCTAAATGTAAGAGAAAGAGGGAGGGAAAATCCCTTAAATCTAATCCCAGCAAATTTCCCTTCTTCAGTAAATATTCTGGGTTCCTCATAAAGATTTGTAGAAAGCATTTTAATATCTGGTGCCACTAATATTGACAGTCAAAATTTGTGATATTACGGGGCAAAGGAAAGATAAATAGAAAAAAATAATACAAGTCCTCAGTAATATAAAATGATAAAGAATAGATAATATTATTGTCTAAATGAACCTCCCTTTCTAAACTAAAGAAATATTATTATATTTAAGAAACAACAGTTTTGCTAGCCAAAGATGATCATAGTCAAATTAATTACAATGTTAAATTCACAATGAAATTTTATTTTAAAACTTAATTTGTCTCTTAAGGAACAAAAGGAAGAGAATAAATGTTATTATTTTATTTTATTTATGTTTTTCTTCTAGAAATGCCTCATCTATAAATATTACTAATAAACTCTTAGTATAATGTCAAAGTTTTAATTAATACTTGGTATTAATAAAATACACCTTTATTTTCTTCTTAAAAGATTAAATTTTATGGCACTACATCCTCTTGGTTTCCTCAAAAGTTTTTATAGAATGGAAGCAAAAGTGTTTTTGAGAAATCTAGGATATGTACTTCCATAAAATTATAATTGTTAATTTGTGCATATAGAAATCTTGATAGCTGTTATAATGATTTTATTATTTATAATGAATAATAAGTAATCTTGGCAATTTTTATCACCTTCACACATTATGCAAATTTTAAAAACTCTTCAAAAATAAAATATGAAAAAAAATATACATCTAGTAAAATAGTTTTTGTTTGAAGTATTTATTTTCTATTTTTCCTCTAGTATGGTATGGAACACTAAATATTATTTAAATAATATCTTCTAAATGTTATAGGTAGTCAGAAGTTTTTCACTGCTTGTATGTATGCATTTTATAGCTGAGGGTGAATGAGTAAGGTGTAAGGTAAAAAAAATAGAGGAAGTTAGGGATAGCATCTTAGTTGAATAACAGAAAACATCATCATTTTAATAGTAAGAAATACATAATTTTAAAATGAAATTAAAACCATTAATAAACAGGTCAATGGCTAGAGAAAATTATTACACATTTACATTTGTTTTTTACCTAAAGGTATGAACCATTCTATAGAAATGTAAGAGATGCAGGAGGATGGAAAATTACAGATTAAACTGTCTTGTCAGAAAATTCATCTTTTTTTCTAAAAAATATGGTGACAGCTTTCCTCCTACATCCCTGACATTAAAAAAATTTATAGATGATGAATAATAGTATAAAACTATAAATAGCCATGAGAATAGACATAATATATTCCAAGAATTCTAACTATATTATTGTACTGTGCACCTTTTACTGTTCAATTTGCACATTATGTTTCTGTAAATCTGTGAATGCCAACAATGTGCTTACTTGTAATTTTGAAACTGCACTACAATCATTGCTTTACAATATTTCAGAAGACAAATAATAGACTGCACTTTGCTTTTCTTTTATGATCATGTACTTTTAAAAGATGTATAATATTTACTCTTATGCAATATTTTTATCATGTCAAAATCGTTATTTTCTGCATTTTAAGAGCCGTATTATGTTTCTCCTTTAAAATATTCTTTGCTCATTTGTTTCTCTGTTTTCTTTCTTGATTCAAGCAATGGTAACACATCCCCCTTAACTTAGAAAGTATAACCATATATTAAAAACACTTCTTTAGATTTTTGTCAAGATTCTTATCATTGTGAGTGTAATTTTAAGTCAGTGGTTAAATATTAAATTCAGAAACATACTTAAGATTATCTGGCCCAAACTCTTTACAAATCACAAAATTAAAGCACAGCAAACTTAAATAATTCACCTACGATTATAGGAAAAGTTAAGGAAGACACCAAGTCACCCAAATGCTTTCAGAAAATCCCAGTCTTCTTAAAAAACTTACTTTGGGCGCATTCATATTTAGTAGACTTTTGGATTAAATACTCTAAGGTGTCTTCTCTATTTTGTCTCTCACAACTAAGTCCTTGGTAAAACCGAAGTAATATTTGAATATATTGGTGACTTATAAGTAATCTTTATGAAGTTGTGATTTGGGGAGCACACTGAGCTCAATACTGAAGTCTGGAATAGCTAAATTTGATAAGGAAATATAAAGGTAGACATATCTGTAATATTACAAGCCTAATTGTAACATTAAAAAAGTAAAAAGAAATGGGTAAAATTAATTTTAATAATACATTTTATGAAATCCAGTATGTCCCAAATATCATTTCAACTGTATGAGACATTATTATATCCTTTAACTTTTCTTACTCTTATCTATAACTTATCATTTTATCTTTCTGTGCTGTACCTTGAATAACTTTTTTTCTGATCTATTTTTGGCTTTAAAATTCTCCCTGCAGCTGACTCTAATATTCATTAGATATTTAACTTACCCACTAAATTTTTATTTTTTATTTAGTTTTTGTTAAACTTTTATTTTCAGAAGTTCTTTTTGATTCTTTTTTATATATGTTTCGTTTCCACTTCTCTAAAGATATTTTTAAACTTCTTGTTTTTAAAGAAAATATTTTAGAACTGTGCGTGTATGTCTTATAATTCCTGTCTGACTTCTTTATGAGTGTGTTTTTGTTGCTGATACTTTGCTTTGTATCTCTTCTGGTACCTTGTCTTTCCATGTTCTTGGTTATTTTGTTATTTGATTGCCTTTTCAATGTTCTTAACAAATTATTTCAGGTTGTAAAGAAGATAACTTTCTGCAGAGAAGATCTGTGATTACTTCTTCTAAGTGTGAGGTGCCACTAACTGTCTAGGTCTATTTCATTTCAAGATCTGAGATTAAAGCTCCAAGTTTACACTCTGGCTGCCTTATGTTGTAGCTTCTCAAGATGTGTTTTCTTTTTACTTGCTGCTTTGTTTAGCACCAAGGGAACTGTTGTTGTTAGTGTCCTGTGGTATGCTGTTGGGAATGAGGTCAATTTTTTTTTTTTTTTTTGGTCTTCCTCTCATAATGATGGTTTAATACTTTGGGGACTTAGCTTAGTGTGGGCAGTGTCTACTATAATAGCTCCTTTCTTAGGCAGCCTCGTAGGTTTAACTTTTGTCTCTGTTGCTTCATAACTTTAAAGATCAAACTCAACATTCAAGATTGTTTTTTTGGATTGTCAACTTTGCTGTGTACAAAAGGCTTTAAGAATCCATTTCTTCTCTGCTCATCAGCTTTCTCTTAATTTTTATTAAGTAATTTTAATTTTTCACTATCTTGTCAGTTAATTCTTTTAAGAATAATTGGAAATACATATTTTTTTTTCTAGTATTTGGAGTTGGCTTGGTGGGAATAATGCTCAGAATTGCCTATCTTATTATATTCCTGAAAATGGAAGTTCAGTGGAAGTTCTTTTGTCTGTGGGTATGAAAAAAGATCATTCTAATATTTTGAAAATAGTTGGACATTATTGTATAATTTCAAGCAAACTATTTCAAGCCTAAATAATTTCAAAGGGGGATTTGTACAGGAATATTTATAGTTATCTTATTTGTCCAAAGTCTAGAGGCATATTAATACCATATTGCAGGGGCTCTGTACTGAAAAATGATACTTAAGTTTTACAATAGTCATACCATGGAATAGACAACAGTGAAAATGGACAAATTACTAATGCATTAAACAGAATGGGTAAATCTTTGAAACATAATATTTCTCATTGAAGTAATTCTAAAAAGTCTAAAATACGGTATGACTTTTAATGCTCTTAAGCAAGGAAACAAAAGATTGATACTAAATGGTAAAACATTAAAACTAACAACATTAAAATTTAGGATATTTGTTACTTTTCAAAAGAGAAAACATCAATAGGATATGGGAAAAACACACCGGTAGCTTCAAATATTGGTAATGAATATCCTAGTTCTGAGTTTACATAGTGATTTCAAAGTATTTATTTTATTTTTATATTTTATAACTGTCCTACATTTATTATATATAACTTACATTTAGAACTTAAGCTCACACAAACACATGTATGATTTTGTAGATATCTATAATTGTTCGAGTCCCATAAAAAACTATTAACCCTAAACTATAGGGTTTAGTGCCTCTCTGTGGCACCAAATAATTGAGCATGTGATGTAGTGACTTGAGTCCTGGTTTTAAATAACTCTAATTGAAACTTTTTTCTCAAAATCTAAGGATGCAGCTATGTGACTACACTATTTTGGATTGGACTAGAGTTCCAATCTATTTTCTAATCAATTTGGATATTACACACTGCCCCATTCAGATGTCTGAATTTACAAAATATATTCCATCTTAGTCTGGCTATTTGAGTCTGATTATTTCAAGTATGGTTACACAGAGAAAGGGGAAATGAAATTTGATAACAATCTTTAAAACTGTGGCTCATTATATCACTTTATTCCATACAATTCAAGCAAATCACTTTGGTAGGCTATATTATCATGTCAGTTAGCTCAAATGAACATGTTCACAAAACAGGCTTTTGGATACTGCTTGCATTCTTGCTACATAAATATGGTTGTTGAAACTTATAAACAGTTGAACTTTGTTAATGCAAGCTGGTGGTTTTTCTAACATGATGAACAATTTACTAGAAAATTTCCATGCAACTAAGTGCAAAATTTACAGAAGATTTTGCCTACAATAAGGACAACAGTAGCAACAGCAGCACAGACCAAACTTTTACCTCCAATTACCCTAATCTGCTTCAAGCCAAAAATTGAAGAAAGGGATAGATCCAGAATATATATATATATATATATATGTGTGTGTGTGTGTGCGCGCGCGCGTGTGTGTGTGTATGTATGTGTATATATATATGTGTGTATATATATATATATATAGCCTCTTGACTCTCTAAAGAACTTATTTTAACTTATTTTAAATGCTTCAAAAGTAAAAAAGGAGAATCACATCAAGGAAGAAAAAAATCTGGTCTATTATCTTTTTCGTGTTGATTGTATGTTATCCTGTCTGTAAAGAATCACTAAACTATTTACAAAATATTACTCTCTTAAAAGGAATATGACAAAGTATTATTTTTTTAGGATTTTCTTTAAGATTCATGACAGAAAAGGCATACATTGTTCAGATTGCACACAAAGTGGTTTCTAAAATGCATTAGTTTGTCTCATAGAAAATAATCACTGATCTTGGTACTTTGCTTTGTTAACATATAAACACATCCTCGGTTCCACAATAAATTTGTAAAATTTTACAGACATATATTTACATTTTTCCATCTATATTTCTATTTGAGAAGCAGCATATGTTAGGTTTGCCTAAATGAGTTAAATTATATTTGAGATAAGTAGGGAAAACAGTAACAAAATCAAAAAAAGAGAAGGCAACGTGAAGCATTGGTATGTCATGTTGTTTCTGTCAAAACTAAAACCTCACTTAGTACTACAGAAGTATTGACTGTTTTGCAGGTGGTCTCATTTCCTTTGGTAGCCAGTTCTCTTTCGAGAGTGAACAAGTCTCCTAAAATAGACGCCCTAAATTGAATTGGTATGGGATGCCTAAATACCTTGGTTGCCTTTGAAAACAGGTCTCCAGGGTAGCAGCAATGTGACTGTATCACCAATTGAAAAATTCCAATTTACTTTCCTCTTTAGATCTGCACACAGAATGAATGAGTTCACATTAAATTGTTATGATCAAGAAAGATATTGCTTGTAACAGTCTTTCCTGGTTTTCAAATGACTTTGCTAGAGTTGAGAAGTAATATAAACATCAATAATAAAAGAAATTAGAGGGGCTGGAATGATTCGAAATGAATTGTATATGACTTTGGTTAAAACTGAAGAAATAAATTAACAAACAGAACATAGTAAATAAAAATAAAGAACTACATGTGTGGACACGGTAATATAAACTTTCAGGTATATACCTAGCTTTTCAAAATTCTATCTGTTAGGTATATTTCATCATTGGAGGCATCTTAAAAAAAAAAAACACGAAATGATTTTATGTGACTAGTAAAATTTCACTGTATTCTGTGGAAATCACACAGCGTCTGGAATATTGAGCAGGCTCATTTCTTGAAAAATTGCAGACATTTTTTATAATAATTTAAATATCTAAATTTTGCAATGACTCGTTCTAGTTAAAAAGATAAATCCTAATTCATCTAGTTAAAAATGTTAGGCTGGGTGAGGTGACTCATGCCTCTAATCGCAGCACTTTGGGAGGCTGAGGCAGGAGGATTGCTTGAGCCCAAGAGTTTGAGACCAGCCCGAGCGATATGGCAAGACCCCATCTCTACAAAAAATAAAAATAAAATAAAAAATTACCCAGGCATTGTGGCACGTGTCTGTAGTCCCAGCTACTTGGAGGTTCAGATGGGAGGATCACTTAAGCCCAGGAGGTCAAAGCTGCAGTGCGCCATGATCACCCCCACAGCACTCTCACCTGGGCCACAGAGCAAGACACTGTCTCATGAAAATAAATGAATAAAAATGTTGATAGAGATACATTCATTTAGGGACTCTGGCTTTCCTGAGCACTTTTTCTAGCATAATTAAACAAAAAATACATGGTGTGTTTTTTAAGTTTGACCAAGATAGTTTTAGTGTTTCACTCAACTTGATTCTATTGACTAAGGCTTCTTTTCTGACTGTAGAATCCTACTCTCTATTTTCTTCCATCATTTACTTTAGAAAACTTGCATTTGTAAATTCTTTCCCTATTCCTTTGAGATGTAAATTTTCTGCAATCTAGAGGTGCCTTCTTAAAGGACCCTGGAGCCATCCCTTTGAAATACAATCATCAAGAAAGTTGGTGCCCTTGTTTCCTAGTCTGTGTGGAGAACAGGTGTCTAACTTCTTCTGTAAGCGCCAATTATCAAACACAGATAGCCTGATCACATTGACCAACCAGCCCACTAAAGTCTTTCATTATGTTTCCACTAGCTTTCCTCGGTGTTTAAAAATCCTCTGTTTCTTGTTTCAGTGAAGCTGAATTCAGTGTTTCTCCTTTATTGCAATAATTTTGACCCTATTTCAAGAGTCTTGAATGAAGCCTTGCTTGTCATTTTTAATAACCACTTGGTTCAATTTTTTTTCTTTGAGTGATCATGGATATTAAATGTATACATTCACATCAAAACATTTTTCTTAAAGAATGTAGATTGGAAAATATCATACTATTAGATTATGTATGTTTTTTTTTTCCATTGTAACAATATTATTTTTATAGCAGGTTATAAAATGCTTGCATGTTGTAAAATGCTTTCATGTTTACATGGAATGCCTCCAAAGGCATTATTTAATTTAATTTTCACAACACCTCAGTGAGATTGGCAACGACAGTATCATTGGGTTTACTCTGAGCTATTTGAGAGTTGGATTAATCATCTTGCCGAAGATTACAACAAAAGAGAACACAATAGAGTCACACTGGAAGTGAACCTTCTAGGTTCCCTATTGTTCTTATATCTGCATTCTCCAGGTTTCATATCATAGCTCCCTTTAATGCATCTTTTGCTAATTATTGTTACCCAAAGTCATAATTTTAAGAACATGGCAAATTATAATTTAACTGAAGCCGATTGACTTCAATTGCTTTGTTTTATCAATTACTTTAAAATATTATATTCTGTTATTCACACGTGAATTTGTTAACTGTATATTATTCCATTTTGAACAAAGATTAAACAGTAATGTTTGTTTGCTTCTAACACAGAGTCTAAAGACTGACAATTTTTAAACACAGCAGGCACTCAATATTTGTTGAGTAGATACGTTAATGAAGTTCAATTTTTGAGGAAATCATATTTGTATTTTTGTAACATTTAGGACAAGGTTCATACACTATTGATAACCAGCAGCCAGTAAATATTGGTTGAGGAGAAAAATAGTAATAATTGTTCAGTTTTTATGGTTTTTATGTTAATAAAAGTTGGAAGAAAATGTTCTCTAAGAGATATATGTCCTTGTTTTTACTGTTGTTTTATTGCAAGTTTGTTAGCCCTGTGTGAAAATCATTATAAAACAGTTTGGCAAGAATGTTCTCTGAGATGCTTTAGTCAGAGAGGGCAATTGACTTCATTACACTAGAGATACTGTGACATTCACATTTACATCAAAAGGGAACCTGAGAAGGGTTAATACATACAGAACATTTTCTCACTTAATCTTTTAGAAAATGTCTTGTGGCCAGGCATGGTGGCTCACGCCTGTAATCCCAGCACTTTGGGAGCCCATGGTGGGTATATCTCAAGGTCAGAGTTTGAGACCAGCCTGGCCAACATGGTGAAACCCTATCTCTACTAAAAATACAAAAAAATAGCTGGGCGTGATAGCAGACACCTGTAATCCCAGCTACTTGGGAGGCTGAGGCAGGAGAATTGTTTAAACACAGGAAGCGCCGGTTGCAGTGAGCTGAGATTGTCCCGTTGTACTCCAGGCTGGGTGACAGGGCAAGACTGTCTCAAAACAACAACAACAAAAGTATTTGTACATTTGAGAGGGCTAAGAGAAATGAAGATTACCCATCTAATTCATGGAAATGCTGAGATATCAACACAAGTCTCATCTTGCTCTTCCTGTATACATGTGTATATGAGTTTAAATCCTATACTCATTTGATTCATTGAGACAGAAAATAATTTCACACAAAAAAGCACTCAGAAAATAGAGGCAGGTGGTAGGCTTTAAAGTATTTAAAGTAGGAGATATTTGTTCAATATCAGTATAGAATATACAGATACATTTCATGGCTGATGTTTATTATTTTTTCTGTAATATATAGTTAGTAATTCTTCAAACATTATTTTCTTCATTGAGTACAGGTTTTACAAACTTCAGTTTGAGTGAATCCTTATAAAATAAAAGTAAATAAAGTAAAATATTTTTAAAAATGTGTAAGAACGTGTAGACCAAAAGGTCATTTGGTTAGCAGTTTCAAACAGTCTGTCACCTCTTCCCACTAAAATTTTCATTTAAAAAGGAACTTATAACATTATCAATTATATTATGAAAAATAATCAAACTTTGGGATGGGTATAAGTGATTGTTTTCATGCTAAGATGTTAAGAATACCCCAATCTTATGTTAAGTGCTTGTGTACACCCAGAGCCAATAATAAGAATGTAAGATTATTGGTGAAACTCTCAAAAACAAACTCCTCCAGGTTGGAAAGAAATTTCTCACTAACTGACTTTATTTTGTCTTTCATTCTTATAATGGCCTTGACATTGGTGAAGGGCTGTAGTTTGTTATCATTATGGGAGACAAGATAAAATGGAGTTGAAAAGGAATAATTATAAAATCAAAACTAGAAAAAATTTCTAATATCCTATAAATGAGATTGGATTCCTTCTTGTTGTTCTTGACCACAAAACCTTAAAGGAAGGGAATGCCTTGTTAATGGTAACATTCTCCTTTGGTAATAAAATAATATAAAATATCATATTAACCACTTGTAAACATTCACACACACAAACACACACACACAAAGGAACATCTTTTTGATTTTTCACAGGAATAGCATAATGCAATAGTTATTTACCATAAGCAATAAAAAATACAGAAAATATATCAACACAATATAAAATCATGCAGCTTTAGAAAATTAGGAGCTGAAAGTCTTACATAGAGAATATTATATGATAAAAAGTAAACAGATAAAAATATAAAGAACAGCAGAGATGAAAAAAGACCTGGATTAGACAATGAAACTGAAACTAAAATAGGAATAGCAGGATTTAAATCCACAATTGAGATGATAAAGAAAAGCATTAATCGTATAGGAAAATTGAGCTAATAATCTGGAGAAATTTGTTTTTAAAAAATCCATTAGAGTCTAAGAAAATGAAAAAGAGATGATCAATGAAAACGAATATGATTGATATGAATGGAGAACAGATTGTGGAAGTTTCACTTGCAGAAAGCGGGCATCCTTAACAAACAGAGCAATTAAGTATATGAAAAAGGCAATAGACTGAATATGAATAATAAAATTGTGATTTCAGTTTGGTAATAAGGATAAGTGTGTATCCTAGGATTGCCTTATAAGGTTAAGGTAATAAGGAGACTATAGATTTAGATATAGATGTAGATGTAGATGTAGATATAGCTATACATGTAGATATAGATATAGATACAGATATAGATGTAAGGAACTATACCACCAGGCAAACTCTTTTCTCTGGTGGGTGGGAGGTTTTATTTTTCATTTTCCTATTTGTTATATGTAGGTAGTTATTATTAATAAAAAGCTAAATAAAATATCTATAGCATGAAAAACCATGCATTATGCTACACAGAGTGGGTAAAATTCAGTGAGCATAATCTGTAGACATAACTGCTTTAATAAAATTCACGTGTCTAGTTGTGTCACATATTACTAATTTACTATATCTATATTTTTATATTCTAAATCGACAGACTACATCACAGCAGTACTACAGGAATAGTTGAACATGGCCATTTGGTCTCAACCATATGAACATTCAGAGGCTATTTCCCAGTGGAAACCTTTATATCCTACAAAGAATAACGGAAAAATGAATAAAGGCAGCTAAGATTATCTATCACCTTTCCATCTATCCACACACATAAAAATGCCCACTGATAATCACAGACATTTAAAATCATTGGTTATTCACACTATTAGGTCAATTGCTTTTATGAGATAATGACTTAACTGAGCTCAAACTAAGTGATTTTGAGACTGGGGAAGGAGAATGAGAAGGCAATGAAAAATACATTAAGAAAAATCTATGTCAGAATGGTGGAACTTCTATATTCTCAGAGTTTTTGTTTGTTTGTTTGTTTTGTTTTGTTTTTTTGTTTTAACCTGGACATGCACTGACTATTTTGTTGTTGAGAATATGCACACTTGAGATGACTTGTATCATTTTAGATGCTTGAATAACATAAGCTCTCTAAGGCAGTCACATAATTCACCATACATTGACTTGAATTGATTTTAAAACATCCATCAGAAAGCTTAAGTGGCATTTCTGGGCCATGTTATGGACCTTTTTACTTATTGCCTATATGTAAATTTCTTGTTTTGAAAGACAGTAGCATTTTATATGGTTTTTGCCATCTGAATGATAAGTGCAATTTTGTAAAATAAAAAGAATTGCTTTGAGGCAGTTGAGATTTAATTAAATTCACTGAGTTTTGTGATAAAAAAAAAATTATTCCAAAACTAGAATGCACACAACACATTTTTGAACCAGTATTAGACTCTTCTCATACTCTTTATAAGCTTTGACAGATTATTTGAAAAAAAATTTACATGCAAAGTGTATTGATTTTCACAACAGTTTGCAACTCATACTTTGCATCGGTATTGTAGATTGTTCAGAGAGGTATGGACTTCAATATTCAAAATTAAGATGTTTTAAATAATTATCAATGCAACACTTCTGTATTGTACCCTTCCAGTTTACTCTTAATAGCTATATCAAGTAAATAAGTAAATATTCAAACATACACTGCTAATTTGAGATGTGTATGACTTATCTTTTCACTTGGTTGTAAAATCTTAATGGCTTAAGACAATATCTTTTATTTCTTTCTTTATCTTTCCTGATGCTTATCATAATATGATCCACTTGGCATACACTTTCTGATTAATTGACTGATTGCTGTCAAGTTTTTGCTAATTATTTATCAAATTTCAACAGCTTCTTTCTTCAAAAAGATCAAAGACTTCTACAGAAAGCTGCATATTTATAGTGTTTAGCACAGCCAAGTTGAAAATAGTAAATCCAGAAAACATGTAGAAAAAAAAAATCAGAGCAATGAAGAAGGGCAAATGATAAAATCAATTTAATACACCCTTATTGGTCACTTAATTGTATGCATTAAACTGTATTACCAAGTCATTAGGCCATCAAAAATGATATTATTTATGGGATGCAAAGGGAGTAAAGGTCTTGCCTGTTGCCTAGGCCTCCTGGATTTTCTTTCTGGACTGGCATAAGTATGATATTTTTCAGCTTTAATTTTTGTCTCAGTTTATAACATTGCCATGTGTGTTAGTCCATTTTCATAATACTGATAAAGACATACCCAAAACTGGGCAGTTTACAAAAGAAAGAGGTTTAATTGAACTTACAGTTCCACATGGCTGGGGAGGCCTCACAATTAGAGCAGAAGATAAAGAGGAGCATGTGACATCTTACATGGATGATGGCAGGCAAAAAGAGCATGTACAGGGAAACTCCAATTTTTAAGACCATCAAATCACATGAGACTCCTTCCTTCCCAATGAGAGCAGCATGAGAAAGACCTGTCCCCTTAATTCAATCACCTCCCACAAGGTTCCTCTCATGACATGTGGGAATTGTGGGGGTTACAATTTAAAATGTTATTTGGGTAGGGACACAGCCAAACCACATCATTCTTCCCCCAGTCACTCCCATTTTTCCCTTCCTGACTGCCCAAGCAGGTTCTTCATGAGGGCTGTGCTCCTGTAGCAAACTTCTGTTTGGGCATCCAAGAGTTTCCAAACATCTTCTGAAATCTAGGAGGAGGTTCCCAAACCTCAATTCTTGACTTGTGTGCACTCACAGGCTCAACACCATGTGGAATCTGTCAAGGCTCAGGGTTTGAACCCTCTGAAGCCATGGCCCAAGCGCTTCTAGGTTGGCCCCTTTCAGCCATAGCTGGAGTGACTGGGTCATAGTGCACCAAGTTCCTTAATTGCACACACTAGAGGGACCCTGGGCCCAGCATTCAAAACCATTTTTTCCTCCTAAACCTCCAGGCCTGTGATGGGAGGGGCTGCTGTGAAGACCTCTGACATGCCCTGGAGACATTTCCCCTATTGTCTTGGGGATTAACATTTGGCTCCTCATTACTTATGCAAATTTCTGCAGCAGCTTAAATTTCTCCTCATAAAATGGGATTTTCTGTCTTTCTTTCTTTCTTTTTTTTTTTTTTTTTTTTTGAGATGAAGTCTCACACTGTCACCCAGGCTGGAGTGCAGTGGTGTCATCTTGACTGACTGAAACCTATGCCTCCCAGGTTCAAGCGATTCTTCTGCCTTAGCCTCCTGAGTAGTTGAGATTACAGGCATGTGCCACCACTCCCAGCTAACTTTTGTATTTTTAGTAGAGGCGGGGTTTCACCATGTTGGTCAGGCTGGTCTTGAACTCCTGACCTTGTGATCCACCTGCCTCAGCCTCCCAAAGTGCTAGGATTACAGGCCTTTTCTTTTCTATGGCATTATCATTCTCTAAATGTTCTGCTCTTTTATGCTCTGCTTCCCTTATAAAACTGAATGCCTTTAACAAGACCCAAGTCACCTCTTGAATACTCTGCTGCTTAGAAATGTCTTCCACCAGATACCCTAAATCACTTCTCTTAAGTCAAAGTTCCACAAATCTCTAGGGCAGGGGCAAAATGCCACCAGTTTCTTTACTAAAACATAACAAGAGTCACCTTTTCTCCAGTTCCCAACAAGTTCCTCATCTCCATCTGAGACCACCTCAGCCTAGACTTTATTGTCCATACCTCTACCAGTATTTTAGGCAAAGCCATTCAACAAGTCTCTAAGAAGTTCTGACCTTTCCCACATTTTCCTGTCATCTTCTGAGCTCTCCAAACTGTTCAAACCTCTGCCTGTTTCCAGTTCCAAAGTCGCTGCCACATTTTTGGGTATCTTTTCTGCTGTCCCCACTCCTGGTACCAACTTACCATATTAATCCATTTTCATGCTGCTGATAAAGACATACTCAAAGCTGTGCAATTTACAAAAGAAAGAGGTTTAATTGGACTTAAAGTTCCACATGGCTAGGGAGGCCTCACACTCATGGCAAATGGCAAGAAGGAACATGTCACGTCTTACTTGGATGGTGGCAGGCAAAAAGCTTGTGCAGGGAAACTCCCATTTTTAAAACAATCAAATCTCATGAGACTCATTCACTATCACAAGAACAGTGCAGGAAAGACCCATACTCACAATTCAATCACCTCCCACCAGGTTCCTCCCACAATACATGGAAATAGTGGGAGTTACAATTTAAGATAAGATTTGAGTGGGGACACAGCCAAACCATATCACCATGCAGTGGGGCACAGACAACACTATGGTTCCACATGAGGCAGATTTATAGTAGAATATGTTGGCAGGAAAATCTTACAAGCATGGAATTGGTGGAATACACCATACCTTAAATTCTCATTATCCCACATTGCAAGCCAGGCATAGATTGTCTGTATGTTAAAGTTTCAGTAAACCATCATAATACTCTACAAATGTGGACAGAGAGGGAGAGAAGGGAGGAGAGGCAAGAGAATGACTACATGATTATTTTAATAAGAATTCCCTATTCAGAGAAATATTCCTGTAGCATCAATCTGTACTAGGTAGCTAACTCAAATATACTGAGACAACATTCTGCTAAGCTATTAGCACAAAGGATGTGGATAGAAAGTGAATGTCTAGAATCATCCAGAAACAAAGATAAGAGAGCTGAAAAGCTAATATTAAATCACCAAGCTAAACCTTCTAGAGTAAGGGGATACTACAGCAGCCATGACATCCATTTCTGTAAATCTCTATTCAGATTATTTTGACAGCACATAATATTGATCATATGGATATTGAGTGGCACGTGATTCAGCATCAGAGCCCAGCTATCAGCCTCTCTGTTCTTGAGTCTAAGGGCATATATATTACTGTCAATGCAACACAGAAACCACTCTTGATCATATTGCTTCATAGCTTTATAATAGTACATTTCCCTGTGCATAAAAAAGACTGATGCTATGGTTGGAATGTGTCCTCTGAAGATAATGTGTTAAAAACTTGATCCCCAAGGCAGAGGTGTTGGGAGGTGAGACCTTTAAGAGGTATTAATGTCCTGTGTGTCCCGTTCTCATGAATGAATTAATGCTGTTATCATGATTGTGGTTTCCTTACATAATGATGAGTTCAGTCTCCACTTGAATGCTCTTTTGAGCCCTCTCTTCCCCTTCCACCTTCTTCCATGGGATGAAGCAGTAGGAAGGCCCTTGAAAAATGCCAGATCCATAATGTTAGACTTCTCAGACTTTAGAACTCTTCAAAACAAATTTCTGTGATTTATACATTACTCAGTCTCAGGTATTCTTTTAGAGCAGCACAAAATGAACTATGACAAATACAAACATTTCCTATTGAAAATAAAAGACTTGTTTGTATGTGTGAACATAATTTAGAGATTTCCAGGTTGCTTCAGGTATTTTTTATTTCTTTGTAGAAAAATATTTGAATAATTTTGTTTTCTAATATAAATATTATTAGATAATTTCAAAATCCTCTTTAAGTTATGTTATCTACCTCATCATAAGGACCACCTAATCATTTAATCACTTAAACAAGTATTAGAGCCTTTGTTGATTTAATAAATTATATCTATCATGTTAGTTATAATTTACATTGCATATTTACATTATTTAGTATCCACTATATATATATTCAGTATGCATTGGATATTTGAAATAGTAGGTTATTTGTTGCAAAAATGTTTTTCTTCTTCCTCATAGGTTCATAAACACATTATTTATGCTTATTCTCCCCTCCACTGCCTTTTATCTCTTCTTTACTTCCACTTCTATTCCATGTTTTCTTTAAGGACAATGTTTTATTATTATTATTGTATTCCATGTGACAGTGATTATTTAGAAGTTGGGCAAGAGTCCTCAAGTAGAAAAACAGATCAGGGAAAGTTGATTACTAAGGATTCTCTTCTGTCTTATTGTGAGCTATCTAGTTGATCCATTTGTCCTTACACAAAATAAAAACATCAGAAGAGTGAATTGTAAAAGCCTGTTACCTGGCCTCTCATTCTTCATTGCAAGGCAAGGAGACAATTTAAGCAGAGTTGGATAAAGACATCTTGGTGTAAATAGCTTAGTAAACATGTGCACAGTTATTTCATTTATAGCTTATCTTATTTTCTCCTATGGTGTGCTCTTAACTGTTTAAGGAGCAGAAGTCAAAAGTAAAGAGGTTGTAGTTGTTTCTATACCTAGATTAGTAAAAGTTTGGATTTGCATTTTCAAGTAAAATCTCTAGGGATCTGTTTATACACCTTTGTTCAAGTTAAATCCCTCCTCCTAAGGTGTAGACTCATTGAAGTCCTTAGGTGTGTTATTCAATTGATGTGGTTATTTCTTTGTTTGTTCCAGAATGCCTTTTTTGTCCCCACCCCATTCTCACTAATGCAATATCTTACCCACTTGAACTGTTTTAAAGCCATTTCAAGTATGTTCATAGAGAATATAACACAATTGTAGATTGTGTCACAATTGTCACATGATTAAAAATGAAATAAAAATAATTAGCAAAGGCATTAGAGTTGTTGGAAATCTAGGAGAAAGAAAAAATGAGGGAAACTTTTTATTCTTGCTTTCCTCAAGTCTAAAATGAAGAAATTGACACACTCTTTTATTAGGTTTCTAGCAGTTCCATGTTATACTATATAAGATGCATTTTTATAGGATATATTTATAAGAATACAATTGCTATGCTGCTTGAAAATTAGAAAATTCCAATTTGCATTTGGTAACTGCAAGTATAAAAGAGCAAGAAGTTTGAACATTGAGGTCTAGTCCAGTAGCCATTCCCATATCTATAAAAACAAATATTTGAGGAAACAATGACAATAAAATAATCATCAAACAATATTCATAAAGTATGCCATGAAGTAAAAAATCTTCCTTTTGCTATGAAAAACTGTTATATTCGTACAACAGCAGATATATAAAAATACAGGGTTTTTGTGCCTGTATACAAAATTATTTCAAGTATGTATGTAAACTTTAAAAGTTTTTGATGATTTGCATATTATAAATTTAAATACTCAGATTTACAAGCTGAATCTCAGATTGAAATTCAATAATATATTAAAACTTATGGACTTATAATAATTATAATAGTGACATTTTTATTTTTAGAAAAATACGTGTGCATGGTAAAAAATTGAAAGCATGTAGAAAAATAGAAATGTATAATAAAAGTTACCTCATGTAAAAAGTATTGTAATCACTTTGACATATTTGTATCAGTTTCTAAATATGTGCATTTGAAGTTCTACAAATGTTTCTACATATTATATTAAGATTAAATAGATAATAGAGAATTACATTCTTATTTTTAACTGAAGTGTAAATCATAAGCATTTTCACATGATATTAAATAGTGCTTAAGAATCTACATTTAATCATATTACATGTTTTATCTGTAGCTCCACTAAAATACATTGAATTATTATCCAAACATTAGACATTTAAGTTGCTTATAGGTTTTTGCTCTTACAACTACATCATGATTTTCATCTTTTTACTAAAATGTTTGTCTAATTTTTTTTTTCCTTTGGATAAGGCTCTAGAAGAGAAATTACTGTATTAAAGGTTACGATCCTTTTACAGACCTCAGTGTGTACTGACAAATTGCTTTCCAAAAAGGTTGTACCAATTTACACTCTCACAAGTAGAGCAAATAGATGAGTCTTATAGTGTACCCATTCTAAATATGCCTTTTAAAATACTTGCAGATTTGTTGGTAAACCATAGTAGCTGTTCGTTATTTCAATCTGAAAATTTGTGAATAAAGGAAAGATTGAAATATTTTCCTTGGTTTTTATATATAATTTGCATTTTTTCTCTGAAATAAATTCATGTCATTTTTATACTGCTTAAGTAATTATTTTAACTTGCATTAACAGTGTTCAATTATGATTATTTTAGTTTATATTTTTAAAATACTACATAATTATATCTTTACCTTGCAATATGATTTTTGATAGATTTCATCGTACACAGCAATTATTTGATTCTTTACTTTCTTCTCCATCCCTCAACATAGCTTTTATATTAGAAAATGTCTTCTGAGTTGATAATCATATAAATGTTTACCCTCAATTTTTTATTCACTTGTAGATCTCTTATTATAAAATATGTTGATAAAATCTATCATTATTCAGCAATATAAAACACCAGATGTAAAGTACTTTATAGTCATACTCAGTTATTTATTATCTAATATGTAGCACTTTGTAAGGTCTAACAGTTCCTTTAAATTTCTAAGGAAATTTGTACCTATTGTAATTCAGTGTTTGAGATCTGTCAGAATTTCTTTAACCTGTCAGAGGTTTTGATATGCTATAATAATATTGATACATTTTAAAAGAAAATATAACACCATATTCCCAGAATCAAAGCCTTTCATATAAAAAAGTAGAAAAGAGTCATCACATTAAGATAGGATTTGATTCCGTGGTTTTTCATTGCAGTACAAATTTGTTGCTCTGCCATGATATTCGTTACAAATTTCTGTAAGTTTATTTTGATCCTTTGGGATTTGTATGACTTTCTTCTAATATTTAGTAAAATGATTTTAGAGTTGTACAGGTGATTATCCTTGAAATGTTTATCCAACTGATACCAACGATTGGCCGTTGTTTTGTAGTTCATAAAAACTTGAACATCCATTCTCTCTACAGTTTGATCCATACAACAACAGCTCTGTGAAGGTGGCAGCTTACAACTACTCTATTTAAAATAACATTCTGCTGATGAGAAAAATAAAATTCAAGATGGTGAATTCCTTTCTTAAAATCATAGATTTAAAGTTGACAGAGATGGAGTTAAAAATGATTCTTGTCAGCCCAGATCCCATGTTCTCTATTAAAATAACATCTTAGCTTTCAATCATCAAACTTTCTTGTGTCAACAAAGAAACACTTGGATGTAACTTTAGTTATCATAGAATGGGTTGCAGTTTGGCTATTACAGGGCTAACTGCTTTGGAGGTACAGCAGATAGAGTAAATTGCATATAAGTTTTTAAGTTGCTTTATGCCAAAATATTAATGTAGTTTCCTTAGACAAAATATTTTTAAAAAATAAATGTATGCATAAAGACACAGGCAAACAGATTAAATTAGTAATAATTTGGAGAGTGCTTGTGCTCAGAGCAAGATACCCAAAAGTATGGTGCTGTGGCATGCTGAGTACCTTGAACTGAGGGCCTCAGAAGTGAGATCTTTCTACACTTCTCCTGCCCTCCTGCTTCTTTTTCTTCTCCAGGCAGGCCGTACAAACTAGAACTCCTCTTCGTAAGGTGGGTCATAAAAACCAGAACCCCTTTTTTCCAAAGCCAGCCATAAAAACCTAAAAAATATTTGTCTAACCTCCTCCCACCCTTCTGTGTAAGAGCTGGTTGTAATGAAATTCTCTGACCTACCTTGTCTAGCGGTAGGTCATAAGACCCTCATTTCAGAAGGGGTCCTGCCCTACGCCTCGCCTCGTAGGAAGAAATGCCACACAGGCAGGTTAAGAAGAATGTGAATAAACAGGTCTTGCTGGGTTCCTCCACTCAGTCTGTTTCATCAAAGAATACAATAGGCATTTCCCACCTCTCCCACCACCCCGCAGTGCCTTTGGCTCTTCATATCTAAAGGTTCCTGTGTCACATAAAAGTCTGATTAAATAAATCTGTTATGCTTTCCTCCTGTTAATCTGTCTTTGTCAACTTTTATTTCAGACCTAGACAACAACCCTAGGAGGGTAGAGGAAACTTTTCCCCCTAACAGGAGGAAACATATGTATAAATATTTTTAAATTGGGCAATTCAAGTCATAGCAAATTTCTCTTTATCATGTTAAATTAGATAAGCATATGAAGTTCTCATCACAGAGTGAGAGATAGGTTAAGTGTTGTGATGCTTTTGTTGATGATGATGATAATTCCACAGTTTGTAAAACACAGGGGTTTCACTTCTGAACCTGGGCTGATGTTTGCGTTGTGTGGTTCTCCTGGGTTTATTTACATTTCACTCAGAGAAAGTGTTCTTAGTGACTTGAAGACAAATTAACTCAGTGTTGTTGAAGAAAGATTTTCTCTGTGAGTGAAACCTGGAAGTAGTCATTACCTAGGACAATTCTGCCTCATTCAAAAGCAGCTAAGATGGGGAAGCCATGAGATAGCAATAGGAATTGGTTTCTAAAAAGTGCTAGTAAGATGGTCTAATAATTTATTGGTGCCTACTGGGAAACTGTCAATTTAATTAACACTTATATATTACACAAACCCAAAAAAGTGAGATTGGGTTCTTACTGGATAATGTCAATTTATTAATATTTCTTTTTTTCTTTATAAGTAGTAACCAATCTGCAAAAAGACACTTTCTTTGTAAACCTTGATGGCTGTATTTAGCATCTTTTGATGAGATCTGACAGAAACAGTATTTATTACAATGGTGGGAAAATAATGATTTTTCTGTCTTCACTATTTGCTGCACATTTGTCTGTTGACAATCTACTGGAATGAAGAGCCCTCCTTACCTCGTTTTTATCTAGGTGTGTTTCTGTGTATTGATCTGTACCTATCTATCTCTAATTATCTATCTGTCTAACCATCATTTTTTGATTATCAGTGCAAACTTAAGAATTCCTATTTCATTCAATGGATTATTTTCCATTTTGTACTTATTTATGCTTATGCTCATATTATCACAACTTTTCAACAAACCTTCCAGCTGGCTCTTTTTTTTTTGTCATTATTATTACCATTATTATTATTTTGAGCACTTTTTTACATTCTACAACATTTTTAAGGCTTGCCTTCCGGCCCTGAAAGGAATCCAGTCAATTTTCCACGTCCTGGTTCCTTTCACTGGGGAATCATTATTTACAAATCAAGATGAAAAGTGTGTTTATTGTTGTCAGGATATCGTTTCTGCTAGGCCCATTTGACTCACAACACTAAGATTTCTGTACATGTGTATGTGTGTGTGCATGTATACATACTGAGTGCGTACTTCTACCTTCAAGTTCAATCCACCTCCTGGCTCTTGTATGCCTTTCCTAGTCTGTCTTTCTATGTTCCCTCGTTCATAATGAGAACTGAGGCTTTAAACACAAGCTCACTTACTCATTTACTCAATCTGACAATACACATAAAATAGATTCTGAAGTGTTAGACCCACCTCACTATGAAAACACAAACTACAGGAAAAAAATTCAAGATTTGAAGGTGGTTTTATTATCCCCTTGGACTGAGATTATTACAGTTGAAAATCTGTGTTCAGAAGTTACATGCATTCATTTGATTTACCTATGTGTATGAGTTGGTTTGGTTTTGCTTTTCCTTCCTTCAGTGTGGTTGTGTCATTCATATGAAATACATGGGATTAATTTGTTCCTGTTTCTGCTCAGATTTTTAAAAATTTCATATTGATTTACTTCTACTTCTTGAATATATAAGCTGTTAACATGCATAGGAATACTGTGGATCAAAACAAAACTCATTTGACGTTGCGTCTGTTTATGGTTAGAATGAAGTCCTCCTTAAATTCCACTACTGGAAACATTTTTTTTTTTTTTTTTTTTTTTTGAGACGGAGTCTCGCTGTGTCTCCCAGGCTGGAGTGCAGTGGCGTGATCTCGGCTCACTGCAAACTCCGCCTCCCGGGTTCAGGCCATTCTCCCGCCTCAGCCTCCCAAGTAGCTGAGACTACAGGCGCCCGCCACCACGCCCGGCTAGTTTTTTGTATTTTTAGTAGAGACGGGGTTTCACCATGTTAGCCAGGATAGTCTCGATCTCCTGACCTCGTGATCCACCCGCCTCAGCTAGAGTAATATATTCTGTTCTCTGATAGTTGCCTTTCACTGATTCATTAGAGTGGGATAGTAAACTTGTTTCCTTTCTAGTGTGAAGTATTCTGTTGCTGATGTGTGCCTCGAATACTGTGCTGAAAAGGCTTGTGTGAACAAAGACTGGATTTTGTAGAGATTCTACTACACCATGAGTATTGATGTCTGCCATAGACATGTGACGAGGACCTGGAAGCTTGTGTTTATTTCTTGTTTATTTATCAGGGGAAATCCTTACAAACTCTATTTTCTGTTTTTGGTTTTGTTTTTTAAAAGGAGGGGCAGTTTATAATGGTACCTTCTGAGCTCCAAAGATGGTTCTGAAAATTGAATCATATGCCATTTCTAAGTCTTTCGTAAATTATAAAAAATCTTAATATATCTCATTCTTGAGTTTGGAACATTATAGACACAAGGGTATATAAGTACTTTCTCTCTTATTTTTTTAAATACATTGTTTGTATCTTATTTTTGGCACTTCTACATGGTGGGAGTTAAAGTCCTACTTCAGAGATTATGGTCTGTAATTTTAGAGTATCTAAGAATAGCAGGATCAAAATTGACCACAGGCTAGCTCATACTGGCCCCTCCAGTGAGCCTATGGGATACCAGTGGGTCATGATTGCAAAGCTTCCAAAAGCTTCCAAAGCTCTGCCATGTTCCCTTTAAAGATTGCCTCCACTGGAATCCTAAGAGCATCTGATCACAGCAGGAGGAAAACTTCAACTCATTGCCTTTTACATTTCATCAGCCTGACTCATGACCTTCCCAGCTAAACAGAGAACCAGTGATGGAGTCCATATATCTGCTTATATGTCCTGGCTTTCCTAGCATATCATACAAATAAACACGTTTCCCTGAAGTTTTCTAGTTCAGAGTGGTAGAATACTTGCCACCATGCCTTGATCCTCAAATGTGAAATCCCTCCAACTCGGCTGCCTATGGCTGGTGCTTCTGAATCAGTGAAACAGGAGCAGCACTGAGCACTTCTCCAGGCCAGGTTCTAAAACTGGCAATAAATTTGATTGAACAGCAACAGCCACAGGAGAATCAAATACTGTTTCTCTTCTGCCCATAAGGACTGATTTTTTAAAATTATTTTGGAAACCCCATGACTCGTAGGTCACTCCTACTATATTATGAAGAATAAAATGCCAAGGCAGAATTACCATACTGCAAAACAGAATATTGGATTTATGCATCTAAGACTCATCAGGAAATAGAGGAACTACAAGAGTAGCTTATCTGTATAGTAAATATTTTATTTCATTTTTCTGTTTTCATCTATTTGTTGACTAGGCCAAATGCAAAATACATTATAAAATAAAGAAACAAAGCACAAAGTCACCTCCTTTGAATATTTATCTCCCTCTTTCCTGGCATCAGATTGTTTATTCATTTATATTTGTATTTATTATTCATCAAAGCACTTTGATATTTAAAGCTTCGTGTCAAGAGATGGAATGCAAATAGATACTTCTCAAAAAGGAACCCCAGAACTTTAAACTATTTTTAAAACTCTAAAGGTAATTTTAGTTTCACTAAAGATAAGTGATAATTTGATTACTTGTTGAGATACATTCATAGTTTTAAGTTAAGGTACATGGGTGTATTTCACAATATTATTTAATTCATTTAAGTAGTGTTTTAAAAAGTCATTGTTAAATAGATGTTTCTAAATCAGCTGATTGTTTAATTGAATTTTATATTTTGAAAACATTTTTAAAGCTTGAAGTATTATGAAATCTAAAGCATTATATCAATTTCAAGATGTATTGGAGAACCATATTATTCTTCTCAAATTATATAAGTGGGTAGATAGATGTAATTTTTCTTTAATTAGTGGATTAATTAAAACTTTCATTGTTGCTTTTTATTGAATATCTACTAAAATATACTGATCTATGAGATCACATCTTACTATTTATGGACTAAGGATAGTCTCAAACAAGAAAATACAATAGTAGACTAAATGCTTATGAAGTCTTTGTTTAAAAGCATACATTTTCAGTGTAAATTTGGGAGAGGTAGATTTACCATGTGATCTTCCTTTATGATAAATTTCTATTATCAGAAAATGATTGCAAATATTGTAAAATATGTTGAATTTAAAAAGATGAGATAGAAAAAAATAAAATTGAGGAAAATAATAATTGTGAGGCCACACTAATGTACCATACTGATAAACTAGACAAGGCATAGCATATGAAAATTATCATCGAATGATTTCTTGATGTTTCAACTACACAGAAAAATTAAGAGTATAAACTTCTTCTGTGGAGGGCAAATTATTAGGATCTTTTAAAAACAGCAATATATTACAAGCAGTTGTTTCTATAGGAGGGTTGTCAAATGTACCAGCTTTTGCTCAAATGAAATCAAGGCATTGTTAATGTTGGTTAAAAATAATTTGCGGATCACGAGGTCAGGAGTTCGAGACCATCCTGGCTAACACGGTGAAACCCCGTCTCTACTAAAAAATACGAAAAACTAGCCGGGCGAGGTGGCGGGCGCCTGTAGTCCCGGCTACTCGGGAGGCTGAGGCAGGAGAATGGCTTAAAAACCCGGGAGGCGGAGCTTGCAGTGAGCTGAGATCCGGCCACTGCACTCCAGCCTGGGCGACACAGCGAGACTCCGTCTCAAAAAAAAAAAAAAAAAAAAAAAAAAAAAAATTTCATTCTATATTTAAAAATACCTTGTGGCTCAATCTTGATTGTATATTTTAGATCCATCATTGAATGTTCTGACTCATTTTTGTCCTAAGAAGATAAATTTACCTGATAAAAGTATTTCATTTTCCACAACTAATGTAATATGCATGCATACGCTTTACATTTTAGATTCATTTTTGCATTCTAAACTATAAGAACATAATACCAACTGTAAAGGCATAAAGCCGTTATTTAGTAGCCATCATTAATTTTATTTTGTTAGGAGACTTAGCTATATTATGGCTATTATTATTTACTCAGAGAAACTAAATTTTACTCAATCTCAGTTACAAATCTTTGATATATTTAAATGTACTCTATGTATACTCTTTCTTTTTAAAATTGAATTGGTTTATTTTTCCTTTTTCAAGATAATGAGTAATCCATCCATATCAAATGGACATTAGTTACATTCAACTGAAAAATGATTTTTAAAGAAATCATATTGAGCAGTCAAATAAAATATATAATAATAAAAAATACCTTTGGTTACTAATTTCTATTTAGTTCCTACTCTCTGTGCTAAAACGATGCAGTATAGTTTCCATAGCAGGACTGCATGGGTCAATGCAGCTGCTGCTGGATTTTTAAACAATGGAGCTACAACCTTTTGAAGGTAGGGATTCATCACGGAAATCCTGACACAACCGTAACTGATGCCGTGTGAATCGCATTACTGAACTATTCATGCTGCAGTAGGTGCAGCTAGAACTGGCCCCACTTGTGTTTTGCAAACTTTGACCAAAGAGAAGTCTTTGACATTTCAGCAAAGAATAGAAGTGCCTTGCATGTTTTTATTTATACGGTGTGAATAGGAATGTGTTGCTGTATTCATTACCAGGTTAGCTTCTTGGGGTTGGCTAATCACTGGTCCTAATACAAATCCATGATCCCAGCTTTTCCAGATATTTGTATGGCAGGCAGCTACACAGCAGCAACTTCTGTAATCCCTTCTCCTGCAGTTAGAGCTACTAGAAAAGCTTAGTAATATCCCAGAGGCAAAGATGAAACGGTATTTCCACAGCCACTGTTTGCTGTAGAGAGCTTTTGAAGTCAAGCTTAAGATGTCTTTATTTCCCTACCAGAAAGAAATTTTTTTTTGCCCTCTTTTACTCCAGTGTTGTCATGATGATGGTTTTCTGCTTGAAAAATATTCCAAGAAGCTGCAGCTCTCCCATAAAGCATTAGGGAATGAGAACTGCTTTTCATCAGGGGCTGTTGGAATCTGTAACCACAGTTTGTCACTGCTGAAACCCACGCGTATGCTGGTAGTGATCTCAATTTAAAACTCACAGTTTCTTTCTTATCAGGTTTAGGGCAGCCATGACTTTTACTGTCAGCTTACTGGGGACTGCCCTAGCTTTTAACTTTAGTGGTTAATTAAATTCTAAATTGGGTGTAGTGTAGAGCTCCCAATTCAACCTTTGTTCTATACCATCTAGAAAACACAAGCAGTAGACCCAGAATGAACTGAAAGTTAAATTAATTGCAGTGGTAGGTAGCAAGGTGAAATTTAGATATAATTTATTAAAGATCGGGAACAGGATATTACATGTTGATTTGAAGAGCTATCATTTCAGACAAACCCTGACCAGAGGATCACAGTGAAAAGTTGTAAGGAAACGTAAAGGGTAAAATAGCCTTTTAATCATTTATTTAATTAGGTAGCACAATCATCAAGTGCAATGGGATCCAAACAATTTTGGAAAAGAATGTAGCAACAAGTTCTTATCAAAAAATAGATGGAAGCAAGCTAAACATAAAACAAATAAATAACAACATAAAAGAAACACAGTCAAGGGGATTTGATGCTTCTTCATAAAACTGAGTTCTGTAAATATCTTCATACATAAGAAAAACATGTACTCTTGGCAGGTAAGCAGGTGAATTTTTAGAAACCTTATTTTACAGATTTAAAATTTATTGCAATTATATTTTGAACTTAATGCAAAAGAAATTTCAGAAAAAAATGTCAAATTATACATATACATTTTTAACTGAAAAAAATTGACATTTGAAGAACTCTTGTTTTTCAGTACATAAATCTCAATATCATCAATAGACATTATAAAATAATGAGAATTATTTCATGAGGAAACAAAGGCTATCAGATGAGTTTTTCTTCCATACTAAAGTTAAAAGTTATGAAGAGTTTAAAAATTAGTAATTACTTTAATTAAGTAGTTATTCTCTTAATTTACGAAGGTTTGTGCTTAATCTGACAATCTCATCAATTAATAAAAGTGATTGAGAACAGTTTTGAATTTGGAAATATGTTTTTTAATACCCCCCTTACTTCCAGAAAGGATTGGAGGAGCTGAGATACTTACCATATTACTACTACCTAGGTATATAATTTGTTTCACAGTGGTAGTCCAAATAGTTCAATATCAAAGTTGGGAAACATGACTAATGGGGTTAGTCCTAGGATGAGTGCTATTTAACAATTCCATCAATCATCTCAAAACATGCTCATTTACGTAGTTAATAACATCAGACTGGGAAGGATCACTTAGCACCTTGAAGGACAGAATTAAAGTACAGCGTGACCTTGAGAATTACCAAGTTTCACAAGTTATCAGAATCAAATTATAAAATCTTATGAAAAATGCATATTAATGTTGTTCTAACAGGCCTAAATACCCGAATAACAGATATCGATACAGGACTTTTGCTCCTTAGTTCAGCTAAAGTCCAGGTTCTTGTCACAGGACCAGGAAAATATAGGCACATGGACACATTGAAAGGTGAGGAGAATGGAATTTTTTTTTTTTTTTGAGACGGAGTCTTGCTCTGTCGCCCAAGCTGGAGTGCAGTGGCGCGATCCTGGCTCACTGCAAGCTCCGCCTCCCGGGTTCACGCCATTCTCCTGCCCCAGCCTCCCGAGTAGCTGGGACTACAGGCGCCCGCCACTGCGCCCGGCTCATTTTTTGTATTTTTAGTAGAGACGGGGTTTCACTGTGGTCTCGATCTCCTGACCTTGTGATCCGCCCGCCTCGGCCTCCCAAAGTGCTGGGATTACAGGCGTGAGCCACCGCGCCCGGCGAGAATGGAATTTATTAAACGAAAGCTCTCTGTGAAAAAAGGGGTCCTGCCCACAGGCTCCCACATCCCAGGCTGAATATCAGGTCACCACACAAGAGCTGAAGAGCCCAGGCTTCTTCCACCTGCGTAAGGTGTGAATTCCCAGTGGCTCCACCCCATTCTCCCAGTGCATAGGTGGGCCCCCAGTCCAGCCATGCCCAGGCAAGGCTCTGGGCAGGATCCCTTATCTTTGCCCTGCATCTATCAATATGAAACATGTAGATATATTAATTTTAGTTAAAAAGAATATCTCTGTCCCAGTGGGGAATAAAATGAATAGAATATCACTCTCTTCCTGAGAGGCAATACTGCATGCTGGTTAAGAGCACAACCACTGAAATTTTCTGGTCTGGGTTCAAATCCTGATTCTATCTTTCACTGATATGCCTGTTTATTTTCACATTACTTAATATCTCTTGGGTTCAACTTTCTCATCTGCTAACTGATGAAAATTGTAGTCCTATCTTCATTAGACTTTTATGAGAATTAAACAAGGGACTCAAATAAGTGCCTAGAATGAAAAGAGCTACATAAACACAAATGTCTGTGATATGTCTATGTTCAAGGTCACTGAACAATTAGTGAGCAGAACAATTTGAGACTATTAGTCATCCAGAATGACATTCTAAGAAAGGTGAATTTAGATCTAGTTTCTGAAGATGGCGGGGTTCATGGTTGGCATATAAAGAAAGATATTTGTTTCAGACAAGCACAATTATATTCTTCCAGAACCCTAAAACTATTTAAATCAATATAGGGTACTTTTCATATCATCTCTTTACAACTAGAAAACATCTGTGACTTAAGAAATTGAATGAGTTTCATTCCAAATGGAGAGCCATGGAAAGTCTTATAAGAATACAATATGATAAAATATTGAGAATTACTGGCATAGTCTAATGGGTGAAAATTTGTACCTTGTGATTTTTATATAATAGGTGCTAAGAATAATTGAGTATTTCCTTATTCAACTGCAAACACAAATCAATGGCATTCAGTTCTGAAAAATCTCACTTTATTGAAAATGACATTTTCAATTTAAAAAGTAGCAAAATATAGCTACAAACAAACCAAAATGTAGCAAAACAAAATATAGCAGTATTTTGGAATAAATAATTCCCACAAATCATAGAAAACGAAATGTAGCAAAACGAAATGTAGCAACATGTGAAAAGAAACTGTAGCAAATTTTTTAGAATAAGTAATTAGCAGATTTTATTTCAGGCCCTCCTGGAATTTATAAATGTCATTCTTTCAGGTCAGTAATTCTCTCTAGAGATGAGTGAAAGTATCAGAATCATCTGGTAATACTATCCAGTAATACTAACAGGAGGATGATGCTTCTTCCGTCACTGTGAGAATTATCAACAAGTGAGTCACTGTTGTGCAGGGGAAATGATATCAGGTAGTGCTGGCCATGAGAACTTCGTGATGCTTTATTGTTATGTTAGATTCTACCATGTATGTCCTTCTTATATTTGAGTATACTTAGGCTGACAGTTTAATTTATTCATGCCTCAGTTCTTTCATCTTTACTACAGGAATCTTACAAATTATTAAACTATAGTAGGAAAGATTAATTTCAATGTTTTTCAACACTTCGAAAATATGAGTGCTATATGTGTGCAAAATTATAAGATATCACTATATGCTGAAAATAGCCACACCCAAGTTCATAATGATTTAGTGTACATAAAACACTGCCCCCATTTGAACTTCAGTTAATTAGGTCAAGATAATTTGCCAATCTTTCTAACATCTTTCCCTGAGCGTTAAGGAGCATTAGTGATAGGCATCTCTGTAGTGCCTAGAGATAGATGCTGAACAGAGCTGACTCAAGTGGTTTACTGAAATTGGTCATGTCCTACAAGCATACAGATTTGTGACCATTACTCACTCGTTCCCCAATGCCAGTTGTCATACGAATGTCCCCTCAGCTGTTTCCAGCTGCTTACTTTTAGTTTTGTACAAATGTAGCCCAAGCCTTACTAAATCCATCATTAAAGTTGTCATCAGAACCATTGAAACTGACCATAACAAGATCCAGAGATTTTTCAAAGAACTGATCCTATTCATGTTTATTTGGGGCATTATCTTCTACCACTACAAATCATCTCTTGTTTTCTTTAATACACTTCTGTTTTTTCAGCTGAATATATAGAAAAGTGTGTTGTTTTTTCATAAATGGTTCTTCTGTGTGCTTTTATTTATTTTAAGAAATACTAAGAATACAGTGTACTTCAGGATTTAATCTATAGCCTGCTGCTAAACTATTTATGTAAAAATAATAGCTAACACATTAAGAAAAATGACATTAAAACTAAACCCCCTGCAAGCACCTGAGAGAAATATCAAACTCTACAAATGTTTCTTAAAGTTAAAATGGAAATACTTGATCAAATTTAAGGAGGCATTTCTTTAACCTTGGCCAAGAATTTCCTTCAACAGGGATGGGGGAAGGGATTTAGTCATGAGATTAAGGATTTAAATTTTTAATTTTAGTGGGCCACTTGAGTACCTGAAATAACTGAATAGGGTCAGGGTGGCATTCCACTGATTTCATTAGGAACAAATTATTTTTCTAATCATCTTCACTTCTGTTCAGTGCCTACTTTCTGATAATTGCAATCTCAGGGGTGGTGAGAAGAGTGAATTTAATTTCAAAATATTAAATGTAAAATTTATGGTCCCTACAATAATAAATATTAAATAAACTCTCACTTATAATTTTTAGAATTGAGAGAACAAAAGTAACTTTGCCTCGAAGAACTCCTACGTTGATAATTAGTATTTTTCTTTTCAAATTTCTCTATCTGCCCTTTTCTTTCCAACATGTGGGGCTGTGACTTATCTAATTGCATTCATCACTTCTTCAAAAAAATCAACAAATATTTACTGAGTCTGCCAGGCCCCAGGTTCTGGATAAGACACTAAAGGTAATAATGTGCAGTAGACAATGATACTTACTCTCATGCTGGCAATAGGTAAACTAAAAAAGCAAACAGAAAAATGACATGTAATGCCCTCATTAGAATTTCATGGTAGTAGGAATAAAGGACACAAACCAATCTTATGTTTGAGGAAGTGATGACTTTCCAAAAGATAGACCTCTCCCTGTGATTAGGCATTTGACACAGACACTGGAAAACAAAATAAAACAACAACACACAAACACTTTGACTCAATTTTGTAATACTTGGTTAGGTAGTGTTAGTAGTGCAGATGTACAAAACATTTAGTGAAATTTATTTCTCTTGTTTTATGGCTTAGTATATATTTCACTTTGAATTGCATGTAACATTGACATGTAAGCTGTGATCTGGGAAACATGAGGAGTTCAGGAATTTGGTGAAAAGACCTATCCCTGGCATGTGGAATAGATGTGACAAATGATCTGAAAGAAAACACAGCCCGTCTTAGAAACTGATAATGATTCTCTTACAAGAACATGAGTTTCTTTAATCAGAAAATCTTTCCTTAGTCGTGTCTGTTAATACCAACATCTAGAGCAGTGCTTATCAAATTTTAATATAAAATCACCTGGAATATTTTGTTAAAATACTCAGAATGTTTTAGGTCAGAGATGAGCCTGTGATTCTACATACCTGACAAGTTCCCAGCTGATTTTGGTGCTGCTGATTTGGGAACCACACTTAGAAACTCAAGAAGCTAGTACCTTGCCTAGTCAAATTGTATGGCTCACAATCTTATACAGACTTATACAGTAATAATTGAATAATTTAAATAAAATGAGACTATTTAAATAAATGTATATGTCATAAACTATGGAAGCATAGATGAAGACAGGAAACAAGTTATCCTGGAAGACTTCTGAGAAATGGCATTTGAGAAGAATCTTAATGTTTGTTTTGAATTTCAATGGATGAGCCAAGATTTTTACAAAGATTTCCTGTGGATGTTTAGCTCCAGGGAGTTTAGGGGACATGCAAAAGATATGACAGCGATTAGAATAGTGGATTGAAGACTTTTTGAATAGTACCTTGCTAAAGCATGCAAACTGCAATCATTCCTAAGTTGACAAATTTAAATTCATGGGCAGTTGATGCAGAAAAAGTTACTACATGTTGACAAAGTTTCAGTTAGAGAAAGTTGGCAATCTTAATCTCTATTTTCTGAGTATTTTATCAGTTCTTTCCAGCATTTTCTTCACTAAACTGAGATCATTGGAAAAAAATTTCAGAAATTTCAATTGTAATAATTTGTGTGATACTTAGCATTGTGTGTGAGCTTGGTGAGACCAGGAACCTAGATATTGGTCAAACACCAGTTTGGATGTTGCTGGGAGGGTGATTTTTAGATGAGCTCAACACAAAAGTCAACAGACTTTGAGTAAAGCAGATTGCCCTCCATAATGTGGGTGGAACTTATCTGTTGAAACCTTAAGAGAAAACAGACTGAAGTTCCCTAAAGAAGATAAAATTCTGCCTCCAGACTATCTTTAGGTTTGAACTGCAACATCAACTTCCCTGGGTCATGGGGAATTTTTGGACATGCCAAGCCTCCGTAGTTGAGTGAGTACACACACTCACACTCAAGCACACATGCAAATCCTATTGGTTCTGTTTCTCTGGAAAATCCTGACTAATACATTTTGCTTCCTCTAATTGTAAAAACATATTATATACATAGGACTGTCAGTGTTTATAAAAACAAAATTTTAAAAACTACATATCGAGATAGTTTTGAACACTTCTTAGGTAATGATTTCATGCTGTTTAGTTCCTCGGGGGTATTCAGGAAAAGATTTGGGCTATCTTTAAGTATAGGTGTCACAATTAATGGATCAAACTACTACTTACAGAGAAAAAAAAAAACTGTTACAAGCATGAATAAATGAATGAGATACATTGCCTCAGTTCAGTTAATTTCAAAATATATTTGATGAGTACAGTTCTGTGCCAGACTTCAGCTAGGAACTGGGGATAGAAGATGACTGAGGCAGAATCTCTGCTATAAAGGAGAAGACACATTCAATATTATGTAGTAAGTGCAATGATAGGTTAACATGGAGTACTCATGAGGCTATAGTCAGTATCCAGCAGGGATGAGTAAATGAACACTACTCTACAAATAGCATCTGTTTGGAACATAGGCTGTTTGTGGTGTAGAGTGCCTTGTGGTTATTTTGGGAAAATAAGCCATTAACCGTGAACAGTACTACCACACAACCTCAATTAAGCGTTCTTAAGGATTTTGTCATGGGGACCAAAATAACTGGAACAACTGGAAAACATGGCACTCTTGTGGAGTCTATCCTCAGTCTGACCTGCTTTGATAGTGTTATTAAGTCATAAGTTGAGGGGTTAGAGTCCTGGAAGAAGCAGCAAGGGAACACAGCAGAAATATGCCTACTTTTTCTGTGATTCTCTCTCCCTGCTGCTCTGACTGACCTGAGCACATTTGGGTGGATCCACATCACAAGCCTGTCAGCAGAGCCCTGCTGTCAGCAAGTCATGAAGGCCTCAGTCTCTTCACCTCATCGGTGCCCTCAAACTGAGACAGTAGAGATTTGCTGCCACTCACCTATTAGCCTGCTCTTTGCAACTGCCTGAAGTATTTCTTGGGTCACTCAGTTTAGACTGGGAATTTGGCTTGGGAATAGTTGAATGGCTCCAGACAATGATTATACTGCAGTGTGGTGACTTTGGGTTAATGTGCATTTTTAGGCCTTTTCCTAGGAACAGAAGGGAATAACCACATTACTTGTCATCCTAGACATTCAACCACTGGGCTGGAAAGATAGAATTTCCAGGCTTTCTTTGCTGGAAAGCCAAAGAACCATAATTATTTGGAAACAATTCAATGGTCACCTGATGTGCAATAAGCATTCATGAAATGTCAACATGATGATGTTGATGAGAAGTATTGGGTGATGAAGACAATTGCAACTAAAAGAGGAAATCATTGCTCTCTGCTGTTGTTTTTAGTGGACTTTTGTGTTTCATGTCATTTTTCTCATTTCTCAGATAAGGCAAATGAAACGAAGTGGGCAAAGATCAATTAAAATGTGCAAATTTGTCTGGGTCAACTAAATGTCAGGTAGCTGTCAAAAGAAATGCAAGGAGTGTGTTTGCTGGAAGCCACTTTTTCTGGTGTATTTTCTTTGCTTTAACTGATCACTACCTGTGGTATGTAGCCATTCACAGGCAAATGCACATGGATAGTTTTCCAGAGGTCTAGAGTAGAATACAGCTGCTTCAGCAAATTGAGTGAGAAAAGAAAGAGACCCACCCACAAAAACACACTAGTGCATGCATGTGCGTGTGAGCTCACGCACACACACAAACACATTTCTACTGTTCACATCTATTAACAGTTCCTTGAGCTGGAAAGGGAGGGCTGGGATTATTAAAGCTCTTTGTTTCAAGCAATTTAGTATAGGTAACAATGGTAAAGGGAGGCAATGCAGGGGCTGAACATCCAAAGATATATTTTAATTTTCAAATTTAGAACTAACTGCGAAAACCAGAAGAGTAGTGTCTGTGTGCCACTGACTATTCATTACATTGCTGACAGCAACATTATCATTTTAGCAGATGATACAACAACTTCACTAAATTGTGGTGTTTCTTGCAACTGTGTGAGTGTGCCTTTGACACTGAAAAAAAAAATCCTACAGTGAAGCTTCCAATAATTTTATTCTTGTTGTTACCACTTAAAAATTCTCACTGATTGAGATGTTACATATCATTTTGAGTGGTGTTAACTTAATTATTTCTTATCTGTTGAGGATTTAAACATGCTGGTGTAGCTGGCATTAATTATTTAATAAAGAAGAAAATGATCTGTAGAGTAGGGATGTACCGTAGATGAAGCTGTTTTTTAAAAAAATCTTGCCCTTAATTTCATCTCTTTTTTTTTCAGACTTCAAAAAGGTTCATGGTACCTGCAAATTAATTTTAGATAAAATAGGGAAATTTTAAGTACGAGAGCTGAAAACTTAATAGTCTGTTTTATTAATGAAGGGTTTGCTTATCAGTGCCTTTAATTTCTTGAAATGCTTCCTTCTCAAGCGTGGCAGGAAATATTGAAATGTCAGACCCCCATGGGAGCCACCAAAATATTCATGAGTGCCTCAGAGAATGTTATCTATGTACAAAGAGAAAAAATATATGACTAGATATAAATCAGGAAGAACTTAATTTTGCTCCTACATGAAATGCCTTACAAATGAAGATGTATTTTTTTCTATAATCAAAATTTATTTCTCATAAACTGCAAAATTCTAGCCATTCATTAAAACACAAAATGATTACAAGTAAGTGATAGTAGTTAAATAATATTTAAATGATTTAAAAAATTAAAAAGACTAATGTACATGCCTAAACAATGTGGAAAGAGAAGAATCCCACCCACCACAAAAAAGAACACAAATCCTTCTTGCTCTCTAATCAGGAACAACCTTCAGATTTCTTCTCACTTTTGGCATCTCTCCTTTACATTAAATCTGACTGCTGCAATTACCTTAAATCATTCTACCTAAAATATGTTATCAGCTTCGAATATCCCCTCAGTAGAGAAGATATATAGTTTTCACTTGGGCAGTTCTCCTATTTTCAGCTAACTGATTATAAAATCATCCTCATTTTCAATTTAGATCTTTATTTTCTTCCTCTTCATAGAATGTGTGCTTTCTAAATCCAGATTTCTTCTTCAGGGTAAATTCCATTTTGAGATATGGTATATTAGAGGCAAAATAATAATTTTAGTTTTGAGTATTAAGTTGCTCAGGGAGCAGGGGTGCAGAGGGCGGTAATGTTGAGAAACAGATAAAAGGAATAGACTAAAGAAAGTCCGAAAGAGAGAGAGAATGAGAAAAAAAACTGATTATTGGTGAAACAAATTTTCTATTAAAATTATTTCCTAAAGCTTTTTGAGATGACCAAAAGTTGAAGCTATTGAAAAACATTATATTTATTTATAGCTGTCAATCAGGTTTTAGAATGGATTTTAAAGAATCAATAACAGTTTTAAAACTCCTTCATAAATGATAATTGTATTTTGTCAGTTATATAAGTTCAGATTCTCCTTTTCTGTGTATGGTTTACGTGAAGGGCACCCTCTGAAATCAATTGACATGATTATAGTTGGAGTTACCATTTTACAACCTTAAAATATAATTGATATGACTATGTTTTAATTGTTCAAATAATACTTAAGAACTTATTATAGTTTTGGTATTTATTACAGTAAGTTATCAAAATAATTTATGGGTCACATTTGAATACTCTTCTACAATGGAAGAAGCTTGAAGTGTACCTTATGTAAAGTGAAGCTGGTATGCACAGAATATACAGCAAAGTATATTAAAGAATTGATTTGGATAATTTTGGCAGAAGATGATCATCTGGAGTAATATATAACTCCATAAGTAATTTGTTTAAAATATGAAGACAGAGATGGGAAGAAAAAAAAAGTAAGGTCTTTAGTCAAATAGCAGTGGATTTTTAAGTCTAGGGGCCTCACTTTAGTACCAATAACCAGTTCTTCCCATTCAAATATTTATACTGCCTTTAGAACATTATTTAAGGAATTTTTAAAAACGACTGGTAGAGATAATTTCTTATTCTTTGTTCTTATTAATATTATTATATCCTCCTTTTATCTTCAACACTTTTTTCAATTGCATATCATTCAGATAAGTAAAATAATTCCACATTTTCACTAATCATTGAGAAATGTAGAAACATCTACCTGTGGGGCTCTTCATGTAATGCTAGAAGGATGTCAATCAATAACTTTTGGAGGAACAATTTGATAACGAGTAATGAAAAACCAGAAAATTCACAAACTCATTAATTTGGATTCTCTTTATGTAACCGATGCTAAGGAAACAATAAATAATACACACACAAATGTATATATAAAGATTTTCTAGTACTGTTCAGTTTAAAATGCAGAAAGCAAACTGACAACATCAAATGTCTCCCTAAAAAACCCCCTCATGGGAAAGGAATAAATAAACAATGGTTCACAGATTTCTAGCACAGTGAACTACTTCGCACCAGTTAAAATGTTGTTAGAAGAATATTCAATAAATGAAAAGAGTAAATGAAATATAATTAACGTGGAAAAGAGAGTTGCTCTGATCTCATTTCTTTTACAAAATGAATTCCATGTATTTTTAGGGAGAATAAAGTCCCAAATGTATATTACACAATTTTAAAATGTAAAAAAATTTCAAACATTTTGTCAGTTGAAAGTTTTAAAATACTAGACAATAAAAATCATGTTTTTCAATCCAAATAACATGTATGGTGAAACTTTCAAAAGGCTTCGTATTTCCTGTTTCTAAAATCTTGACCGACATGAGAAGACAGTTTCAGAAGCAGTAAGACCTGTTCAAGAATCCTGAGCTGTTCCCGGGAGATTCTCCTATGCTGTGCACTGTGTGCACCACTCAATTATTTCCTCCTCCTCCTTGTCTTCCGTTATCTTATTCCTACTTCTCTCCTCCTTTCCCTCTCTTCTCTCAAACTCAATCCTGCTCATCCTACCAGCTCCTCTTCCCATTCTACTTGCTCCTTTTTCTCCTCCTTGCCTCTACTTTTTGCAGCTACCTTCCTCTTATACTCTTTTTTCCTCCTATAGTATTTTTTCTCTTTATTCTTTTTCTCGTCCTCCACGGATGAACTTTTGCTGACTGGAGAGTCTGAGGACTGACTATAGGTATGTCTTATCTAGGTCATGTGCTGTCTTTTGCTTTGCTGCCTTTCTAATAATAACAACCATAATGGGATTTTAAGAACAAAACACTCTCTGATTTAGAATCTAATAGATAACCTCTGAGAGCTAAAGACAAGAAGGCTTCTAAGAGTATCAGAGTATCATGAAGCCTGCCATAGCAATGACCATAACCTTAACACATACTTATAAAACTTGTGCTGTAATTCTTTTTTTTTTCTTTTTTCCTTTTTTTATTATAATTTAAGTTCTAGGGTACATGTGCACAACGTTCAGGTTTGTTACATATGTATACATGTGCCATGTTGGTGTGCTGCACCCATTAACTCGTAATTTACATTAAGTATATCTCCTAATGCTATCCCTCCCCCTGCCCACAATAGGACCCGGGTGATGACCCCCTTCCTGTGTCCAAGTGATATCATTGTTCAATTCCCACCTATGAGTGAGAACATGCAGTATTTGGTTTTCTGTTCTTGTGATAGTTTGCTGAGAATGACAGTTTCCAGCTGCATCCATGTCCCTACAAAGGACACGAACTCATCCTTTTCTATGGCTGCATAGTATTCCATGGTGTATATGTGCCACATTTTCTTAATCTAGTCTGTCACTGATGGACATTTGGGTTGATTTCAAGTCTTTGCTATTGTGAATAGTGCCACAATAAACATAATTGTGCATGTGTCTTTATAGCAGCATGATTTATAATCCTTTGGGTATATACCCAGTAATGGGATGGCTGGGTCATATGGGTATTTCTAGTTCTAGATCCTTGATGAATCGCCGTACTGTTTTCCATAATGGTTGAACTAGTTTACAGTCCCACCAACAGTGTAAAAGTGTTCCTATTTCTCCACATCCTCTCCAGCACCTGTGGTTTCCTGACTTTTTAATGATTGCCATTCTAACTGGTGTGAGATGATATCTCATTGTGGTTTTGATTTGCATTTCTCTGATGGCCAGTGATGATGAGCATTTTTTCATGTGTCTGTTGGCTGTATGAATGTCTGCTTTTGAGAAGTGTCTGTTCATATCCTTTGCCCACTTTTTGATGGCGTTGTTTGTTTTTTTCTTGTAAATTTGATTGAGTTCTTTATAGGTTCTGGATATTAGCCCTTTGTCAGATGAGTAGATTGCAAAAATTTTCTCCCATTCTGCAGTTTGCCTGTTCACTCTGATGGTAGTTTCTTTTGCTGTGCAGAAGCTCTTTAGTTTAAATAGACCCCATTTGTCAATTTTGGCTTTTGTTGCCGTTGCTTTTGGTGTTTTAGACATGAAGTCCTTGCCCATGCCAATATCCTGAATGGTATTACGTAGGTTTTCTTCTAGGGTTTTTATGATTTTAGGTCTAACATTTAAGTCTCTAATCCATCTTCAATTAATTTTCCTATATGGAGTGAGGAAAGGATCCAATTTCAGCTTTCTACTTATGGCTAGCCAATTTTCCCAACACCATTTATTAAATAAGGAATCCTTTCCCTGTTTCTTCTTTTTTTCAGGTTTGTCAAAGATCAGATGGCTGTAGATGGGTGGTATTATTTCTGAGGGCTCTGTTCTGTTCCATTGTTCTATATCTCTGTTTTGGTACCAGTACCTGCTGTTTTGGTTACTGTAGCCTTGTAGCATAGTTTGAAGTCAGGTAGCATGATGCTCCCAGCTTTGTTCTTTTGGCTTAGGATTGTCTTGGCAATGTGGGGTCTTTTTTCGTTCCATATGAACTTTAAAGCAGTTTTTTCCAATTCTGTGAAGAAAGTCATTGGTAGCTTGATGGGGATGGCATTGAATCTATAAATTACCTTGGGCAGTATGGCCATTTTCACAATATGGATTCTTCCTATCCATGAGCATAGTATGTTCTTCCATTTGTTTGTGTCCTCTTCTATTTTACTGAGCAGTGGTTTGTAGTTCTCCTTGAAGAGGTCCTTGACATCCCTTGTAAGTTGGATTCCTAGGTATTTTATTCTCTTCAAAGCTATTGTGAATGGGAGTTCATTCATGATTTGGCTCTCATTCATGATTTGTTTGTCTGTTACTGGTGTATAAGAATGCTTGTGATTTTTGCACATTGATTTCTGTATCCTGAGACTTTGCTGAAGTTGCTTGTCAGCTTAAGGAGATTATGGGCTGAGACAATGGGGTTTTCTAGATATACAATCATGTCATCTGCAAACAGGGACAATTTGACTTCTTCTTTTCCTAACTGAATACCCTTGATTTCTTTCCCTTGCCTGATTGCCCTAGCCAGAACTTCCAACACTATGTTGAATAGGAGTGGTGAGAGAGGGTATCCCTGTCTTGTGCCAGTTTTCAAAGGGAATGCTTCCAGTTTTTGCCCATTCAGTATGATATTGGCTGTGGGTTTGTCATAAATAGCTCTTATTATTTTGAGATACGTTCCATCAATACCGAATTTATTGAGAGTTTTTAGCATGAAGGGCTGTTGAATTTTGTGAAAGGCCTTTTCTGCATCTGTTGAGATAATCATGTAGTTTTTGTCTTTGGTTCTGTTTATATGCTGGATTACGTTTATTGATTTGCATATGTTGAACCAGCCTTGCATCCCAGGGATGAAGCCTACTTGATCATGGTGGATAAGCTTTTGGATTTGCTGCTGGATTCAGATTGCCAGTATTTTATTGAGGATTTTTGCATCGATGTTCATCAGGGATATTAGTCTAAAATTCTCTTTTTTTGTTGTATCTGTCAGCCTTTGGTATCAGGATGATGTTGGCCTTGTAAAATGAGTTAGTGAGGATTCCTTCTTTTTCTATTCATTGGAATAGTTTCAGAAGGAATGGTACAAACTCCTCCTTGTACCTCTGGTAGAATTCGGCTGTGAATGCATCTGGTCCTGGACTTTTTTTGGTTGGTAGGCTATTAATTATTGCCTCAATTTCAGAGCCTGCTATTGGTCTATTCAGGGATTCAACTTCTTCCTGGTTTAGTCTTGGGAGAGTGTAAGTGTCCAGGAAATTATCCAATCCATTTCTTCTAGGTTTTCTAGTTTATTTGCGTAGAGGTGTTTATAGTATACTCTGATGGTAGTTTGTATTTCTGTGGGGTTGATGGTGATATCCCCTTTATTACTTTTTATTGAGTCTATTTGATTCTTCTCTTTTCTTCTTCATTTGTCTTGCTAGCGGTCTATCAATTTTGTTGATCTTTTCAAAAAACCAGCTTCTGGATTCATTGATTTTTTTGGACGGTTTTTTGTGTCTCTGTCTCCTTCAGTTCTGCTCTGATCTTAGTTATTTCTTGCCTTCTACTAGCTTTTGAATGTGTTTGCTCTTGCTTCTCTAGTTCTTTTAATTGTGATGTTAGGGTGTCAAATTTAGATCTTTCCTGCTTTCTCTTGTGGGCATTTAGTGCTGTAAATTTCCCTCTACACATTGCCTTAAATGTGTTCCAGAGATTCTGGTATGTTATATCTTTGTTCTCTTTGGTTTCCAAGAATATCTTTATTTCTGCCTTCATTTTGTTATGTACCCAGTAGTCATGCAGGAGCAGGTTGTTCAGTTTCCATGTAGTTGAGCGGTTTTGATTGAGTTTCTTATTCCTGAGTTCTAGTTTGATTGCACTGTGGTCTGAGAGACAGTTTGTTATAATTTCTGTTCTTTCACATTTGTTGAGGAGTGCTTTACTTCCAACTATGTGGTCAATTTTGGAATAAGTGTGATGTGGTGCTAAGAAGAATGTATATTCTATTGATTTGGGGTGGAGAGTTCTGTAGATGTCTATTAGGTCCACTTGGTGCAGAGTTGAGTTCAATTCCTGGATATCCTTGTTAACTTTCTGTCTCGTTGATCTGTCTAATGTTGACAGTGGAGTGTTGAAGTCTCCCATTATTATTGTATGGGAGTCTAAGTCTCTTTGTAAATCTCTAAGGACTTGCTTTATGAATCTGGGTGCTCCTGTATTGGGTTCATTTATATTTAGGATAGTTAGCTCTTCCTAATGAATTGATCCCTTTACCATTATGTAATGGTCTTCTTTGTCTCTTTTGATCTTTGATGGTTTAAAGTCTGTTTTATCAGAGACTAGAATTGCAACCCGTGCTTTTTTTTGTTTTCCATTTGCGTGGTGGATCTTCCTCCCTCCCTTTATCTTGAGCCTATGTGTGTTTCTGCATGTGAGATGCATCTCCTGAATACAGCAAACTGATGGGTCTTGACTCTTTATCCAATCTGCCAGTCTGTGTCTTTTAATTGGACCACTTAGTCCATTTATATTTAAGGTTAATATTGTTATGTGTGAGCTTGTTCCTGTCATTATGATATTAGCTGGTTATTTTGCTCGCTAGTTGATACAGTTTCTTCCTAGCATCGATAGACTTTACATTTTGACATGTTTTTGCAGTGGCTGGTAACGGTTGTTCCTTTCCATGTTTAGCACTTCCTTCAGGACCTCTTGTAGGGCAGGCCTGGTGATGACGAAATCTCTAAGCATTTGGTTTTCTGTAAAGAATTTTATTTCTCCTTCACCTATGAAACTTAGTTTGGCTGGATATGAAATTCTGGGTTGAAAATTCTTTTCTTTAAGAATGTTGAATATGGGCCCCCACTCTCTTCTGGCTTGGAGAGTTTCTGCTGAAAGATCTGCTGTTAGTCTGAGGGGCTTCCCTTTGTGTGTAACCCGACCTTTCTCTCTGACTGCCCTTAACATTTTTTCCTTCATTTCAACTTTGGTGAATCTGACAATTTTGTGTCTTGGAGTTGCTCTTCTTGAGGAGTATCTTTGTGGCATTCTCTGTGTTTCCTGAATTTGAATGTTGGCCTGCCTTACTAGGTTGGGGAAGTTCTCCTGGATGATATCCTGCAGAGTATTTTCCAACTTTGTTCCATTTTCCACATCACTTTCAGGCACATCAATCTGACGTAGATTTGATCTTTTCACATAATCCCATATTTCTTGGAGGCTTTTTTCATTTCTTTTTACTCTTTTTTCTCTACACTTCTCTTCTCGCTTCATTTCATTCATTTGATCCTCAATTGCTGATACTCTTTTTTCTAGTTGATCGAGTCAGTTACTGAAGCTTGCTAAGACCCTTTGTAAAGCGCACTATTAGAGTGGGAGTTGCATGATTTTCCAGGTGTTGTATGTCTCAATTTCCTTTGGCTAAGGAAAGGAATTCCCTTCCCCCTTTTGCTTCCCAGGTGAGGCGATGCCTCGCCCTGCTTCAGCTCTGGTTGGTCGGGCTGCACCTGCAGACCAGTGCCAACTCTCCGACATGCCCCAGTGAGATGAACCCGGTACCTCAGTTGAAAATGCAGCAATCACCCATCTTCTATGTCACTCACCCTGGGAGCTGGAGGCTGGAGCTGTTCCTATTCCTGTAATTCTTTTTTATGCTAACAAAGCTGAATCATTTATGAGTTAATTATATATTGTATAGCGTAGTAATAAAGATGCTGCTCTTGTATGTTAAAATGTGGTCTTTTATGAGACAATACTGGTTAAAGGTAGTATTTAAAATGATAAAAATATCCCATATATTATTTAAAAATGTATCTAAAACTATGTGAACAATGAAAAGTTTAGGTATTTCTCCTCAGCATCACACATACCTAATTTAACAGCTCTTTTATATTTATAAATCTTTATGAAAATCTGGAGTTACCTTCCCAGGACTGCATTCTCTTTTAAGTCCCCAACCCCACATCTACTCAAGAGCTTGCTTGGATGCCAACAGGAGAATATAAAGTAAACACAAGGCCAGCCCTGAACACGTGACTAAAGAAAAATAAATATCCTGCTGGACAAAAGATCCAAAGACCTACAAAGTAAGATATTTAAGCAAAGCATTGCAAGCCAAATGGCACTCCGTGTTCATGTGAAAATGTTAACATTCAAAGCGTGCAACCATAATTATTCAGAACCTGTAAGGTTTGTTAATGCTGCAAATAGCTGATAGTTGTCACCCACTACCCAGCCATTTTCCTAGCAAGGCACGGGGAAACAAATTAAGATTCATTCTAAACCAGGAAAAGTTATGATTTCAGTGTTTTGAGGGGCTTCTCAGATGATGGGTGATGTTAAGAAAGCCAAATAACAAGGGGAAAGTGTTTGAAGCCATGAAGCAGCATGCACTCTGAATCTTTGTGGGAAATGCCACCCATGACCTTCAGAAGGGTATGTGCACTTGGCAGGATATGTTATCTGAGTTTGCTTTCTCATTACCTCTTTTGAGTCTTTGGAATAGATTATCTCTGGTCTTTATTCGATCTCAAAGCTTATGATCTTCCACACTTTTGTGAAAGCTGTCCCCCTCCTCTCCAGAAATAAACACACACACACACACACACACACACACACACACACACACACACTCCAACATGTTTTATTTCTGCCATTACTGTGAATGTTGGAAAAAATGCTGCATATGTAACTAGTTCATTGAACAATCTAAACTTAAAATGATTTTAGTTTTTTTAAAATTCTCTGGTCACTCTTAAGTATAACAATTCCATCTAGGATAAAAATTCAGTCACACTTCCAATGTATTGTTCTTCTCCCCTTCCCTCAGTGATGAACCCGGAGAGTTTTGGGCCTGCTCTTCTGCTTCTCCTTTCATCCCTCTTGTGGGGCATCCCTTCTTTTTCCTTTTGTGAGTGAAGACTCAGGAATTGGAAAGACAAAATGTCTTGCTGCTGCAAGACTTGCTTCTTAACTGTCACTGTTTTTCTGGTCAAGAATGATCACCCAAGGCCAGGTGCGGTGGCTCACGCCTGTAACCTCAGCCCTTTGGGAGGCCAAGGTGGGCAGATCATGAGGTCTGGAGATCAAGGGCATCCTGGCTAACATGGTGAAACCTTGTCTCTACTAAAAATACAAACATAAGCTGGGTTTGGCAGCATGCACCTGTAGTCCTAGCTACTCAGGAAGAGGCTGAGGCAGGAGAATTACTTGAACCCAGGAGACGGAGGCTGCAGTGAGCCAAAATTGCATTATTGCACTCCAGCCTGGGTGACAGAGTGAGATTCCGTCTCAAAATAATAATAATAATAATAATGATCACCAAGTGATTTCCACACCACCAGACCACCAGCATCCTAATGCTGGCTCTTAAGCAGATTGACACATGAGCCTTGCTGGTGTCCCTGCAGGTTCCCTCCATGTATATGCTATTGAAGAGAGAAGGCAGTTTATCATAACAAAAGAAGGATAAAGCCACAACACTCACTAATGGACCACATGTTCTCATTTAAAGCCTTTGTTTATTACTGTCCTAAATTCATACTGCCATCTTATTATACTAACTGGGAAGTTAATATTTGGAAGAAGTATTGTTCTGTTGCTTATTGGTGGTGTGCATCTGTGTGTGTATTTGCAAAACTTAATAAAATCCTAAGATGCTTAGTACCATTTTTTTTTTTTTTTTTTTTTTTTTTGCTTGCTTGCTTGCTTTAGGATACTCTTAGGGTACCTCTCCCCAAGATTCTATCAAAGTGGCCAATTTAGGGCAATAGGAAATGGTTCACTGAATCTCCTATTAATCCATATTGAGATGATGGTTCTGAGACATTATTTTATTCATTTTCCTAGGAGAAATTTACGCCAAAAATTATTCTTTTGGTTAAAGAATAAGGACTGCATTGGGTAGAAGAATCCAAAGAAGATATGGACAACAAAACTATGCACAAGGCAAAGTGTGGCTAGGCTGCTCAACTTTGAAACCCATAAAGAAAGTAACTCTAAAATTTGAATTCCATTTCTTATCTCTTTCCTCTATAATAATATAAATGACCTTCAATATGGTATAGCTTCCTTCATCTGTTGGGAAATGTGGTCACCAAAATCCTACATTCACCATGTAAAAACTCTGAAAGACCATAGGGTAAGGGTCTAGTTTTCCCAAAATTTACAAGAACTTCATTGTGACCAGTAAGTTATGAACGGTGAAGTAACATCATATAAAAATGAAGTCCAGGCATGGTGGCTCATGCCGGTAATCCCAGCACTTTGGGAGGCCAAAGTGGGTGGATTACGAGGTCAGGGTTTCAGGACCAACCTGGCCAAGATGGTGAAACCCCATGTCTCCTAAAAATACGAAAAAATTAGCAGGGCATGGTGGCGGGCACCTGTAATCCTGTGAATTTACTAAAAACATTGAATTCACTTTAAATAAGTGAATTGTATGGTATGTGAATTATATGTCAATCAATCTGTTTAAAAAAGACAAGTAGATCTCGAGTTCCCAGGAAATGAAACAGTTAATTTTACAAGCATATTCGCCACTACAACACATACAAACACTAACAGAAAAGATTTACCTAAGAATACACAATAGAAAAATATACAAAGTAGATGTCAAATTATCCATCTACAAAGAACTAAGCCCATAATGCATAAACAAAACTGAAGAAAATAGAATAACTGAAGCTAAATGGATTAATCAGTAAAAGATTTATAAGTGATGTCAATAGTTTGTTCATTTATTGAAGAGGGCAGCAGACTTTTGCCTAAGAAATAGAATGATCATACATCCATCTCAGTTGGCCTGAAACATTTTCAATTTATGTTGACTATCTTGGCATCCTGATTTAGATTTGTCTTGGATTATTCTTATTTATTTTTTATTTTTTTTTTACTGAATAGTGTAATGAAATGTTGCTCTAAAATAAGATGAGATGGTTTTGATAGACTTCTACTTTGTATTTTCGTCATCTGCATTAGTCTCCTCTAGTATTTAATAAAACAAATGTACAATGGACATCTTTTTCATTTTAATATGTGCATAAATAAGAAAGACAAGCAGCAATAACCTCTCTTTTTCCAACCTTTCCTATCCTTTCCTTGTCAAGACGACAACTGGAAGGCACTTGCTGATAAACCAAGTGTACATAGGCAAGGTGCCTGTGCTGGGTGCTGAGTGTAAGTAGCTGAAAACAGCATTAGACACTGCTATCTTTGCTGGGTTCACTACCTGAAAAATACAGGAAGGATACCAGATCATCAGCCTACACGGTCTGTGGGGGACATGGACAAACATCGTCAGATATCTACTAATAGGTCAGATATATCTGAAATGTGTACAGGAAACAGAGGTCATTGAGTCCACAGAATGGTCTGGAGTGCTTTTATCATTTAGTGTAAAACTACAGTTACCTATTTTATGGCAACCCATTTTTTTTAATTTTCCAATAAAATCATTTAGTAACAATGAAGTAGTTTATGTGTAATGAGGCATTTACTTAATTTTTACTGTTTCTACAGTTTTTATTTTAATTTCAGAATTTCTATAACTTTTTCTATGTTTTAATTGTCTCATGGAGTTTTGTTTTTTAACTTTTCTTTCTTTTAAATCTTTTCTATATCGTTATCCTTCTTCTTCTTTTTATTTTAATTAGTTATGCCCAAGCAAGTTCTACAAATTATTCTTATCAAAACTGAGTGCTTAAGGGGAGCACAGATTTATGCTTGAGTCAGCCCAGCTTAACTGGTTTGTCTGGTCCCACAGAAGATGTCACCCACCAATGTCTGTAGAGATTTCTTCAAGACCAAGAGTGTTCTTTTCAGTGTATTCAAGATATTACCTTCTTCTAAGTCATTCTATTTCAGTGAATGCCAGAATCACTCAAAAATTATGATCTGGATTTCTGTATCCCAAGAAGGTAACATATATGTGTACTTTCACGACTGTTGACATTTATCATTCAATATGGGTGCCATAAGGTTATCACTGACCAGATGAAAAACAGAAGACCTAACCTTCAGAAAATTCCTTATCCTCAACTTCAAATATGAGCAATTATTTTGAGAAGATTCTGCTTGAAAATGGCAGGTCACAAGCAGCTGCCGAAGATTGTGCTTGCATACCACTCTGAAAAATGTTAACTTTTTATTATTTTTTTAAATTACGCTTTAAGTTCTGGGGTACATGTGCATAATGTATAGATTTGTTCCATAGGTGTACATGTGCCATGGTGGTTTGCTGCACCCATCAACCCATCACCTACATTAGGTATTTCTTCTCATGCTATCCCTCTCCTAGCCACCCACCACCCCACCCCACAACCCCCATAGGCCCTGGTGTGTGATGTTCCCCTCCATGTGTCCATGTGTTCTCATTGTTCAGCTCCCATTTATGAGTGAGAACATGTGGTATTTGGTTTTCTGTTCTTGTGTTACTTTGCTGAGAATGATAGTTTCCAGCTTCATCCATGTCCCTACAAAGCACATTAACACATCCTTTTTTATGGCTACATAGTGTTTCATGGTGTATACGTGCCACATTTTCTTAATCTAGTCTATCACTGATGGGCATTTGAGTTGGCTCCGAGTCTTTGCTATTGTGAATAGTGCCGCAATAAACATATGTGTGTATGTGTCTTTTTTTAAATTTATTTTTTATTATTATTAATATTTTAATTTATTTTTTTATTATTAAGTTCTAGGGTACATGTGCATAACGTGCAGGTTTGTTACATATATATACTTGTGCAATGTTGCTGTGCTGCACCCATCAACTCGTCAGCACCCATCAACTCGTCATTTACATCAGGTATAACTCCCAATGCAATCCCTTCCCCCTCCCCCCTCCCCATGATAGGCCCCGGTGTGTGATGTTCCCCTTCCCGAGTCCAAGTGATCTCATTGTTCAGTTGCCACTATGAGTGAGAACATGCGGTGTTTGGTTTTCTGTTCTTGTGATAGTTTGCTAAGAATGATGGTTTCCAGCTGCATCCATGTCCCTACAAAGGACACAAACTCATCCTTTTTTATGGCTGCATAGTATTCCATGGTGTATATGTGCCATATTTTCTTAATCCAGTCTATCACTGATGGACATTTGGGTTGATTCCAAGTCTTTGCTATTGTGAATAGTGCCGCAATAAACATACGTGTGCATGTGTCTTTATAGCAGCATGATTTATAATCCTTTGGGTATATACCCAGTAATGGGATGGCTGGGTCATATGGTATATCCGGTTCTAGATCCTTGATAAATCGCCATACTGTTTTCCATAATGGTTGAACTAGTTCACAATCCCACCAACAGTGTAAAAGTGTTCCTATTTCTCCACATCCTCTCCAGCACCTGTTGTTTCCTGACTTTTTAATGATCGCCATTCTAACTGGTGTGAGATGGTATCTCATTGTGGTTTTGATTTGCATTTCTCTGATGGCCAGTGATGATGAGCATTTTTTCATGTGTCTGTTGGCTGTATGAATGTCTTCTTTTGAGAAATGTCTGTTCATATCCTTTGCCCACTTTTTGATGGGGTTGTTTGTTTTTTTCTTGTAAATTTGTTTGAGTTCTTTGTAGGTTCTGGATATTAGCCCTTTGTCAGATGAGTAGATTGCAAAAATTTTCTCCCATTCTGTAGGTTGCCTGTTCACTCTGATGGTAGTTTCTTTTGCTGTGCAGAAGCTCTTTAGTTTAATGAGATCCCATTTGTCAATTTTGGCTTTTGTTGCCGTTGCTTTTGGTGTTTTAGACATGAAGTCTTTGCCCATGCCTATGTCCTGAATGGTACTACCTAGGTTTTCCTCTAGGGTTTTTATGGTATTAGGTCTAATATTTAAGTCTCTAATCCATCTTGAAGAAGTCAAACTGTCCCTCTTTGCAGATGACATGATTGTATATTTAGAAAACCCCATTGTCTCAGCCCCAAATCTCCTTAAGCTGATAAGCAACTTCAGCAAAGTCTCAGGATACAAAATTAATGTGCAAAAATCACAAGCATTCTTATACACCAGTAACAGACAAACAGAAAGCCAAATCATGAATGAACTTCCATTCACAATTGCTTCAAAGAGAATCAAATACCTAGGAATCCAACTTACAAGGGATGTAAAGGACCTCTTCAAGGAGAACTACAAACCACTGCTCAGTGAAATAAAAGAGGACACAAACAAATGGAAGAACATACCATGTTCATGGATAGGAAGAATCAATATTGTGAAAATGGCCATACTGCCCAAGGTTATTTATAGATTCAATGCCATCCCCATCAAGCTACCAATGAGTTTCTTCACAGAATTGGAAAAAACTGCTTTAAAGTTCATATGGAACCAAAAAAGAGCCCGCATCTCCAAGACAATCCTAAGTCAAAAGAACAAAGCTGGAGGCATCACGCTACCTGACTTCAAACTATACTACAAGGCTACAGTAACCAAAACAGCATGGTACTGGTACTAAAACAGAGATATAGACCAATGGAACAGAACAGAGTCCTCAGAAATAATACCACACATCTACAGCCATCTGATCTTTGACACACCTGAGAGAAACAAGAAATGGGGAAAGGATTCCCTATTTAATAAATGGTGCTGGGAAAATTGGCTAGCCATAAGTAGAAAGCTGAAACTGGATCCTTTCCTTACTCCTCATGCGAAAATTAATTCAAGATGTGTCTTTAGAGTAGAATGATTTATAATCTTTTGGGTATATGCCCAGTAATGGGATTGCTGGGTCAGATGGTATTTCCACTTCTAGATGCTTGAGGAATCGTCACACTGTCTTTCACAACGGTTGAATGAACTAATTTACACTCCTGCCAACAATGTAAAAGTGTTCCCATTTCTTCACATCCTCTCCAGCATCTGTTGTTACCTGACTTTTAAAGATCACCATTCTAACTGGTGTGAGATGGTATCTCACTGTGGTTTTGATTTGCATTCATCTAACGACCAGTGATGATGAGCTTTTTTTCATATATTTGTTGGCTTCATAAAAGTCTTGTTTTGAGAAGCATCTGCTCATATCCTTCGCTCACTTTTTGATGGGGTTGTTTGTATTTTTCTTCGTAAATTTAAGTTCTTTGTAGGTTCTGGATATTAGCCCTTTGTCAGATGGATAGATTGCAAAAATTTTCTCCCATTCGGTAGGTTGTCTGTTAACTCTGATGATAGTTTCTTTAAGTTGATGCAGTTTCTTCATAGCATCAATTGTCTTTACAATTTGGTATGTTTTTGCATTGGCTGGTACTGATTATTCCTTTCCATGTTTAGTGCTTCCTTCAGGAGCTCTTGTAAAGTGAGTCTAGGGGTGACAAAATCTCTCAACATTTGCTTTTCTGTAAAGGATTTTATTTCTCCTTTACTTATGAAGCTTAGGCTGGATACGAAATTCTGCGTTGAAATGTAACTTTTTATTTAGAGCAAATGACTTATTCACAATTATTTTCTCACATTTTTAATTTTATTTTTTCTTGTACATTCAAAAAGTGTGGCTAGGGACATGTTGGTTCCATTTGCAGAATTTTGCATCAATTAAATTATTCCAACTTGATACACAGTGTCATTACTTTGAATAGAAAACCAGCTAATCAGAATAACAATTTGATCTTTTTCATACAATTTATCAAATCGAAGTTGAGCCTTCAAAAATTTTCTTTGAAATACCTGGTAGTTTTGTGGCTATATAAATTCAGATAAAAACTCAGCATTTAGAATAAATTTTGTGTGTGTGTGTGGTGAAAATTAAAAGTTTTACTTAAAGAAAATTGTAAAGTAAAATTATCCTTGTAATTGCTTGTGGTACACATATACCTTGAAAGTATGTTCAAGCAAACTGTACTATTTTGAACAACCTAAATAGGAGCCATAGATGACAAAAATTACTTTTACATATACTCAGATGAACTAACTACATATTTTTCTCATACACTGATGTTGGATAAAAAATAATATCTCACTGTTGTAATATAGACTTCCTTTGTTGCTCAATAATAATTTGATTTTAGATACAGTTGAGCCTATAAGGAACTACTTCATACATCATAAATCAAAACACATTTCCTGTATTTCCCATGTTGAACTGTTTTGTAATACTTTGGCTACATTTAGGAAGAACAAATCAAAATCTCTAGTTAAAGTACTTAATTAATGTAATACCACAAATTTTTAGTTTTTAATGCTATTAGCAAATCAAGTTATTGAAAAAAGCATGCAAACAGGAAGAAGTTACACTGTATTTATATAAAACACAGGAAAACTGAAGAACAATGTTGAGAACTCAGTATTCAAAATTTATTTTTGAACTGTATGCTTGTTCTTTGAAATATTTATGCTTGTAAGAAGAAAATTTTGATAGAGCTTTTGTTTGCTTTGAATGAATGTCTCTATTCAGATATGGAATAAAATTGAAAAAGTGTAAGGCTTTGCTGCATTTAAATTTGATGGAATAGTCAAAATAATCATAAATATTAATAAATATAACTTTTTGATGAGTTTTATCTTATAAAAATAATTCTCAGATAAAGGGACTCTGGATTAATATATGTAAGCATTTCAGTCAAAATAAAGTATTGAGAATATCTTTCATTTAACATAATTTGTTTTCATGTAGTCAATGGAAAAGGTGAGTAATTTCAAATGTACATACTAAATATAGAGTGCAACTGTAGGAAGATATTAAAAATTTTTATGAACATAAATAATAAAACTGAAAATAGTATTTCACCAGATAAATACAAGTAACTCAATATTAGAGAAAAATGCAGTTTAGAAAACAAATTGATATATAACGTTAATATATAATTAATATATGTATGTTGAGAATAATTTTTTGGCTTCTGTTATTTTTAATATTTAGATAACCAATATAAATAAGGTTTCATATTTTGTTTAAATTTATGATGATATATGTACTTTCAAATGTGTAAGAAAAAAATTGAAAATAGTTTTATTATAAGTAGTTTATAAGTATACCAATAAGCCAGTTTTTAAAAATCAACAAATAAGCATTTTAAATTGTGTACATTTTATTAATTTGGTATTACCTATGATCTCAAACCTATCCCAATGTCATGATCAATAGTTGTTGGATAGCAACCACCCTAAATCCTCTACAAATAATTATTATTATTTCTCAGGAGTTTGTGATTGACTGGGTTCAGCTGAATTCTTGGAAAAGGTCTCTCATTCAATTGCAGTCAAATTGTAGCTGAGAGTACAATATGAAGACTCAGTTGGATTTGGATCGCTTATTCATATGGTTGGTTGTTGGTGTATTTATTTATTTATTTATTTATTTATTTATTTTTGAGACGGAGTCTCGCTCTGTCGCCCAGGCTGGAGTGCAGTGGCCGGATCTCAGCTCACTGCAAGCTCCGCCTCCCGGGTTCACGCCATTCTCCTTCCTCAGCCTCCCGAGTAGCTGGGACTACGGGCGCCCGCCAGCTCGCCCGGCTAGTTTTTTGTACTTTTTAGTAGAGACGGGGTTTCACCGTGTTAGCCAGGATGGTCTCGATCTCCTGACTTCGTGATCCGCCCGTCTCGGCCTCCCAAAGTGCTGGGATTACAGGCTTTAGCCACCGCGCCCGGCCTGGTTGTTGGTGTTGGCTATTGACTACTTGCTCAAATTGGGCTGTTAACTGGAAAGCCTACATATCTTTTCTCCATGTGACCAAGTTTCTTAAAGCTTGCCAGCTCGGTGCTAAAAGAGTATTCCAAATGTGAGTGTTCTAAGAGCCCCAGGTGGAAGCGTAAGGGTTGTTATGAACAAACACCATTTCTGCCATATATTGTTGAAAATCGAGTCATAAAGATATCCCAATTTCAAACTACACAGGGCATGAAAACCATTTTCCACTGAGGATTCAGCTCTGGACACTGGCTATCACAGAGTTTGGATACAAGTTATATAACCACACTGGTTAAAAGAGAAGACCTAAAGAGAGACTTCTAGGTATAAAATAATTACAAATGAAAATTCAGAATTGGGGAATTTTTACAATAGAGGGAATTTGATTGCTTGGTGGGATGGTTGTTTTCACTTTGCTTTGTTTGGTTAGATTAAGGTCTGAGGTGAGATTCCTGAATTAGTACAGGAACTCAAATAATAGAGGGCTATGAGACATGAAACAAAGTATCTTAAGTGTGTGAAAAGGAATGAAATTATTCTGCAAATTCTGGAAAAGGGAGAAGTACTGTTGCTAACAAATATTAAATAAACCAAATATGCATTACTCTATCATATAATACTTGTTAAAATCATAACCCACAAATATTTTTATGTACCTGATTTTATTTAATGAACTACTTTCTGGCCTCCCTACATTAGACAAAAGGGCTTTACATACATGCCAAAGTTAATTGGCGAATATATATTCTTATAGCAACACATTCTGTTGTGAGCAAGCTGTTTTCAGGGCACACATAGAAACTGGATTGGTAAATAGAAAGCAGTACAGAGGAAGACGGGTAGAGGATTGAGATTCCCTCTGTCATCCAAGTTGTGCTGCTGAATAAGCAGTTGCTGGTGAAGGTCAAGATGAGAGGTATGTAATTAAGTCCTACCACATATTATAATTTCAAGCCAAAAGGCTAGATAAAATCACTCAGGGAGCGGGTGAAGATAGAGAAGAAAAGAAGAACTGAAATATTTTACAATATTTATAATTTTGGAAGTTGAGCAAGAAAGGGTTAAAAGAAGGAAGTGGTAAGGACATAGAAAAACTGGGAAGCATTTCAAGAAAAACATGATTTATTAACTATTTCAATTTTGCTGATATTTCAAATGAGAACCTCAAAATGAAAATCAGATTTAGCATCACCAATGTCATTATTAACAATAACAATAGTTGCTTTAGTTATGTCATAGAGGCAAAAATTCCTTTTTGTCAGGGGTTCAAGAAAGAATGAGAGCACAGTGATTGTAGAAAACCATAAATGTAAGATCTTTAGAAGAACTCTTTTGTAAAGCAAAGAGAATAGGATCTTTCTAGATGAAAATGTAAGCAATTTAAAAAAATAGTACTACATGGTAATAGAAATGGTTAAGTGGAAAGGGATTAATCTGATGCTACAGAAAAGAACATTTGCTAGGCTTGCTTGTGGTTCCTGGGGAGATGAACATGAGGATACCCTTTTCCTATCCTCTCAGTTTTCTCAGTTAAATAGGAAGCCAGGTCATAACATGAGAGTTAAGTTGGAGGAAGGGTTTGAGAGTTAAGACAAAGGAGAAGTTGTGGAATAATCATCTCAAGTTATCTAAGAGAGTGGAAGAATGAGTCGACTAGGGAAATGGAGGAGTTTGACAAATTTGTCATGTTATGAATAGCAGTAGTAAGAGCATTTGAAGGAAATTTACTAATTCCATAGGCTAATACTGGTTTATGATGCAATCTAATAACAATTAGGTATGAATGATATAATGTACTAATGATGCCTTGTCCTATGATATAATAAAATACTACAATAAAAACAATGTGCAAAATCTCAGTGCTAATTATATGTTAGGCCTTAATATAAGCCTTCAGTGTAATCCTCGAGGAAGCCTCCAAAAGTAGATGCTGTTATAATCACCATTTTACATTTGAGGAAACTGAGGCACTGGACAGCTACACAACTTCCAAATTACAAAGGCAGAATGTGACTTAACCATACCAGGTTGAACACATCTGTTCCTTTTCTCTATGATGAGTTTGTATCTAATGGAATAAAAAAGAACACATTTATTTTCCAGCGGATTTAAATATGCTCTGTAACAGGGTTATCTTAAACTAAGAGTCACTGAAAACAAACAAACAAACAAACATGGGATTATAACTAAGGGTTTGAAGTTAAAAAAAAAAAAGTCCTTACAAAATTTTCAGTAATGAAGCTTCACTATTCTCTTAGCATAGCCATTGAAATTTTCTTCTTTTCTATTTATGTTAATAACTGTTTAGTTCAATCAAAGCTATTATAAAATTAGTTCTGTTGATTTACTTAAAAAGTAAAGAATTAAAATCAAACAATACAGACAAGCAGGGTTCTATTTTATATTTGCAAATTTGCGTGAGATTCTAGTCAGCTATATATCTAAACTTACTTCATGGTTCTTTACATTATTTTTCTCATATTAATCTTAGTTCTAAGGTCTAATAGTCAGTGTACATCTGTAAATCATTACATGGTTATGATGAGGCACTGACTAACATCATTCTTCTTCCCAGCCCTCAGCCATGAGAGTCATTAATAACCTGAAATGTGGAGGTTATCTCTCACCATACACAAAGGTAATGTGAAGATGTATACGGATGACCTTAGAAGAAGACTGTTTTGTCTTTGACTGTTAGCATTAATTTGTGATATAGACTAAATAAATGTGATATAGACTAAGATGCCATTAAATGTTAGGAGGCATGCACCTTGGAAAATACAATAGACATTTTATTCAATTCATAATGCTATAGCAACAATTCCTGAAACTCCAAAACCTGCTATCACAGCCAAGAAAGCCATCCTTAGAACAAACTGCTCCAAAGAAAATTCATCTGTTCTATGCTAAAAATGTTGAGATTCTAATGAGAATGTATCTGCTGATCAAAAACTATTTCTACCATTATCTATGCACCATATGGCATAGCATTCACAATAATTTTAACGTTTGTATTACCCTACTGTAGCCAGCTTACCTTTACTTCTCATTAAAAGGAAGGGAAAATTCCTTAATCTATCCACAAAAGGTAAATATTGAAATAAGAAATCTTTATACCATTACCACTGTTTGTGTTCCCCTACTAGTGTATATTTTTTATGCACAGCAGGTAAAGTAAGAATTAGGGCATCAGCAACAGTGGCATGAAATTTTGTTTATCCTGAGGGAGCTAAGTATAATACCAAAAATATTGAAGTTAATTTTTCATAATGTATTCGGAATTGTTGTCATAAATGGACCATTGCTGTCTATACAAAAGCATGATTGAATTACCTTAGTTCACATACAAACACTACACCATAGATGCAGATTTTCATATTTAATGTCTCTGGAAATTCAGTAAGCAGATGAACCAAGTGATTTTGACATCGGTTATTTAAAGTCTTTGCCATTGTACAAAAGAGAAAACAGAAGAGTATTTAAAAGCAATAACTTAAATATACTGCACATTGGAAGACATGAGAGCACTTGAATCCAGCCGCCCTTTGAAGAGATGAGTTATGTTGCAGATGGCTCCCGTTCACCACGATGCCTCTGTTTATGATGCTGCAGGTGGTAGACTAGGACACTGGAACAGGGGTGGAAAGGTTAGAGCTACATAATTCTCTCAACAGTAAGTTCAGTGAAATTAAATCAAGTTCCCAGCCTTCATTCTTTATCAGTGATGCCATTTAAAGTGACATGGAAAGTTTCATTTTGATGAGTATTAAACTTAGTGTATGATGTCAGTTTTTCTTAATTTAGCCTACTAGTCCAAAGAAAATAGCTGCATTATTCACAGTTAAAATAGAAATACAGTTTATAATAGTGGGTAAGACTAAAATATGCAGTTTAATGCACTTACAGATTTTATGACAACCATCTCTAGACATTTATCTTGAAATAAAAAGAACTCACATAATTAGCTTGGTGATTAGGAATAAATTAAAATTAGATTGTGGATCAGTCAAGATAGACCAGATAACAACCAACCTCAAATCTCAGTGGCTTGTAACAATAAAAATTTGTTTCATGATTACTCTAGATATAAAGCATACATTCACAAGAGACAATCTTATCAGAGTCACCTAAGATCCAGGCAGACAGAGTGTCACCCTCTTAAGATGATGCTGCCCTCTCAATGTATGATGTACGCCTCTACCAATTAAACACTTCAGCCCAGAAATGACACTCTAACCCTGGTCATATTTAATAGCAAAACAAATAACATGCCCATGTCTAACTTCATCAGGCTCAGTAAGTGAAATTCTTCCACGTGCCGGGAGGGAGAACAGACCTGATATGTTAGTGGCCAGTACCGCCATTACCACAGATACAAATCTCAGCACAGTGTGATACAGCAACAGGGCCCAAGCTATGATACAATAATTTACCTGATTTTTCATTATCTTTTCTGAAAAGCCCTTACAAATGCCTTCCATTTTCAAGCACTACCATGCTAGAAAATACAGAGAAAATTTGAGAATATAGTTAAAGTAATGGAGGGAAGAATGATGTCATTTCAGAGAAAAATTGTGACCATTAAGACTTGAGATAAGTTTTAGAATACTAGTATATACACAGACGTTGTAAGTAGAGAGAAAGGGATAGGCAATGTCACTGTCATAACTAGACATTTTGACAATATTGTTGCTAAATCAACTTTCCTAAATTTTATATAACAGTTTGAAATTCTTCACATTGAGCACATTGACTCATCTATTTTTTTCCCAAATGTCTTTAACGTAAAGATTCAAAAACAGGATGACAAATTTAATAGAACGCATTTATACTCATCTGGGGACTTAGAGTCTAAAGGAATCTATTGCAAAAAAATTGATGACCTGTAGATTCTATTCCCTTGTTCAATTAGGTTACAAAAGTTTAAAAAGATGAGAACTGTGAGGCTTAGGAGAAAACATGCACAAAACTATCAAGGAAGCTGTTAAACTTACTGTCACTGACCTAGCCTCGAAAAGTTGGCTTTTATTAAATGGCAGCTGTGCTTGATTAAAAAATTATGACTCCCCTCAGGAATCACAAGGGTCATTAAAAACCAAGTCATAAAATCCCCTGCTCCCTAAAGGCACACTGACGGAGAACACTTCAGATTTCCTTAGTGTAATTTAACTTTAACTACCATAATACCCAACACGTACTTAAAAGATTTTTAAAAATTGTCATTTTATCCTTTACACACCTACATCAAATTGTTAAATAATTAGATTAAATTAATATTTGAAAATACAAATGATCTGAATTATAAATCTGGTCTGATACTTGGTCACCTTAAATCAGTCTTTTTTCAGATCCATTACTGCATTTTCAACCAAAGTGTTTAAAAGGAGTATTTTCATATGTTTTACTTACCTTAATAGTTTTAAAAGTGATCGAATAAGGAACTAATAGATCATCTGAGAGAAAGCAATCTATAAAAGTGCATAAATTTACCAAATGTTAAACATACATGGATTTTTAGATATCTTCCTAATCTTAGCTTTAGAGATAATGTTTGCAAACATTATTATTTGTATATATGTGTATGTGCATGTATGGTTTTCTTTGGAAGGAGATTATTAACTTTTTCTTACTATTTTGGTCTTTCTCTCTGACATCTTTCCCAAAAGTTGTTCTTTTCCAACTCCAGTTGTATAAAAGCTGACAGTTGGTTACAATTATTCAGATGATTTACAAAAAGCCAACAACATCATTAGTATAATAGACCAGAAAGTCCTTCATAGGCATACTTGTAATGTCAAGGCAGAGTTTCTATGTGATAGTCACTGTTATTGTTAAAGTTCAGATGTATAAATTCTGGCTTTAATATGTATTGTGGGGAAGCACAAGGACACTAGGAGTGCCATACTTCCATGGCGCAATGATTTCTTCAGCTTATCACTGGGCCTTTACTATAGCAACCAGCTATATCTTTTTAAGAGACTTTGGTTGTCCTCCAGATGACACTAAATATTTAGAAATACTACATTAACATTTTCATAACTGTGAAGAATCTATTATTTCTCTGTTTATGTAATATTTCTTGAATCTTAAATAAATGATTTTAATAAATATTATTTATATGTATATTAAATTTACATGTATATAAAATTTATTAAATTTATACGTATGAATTATATTTATACATAAAAATATTTCCAACATGATATCAGTCATTTTGTGTTGTAAATTTCATAAGCTTATTGCTTTCAATGCCACATAGTATGTATTTGTATTTATTTTGTAGTTAAGACTTATGGGAAGACTCCAGTGTTTATATTAGTTGAACAGTTGAACATTTGCTGAATGAGTTTATTTTCTATCTCTCTCTCTCTCTTTCATCTATCTACCTACCTACCTACTTATCTTTCAAGAACAAGAACCAGAAAGCATTGATTATATTCCTCCTTACCTTCACCGTAAGACTAAAGTTCTTATTGTTTAATTTTTAAATGTAGAGCCTGTGCCCTTGACTATTTTAATATTTACTTCTAAAACTTTTCTAGGCTTTTATTGACATAACTCTCTTAAATTACAAACACCTGGATTGCACAGAGCATTTAGGATATACTGCAATCTTGCCTTTTTATAACTTTAACTAAATATTTGTTAATTTTTTCCCAATGTAATCATTATGTTTTAGTTCGAGTGTCTTTGCAGTTTATAAAAGTTGATTATATCTTATTATTACTTTAATCAGCCATGCTTACTAAGGTAAATCTCTTAAACATTTTGACCTTCATCTCATCAGAAAAATGAACTAAATGAAATCAATATGCCTTTCACTACCAACCATTTTCAATGCTGTAACTTTACTTAAGTTGAAAGAGAATTGTCTTTCAAATTGTGAACAAAATTGAGCCTCAAATTTGATTGCCGTTTACTATGAGCAAAAGACCTGAACAATCATCACCAAAGAAGATATACAAATGGCAATTAATCACATTGGAAGAAGTTCAGTACCAGATGTCATTAGCAAACTACAAATTTAAATAATGAGATAGTACTACATACCTATTAGAACAGCCAATATCCAATACAATGACAACAGCAAATGCTGATAAGGATGTAGAGAAACAAGAGCTCTCATTCATTGCTGGTAGAAGTGCAAAATGGCATAGCCACTCTGAAAGATAAATAGATCGCTTCTTAGAAAACTGAACATTCTCTTATCAATTCACTTACCAACTATAATCCTTGGTATTTATCCAAATGAATCGAAAAATCATGTCCATACAAAAATCTGCACACAAATGTTTATAGCAACTTTATTCATAATTGCCAAGACTTGCAAGCACCTGCGATGTTCTTCAGCAAGTGAATGGATAATGAAACTATAGTATGTCTGGATAAAGAAATACTACTGAGTGATAAAAGGAAATTAGCTTATCAAGTCTTGAAATTACATGTTAGAAATGCATATTCCTTAAGTGAAAGAAGCAAGTCTGAAAATTCTACACACTGTATGATTCCTACTCTATGACATTCTAGAAATGTCAAAAGTATGGAAAAAGCAAAAAAAATCTGTGGTTTCCAAGCATTGTGGGGAGGGAGAAATAAATATGCAGAGCACAAAGGACTTTTAGGGCTGTGAAACTGGTCTGTATGATACTACAATGGTGGACACATCACATTATACATGTATCAGACCCATAGAATGGATGATTCTGAGAGTGGATGACAGATTTTGGATGATAAACATGTGTCTATGTATGTTCAAAGGTTGTAACAAATGTACCACTGTGGTGCAGGATGTAGCTAGTGTAAGACGTGTGCATAGGTGGAGTTGGCTACATTGGAACGCTGTATTTTCTGCTCATTTTGCTGTGAACTTAAAATTGCTCTAAAAATGAAGTTTATTAATTTAAAAACATCAGTATCACTTGACTATTTAATATAAAATTGTACAAAGTAATTATATCTGCTGTTGATTGTATTGTAAGGACATTGGAATATGTATACACTATTTTTTGGAGCATAAATTTGTACATTATTTCCGGCAGTATATTTGGCAAATAGCAGTGAGCATTTTAGAGTGACTACTTTTTGCCAGGCATTGATATAGGCTCTTTACGTGTATAAATTGATTTAATTGTTTAAAAATTATTCTGAGGTAGGGAATATGATTATTCTCATCTTACAGATGAGATACTGGAGGCATAGTATGGTTAAGTAACTTGCCTTAGGTTACAGAGATATTAAGTGCCAACTCCAATTTCAGTCAAAGTGGTCTGAAGCTAATGGCTATGGTTTTACCACTTAATTATGAGCTACTTTGAATGTAAGTAATAAAAATATAAAATACACATGTCATTTGAACTAGCAACCCTTTAAGGAAAGAGAGGATTGGGTGAAGACCGACACACAGATATGTTCACGGTGTATTATATAAAAGATCAAGTTATTGGGAACAACCTAAATGATCTGCAAAAGCAGATGGTTACAAATAACTTACATCCTTCAATTAAAATGCTGTGGAGATATTAAATATCATTCTATGATAGTTGCGAATATAGAGATATATTCATGATATGCTTTTAAGAGAAAATTGCAGGTTATTACACATTAGGTACTGTATAAGCCTAATTTTATATATCTCTATGCCCAAATGTTAGCTGTGATAATGCTAGGAAGCTAGAATTTTTAGTTATATTTTTCTTTTCTGTTGCTGTATTTTTGAGATTCTTAGACACTTATTACTTTTGTATCAGAATAAAATATTAATTGAAATTTTTCAATAAAGGTAGATCATGTTTTCCAATTTCTGAGAAGAAGCCTCAAAAAATGTTTATCCACAGTTATGCCCCTTTTCAATGCATTTTAAAATACATTAACAAATTAGAGGAAAAAAAAGACACTTTGTAGCCTAGTACAAACAAAACAAAACAAAACAAAGCATTCTGCCTATTTAATGAAATTTCTGATCACAGAGTGATAGAGAGCGGATCATGGTCTGGTTTATCCCCTAATGAAGCTGCTCCTACCAGATAGTGAGTTTTCAGTGAGAGTTTGGGATACATAATGTGCAAATTTCATTTTGAATAGAAGCAATGTGGAGAAACAAAGTGAATAAAGCTAAATGTTGCTGGTTCCATTTTATACTTACAGCAAAACCCTTGGACTCTCAATTGATACACTATTAATTTTAGTAACAATATGGATCAAAAAGAGTCATTTCTATATCTCTGTACTGAAAACCAGCAGTAAATTGCAAAAGTGATCTTTAAAGGATTAAAATCTGTTGCTATAGCAACTTCTTATCATATAAGAAGTGTTAGTACAACTAGGGTATACCAAAAATGGGTTAGAAATGGTCTGTGATTTTAACAAGTAGACCTTTTTTTTTGCACTTTGGGATTAGTGTGTTACAGATATTTTATTACATTAAAATGTAAAGAAAATAAAAATATATACCTTTTTGTTGTAGTTCTGAAACATGACCACCTACATATTTATTGGAACTTTAATTTTGTAAGTGCAATGGGGCAATGTCTTGCAAATAAATTTTATTCAGTAAATAAATAAATTGGGGAGGTTAAACGTGAAGCATGATTTAATGCTTAATGAGTTATTTTTCTAGTTGTAGTTATATATAATAAGGAAGGAGGAAAAACAAATACATAATGAATGCTTTTCAACTTCCCCTATTGCTTTTGCTACTAAGACCAGAGACTACTTAATGCCCAGGCTCTACCGTCATGTGTTTGCTCCCCGACCTTTGTTCACTTCTAACTTCTGGTACTGTCTTTCTCTTGCTTCGGGGCACTTATTACTAGGCCTTAGTCTTTGTTTGTATGAAGTTTTAGAGTTAGTCTTGAGCACTGAATCTGTATTAAAATGCACAGAATGCATAAATATACTCTGCACAATATGATATGTGCCTGGCTGATGCTGCAGACCCCTGTCTTCCTTATCTGCATGCTCATTACCTCTATGTGTGTAGATATCTGACACTCCACATCGTTTTTGCAATATCAGTGCAATTTCTGGCTGATTTTGATAATGCGAGGGATATTTAAATTATTCTTTGGCTGAAAATGTCTTTATTCAGTTGTTCAACAAATTTGTATTGTGTTTAGTATGTGTTAGGCTGTAATGAAGAAAACAGATGTTCTCTGAACTCAAAAGTATTAAAATCTAGTGATGAGTACAGAAGTAAACATATGATAAGTACTTTTTTGGAGTTATATAAATAAAAATATTTGGTGATAGAGAAGGAAATGTGATACTTATTTAACCAAAGTAGTAGGGAAAGGCTTTGTTCAGAAATAATTTTAAGCAGAAGCTTGAAGGATAAACAACCAGCTATGAAAGGAGCAAAAGAGAGAAAAACCTCCCAGACAGAAGATATTGCATGTGCCAAGGTCCTGAGTTGGGAAAAAGCTTGGCATATACATTGGAGGAACAGAACGGAAGCTAGTTTTTAAGTAAGAGTAAAATGGGAGAAAAGTGGGACACTATAAGGTAGGAGGGCTAGATATAGACAAATCCATTCTAGGAATTAAGGATGTGATTTGGGATGTGAAGAGAGGGCATGGGCAGATTTAGGCAGGTAAATGATTTGAACATATTTAAGTTTTTGTTGTTGTTGTTGTTGTTTCGTTTTTGAGACGGAGTCTTATTCTGTTCCCATACTGGAGTGCAGTGGCGCAATCTTGGCTCACTGCAACCTCTGCCTCCCGGGTTCAAGTAATTCCCGCTGCCTCAGCTCTCGAGTAGAGCTGGGATTACAGGCACACGCCACCATGCCTAGCTAATTATTTATTTATTATTATTATTATTATTATTATTTTGTATTTTTAGTAGACACCGGGTTTTACCGTGTTGCCCAGATGCTTCTCGAACTCCTGACATTAGGCAATCCGCTCGCCTCGGCCTCCCAACGTGCTAGGGTTACAGGTGTGAGTGATCACACCCGGCCAGATTTAAGTTTTTAAAAGGTTATTCTGAAACAATGTGGAGAATACACTGGAGGAAACAGGGAAGCACCATATAAAGGTTACTGTGATACTCTAGGTAAGCAGCATTGGAGAATTGTATGGGAACACAAGAGGAGAGACAGACAGTAATAGAGTCAAGAAATTTAAAGAATAATAAAGCTTGCTGATGGATTTGAGGTAAGAGTTATGAAAAGCAAGTACAATGATTAACAATAACTGCAAACTGGCTATAGGCAATGCCATTTACTGAGATGCAGAAAAATATATGTTTGTAGTGCTAGATATTTTTTAATATATTTTGACAGGGTGTTGGTACATCTAAGTGGAAATACCCAATAAGAAGTTGGTTCAGATGGTGTTTAAAATCCTGGGATTAAGACCATCTAAGAAGAGAACAGAGATAGGAAAGAAGGTATATGCCTTAACCCAGCAGGATAACAACATTTAATTACCATAAGGAAGAAAAAGGAACTTATGAGAAAGAAACACAACTAAAAGCCTGAGATGAAAAAGGAAAATGGGAAAAATGTAATGTCATGGGAATTAAAATATTATAGAGAGTTGAGGAGTGGAGAGCTAACTTAATCATATGCAGCTAATGTAGTATGATGGTAGAAATGTATCTCTGTGAGTTGAGAACAAGTACAGTGCGCGGTAGGTGCAATTTTATACAAATGGCATAAGGAAAAACTGAGTTGAAAATTAATGCAAGTTTTGGACACAACCATGATGTCCTTTTGTAGGTGAACGATTAAACAGTGGTACATCTATACAATGAAACATTATTTAGTGGATATAAAATGCTGAAAACAAATGAGCTAGCAATCCATAAAAAAATATGGAGGAAAAGCAAGTTCATTTTACTAAGTGGTAGAAACCAATCTTAAAAAGTTACATACTGTTTGATTGCAACTATATGAAATTCTGGAAAAGGCAAAAGTATGGGGAAAGTAAAAAGATCAATGGTTTCCGTGGTCGAAGGACAGAGCACAGAGGATGTTAGGTTAATCAACATATTCTGTATACAGTGATGAATCATGTCATTATAAATTTGTACAAACCCATAGAACAAACAACATTAAGAGTAAACCCTAATGCAAATTATGAATTCTGGGTGATAATGATGTGTCAAAGTGGGTTCATCAATTGTAACAAACGTACTACTCTGGTGGGGGAAATTGATAATGATAGAGTCTATGCGTATGTGGGTGCACGAGGTATATGGGAATTTGTTTTTTTTTTTGTTTGTTTGTTTTGTTTTGTTTTGTTTTTTAAGACAGAGTCTCACTCTGTTCCCCAGGCTGGAGTGCAATGGTATGATCTCAGCGCACTGCAGCCTCTGCCTCCTGGTTTCAAGAGATTCTCGCGCTTCAGCCTCCAGAGTTGGCATTACAGGTGCCCACCATCACACCTGGTTAATTTTTGTGTTTAGTAGAGACTGGGTTTCACTATGTTGGCCAGGCTGGTCTTGAACTACTTACCTCAGGTGGTCTGTCCACCTTGGCCTCCCAAAGTGCTAGAATTACAGGCATGAGCCATTGAGATCAGCCACTATATGGGAAATTTCTATACTTCAACTCAAATGTGATGCAAATCTAAAACTGCTCTAGAAAATGAAGTCTATTAAAAATGCAAGCTTAGCAAGTAGAGAAAAATGGATATAGTATTTCTTGGAATTTGTTTTTTATAGAGAATGGAAAAATGAGAGTGTAATTTAAGCATTATGAGAGTTAGAATGAAATATAGGAGAACATGTTGATTAAATATTAGAAAATTTCATAATGGAAGAAATACAAGGGAGATCACATGCTTTGAAAAATTACAGAGGAAAAGAATTACTAGCCAATTTGCAAGAACTGGCTTTTGAAAGCAGGTAACTTTTTTCTCTATTAATAATTTTATTTTTTATCTTAAAGGTCTTCCTAGAAAACTGATGGTTTGGTTTAGCTGTCATAGCCTGCTCCTAGGCTGTGACGTCACTCAGTTGCTACTGAGCAACCTGACCTTTTTCAGGGTATGATAGTTTGGAGTGAAACCATCTTTCCACTTAAGCTTTTTTCATAGGTCCCTCCTCATCCACGGGAGCACAAATCTTTGGGTTGCAGCATAAGTTTTCTTATTCACCAACCACCTTATGTTCAGACTTACATTGTCCTTTATGTAGAGAGGACATTGTCCTCTACACATTATAGAGGAGCTATATTGTACTTTAGGTATACAGTGAATTACTATAAGAATGTTTTTCTTTGTGAATTCCCAAAAAAATCTGATCCACAACATACTGGCCCATGATATGCTTACAATGTACTTTCATATTGAATTCTTCACTTTGAGAAATGTAACCAGGGAATAATTTGATTTTGTGAGGGATGGAAAAGAATCCATGGAAGCCAAAATACTTTATTTCCTGTGGTAGTTTTGGCAAGTCCTGCATCCAAATAGCACATGAAAGTCCCAGAATTAACTATCAGAGCTTCCATACTATGTTCAACTGTGAGAGTATCCACTTAACCTTCATTGACCTTATTGTGCAAAACCTTCAAAAAACCCATGGGCCAAAAGGAGGTTAGAATAACATGCTGCTGTATACTTTGTCAGACAGTCCTTATTGTTTAGTTTGGAAGAATATAAACTGTGCAGTCTCTCACCCCTCCTTCTACACAGACATATGCAATCTAACAAACAATATCTCTTTTGGTAATGTAAATTATCATCTCCAATTTTGGTGTGTTTTACAATCTTATCCTGGACTACTCAGGGCTTCTAAGCATAAATCAGTTTTACTCTCTTCTCTTCCCTTCGATTTCTTGGTACTTCTTGAAATAGCCATATTCTTCACAAATTTAATAAAACATGTCCTGCCAAACAGAGAGCCACATCTGGCTCTGCACAACACTTACAACAAATATCTTATAACAAAAGGACTAAAGAAAACTGGTAAGCATGTGGTCAGAATTGGAGATTTGTTGATAATAAAATGAGAGTGGTGCCTTCTGATGATTTCTTTTCTAAATTTTTCCATTTGGATTACAAGACAAAAATTGATCTACTAGTGGGAAGAACCTCAAGTGATCATCTATGAGGATTAGCTCAGGAATTGTTTAGGGTGAATATTTACCACCTTAAGCCCCAAATTTCAGAGACATGACAATTTTTGGGTGAAATAAACTGTTAAGGAATTTTAACTTAAGTGGGGAAAAAAAGCAGTACTGTAAAAATTGAATTATAGTTAACTATATATATATTGAAATATTTAGGTGGAAGCATATGATGTCTGAAACTTTTAAATGCACCAATAAAAAAAGATGCCTTGACTGAGATTAGAGTGCTTCATTCATAAGTGATAAAACAAGTAGAAGACAATGGCAATTAGCGAATGTAGGAGATGGATATGCCAGTGTTTACAAAACTCTTTAAATTTTTCCATGTATTTGTAATATTTTATAGTAAAATGTTGGGAAAACAAAGCAAATGTATAGGCTAAAAGAAATTAAGAGATGTATTTAGGCAAAGTTTCAGATTTCTTATGCTGAGATACATTTTACCCTTGCCCCAGTGACTGTCACTGGTTTAACTCCATCTCTGTAACTTGAAAAATTTAATAATTCTCCAAATCGATTTTTTAAAAAATTTAGATATGTAAAGCACTATATAAAAAGGAGATTTAGATTTTCTTGATCAATAAAGTAACAAACATTGATTGATGAACTGCTGGGCATATACAGTCAATCTGATTGGATTTGGCTGTTACTTGGAAGAAAAGGCAACTGTCCACATGTCTCCACTCTCAGAGACAAAGCTGGAGATTTGACCAGTATTGGAAAGGATATGTTTACTAGATAGTGATGCCTACAGAACGGTGGAAATATAAGGCTCTAACTTAGAACTTTGCAGGCTAATTCAGAGGCAACATTATGAGTTTACTAAACTGTGTCTTTGTTTCCATTTATAAGAAAAATCCTTTTTTGCAACCCTATTATTTCTACCTCTTATCTGCAAAAGAGTCCCCTAACCTGTCTTTTCAGAAAAAATAAGAATTACCATGTCCTTTTATATTAAACAAGTGATTTGTGTTCTTTGTAGAAAAAATGAGAAAATAAAAAGAAGTAAAAATAAAGTATAATCTCAATAACAGAGCCCATCATTTTTCATATTTAACTATATTTTTCCATATTTTAGTGTATAGATTCCAAATACATTATAAAGTCATTGTTAATTTATTATATTTTCTCTTAGTTTAATAGAAAGAGAGAAAATGCAAGAATCGAATGGAGATAGAGGCTAAAATTATGTATTGGTAGAAGAAATTTATTTAGCTTCAATTAAGCAATAATTTAGACAATGCTGGTCTTCTCCAAAGTACAAGTATGAAGTGCTTATCTAAAATTCGAGATACAATTATCAATTTTGCAATAAGTTTACTTGCTGGGAATTGATTCCCTTTATATAACATATAAATAAATAGTTTGACTTTTATATATTAATATTTTTATAATCTTTCAGATAGATATAATGAAAGCAAATGATGACCTTTCTACAGCTACTTCAATTAAAGAGTCTTGCAGATATATCTTTTTGTTACTTGTCCAGTTATTTTTCTACTACAAAATCCTTCTAGATAAATTGTTAGACTAAAGATAGTGCATATTTATAAAAATATCCTTTAAAAATAGTTGTTCAAATTTAACTTAGACTAACAATGAATATTAGTTTGTATAACCTCACCTTCAAGCAATACTAAGTACTATCCTTTTAATTTCTGACCTGAAAGACAACATTCCTTCAAACTTTTGAATATTTTTACTTGTATTTATATGTTTTTTATTTCAGAACTCGGTGCAAATCAGCAACTTAGTAATATTTCTTAGTGCATGGCACACTATCTTCCTTGGCCCATGAAAATTTCTTCATTCACGTTTTAAAATTTAAATTTAAATAAAGTAATCTGCCCTGTCTTTCCTTTTTCTTTGCTTTCACTAATACACCTTTCTAATTAGACAACTCTTCTAATATGTTTATTTTGTATTCTTTATTTATTGTTTTGTGCTTTTTGTGTGTGCTTATAATTTTTTTAATTTTTTTTTATCTTAGCCATATGTTTTTATGACCTGTCATCATTTCTGTCTGTTTTTGTTATTGCTTCTTCTAACCACTGTGCTCCACAGTGAAATTCCATCACATTTTACTCACACAGTTTTTTGGTGTTTGAACCAAGGTTATGTCCAAAACCCATCACTTCAAATAATGTTCCTCAGAGACACATGCCCAGGAGAAGATGTACAGACTTCTAAGCTGGAAACGGTCGCAGCATCCACATTTCCTCAGTGTGAGATGAGGAATCCAAAATCCACTTCCTGCCGATGAGATCTCTGCCATTCTCGTGTTGATAATAAGGCAGAAGAGTTAAGTGCTTTCTCGTATGACAATTCAAGACATTATTAGAGGTCAAAATGAGTTCATATAAGAAAATCCTTAAAAGAGTGCCCTAGCCCATAATAAGTGCTTAATAAATTAACTATTATTATTAATATTTTGCTTCATTGCAATAAACAATTAAAAATATAAACAGAAAAACCTTTTCCAAATAGATACAATAAATTAAACATGGCTCTATCCCTTCTTATTCTCAACATAAATGACTTTGCGTAAGTCAGCGTATCCTGTTGATTGAGGTTTCACATTTTGAATATTTCATATTATCTTATTTTGTTTTAAATTGCTCATTAAGATCTTTTTGACATTATTACCAGACTCAAATAAGCTTTACATCTGCATTTGAAACACTGGCTGTAATGCCATAGTCTCTTATTTAGAGTAATCTTCCTTCATTTCTTGACACTGAGAAAGACCAAATTAATATATTGGAAAAACGTCCAACTAGAAACAGATTTAGAAATATGTAAGTTGTTCTAATAGAATATCATAGTACTTATAATTATTTATAATACAATAATAAAGTACTTAAGGTTATCTTTTTCTGTGAAATTTAAGATGATAGTTCATATGTTTTATTTGATCAAACCAGGAAAGATTATTATGAACATATCATTGTTATAATTAAATTTAATATTATGAGAGATACTGCAAAATATGGTAACATATCCCATTAAAGAAAGTTTTCCTTCTTTTCATATTTTTCAAATCTCAAATTTTTAGTTTTAATGAGTTGTGTTTTATATATGCAGTCATATATATATATATATATGACACACACAAGAAACTGATACATACCTATGTATTTATTTAATATAATATGAGATATTAAATCTTGGTTAATGATGCAACAAAAGGTGTCATATTAGTGAATACAGTCCAGGTTAAGTCAGCAGTTTAACAAAACAATAGCTTATTTCTAACTCACACTAGATGTCTCATGTAGGTGTGTGGGCTGTGCTCGCAGCCATCATTCCATAAGCCAGCCTGATTTCAGTTCCATCATTAAATGGTGTTTCCCATCCCATGCGTTGTGTCTTCTACCCACATCCCTTAAAGAAAAATTGAATCATCCCCAGTATTCCAGAATGTGACTGTATTTGAAAAAAGCATGGTTGTAGATATAACTAGAATAGATGAGGTCATACAATAGCAGTATGGGCACCGAATCCAATATGACTGGTGTTCAAAGAAGACAGCCATGTGAAGACATCCAGGTGGAATGCCATGTGAAGACAAGAGAGTAACATTAAATACTCCAAGCCTATATGTCAAAGATTGCCAGCAAACGACCAGAAACTACAAAGAAGAAAGTGAATCCTTCCTTTTTTAAATTTCATACAAATGTCAATGTATGAGTGATATGGTTTGTCTCTGTGTCCCCTCCCAAATCTCATCTTGAATTGTAATCTCCACCTGTGGAGGGAGGGATCAGGTGGGAGGTGATTGGATCATGGGGGTGATTTCTCCCCATGCTATTCTTGTGAGAGTGAGAGAGCTCTTACAAGATCTGATGGTTTTAAAGTGGCGGTTTCCCCTGCATGCTCTCTCTGTCTCGGTTCTCTCTCTCTCTCTCTCTCTCTCTTTCTCTCTCTCTCTCTCTCTCTCGGTTCTCTCTTTGTGTCTCTCTCTCTCAGTTCTCTCTCTCTCTCTCTCTCTCTCTCTCTCGGCTCTCTCTCCCTCTCTCTCTCTCTCTCTCTGTTCTCTCTCTCTCTCTCTCTCTCTCTCTCTCTCTCTCGGCTCTCTCTCTCTCTCTCTGTTCTCTCTCTCTCTCTCTCTGTCTCTCCTGCTGCCTTGTGAAGAAGGTATTTGCTTCTCCCTTACCTTATGCCATGATTGTAAGTTTATTTTTCTGAGGTCTCCTCAGGCATGTGGAACTGAGTCAATTCAACCTCTTTCCTTTATAAATTACCCAGTCTCAGGTAGTATCTTTAGAGCAGTGTGAGAACAGACAAATACGACAAATATCTAGAATAATCCTTTCATCTGGAAGAAAACTGGGATTTTAGAGGTTTTTATACTATGTTAGGTACCTAAGCTGGAATTGCATTTTATAGACCATTCTAAGTTATGCTACATCACAAAAGAAATGTCCATGAGATTCAAAGAGAAGTAGAGCAGCAGCCATAATTCTCTGATAGTTGGTGCAGGGCAGGCTTTCTTGCCTCTCACATGTGGTATGTTTAACTTTCTAATTCACCTCATGGGTGTGGGGTAGCAGTTCTCCTGTCAGAGCAGGGGCTTATGGAGTTCAGGTGTCAGTGGAGTTTTGAGACTGGTCCATTCTACAGTGGGCCCAGTGTGTCCTTGAGCCACCCTCAATAATCCACTGGTTATAGCCCCATTCCGGAAGGCAAACTTAGAATAGACATACCTAGCAATTGGAATAATAAGAAGTTAGCACATTTGCTGAACTAAATATTAAAAGAATGAATGGTATATTTAAACATAAATAATTAGTTAAAATATTAATGAAACATATATGCCAAAAATATGAGGGCATAAATAAATCTAATAAAAATATAAAAGTTGTGGTACATTTACACCATGGAATACTATGCAGCCATAAAAAAGAATGAGATCATGTCCTTTGCATGGACATGGATGGAGCTGGAGGCCATTATCCTTAGCAAACTAACACAGGAACAGAACAGAAAACTGAACACCTCATGTTCTCACTAATAAGAGGGAGCTAAACAATGAGAACACATAGACACACAGAGGGAAACAACACACACTGTGCCTTTTTGGAGGGTAGAGGGTGGGAGGAGGGAGAGGATCAGTAAAAACAACTAATGGATACCAGGCTTAATACCTGAGTGATGAAATAATCTGTAAAACAAACCCCCATGACACAAGTTTACCTATGCAACAAACCTGCACATGTACCACTGAACTTAAAATATAAGTTAAAAAAAGGTATATAAACATTTTCCACTGATAAAGTAGTATTTTAATAATTGTTAAATAGAAAGTGGAGATGGATATTTATGGATTATAAAAATCAATATTGCACTTATCAGTTTTCAATTTTCCCTCAACCCAATAAGAAAAATAGTGGGTTCTGAAGTTTATATGGAAATGCAAAGGGCCAAGATACTTTCTAAGATGTATAAGGTGAAAGATTTTCTTGAAAGAAAGCAAACATTGATAAAGTCAAAATAATTGAGAAAATGTGATATTGCTACAGGATATAGAAATAAACTAATATAAGAGAATGGGGATTCTAGATACAAATCTGTAAATACATGATCACTTAAAGAGAAATATGGCATCAGTTTATAGGAAATATGGCTTTTAAATCAATGTATTATTACCCTTACTTATCCATATATGATAAAAGATAATTTGATCCACAATGTAAAATAATATAGCAGAATATTTTATAACTTTAGTGGAGGGAATGATTTATTAATACATAAAAATACACTAATATTAAAGCCATAATAAAGGTAAGTATTAAGAAATTTGAAAACATTAGAATAAAAGTTTTGTTCTTAACAAAAGACACGGTTATACCTCTTAATACAAATTCATGAGCCAAGCCCCAGAATGAGAAATCAGGTTGATAACACTTGATAAAATGGGAAGTACTTGTATTCTGAATACACAGAGAACTACTATAGGTATATGAGGCAGTGCAGTTTACTACTAAAATAATAATAATAAGAAGAAGAATAAGAAGAAGAAGAAGAAGAAGAAGAAGAAGAAGAAGACTTAACAGTCAGTTCCTAAAACTAAATCTGTATATCCAAGAAACATATGGAAAGTCCTCAACACCTAGTTAGAAAATGCAGATTAAAAGCACATTGTTACTACAGTGTGCTTTTAAATACCACATTGTAACCAACAGATACACTAAAACATAAGAATCATAATAATACTAAGCGTAAGTGGCAAAGTGGAGTAAAGAAAATGCTCATAAAGTTGCTGGAAGAAATTCAAATTGACACAAACACTTTGGAAAAAATATTCACAGTATCTCATATATTTGAATAAACATATCCCCTTACCCAGTAAATTTCACCCCTAGGTATATACCCTGTGGAAATGTATGCTTATGTTTACAAAATAATTGCAAAATTTTCATAGCATCATTAACTGAAATGGTGCTAAACTGGAAGAAAACTTAATGCCAATAAAGAGCAGAATAGATAAATATATATAACATATTTACAATATTTAATACTATATACTAACGAAAATCAATGGATATTCCCTAAACATTGTATTATATTAAGTGACCAAAGCCCTATGCAACACTTTACATGTTGTTATGATTTCTTCTATAAGTTTCAAAAATGAGTAAAAATATTTTAAAAATTAAGCATGCATGATTAGATAATACAACTTTAATAAAAAAAATAAAAATGTGTTTCATCATTTAATTTAATGCTGTTAACAAGTTCAGTGATGTGAAGGTCATGAATTGAACAACAGCTCTAGTGAAGTGAAGATAAGTGTGGATCTGAACAGGAAAGGGCTGAGTGTGGAGTGTCTCTAGAGAGTGCGAGTACCAAGGTCTGATGTAAGTTGGTTTGAGAACAGGATTTGAAGAAACAACATATTTTAAATGAAAATGCTCCTGGATAAATATATTTGAAAATTACTTGTATTCTTTGATATCAAATCCAGCCCTTGTATTGTTTTTTCAGAACATTCTTCTTGTATGACCAGGGCAGAGGTTATCAGATACATTCTCCTTCATTCTGGAAAAATGAGAGAAACGATTCACTGTTGCAGAATCGGTCTAAGGTACAAGTGTCCCCTCTCTGGGACAGATTCTGCTGCCATTCTTCCGATCACAAGAAGGAAACTTCAGACACCAAAGAGGCACTAGTCAAATAATTAAACAGGAGGATTTTTTTTTTCTAAAACATATAAAATTATATGAGTTTAAGTTTTCTTAGTTTCTTTTTTCTTCTACTAGTTCTAATAGTTTAAAAGTTGTGTATCTTACTTATATTCCAGTAGTTACTCATAAAACATTACCTAACATACTAAAATTGTTATTTCCTATTAATTACGGAGCATTTTATTGAGATTTTCTTTCTCTCTACAGATGCTTTGGTATTCTTGTCATCGACATTTTTAAATCATCTGGAATTTAACTGCATATTCTCATTTGAAAATACAATTTTTGAAATCAATGTTTATTTAAAAATATATGTTACTAACTTTTTTGCGTTTCTTAGGGAGAAGTTCTCTGTATGGTAAATATCTTAGAGTTTCTTAGAGAGAAGTTCTCTGCATGTTAAATATTCTGAGTCCTTCTATGTCTGGACATTTCTTTTACTGTCATTCTTGAGTGATCTTTAACTGAGTTGAGAATTCTTGGTTCAACACTTTGAAGCCACTGATCCTTTATCTTCCTATATCCAGGGATGCTATCAAACCAATGGTCAGTGAGTCTTTTTTCCTTTGGAGGTCAGCTGCTTTATTTTTCCCTAATAATGACGGTTTCTGAGTGTTATCTTTTTTGTCTTAGAAATTTATTATATATCTCTCTATTCAATTGTGTGAATTTTTTGTCTATTATTTTCTCAAATATGATCTCTTTTTTTAAATCTTCCTCTACCCATCTTCCTATTAAAAATGAAGATCGTTTGACTCTTGCCTACTATGTGTTCATTCTGCTTACATGTTTCTCTTCTCTTTATCCTTTGCATCAGGTATTTTGAGACATTTCTCCGTCTTGACACTGAAGCTTACAGTTTCCAGTCCACCAGAACTTTTCTTTATATTTTAAACTGGCTTTGCATTGTCTTTTTGGCAGTGTTTTCTATCAATCTCAACATTTGTTAATGGGGATAAACTGCCTCCTGTGTCAAATCTGCTGTCTTAAATCCAGCCCCATTGCTTTTTCCTTCTGTCTCTCATTCTATCAAGATATAACTGGAGTTGAATGGAAACATAGAAAAAATAAAATAACATGGCTTTATTGTTAAAATACAATATGTTGTAAACTTTATTTTACTTGTAGCATTATTCAGTAAATGACTGTTACTGCAGCATGCCAGACCCCGGTTTAGGCATTTAGGATATACTAGTGAACAAATGAGGAAAAAAGAAAATATCCTTGCCCACCTTAGGTCATTCCAATGTCTTTTCTAGTATTTTGCTAACACAGTTCCTGTGATAGCAAATTATTTAAATAATCTGGAGGCTGTACAATAAAACATATAACAATTGCTCATTTTTACATACTTATTGATCAACAATATTTGCTGAATAGTCACATATAAGTCACTGTGCAATTTTTTTGTGTGTGGAACTATAGAGATCCTCAAAGAAAACTAAGAGATCTCATAAAAAACTCAAACCTTAATACATCTTAAAACTTTGGTAAAAAAATTCACAGATACTTTCAACCTACCTTTGGATATTTCTAGAACTATTTTCTGTCTGTGACTCTTACCCAATACTCTCCGGATCTCTGTTTTCATGTATTCTTCTAATGGTGCCATCACCAGGAGCCTGTTTTTCGTGGGCCAGAGCCCTCGTCCTGACCTCTACCATCTGGGATTTGCTGCTTCCGTGCTTCCAGCCCACTGCAATTTATATCATCTACTCTAAAGTCTGTGTCAGCATTCTGATCTTGCAAATTATTAACTATCTAATGTGATAAACTAATCTGCACTAATGGGATAGGGTTACAAGGAGCAACTACTGAATGATTCCTAACACTGACTTTCTAGGTTAGACACCCTTATCTTTTATAAAGTCACTGTAAGAGTGGGAATTGAAGGCAGAATTTAATCTTCCCAGTCAATAAAAAAGTTATTTTTGGAATAGAATGAAATGCATCGTGTTTTATTCCTTTTTCATTACTGGTGTTGAGTATCTCTTCTTCTTCAATAACACACCTTCACTGATACAGGTCGAGTATCCTTTATTCAAAATGCTTGCGATCAGAAGTCTTTCAAATTTTGAAATTTTTAAAATTTTGGAATATTTGCATATAAATGAGATACCTCGGGGATGCAGCCCATGTCTAAATGTAAAATTCATTTATGTTTTGTATACACCTTATACACATAGCCTAATGGTAATTTATAGAAGATTTTAAAATAACTTTGTGCATGAATCAAAGTTTATGTACATTGAATCATCAGAATGCAAATGTGTCACCATTCAGCCACCCATTGATCAATCTATATTTGTTTGCATCACTTTCATTCTTGACTCTGAATTTATATGCTAATAATAAGCAATCATGTTTTTACACTTATTCAGACATAAATACTTAATAGTAAAAAATATGACATACCATTAATACAGTAAAAATATGCATTCAGGGTAACCATGCGTCACAGTAGCATCACCAGAATACCTGCATCCCCTGTTAAACAATAGCAGCAACAAATAACAGCAGGCTTTCAGTCTCCATCTATGATGCTGTGTTTTGATTAAAAGGTTACTGTACATTGTATTTTATTTTTTTACTTGAGAAGAAACATTAGAAGCAGTTGAAGAATTAGGAAGTGGGATGAGGAGACTACAATAGATAGTCCATTCTCACACTGCTATAAGGAGCTACCTGAGAGTGGGTAATTTATGAATCAAAGAGGTTTAATCAGCTCATAGTTCTGCAGGCTGTACCAGCTTCTGCTTCTGGAGAGGCCCCAGGAAACTTACAATCATGGCAGAAGGCAAAAGGGAAACAAGCACAACGCCACATGGCCAGGAGAAAAGAGAGGGAGTGAAAGGGGAAGTGCTACACACTTTTTTTTTCACCTTTTTTAAAGTTCTTTTTTATTATTATTATACTTAAGTTCTAGGGTACATGTGCACAACGTGCAGGTTTGTTACATATGTACACATGTGCCATGTTGGTGCCATTAACTCATCATTTACATTAGCTATATCTCCTAATGCTATCTTTCCCCTCTCTCCCTTCCCCATGAAAGGCCCCAGTGTGTGATGTTCCCCACCCTGTGACCAAACGTTCTCATTATTCAATTCCCACCTACGAACGAGAACATGTGGTGTTTGCTTTTCTGTCCTTGCGATAGTTTGCTGAGAATGATGGTTTCCGGCTTCATCCATGTCCCTACGAAGGACATGAACTCATCCTTTTTTATGGCTGCATAGTATTCCATGGTGTATATGTGTCACATTTTCTTAATCCAGTCTATCATTGATGGACATTTGGGGTGGTTCCAAGTCTTTGCTATTGTGAATAGTGCTGCAATAAACATACGTTTGCATGTGTCTTTACAGCAGCATGATTTATAATCCTTTGATTATATATCCAGTAATAGGATGGCTTGGTCAAATGATATTTCTAGTTCTAGATCCTTGAGGAATTGCCACACTGTCTTCCACAATGATTGAACTAGTTTACAATCCCACCAACAGTGTAGAAGTGTTCCTATTTCTCCACATCCTCTCCAGCACCTGTGGTTTCCTGACTTTTTAATGATCGCCATTCTAACTGGTGTGAGATGATATCTCATTGTGGTTTTGATTTGCATTTCTCTGATGGCCAGTGATGATGAGCATTTTTTCATGTGTCTATTGGCTGCACAAATGTCTTCTTTTGAGAAGTGTCTGTTCATATCCTTTGCCCACTTTTTGATGGGATTGTTTGATTTTTTTCTTGTAAATTTATTTTAGTTCTTTGTAGATTCTGGATATTAGTCCTTTGTCAGATAACTAGATTGAAAAAATTTTCTCCCATTCTGTAGGTTGCCTGTTCACTCTGATTGTAGTTTCTTTTGCTGTGCAGAAGCTCTTTAGTTTAATTATCTTGTTTGTCAATTTTGGCTTTTGTTGCCATTGCTTTTGGTGTTTTTGACATGAAGTCCTTGCCCATGCCTATGTCCTGAATGGTATTGCCTAGGTTTTCTTCTAGAGTTTGTATGGTTTTAGGTCTAACATTTAAGTCTTTAATCCATCTTGAATTAATTTTTGTATAAGGTGTGAGGAAGGGATCCAGTTTCATCTTTCTACATATTGCTAACCAGTTTTCCCAGCACCATTTATTAAATAGGAAATCCTTTTCCCATTTCTTGTTTTTGTCAGGTTTGTCAAAGATCAGATGGTTGTAGATGTGTGGAATTATTTCTGAGGGCTCTGTTCTGCTCCATTTGTCTCTATCTCTGTTTTGGTACGAGTACCATGCTGTTTTGGTTACTATAGCCTTGTAGTATAGTTTGAAATCAGGCAGCATGATGCCTCCAGCTTTGTTCTTTTGTTTTAGGATTGTCTTGGCAATGCAAGCTCTTTTTTGGTTCCATATGAACTTTAAAGTAGTTTTTTCCAATTCTGTGAAGAAAGTCATTGGTAGCTTGATGGGGATCGAACAACCTTATATCTCATGAGAATTCACAAACTATCACAGCAGCCAGGGGGAAATCTGCCCTGATGATCCCATCACCTCCTACCAGATTCCTCCCCAAGCATTGGGGATTACAATTCAACATGAGATTTGGTTGGAGACAGACTGTCAAACTATATCAGAGGCATTTTGCTGAATGACTTTTCAAAATATTTATGTCAGAGTCGTCTGCCTCACTAACAATGTTTTTTTTCCTTGGAAGTCTCTCTTTGATTTTATAAACTGACATGAGATTTCTTGTTCCATTATACATGCTTGCTGCTCTAGTCTTTTCATAAGCCCATCACACATTTTCACTATGTTATCTATGGGAACCTGTTCTTCACTGTTAATGATGTAATCTTTGTTGCCACTATTATCACAATCATCTTGATTTAGAAATATTTAGCCCGTTTCACCATTACTTAATGAATGGACAATGGAGACCACTTTATCAATGTTAAAATATTCTTTGATATGCACTTTTTACAGCTTACCAACAGACTCTGAAATTATGTATGTTTTTTTTTTGACATATGTAAGGAGGTCAGACAACATTTTTTCAAATTGACTTACTGTATTATTCAGTCACCACCTTGTGCATTATCATTATTGAACATACTTGTAAGCCAAGTGCTGCATCAGGTATGAACAACTATATCTTTAGTCATTGCATTCCAAGCATTGGCAATAACATACATGGCATCCTTCATGCTAAACTCCTTTTGAAAGCCCTCCAAACCCATGCTTCTGTTCACTAATGCTAGCATGCTGCTTAAGAAAGTGTTTTTAATTTACTCTTTACTGATGTAAGAATATTCTGGTCACATGGCTGAGTTGATGAAATTACATTTCTGGGAATGTATGTGGCATAAATGTTTTATTCTGAGAATTTCAGCTGGAGGATGAGCAGAACAGTTGTCAAAGAATAACTGTCTTTCAGTCATTCCCTACAATGAGCAGGCACTGTTGGTACAAAATGTTTATGAAACCAATCAGAAAGATGTTCCTCGTGATCCACGCCATTTTGTTAGCATAATAATGATCGAGTAAGAAAACCACTCCTTGAAAACAGTGAGGACACACCTTTTGCCTTTTCCAGCAAGTTTACAGTTCTGTGTGCCTGCTGCATTAGCACATTCTGGTGTAGTTATTCTGTCATTTACATCTTTCATTCCTGCAGGGTCTGCTTCATCAGTTGTAGTCATTGTCTTTCTGAGGCACTAATGCCAAAAAAACAGTGATGTTTCATTTGTGTTATAGATACGTTCTGGCATCAGAATTCATCAGTGTTAAAATAATAAGCAATCATTTTTGGCAAGCTCATCATTAACTTATCTGCCGCTTTATGATTAGCAGATGATCACCACAATTTTTTATCACTACAAATTTTTAAAAATTTAGTGCTATGTATTTTCTTAAATTTCTGTGACTAGCCTATTGAATGTTCACAATTTCCTTTGATTTTTAGTTCGTGATGATAATCATCAATCTTTTCCTGGTTCATGATTGGCATACCATTAGGTGGCATCTGTTCACTGAGATAATGAGGGATCCACTCTTTCAATATATAATTGAGATCTTCATTTTTGTGAAGCAGCTTTATGCAGTGTTTTTCCATTTTTCATTAATTTATTTTTGTCACTTTTTGCATGGAACTTCAACAGTTTATCCTTCTGTTGCTTTAGGTCCCAGTCCTACATGATGGTCATTCCAGCACCGTACTTTTCTGTAAGATGTTTCACACTTGCACCGTTGTTCATTTTCTCCAACAGCTTGACTTTCTATGCCACAGATAAGTATAAATGCTTCCTTTTTTATCACTGTTACTCATAGGGGTATCTACAGGCTTTTTTTTTTTGACATTTTCAACAATATCTTTACACCAAAAAGCAGAGAATAAGTAAATAAAACACAGCAAGTAATACCTGTGAGTCTTAGCTTCTTGAAGTGCATTGTGTAGAATCTACTTTATCACATCCGGCCTGCACACATGCAATTTTAATACATTTTGTGGGTTTGCTTGCATGGGGAATCCAGGTATCCATGAAAAACATATATCACAGCTGAAGGGGGTCGGGAGGGTATCTTTTACCTCAAGAATGCTGAATCAACTGTGTGTTGTGTGTCTTCTTTCTGACCATGACCCATCACATGAGGTCAGGTGTGGAATTTTCCACATGTGGTATCATGTCAGTGCTCAAAAGTTTTGGATCGTGGAGGATTTCAGAGTTTAAATTATCAAATTAGTGATGTTTAGTGTGTGCTCAATGTTCATTTAGTACCTAATAAAATATATTAATTACTTCAAGCTGGCTTAAAATTAACTATTAATAATAATTGATTGGCAATATTAAAATATTTTTTTCTGGGTGAGAAGTTAAAGTGAAAGTTAAAGTTTTTCAGTCTATACAATAGCATACGTTAGTGCTCATTCAAAGCACCAGTGGGCTCATTCAAAGAAGCAGAACCACTGTGATGAATGTATGTATGTATTTATTATTTATTAGAAGTATTTGACACAATTGCATCTAAGCTTCTTCCTTAGTGTCTGATGGCTGAACTGGAAGGTATGGAGAAGAGAATATGGATAAACTGGGGAACAGCAAGGGAAAGAAAAGCTGGAGCTCACAAGCATGCAGTGAGGTCCACTAGAACAGAATGAAACCATGTTAGTTGCAGCTGCTTCTGACTTTGATGGTGTCAGTGTCTGGCAGAAGGTGGGATCCTTTATCACTAAACCATGCACCCACACCTGGCCCCAGAGTTGAAAAAGCTGAAGGGAAAGGTGAAGCAGGTGGCCGGCCAGCCATGGCCAAGGAGATAAATCAACAGGTCAGCAACAATGTGTGTGAGCTCAAAATGGCCACTGCTTCCCATCTGCCCTCTAAATCTCTCACAAGAATCCCTTTGATGGTCAACCCTAAACAGAAAAATACAGTAAAGGAAATTCTCAGAAATGTAATTCAGCCCGGCTCAATTTATGTGTTACAAAGTCACCACACACAGCATTCTTCATTGAATCACATTTAGCTACTTCTACTAAAAAAATTCTGAATATGTTCAGAAATACTTAAAGTTGGATTCATAAACTCAGGCCACGGTACAAGTCTAAGGCTACTAAGTGACACACTATTAAACTACAAGATAAGTCAGCAGATGAGAGCAACTGTCAGAATGGTAATTTGATTTAGTAATCAAATCAGTTTCTTGTTTTACTGAGTTGATCATCAGAATGAGTGATTTAATTAAGAATATAGGCAAGCTTAAATAATTTTGAAAATTTGGTTCTAATTTTAATAGTATTATCTTCAGATAAATAATCAGCAGGTGGCTCAAAAATCAGAGTTTTAAAACATAATTACATTCTATAATTCCAGGAAGCACTCAAGGCAGAGTGCATAAGAAATTTTATTCTCACAATAGTGTCAGAGGTAAATTAGCTATCATTTCTGATTGCAATGCTTTATTTGGTCATTTTGAAATTGTATTTATCATCAGCAACCCAACCAGTAAAATTAGAATATTCCAGAGTTAAATCAAGAAAAGTGATTGGATATAGGTCATTTACTACCCTAACTAGAATTAGGTCTGCAATTCCCTCACACACTTGAGAAACAGAGTCTTGGTCTGTTTCAGGCTACTATTAACAGAGTACCATAAACTGGGTAATTTATAAATAACAGAAATTTATTTCTCACAGTTCTGGAGGCTGGAAGTCCAAGGTCAAAACAATGGCATCTGGTGTGTCTGCTGAGGGCTGCATTCTCCGGAGGAGAGAAATGCTGTGGCAGGAAGTGAAAAGGCAAGAGAGGACCGATTCCCTACTCACACTCCTTTAAAAGGGCCCCTAATGGCATTCACAAGGAATAAGCCTTCATTGCCAAATTAGTGCCTAAAGGCTGCGTCCTTTAATGTGAACACATTGGCAAAACCTAAATTTTGAAGGGGACACATTCAAACCATAGCATGTATTATCTAATTTAACGGAATCTTCATCTTAAATATTAAAAACAACCCTAGACTTACAAAATGAGAGAAAGAAGTTTGCATCCTTATGTTTCATTTCAGAATAAAATTAAAGCAATAAAAAAGCATTAGAGAAATAATGTATCTAAGTTAAAATCTTAAAATAAAAATTTATAAAATCTGCAATGTCATTTTTCAAATGAAAGCGAAGGAAAAAATAACATGTGGTAGAGTCATTAAATACAGAGCAACTTCCCAACTACTTTTCTATTTTAAAATATTTAAAACACATTAAACAACACAAAAAGAAAAATTCATCAATAAACCCTGAAACTAAGTTCGATTGATATATTGCTAGAGATACATTTGAATGGGAATTAATCTCCCATCCCTGTAATCATCTTTGTCTTTATGTTGCATATGCAAATACATGCACATGTACATACACACTCTTTTGGTTTTAACTTTTAAGTTTAGGGGTACATGTGCAGGTTGTTACATAGGTAAATTTGCTCATTGGGGTTTGTTGTACAGATTGTTTTATCACCCAGGTATTAAGCCCAGTATCCATTAGTTAGTTTTCCCTGATCCTCTTTCTCCTCCCACCCTCCACGCTCCAATAGACACCAGTATGTGTTGTTCCCCTCTTTGTGTCCATGTGTTCTCATAATTTAGTTCCCACCTATAAGTGAGGACATGTGGCATTTGGTTTTCCATTCCTGTGTTAGTTTGCTAAGGATAATGGCCTCCAGTTCCATCCATGTCCATGCAAAGGACATTATCTCATTCTTCTTTATGGCTGCATGCTATTCCATGGTGTGTATATGCCACATTTTCTTTATCAGTCTATCATTGATGAGCATTTAGGTTGATTCCATGTCGTTGCTATTGTTAGTAGTGTTGAAATGTACATATGCGTGCATACGTCTTTATAATAAAATGATTTACGTTCTTTTGGGTATATACTCAGTAATGGGATTGCTGGGTTGAATGGTATTTCTGCCTTTAGGTCTTTTAGGAATTGCCACACTATCTTCCACGATGGTTGAACTAATTTACAATACCTCCAATTGTGTATAAGTGTTCCTTTTTCTCCACAACCACACCAGCATCTGTTATTTTTTATAACTGTAATGAAATTAGGCTTTACAAAGATTTTCTAGTTATTATTATGGACTTTTATTTTCTAGTGAGTACACAAGGAAGTCATAGTACTTACGTTTCTGATGATCTCATAGTATGTCATTATAGGAACACACAATCATATTCTTTTTTTCTGTAAGTTATTGGGGTATGGGTGGTATTTGTTTACATGAGTAAGTTCTTTAGTGGTAATTTGTGAGATTTTGGTGCACTCATCAGCGGAGGAGTATACACGGCACCATATTTGTAGCCTTTTAGTCCCTCACCCTGCTTCTACCCATCCCCTCAAATCCCCAAAGTCCATTGTATCATTCTTATGCCTTTGTGCTCTCATCGCTTAGCTCCCACATATCAGTGAGAACAATGTTTGGTTTTCCATTCCTGAGTTACGTCACTGAGAATAATGGTCTCCAATCTCATCAAGGTCACTGCAAATCCTGTTAATTCATTCCTTTTTATGACTAAGTAGTATTCCGTCATATATATATATATATAGAGAGAGAGAGAGAGAGAGACACACACACACACACACACACCACAGTTTATATATGTGATCATATGGTAGTTCTTTGTTTAGTATTTTTGAGGAGTGATCCTATAGTTTTCCAAAGTAATTGCATCATTTTACAATGTAGTTCTGTGATATGTATTTTCTTTGTTATTTATAATATATATGTGGTGTTAGAATTTTAAAATTTTGTATAATGAAATCTGTCTTTGTATTTATGTCTTCTATTGTTCTTTTATTTTACCTATTTTCAGCCTTTTATTCTTTATCAGTCATTATTGCATTTTTAATGCAATGATAGAAAATAAATTTTGTAGAAACATTTCTGAAAAATATTTGCCTTCACATATGCCATTATTTATGTTAATACATATGTTCAGTAATACTATGTGATTCTATATAAGGAAGAATTCTAGAATTTCATTTAAACTACATGGTGTTGTGAAGGCAATATTTAAAATGTAAAAGGTGGCCAGAGTTTTTCTTATTATTCCCTATAAGCTAGGTCCCTAGAAAAATACCATGCACAAAGAAGTTGCTCAATAAATATTTATTGAATTTGAATTTCTTAATTCTGCATTTTATGATTCACTATCTATGGTTTAGCTGTGGGTGCATGAAAATCAAACTAGAGTATTTTGGATGAAGCTAGTCATAATATTTTCAATAGCTTTTTTCCCCTCTGGGATATGAAATAAAAGATTAATCCTTCCCAAAATGTGGCATGTGTCAAATTATCTTGCATGGTAGAGATTTGAAAAAGATCCCTGGTGATATTTCACCCTGTTCTCATAAAAGCACTTAGAAAAAAAATGTTAGCATTCAATTGTTATTCTTCAGGAAAGATAGGTTGGATGGTCATTGTAACAGTTAAAGCTAGTTATTTCTAGAAAAAATTTTAAAAATAATTTTTAAAATAAACACCTATCACTAGATCTTGTCAGGTTTTCTAGGCCCTAATAATGTGTAATTTACTCTTTCACTAATATGATCTTCCTGCCACTTCCTCCACATACTCAAGGTTTCATCAAATTGTCATTGTCCTCAAATCACAAATTACAAGGAAAACTTTGAGCTTCTACACAGGATATTCTCTTGACTTGAGATACCTTCCTCTCCTTGCCATAAATAATCTTACATCCATCACAAGGCAACACCTTTTTTTCTGGGATTATTTATTTATTTACCTATTTTCAATTTTTATATTGTTGTGGATAAATAGTAGGTATATTTATTTATGGAGTTAATAATATATTTTGATACTGGCACGCAATGTAAAATAATAGCATCATGAAAAATGCAGTATCCATCCCACATGCATTTATCCTGTGTGTTACAAGCAATCCAATTACACTCTTTTGGTTACTTTGAAATGTGGAATTAAGTTACTCTTGACTAAGTTGTCCAGTTGTACTGTCAAATAACAGGTCTCATTCTTTCTTTCTTTTTTTAAGTCCATTAACCATCCCCACCTCTCCTTTGGCCTCCTACTACTCTTCTCAGCTTCTGGTAACACCCTTCTACTCTCTACGTTCAATTGTTCTGACTTCTAGATCCCACAGATAAGTGAGAATATGTGATGCTTGTCTTTCTGTGCCTAGCTTATTTCACTTAACATAGTGATCTCCAGGTCCAATCATGTTGTTGCAAGTGACAGGATCTTGTTCTTTTTTATGGCTGAATAATAATCCATTGTGTATATGTATGTGGGATACTTTCTACTTGAGACTGCCAGGAATGTTTAGTGTTTCTCTAGAACATCATCTGCCCTCGATTTGAGTCTCTGTCCCACAGTTCACATGTTGTTCTGACCTCATCCATGCTTATGTCTCACTCTCTAAATAAAGTGTCAGCACCCAAAGAGCTGTAGGAGTGGCTTGAAATCTCTAATAATGGGTATTACTTGAGTCCCTAAAGACCCTCATGGTAAGTCTTCACAAATGGTTTTTGTACCATGGTGTTCTGATACTTGACCTCAGTATTTCTGAATGTGTAATGGATAAACGTGTTCTTACTCTGAAAACATACAAATTTTCTGCGTAATCTTAGGGCAAAATATGTACTTCTATAGAACAATTTCACTGTTCTTCAAAATACTTGAAAATGTATTCTCAGTTCAGAACAGGTTTCTCCTTCTGAACTGAAAGCTAACAGATTTGCAGCATAGTATTGGTTTGGAGCCCAAAGTGAGGTGAGAGATCTGTAGATTCTAATCTTGGTCCTACCTGAGAGTAGATTTGAGATTGTTTTTCTGGGCTGTAATTTTTTACTTAAAGTCAATGAGTAATTTTAAAAAACAATACAGGCTCGTCTTATTTGCACTTAGGACAATAAGTGATTGCACTTGAAACATCAGCAAGCAAAGACAGAGCTGCCTGAAAAGTCAATTATGAAACTACAGATTACTTGTATATTTCTAGAACCACTGATACAATACCTTGCAGAATTAAAAAGCAACCAAAAAGACCTATTTGTAGAAAATGTAAATGTTCCTTTGGGATTTTCAAAAATTGTATAGGGAAGGGAAACTCACTCATGGAAGAATGAAATTTGCACAATGCAGAGAAAGGGGTAGATAATAGCAAAGGTCACCGTATTTTGTATGTGCAGCACGTAAGGTTTGAGAAAAATATGAGGTTCTCACTGAATTAATGAATTAATTTGATGAAATAATTACTACTTTAATGATATCAAGATGTCTCTAGAATACAAGCTTAAAAAAAGCCTTGTTCAGGAGAATGGTGTGAATCCCGGAGGCAGAGCTTGCAGTGAGCTGAGATCACACTACTGCACTCCAGTCTGGGCAATGAAGTGAGACTCCGTCTCAAAAAAAAAAAAAAAAAGAAAAGAAAAAAAAAAGCCTTGTTAAATGTTAAGTGGACATTAATTCAGGTGACTCTGCCACTATTCATGAACATGTCATGCCTTCTTTAACTTAACGATCTAAAGCAAACGTTGTCAACATTGTCAGAACATAGCACAAACTCTATTAATTATATTAATAATTATACTCTATATCTTACATGAGCTTGAAAATAAGTACTTCAGTTATTTCTATTTTTACTTCTGAGAAAAATAAGAGATCAAATGACAGGTCCCAAAGCATCAAGGTCTCTTTAAGGAGAGCAAGGAGTTGATCTCACAGCTTGTATTCCAGATCCCATCCTCTTTCCCTTAAGGCACACTGTGTTCACTTTCTAGATATAAAGAGAAAAATCATGTAAGCAAAATATTTCCTTCCAGCTACTCAGTTCGTGCTTTTTTGACCCTAACTTTTCTCTCCTCTTTTTGTGTGGTGTTTGTACTGTAGTTCTCATTTTTCCAGTGTCCACCTTTGGTCCAACCAGACATTTCTTGAAGTTCTTCAGCCACTGAGGGAATAATCTTTCATGTTTTATAAGAATTGCTTTCCTCTCCAAGGAAGATTTACCTGTAGTCTAGTCCAGTGCTGAACATTGAACAGCAGGTATTTGACTCTGGAGAACTCTACTTCTCACAAATCTTGCTCTCTTACTGTTTTCTGCCTCCTAACCTGCACCTTGACCCTGTTTTTGACTTATTGCTTGAACATGATCTGATCATATTAACTCTTAACTCTTTGAAATGGAATGGGATATATAGCATGTTCTTGTAGCAATGACTTAAGGTCTCAAGCCAAGAGTTTTCTTGTTTTTTCCATGTAGTCCATGCGGCAACTTGACTTTTAAAAGGAGGTACTCTCAATTACTCACAAAATTAATCTCTATTAAACTAGTCTGCTTAAGGACATAATCTATCGAATAAATGATATGAATTTGTTTGTTTTGCCTCTCTTATATCTTAATTCACAAAGTGAATTATGTGAAAGAAAGAAAACTTCTAGGAATGAAGACTTTTCCAAAGAATAAATATAGAAACATTTTCTTCTCCCCCATAACTGATTTGTGGAGAAGGTGTTTGATAAGTATTTTCCCCAATAAAGATGAAGGTCCTAAGGAATATTCTTTGAAGTGTAGAAGTTTTCCTAGGGATGGAGAATATTTATTGTGTGGAATTCCTGAGTGCCTGGAGTCTAAAAATGTGTCTTACACTATGTCGAGAAGTGCTTAAGTACAGTGTGGAGAGCGTAGTGTAGAAGCCTCAACCAGTATCCTGGGGCTTAGGGCAAGCAATAGAAAGAAGTCCTTGGAAGTTTACATTACATAATGCAGAAGCTGTAGAGTTTATTAGACACAGAGAGAAAAACACTGGAAGAACTACAACACTAAATTTACCCAAAGTAAATGACACACAAAAGATGCAGCACAGCAAACTTCTGGTAGGAGCTGACAGTATATATGCTGGCCCTTCTTTGAAACTAGAGGAGAGTCAAGGAATTATAAAGAATGAATTACCCACATTAAGAATAACTATTTGGTATCACGTATATTACACAGACCATGAAGACTTGAGATAATGTCAAGATCAGGCAAGAAGCATGCTCTGGTGACTAAACGACATCCTTTATTCCTGTTTTGACAGCATTTAGGCAGCTCTATCAGCTGATTATTATATATCCTCTTTTATCACTTTGGGCAGGCCCAGCTAAATGAGCTTCAGAGAGAGAAAAGGCCTACAAAACATCACTCTAATCTAGGTGCTTCTCTTAAACCACAAACAGCACTCTACTTAAATGTTGTTAGAAAGCTTTTAGCTGGACAGCAGCTAATCGCAATGAATGTATCCTGAATGAGAGTATTTACCAAAGATATATCAAAAACTGGATTTATCTCTTGAGTTACAAACAATCCAATTATATTCCTCAAATTATTTAAAAATATACAGTCATTATTGACCATAGTCACCCTATTGTGCTATCAAATAGTAGCTCTTATTCATTCTTTCTATTTTTTGTGCCCATTAACTATCTCCACCTCCCTCCCAACCCCCCACTATACTTCTCAGCCTCTGGTAACCATCCTTCTACTCTCTATGACTATGATCATGGATGGAAAAAAAAAACTGGTCTTGATTAATATTAATCTGATACATTTTCATACAGAAGGAGAAGTTAGATATTCTTAAATGTCAAAGTAAAAAGTCTTTGGAGTTATGTAGATGAAGCAAATATAAATTTGGAGTTTAATGTAAGCCCTTTAGAATATAAATGCCATGTGGGCAGAGATTTTTGTCTGGTTTGCTGACTGATGTATTCTCAATATTTATAATAGTGCTAGGTCTATATTAGGTGTTTAATAACGATTTAATGAATGTTTACATTTTGACATATCTGGTTATTGTCTAACCAATATCATGCATGATAAGGGATATTACCACAAATCCTGCAATATATTTAAAAGTTAATATGATGATGTCTTAGACACTATTATTCTAATAAATCTGACAACCTAAACAAAATGGACGAATTCCCTGAAAAATACAAACTTCCACATTTGGCCAAAAGAAATGGAAATTCTGCTTTCTCCTATATCTAGTAAAGTAATTGAATTGTGTGGGTAAAAATACTTACGCAAAGAAAACTTTAAGGCCCATATGGTATCACTGATAAGTTACTTCAAACATTTAAAAAAGGAAAAGTTATACCACTCTTAGTGACTTCTTTAAGGGAATAGAAAAAGAAGGAATAATTCCCAACTAGTTTTATGAGTCTGGCATATGTTTGACACTAAAGCCTGATAAGAACAAAGAAATCTGACAAACCAATATATCTCATGAACATAGACAAAAACTTTTAAGCATAATATTCAAAAATTGAATATAGCAATATATAGAAAAGAATAATTCATCCTAACTATACAAAGTTTATTCAAGGATTGAAATTTTTTTTTAATGTTCAAAATTAGTCAGTACAATTCACAATATCAACAGAATAAAGAGCATAACAAATGATCATTTCACAAAACGCAGAAAATATATCAAATAAAAATAAACACATTCATTTATGCTTTTAAAAAACTCAACAAGTTAAAAGTTGAAGAGGACTTTATTTTATTAAAAAAATCTAAGATCATATTTGTAGGTGAAATTTTAAATATTTTCTCTTTAAAACAAGGAATAAACAAAAATGAAGAGTGAAGGTTTTTTATTCAAAATTTTACTGGCAATCATAGGCAGAGCAATAAGGTAATAAAAAGAAGTAAAAGTATAAAATTTAAAAGTAAAATTAAAATTTTTGCAGATGACATGATTATATATTCAGGAAATTCCAAAGAATTTATAAAACGTTATAAATAATAACGGATTATTATTTTTATATGATTACTAGATATCATATAAATATAGGTAAATTATTAAACTTCTATGTATTAATAACAAAAAATTCAAACAAATTTAAGAAGAAAAAACATGACTTAAAATAATATCAATTTAGGCTGAGCATTGTGGCTCATGCCTGTAATCCCAGCATTTTAGGAGGCTGAGGTAGGAGAACCACTTGATCTAAAGAGTTCAAGATCAGCCTAGGAAACATAGTGAGATCCTGTCTCTACCTTGCCCTGCTGCGAATAAATAAATAAATATATATATAAATAAAATAAAATAAAATAAAATAGTCGCAGGTGTTGGCATGTGTCTGTATCTCCAGCTACTAGGAAGGCTGAGGTGTGAGGATCACTCAATCCTGGGAGGTGAAGACAACAGCCAGCTGTAATCTCCCCACAACACTCCAGTCTGGGTGACAGTGAGACCCTAGCTCAAAAAATAGAAATAAAAAGGAAAAACGATAGTATCAACTTAATATCAAATACCAAGGAATAAATCCATCAGTAATGTGTAAGTCTTCTTCACTAAAATAACAAAATATCACTAATAGAAATTAAAGTGGCTCTAAATAAATACAAAACACACCTTATTAATATATTTGTAAAGTACCAATTCTGCCCAATTAATCTACAAATTCAATTTAATCCTAAAATATTTTGATAGGATTTTTGTGAGACTGTTCTGAAACTCACAAGTTGAATCTAGTAAAATCAGAAAATTTTCAGTAGCTAAGACAAATATGAAAACAAATAAAGATATTTATTCTTATAGACAGTGTGGTATGGATATATAGATAGGCAAATCATTTAATGGGGCAGTATCAATTGTTTAGCACCACATGCCAGTCTCCCAACTTCATGAAAATTTTTCCGAAATTAACTTTTCTATCTGGACTATGGTAAGTTAAGAACCTCATCACACTTTTCCTCCACAAATATCTAGAATATACATATTGAATTTATATGCGTTGAGAGAAAAAAACAGATATTAGACAAATAATAGGGACAGGCAAAATGCAAATGCTTAACAAGAATGTAGACTTGTGCTTAATGTCATCAGTAATCAAGGAAATGAAATTCATAACAACAGTGAGATTCCATTTTGTACTTACTGGGTTGTTAAAACTTTGATGGATTATGACAGAACATTAGAGAAACAGGAATATTTTTGCATTGCTGGAAGGTATATATATTATAGTATGGCTGCCATTCTCATTCTGATGGTCAATGCGTAAAGACTAGACATAGCAAATATCTGAAGATCTTATGATCCTGCAGTCTTATTCCTGGGCATATGTCCTAGAGAAATTCATAGACAGGAGCATTATCTTTCATCTATTAGAAAGTTTGTGGTAATGAGAAGCAAGAAACACTCTAGGTATCCAGTACGGGGGAAAGACAAAAGAAGAATGTGGTGTAAACAAATCATGGAATTCTATTAGATATTAGAAACAACTAAATAGAAGCTAATTCAGCAACATGAATCCATCATAAAAATTTACAACTGTATGAGAAGAAAAAAAGTCAGATCTATACCTCAATAATATCTAGGCAAATTACAAATACATGTGCATAATTGGTAGAATATAATCTAATGAAATAGATACACATCAAACTCATCTGAGTGGTTGCTTATTGGTAGAAAGAGAATGTGAGTTAAAAGAAATTAACCAAATAAGTTTAATAAAAGGATCTTTGTCTTAGTCCGCTTTGGCTGCTATGACAAAATAGCTTAGAGTGGCCAATTTATAAACAATTAAAACGTATTGCTTAGACTTCTGGAGGCTGGGAAACCCAAGACCAAGGCACTAGCAGATTTGGTGTCAGGGAAAGGCTCTATCTGTTTCATAGATAGCACCTTCTATGTGTCCTTACATGGCAAAAGGGACAACAGGCTCCCACAAGCCTCTTTTATAAGGATACTAACCTCATTCATAAGAAAGGAACCCTCATGACCTAATTACCTTAAAAGCCCCACCTCTTAACACTATCACGTTATTCAGCGCAAACATCTACATTTTGGGGTAAATCAACATTCGGATCATTGCAGTCTTAGACTAATGATGATAGCATTTCACAAAATAGTGAGTCTTATTAATTCAACTTTTTTGCCTGCCCTCAAATTTCAAAATAAATAAATAAACAAAAAGTAATAAAGTTTTCTTCATATGGTACTACATCAAATGCATTAATTTTCCATTGCTGTGTAAAAAAAAAAGTAAGACAACTTGGTGGCTTAATACAATGCACATTTATTATCTCACAATTTCCATGTATCAGGAGTCTGAGCATAACTTTACTGAATTCTCTATTCAGGGTCTCACAAGGCTGCAATCAAAGTGTTGGCCAGGCTGTGCTCTTACCTGGAGCTTTCACTGGGAAAACTCTGCTTGCAAGCTCATTTGGGTTATTGCTAAAGGTAATTTCTTGAAACTATATGGCTAAGGCCATTTTTTTCTAGCTATTTGTTGACCGGGGCCTTCCTCAGCTTCTAGGATGCTTATAGTTCCTTAGCATAGGCTCCATTCATAAGCCCTTGCATGACATCACAGTATACTTCTTTAAAGTCATAATAGGAGCTCTCTTTTTCTCCAGTCTGCCAAGACAGAGTCTTCATAAAGAAAAGTAATCATGGAAGTGACATGTCAGCACCTTTGCTATATTATCTAACCTAGTCAAGGTCACATTCTACCGGTTAGAAGCAAGTTCTGCATAGAGTCAAACAGAGTGGATTACAGGAACAAATAATTTTTACTAAGGAATCACCTAAGGTGTGCCCTCTGCTTTGTGCAAACTTTAAAATGAATGAGACACCTCTAACTTACTCTAACTTATGAACAGATTTCCAAATTATATTCAATGACAAAGCAAGGTACAGAACCATATGTATACTATATCATGAATTATGTGTAAAAATTTTGTGCACATGTATGTATTTAAATTCACAGGCTATTTCTAAAAGGATGAATAAAAAGTCTTTCCATAAAGCTTCACTGAATTATGCAGGCAGGAAAACTAGAGATTTAGTAGTTGCCATTTTATATATTTTCAATTTTGTACCAAGTTCATAAAGCAGCTTTTCAAAAAGTAAATATTTATTAAAATAAACTTGTGATGGTTAATTTTGTGTGTTAAATTACCAGGTGAAAAGATGACCAGATAGTTGGTAATACAACGCTTCTGTGTGTGTCTGTCAGGGTGTTTTTGAAAGAGACTAACATTTCAATCAGTAGACTGAGTAAAGATCTGCACTCACCAATTTGAGTGCAGATCCTCCAATCTGTTGAAAGCCCAGACAGAGCAAAAATGGTAAAAGAAGAATGAATTCACTCTCTTTCATGCAGACATCCTTCTTTTCCTGGTCTTAGACATCAGAGATCTTGGTTTTCTGGCCTATAGGATACCAAGACTTACAACAATGGTGCTCACCATTATTCTTCAGGCCTTTGGTTCCCCAGCTTGCAGACAGCATATTATGAGACCTTTTGGCCTCTATCATCATAAAAGCCAATTGCCATAATAAATATCCTCTTACATATTCCTTCATATAAATATCCCAGTGGTTCTGCTTCTCTGGAGAACCCTAATACAAATACTTCAAAAATTATGAAATGAAAGATTGTGCAACATATAAACTAATATAAATCGGAAACATCTCAGGATCAAATATTTTCTTCCTATCTAGAATTGTATAGGGACAGAGTGAAGATATTATTTGTAATCATGGTCTTTTGAAAAGGAAGTCTTTAAGTATGTAAGATAAGTTGCTATTTAGCGAATGGAATTAAATTTTAGGAGGCTAATTAAAATATAAATTAATTAACAATTGTTAACTTCTATGAATAAACAGTAGTGAATATTCTAAACAATTTATTTTGACATCAGTACTTTGGTTAGTATCATATATTCTATAGAGTCAATTATTAAGAATCACTTCTGTTTAAAAAGTATACAGTTGATCAATATTCTACTTGGATAAATTATAATACGTTAACTGAACTTGAAGTTGTGAAGATGTGATTTTTATTTTAGAGCCATTATGGATTGGTATTCTAAGGAACACTTTAGCACACTTCAGGAATCACTGTAAAATATTATTGCTATATTTACATCTCAGAGAGGGTAGAGAGCAAGTATTTCATCTATGTACTCCCAGAACCTATTAGTGATTACACTTTAATTGGTCCTCAATAAGTGGTTGTTGAACATCTGAAAAAACTGTGACTAGAGAGTAATGATATTAGTTTTCATAAAAATCTATAAATACAAGAAAATGATCAATATTTGTCTGATAAAATGTAATCGTCTTTATCCCTGAATGTCTTAAAGATTCTGAAAGTGGCACATAAGAAGGCAAAATTCAGTCTATCATCTGAAATGTAGCCTATACTTTCCGAATTACCGAGGTACAGGGATTCCTAGGGTAGAAAATCCTAGGGATCAAAGCTTCTTTGAACAAACTCAGCCTGGGACAATGACAAAGTTCGGCTCTCCTTAGCACTGAACTGGAACAAGAGTAACTAAGAGGAAACATGGGGAAACAGTACCAACTTCAATGTATTTTATATCTTCCAGATATTCTTTCTCAAGAAATTTTATTCCTTCACTGGGCCACTTTTTCAAGTCTCCGATTTGTAAAATGCCTTCTATAGGCACAGAGGCTTCTGTAGTAGTGGCCTCACAGAGCTCACATGCACACATGCATGTGTGTATATATGTAAATGTGTGTTTAGTTATATGTGTATATGTATGTCAATACTTTCTTAAGTGTTATGATTTTGAATACTTCACATATAGTAAGTCTTTTATTCATTATAACAACCTTCAAAGTGGATGTTACCCTTGTTTGAGAAAACTGAAGCACAGAAAGTTTAAGTAACTTAACTCTGTCTTAGGACTAGTAAGTGCCAGAGAGAAATTCAAACCCAGGCAGTCTCACATCAGAGTCCAAGCTCTTAAGCACTGTCGATACAGCCTCTCTAAGGTGTTCTAAAACACTATGTCTGGTAGAACCTCATTGGAGAATATTACACTCTCTGAGTAGCTTTAACTTGTCCCCAATATAAGATAGGGAAAGAGAAATTCAGAGAGGGAGCACATTTCTATGCTGACCTCTATAGTAAAAAAATTTTTGTTAAGGAAGTATTTCCTCAAAACAGTTAACCTCTTTTAATAGAGGCATTACCATTTTGAAACATCCAAACTGGTGTGCTTTGCTCTCTGAATATGCCTTAGAATTATATTTCTTGCTTATCTTACAGGCTTCCTGAGTTTTAATATGACTTCTCCCACTCTTGAAAAAAAAAATTCTGTTTTGCACTTATGTAGTGCTTGTATTTCAAAGTACTCCTTGTTATCACTCTGCTCTAGATTTGCTATCAGATAAATGAGGGTAATAGGAAGTATATATAAGTATATGTGTCTGTGTTGTGTTTATATTTTATGCTATTTAGGGATCTCAGCTTAAACTTATAAAGTAGACAAAAAACAGTTTTTATGTTAAGAAAGAAATATAGACTCATAAAGATGAGAACACGTGTTGAAGAGGTACAATATTTACATTACTCTATTATGAACAGATTATTAGTGCTGCTTATGGCCACTTTCTTACATTTTCCCAGCATATAATATCTCATTTCATCACATAAGTAAAAAGATAAAGAGATGTTTCAAATAAAAGGCTCATTTACTGGCAAGTTTTAAGCCATCTATCATTAATTTATACTTCTGTGCTTTCTTACCCCCACCCAATGCATATGCATTGAAATATACCAGCCTTTGCTTTTAAAAATTCAGATTCTTGACAGCACTCATCTCAGTCTATACATAATTCATTATAATTACTATCAATAACTTTCTAGTGCCGAGCTCAATTCTCCCTTGAGCATCGAAAAGGGGTATGGCTGGCTGCATGATTTTAGGCACATAAAATTGTCATAAGAATGTGTATACACTAGTTCTAGTGGAGACCACAGACTCCAGAAGAAACAGAGTACCTTTGCAAGGAATAGGCATTGTGCCTTCACCTGCTGAAGAAAGGAATCACTTAGGAGGAGAATTACATGGTAAAATTCAGAAACTTATATCAGAGTTTGCAAAAATAAAGATTGTGACTTGATTACTTTTGCAGTCAGTACTTTTTGAGAGAATAATGTAGACATCATACTTTTATTAATGCCAGAGTCACTTGTGCTTCTTACAGTTTGGTTGGGGAGATACTACCTGTGCTTAGAGCTAGAACTTTCTTGATGAAAGTGGAAGCTTAAGGCATTTGGAAGGAGATAAAATGACGATGTTGGTAATGCTTGCAACTTCTCTTGCACTTGTGGGAGGAAAGGAAAAAAAAAAGTTTAGATTGTGACCAGGGGTTTCTCAGACCAGGAAAAGGAATGAACATTTTCATTGTTATGTGTCTGTTTGGGAAAGGGAAGCAAAGGCTTAGAGTTGTTAGGCATAGATTTACTACCTCTGTGGATTGTCCCTCTGCAATTCAGTAAAAGTGTCTGATTTTTCTTAACTTTCTTCTTCAAGGTATCAGGGCTGCCTCATTTTCAAAATATGGAAATACACATTTGGAGTCAGCATATATTTCACGTTTCTGAGACTGTGCCAAAGATTTGCTCGGATCCTGCTTTTTGCCTTTAGCAGTTTTAGGCCCAGTGTGGTTAGTTCCCCTGCATTCTTTTCTCCTGGGTATGCAAATGAGCCACAAGCCTGCTGTGTGTCCGTCAGGGACATGGAAGTTGTCAAAACCCCTGAGGACAGTAACCTATTTGTCTTTTGCTGAAAGGGAAGAAACAGGTTCCTTGATACAATTCTTTTTCCTTTAAATAAGGCATAACCAAAAATTACTTAATAAATCCTCGTGGAATGCCTAGAAAATCAGTGGGTATATGAAGGTCAAGATAAAGGAAAGGGTGCTTTTAAAACCAACATACCAGAGAAATACATTTTAATGGCTTTTGCCCCCTTCAAAGCAATCACCTGAGGAGCCTCTACTCCATTTTAGCAGTGCTGCCATAGCTCTTAACTGTGTTGAATCTCTTTTGGAATTGCCTTCAGAGTTAGTTTACGAGCCACATAAGAAAACCATTACTTTATGGTTACACCTCGTAAAGTTCCATAAAGGGAATAGGAAAAACAAAGTGAAACAAATGGGGTGTGGCTTTACTTATCCATAAAATCAGTTGCAAAGATAGGCTTTGTATCCTTCCCAGAACATTGACAACTGATGTACTTTTGGAAGTGCAACAGAAAGAAAAATAGCCAAGTCTTCTTAAAAAAAAAAAAAAAATGTGTCTGATACCTTTATACCTAATTCTATAGTTTTCCACGAAACCTAGCAACACAGAGAATTTTGTTTTTTTAAAGATTATAGATGAACAAGGCATTATGTATATTCACCTGTGTCTCCGTACTGGATGGGTGTCCTTGTGGAACAATTAATCCAACTGCAAATCGTTCCACAAGGAAAGTGTTTTATTCCCACTGAAGCAACACCAATAGCTTAATTACCTTTATTCACGTGGGTCACTGCCTTAGTTTAGGCCATTATCCATTCTCATATTCTTTGCTACTATGCTCTCTTAGCAGATCTCTATGTCTCTTATTCTCTGATTCATTGCCTACACTGTAGAAAACATAAACTTTTCTAAATCATGTATCTAATTATGACAATTCCTGCTACAACCTTGCAGTGATTCCCATTTAATTTCAGGATGAACTCACTCTTTAGTATGATATTCAAGTATTTCACAGTTATGTCCCTTTCTAGACTCTGGATTAGTTAATCTAATCTTATCATATCTTTTGTTCTCCTGTTTGCTCTCTGGACCAATTCCAAGATCACTGCTCTCTGTCTAACTCTAAAATATTGGAGTTAGATTCAATAATGCTATCTGAAATGTCTACCTGAGCTTTTAATTTACAAAGCAGCTATTATTCCCCAGGGTTATTTTTTGCCCTAGAATGAAGACATAGAATTCCACTTACTAGATATTCTTATCATAGATATTTAGTGTGGATTAATAAAAACACCAGTATCTTGGACAATTCTAAAGGCCATGATTCACTAAGCATCTTCCACCCAAGAATCTGCATTGTTTTAAAATCATGCCGGGGGCCTCCTGTAAGTTTCACTCCCAATTATTTTGGGGTACTCCCTCATCACCTTTACTGAGTGTAGAAAAGGCTTTCATTCCTCTAAAACTGCCCCTATGAATAGATGATGAAGCACAGTATTAACAAAATCGTTGGAACTTGAGAGGAATTGCTCATTAATTAATTCTCATGAAATGTCTACGTGTCCTGTTTTTCTACTGTGGTAACTAAAACAGAAAGATGACTGCAAATAATTACATTATTTTTTGTGCATGCATGCTGCTCCTCCATTAAAAAGTAAAATGCATGTATTTCTCACTGCATCCAGGTGGTCTTCCTTTGACTTTTTTGAATAGCACATAGCAAAGGAACTAACATTCTGCATGTAAGCATTATGAATATCTGGAAGATTTAGCTTCTTCCATTTTAGGGTACTTCTTGAAACCCAGATGCCATGCAACGTGAAGTCCAAGTCAGAGAAAGAGGCTATGCATATGTGCTCTAGTCAACAGCTCCATCCAACTGTTGGAAGAACTGGCAGCTAGCATCAACTTCCAGCCAGGTCGGGGAGCCATGTTGGGTCATTGCAAGCCCACGAGGCCTCAGAGGACTGCAGCCCCAGCCAAAATCAAGAGGGGCAGAAGAGTTCAGGACTGCAGAATCATGAGAAATAAAAAATTAAATATTGTTTCAAGCCATTATGCTGTAATAGGTAACTGAAACTCACATCCATTCTTTCTATTTTCTCTACACAGCCACTCTTACACCACACTCAAACCATTCCCCCAAGTTTGAAAGACAATATGATTTTTAATTGTACCCCTTAAATGGAATTAATATGGAGCTTAGTATAAGCCAATTTACTTCTTACTTTCATTTAACAAGGATCAATATGACACAGATGTCTCTTGTGCTTGTCACAATATTTTGCTTAATTCTGACATCAGCAGTAGTGTTAGCGGAAGTTCCAGCTCACCTGCTCTGGGGATCAGTATCCTGCCCCGAGTTTGTATTGTATGTCTTTCCTCATTCTGTACTAAGACCTTCTCTACTTGGAGGCACCTTAGTTGGTCAACGCACAAGTGCATTTTAAATTTCTGAGGGTTGAGCCTTCGAATAATGAGATGAGTGAGGGTAGGTAAGTGTTCCAATCTCTCATCTTTCAGATTGAAAATTCTGGAGTATTGTGTGCAGTTCTTAGATATCTTGGCTAACAGAAGTCTCTTGCCCAAGTGTATCCTAGTGCACCTTTTACTAACTTTTCCTGTTTCACTCTCTCCACTCTTTTACTCCTGTTTTCTAAGCTCATTTCACAAAATTCCTTTCTCATTCCTCATCTCCTAAGGAAATCGTGTAAGTCCTGGTCTCATACTCTGCTTTCAGGAGAAGCCAAATTGATATAGTTACTTACATATGATTGTTACATAATGAGTATTTGTGTACTCCCCAGATTATTATGTTGAAGCCCTAAACCTGATGTGACTGTACTGGAGACGGGGCCTCTAAAGAAGTAATTAAGGTTAAATGAAATCACAAGTGCTTGGTCCTAATTCAATAGAATTGTTGTCTTTATAAGAAGCAGAAAAGAAACCAGTTTTTTCTTTTCTTTTCCTTTCTTTTCTTTTCTTTTCTTTTTTTAACCTCTCTAAGCACATGCAGTTAGTACTGTGAAACCATGTGGGACATAGCAAGAAGGTAGCCATCTGCAAGCTAGGAAGAGTCCTCACTGGAACCTGGGAACTTTTACACTTGGCTTCCAGTTACCAGAACCGTGAAAAAATACATTTCTCTTGTTCAAACCACTCAGGCTATGATATTTTGCTATGGCAACCTGAGCTAAGACAACTATGAATTCAATGTGCAAAAATAAAGTGACCTTATTTTTCTTATCTGACATGCTTTCATGCCCCTATTTCAACTACAGGCAGAAGAGTTCTCTTGTTTTCATAGTCTATTCAGCATTTAAAGGTCCCAAGGCAGAGTCATTATCATCTCTCAAATGGTCTTCCCCTCTCTCTGATATCTCACAAAGATTCCAGAATGAAGGCAGAAAGGTACTCATTCTCTTGCCTCATAGCAAGATAGATTCTTATCTAATCCCCAGGCTCTTTGTTAAGTTTTATCATTTATACATATTTTCTGGCTGACTCAGTGTTATCCCCGGGAGCCCCACCCTGATGATCACTGAGTCATGCCTGATATAGCCTTGCCTTCTTTGTGTCTCTTCTGAAATATAGTAGGTCCCCATATGTTAAAAGGCTCATTTTGCATATATTACTTTCGTCTTGATTGCCATAACCTCTGATCAAGAAGTTCCAAAACTGTTGCCGCCTCTCTTCAAAGCCAAGAGTAATCATATCCACCACTCCTTTTACCTTTACGCATCCTCCAACAGGGAAGTGACAACTTCTGGATTCTAAAAATGATGTGGAGATATATGGATGCTATCTTAGGCTCATCTACCGAAAACCCTTCATTAGCTACTCAGTCACATGCATAATATGGTACTGTTAACCTGGCTATGTCATAACCTTAAGGCTTCTCCAGGAAACTTTTAGTTTTCTCAAGCCATTTCCTAAGAATCAAAAAGTAATAAAACACCACATGCTGGGATTCCACCAAACTTATCTGACTATTTCCATTATTACCCTTTTGTTTTAGTTACCTCAAGATATTATAACAAAGTATCATAGACTAGGTAGCTTAAACAACAGAAAATTTTTTCTCAAAGTTTTGGAGGCTGGAAATACAAGATCAAGGTGCTGGCCAATTCAGTTCCTGGTGAGAGCTCTATTCCTGTCTTGTATGTGGGTAGCTGTTTTCTCACTATGTCCTCACATGGGCTTTCTTCACTGTGTATACTTGGCAAAGTCCAGTGGGTGAATGAGAGAGAGAGAGAGAGAGAGAGAGAGAGAGGATGAGAGAGAGAAGAAAGAGAGCTATCTTACTTTTCTTATAAGGCCACTACTTCTATCACAAGTGCCCTACCCTTACTACCTAATGTAACTCGAATTACCTCATAAGTGCCCTGTATTCAAATACCTTCACATTAGGAGTTAGGACGTCAACACATAAATTTTGGAGAGACTTAACTTAGTTTATTGCACCTTTTTCTTCATTCTTAGGATGAAGATCAATGAGTAATAAAGATCTTGTGATCTTGCATCAAGCTCTTTTTTCCCAGCATTTAAAGTATGATAGGATTTGGCTGTGTCCCTGCCCAAATCTCATCTTGAATTCCCACATGTTGTGGGAAGGACCCTACGAGAGGTAATTGAATTGCGGGGGCAGGTCTTTCCTGTGCTGTTCTCATTATAGTGAATAAGTCTCATGAGATCTGGTGGTTTTAAAAAAGGGAGTTTCCCTGCACAAGCTCTCTCTTTGCCTGCTGCAATCCATGTAAAATGTGACCTGCTCCTCCTTGCCTTCAGCCATGATTGTGAGGCCTCCCCAATGACATGAAACTGTAAGTTCATTAAATCTCTTTCTTTTGTAAATTGCCCAGTCTCAAGTATGTCTTTATCAGCAGCGTGAAAATGGACTAATTTAGTAGATCGGTACCACTAGAGGTGCTGAAAAGATACCCAAAAAATGTGGAAGCAACAATGGAACTGAGTGACAGGCAGAGGTTAGAATAGTTTGGAGAGCTCAGAAGACAACAGGAAAATGTGGGAAAGTTTGGAAATCCCTAGAGACTTGTTGAATGACTTTGATAATGACATGGACAGTGAAATCCAGGCTGAGGTGGTCTCAGATAGAGATTAGGAACTTGTTGGGAAATGGAACAAAGGTGACTGTTGTGATGTTTTAGCAAAAAGACTAGCAGCATTTTGCCCCCACCCTAGAGATTTGTGGAATTTTGAACTTTAGAGAGATGATTCAGAATATCTGGTGGAAGAAATTTCTAAGCAGCAAAGTGTATTCAAAATGTGACTTGGGTGCTGTTAAAGGCGTTCAGTTTTACAAGGGAAACTGAGCATAAAAGTTTGGAAAATTCGCAGACTAACAATGCAATAGAAAAGAAAATCCAATTTTCTTAGGAGAAATTCAAGCCGGCTGCAGAAATGTGTGTAATTAATGAGGAGTTGAATGTTAATCACCACGACAATGGGGAAAATGTCTCCAGGGTATATCAGAGGCCTTTGCATCAGCCCCTCCCATCATACATCCAGAGATTTAGCAGGAAAAATGGTTCCCTTGTCTGGGCCCGGGTCCCTGTGGTGTGCACAGTCTAGGGACTTGGTGTCCCACATCCCAATCGCTCCAGCCACGACTAAAAAGGGCCAAGATACAGCTCAAGCTGTTGCCTCAGAGAGTGGAAGCTCCAAGCCTTGGTAGCTTCCATGTGGCGTTGAGCCTGCAGGTACACAGAAATCAAGAACTGAGGTTTGGGAACCTCTGCCTAGATTTCAGAGGGTGTATGGAAATGCCTGGATGCCCAGGCAGAAGTTTGCTACAGCGGTTGGGCTTTCATGGAAAACATCTGCTAGGGCAGTGTGGAAGAGAAATGTGAGGTCAGAGCTCCCAAAGATTCCATGAAAGCAGCAGGGAGGGAGGCGGTACCCTGCAAAGCGACAGGAGCAGAGCTGCCCAAGGCCATGGGAACCCACCTCTCGCATCAGCATGACCTGGATGTGAGACATGGAGCCAAAGGAGATCATTTTGGAGCTTCAAGATTTGACTGCCCTGCTGGATTTCAGGACTTCCATGAGGTCTGTAACCCCTTTGTTTTGGCCAATTTCTCCCATTTGGAATGGCTATATTTACCCAATGCCTGTACGCCCATTGTGTCTAGGAAGTAACTAACTTGTTTTTGATTTAGAGGCTCATAGGTGGAAGGGACTTGCCTTGTCTCAGATGAGACTTTGGGCTTTGGACTGTGGACTTTTGAGCTAATGCTGAAATGTGTTAAGACTTCAGGGAACTGTTGAGAAGGCATGATTGGTTTTGAAATGTGAGGATATGACATTTGGGAGGGGCCTGGGGTGGAATGATATGGTTTGGCTGTGTCCTCCTCCAAATCTCGTCTTGAATTCCCACATGTCACGGGAGCAACCTGGTGGGAGGTAATTGGATCATGGGGGCAGGGATTTCCTGTGCTGTTCTCATGGTAGTGAATAAGTCTCATGAGATCTTGTGGTTTTAAAAAGGGGAGTTTCCCTGCACAATATCTGTCTCTGCCTGCTGTCTTCCATGTATGATGTGACTTGCTCCTCCTTGCCTTCTGCCATGATCATAAGGCCTCCTCACCATGTGGAACTGTAAGTCCATTCAATCTCTTTCTTCGTAAATTTCCCAGTCTCTGGTATATTTTTATCAGCAGCATGAAAATGGTCTAACACAAAGTGTTTTTGCTTTCTCTGTCTGTCTGGAAAGATTCCAACTCAACCATTACACTTACACCCTTTTCCCTCTCTACATATGGGCTTTACTTTTGTAGACAGTGTCATCCTTTGAAAAGCTTGGTGTCTTACTGCAAAATCCTCATGATCAAATTTTAACGTTTGGATGGTATAGAAACGGGGAAAGAAACAAAACAACCAAAGTAAGCAAACCAAAAAAATACATTGGGAGACTTTACAGATATTATCTTCATTATGTTATCAATGTCTTGTTTCCTTTAGAGTCTAGATGTTTGTTTAAAATATTTTAATATCTTGAAAATGCCCAGCCTGTCTTTTTGCACTCTAAAGGAACTCAGTAGCTCCTTGTTTATAAAATCCTAGGTTCCTTTGGTATCTCTGTCCAATGTGACTTTTGAATGCCTTAGCAATAATTATGACTATTATTTTCATTTGTGGAAAGTAGAGAATACTAACTTGTGTGATCTATCTATCTTTCTATCTATATCTATTATCTGTTTAATCTATCTAAGATATTCTTTTTAGCGTTTATACAGAGATGATGAATAAAATAAATCTTGATAGAATGTTAAGATATTCTCATTTTTGATCTTAAATAAAACATATTAAGAAGCACATATGCCTTTGTATAAATGTACATTCACAAACAAACTTGGCAAAGTTCATTTGATTAAAACACTCATGATATAACTGAGATTCATTTCATTGAATTCTTACCATATCATAACCAGTAATCTGTGTATTGCATTTCTCAGGGTAATCCCAGTTACTTTTTCTTCTTCTATCAGTGCTGTAAGAACAGCTTCATTTCTTGTTCACAAGGATGAAAGTTATTGCATTAGTCTTTTTTCCCATATAAGGTGTTTTCATTACTGTTGTAGTCACTCAACTCTATATCCTGGAATCAGCACCTCAGGGTTGCTCTGCTTGCGAATATAACCCAATCTGTAAATCATGGCAGATGCTTTTCCTATACTTTCAAGACCTCAAGAGTAAAGGTTTTTTTTTTTTTTTTTTTTTTTTTTTTTTTTTGAGACGGAGTCTCGCTTTGTCACCCAGGCTGGAGTGCAGTGGCGCGATCTCGGCTCACTGCAAGCTCCGCCTCCTGGGTTTACGCCATTCTCCTGCCTCAGCCTCCCAAGTAGCTGGGATTACAGGCGCCCGCCACAACGCCCGGCTAATTCTTTTTGTATTTTAGTAGAGACGGGGTTTCACCGTGTTAGCCAGGATGGTCTCGATCTCCTGACCTCGTGATCTGCCCGTCTCGGCCTCCCAAAGTGCTGGGATTACAGGCTTGAGCCACCGCCCCCGGCCGAGTGAAGGTCTTTAGAAAAGTAATTTTACAGAAAAATTTATGATAAGAAATAAATAGATCAAATAGCATTCAATTAACTTTTGCATTTTGACATGGAAACAATGCAACATGCAGGAAAATAGATAAGCAATTATATACAATACTAATTGACAGACTCTAGATGCTGTAATGAGGATTTTATTTATATTAAATGTAATATTTAAAATAAGCTAAGATAAGTAATTTGTATTTCTATTTTACAATAAAGAAAACAAACCTACAAATAACTTTTCCACAAACTCAGAAGAAGTAAATGGTAAAATGGAGACTTGATTATTTTAATAAATTATGTTGACCTCTTACTTATAACAAAATAATTACGGCAACATAGTGTTTAGGTTGATATTTTAGGCAAGTCAATAGTAAAAATATTTTAGTCAAGAAATATTTTGTTGATCTCCATTTCTAAAAGTTATTGATTTTGCTAATAGAATATCAGCTTCTGCCAATGAGAGGCAGAAGACCTATATCATCTATTTGTAAGACAAGCACATTCCTCAAAAGCGGGAGAAAGTCACTGAAAGTAGGGCACAGATTCCTTATCTATAAATTGCTTTATCCTTCTAGCATTTCAAAACAGAACAAAAAGTTTATGAAATCTATGAAATAGAATCTATTTTTGTGATCAATTTGTTATTTTTATTGTACAGTTCTTGAATATGAGACTTCTAAATGGCATATAGTTGCAAATAATAGGTAATTCACACCTTTCACACGCTCTATTTTATTTACAAATGATTTACTGTGACTGTGGACATGTTCCTTTTTTTTTCCTGATACTAGAAGTTGGGCATTATTTCCCAGCCTTTTTCTTTCACTGACTTTGGTCATTTTCATAGTTAATGACATAGCATTAATGCTTTTGCAGAACGTTGTCTCACTTTGCTTTTTTCTCCCCTAAGAGGCTGTAAGTGAAAGAAGAAAGGTGTCAGGGACTAGGAAAGAACCCCTTTCTTGAAATTTAAAACATATTTAATGGCTTTCGGAAATAAAAATGTTCATTTATGATTGACAAAAGAATGGGGTTTTCTCTTTCTGCAGGAAAAAATTTCCTTGAGTTGGAATACATAGGCACACAAAAAGCCAAAACAGGTATTCACTCAGCTAGCTATAGAAATCACATAAGCTTTTCAACAAGTGAAATGACAAATATCCCCTGTTTTGTACATCCTGGAAAAGATTAAGAGAAAGAGCTCTGTATCTTGGCAATAAAAGCTCCTCAGAGGTGCCAGGTAACTGAATCAATACAAGTTTTTTTTTTTTCTTTTTCTTTTTTTTAATAAACAACATTTGTTAACTAATTTATTAATTTTCCAATGAGTAGAATTATGAGTTTGGAAACACTTTTCTGTTATCTGGTAGAATCATTTAAAAAATTATTGAATGAATGCTATGCTCAAAGTCATACAGCAGGTTAGAATAGCAGAAACCACTTTTGGAAAACTAGATATTTTGTCACTTTTAAACTCTCCCTTTGCATTTAATTTTTCTCTTGACCACTGTTGCTAGCAGCAAAATCTCTTAGAAAGCCTCATGAGGGTTATGGGCTTTCCTCAGGTACAACACGATAGAGAGAGTCTATGAAACAACTTTCTGTCTAGCAGTGGCCCAAGGACAAGTGAAACTCTGGTCAAAATCATCAAGACAAATCTACAGGGACTCAGGGAAACAAAATGAAATGGTTCTTGTGTTTAAATTAAGGTGTGTTACAGGATGGTAAAAATGTGGGCTTTTATTTCCTCTTTTGACTTATCTGATAGCTAAAATGTTATTTTTATAGTGAAAGTACGTTGCTTGTATAATAAAAAAAAAAGTTTAAAAGAAAATAATTCCATATTTGTGCCACAATAAAAATGAGTGCTACAAGAGTGTTATAGAGCAAAAAGTCGGAGTTCTCATAATGACTTTTTTCTAAGAAGCCTACAAATCTCACTTCTAAGTTTTTTTTGTAGTCACTGTTCTGCTGGTATTTGGAGCTAGGGAAGATGAACCAGGGCAGCTTCTAACCTAGTTAAAAAAGAATGCTTTCTTGTCTCTCAAATCCATACTCACAATATAGTTTCTAGTTAGAAGTTCAAGTCAGAGAATGATGTTCTCTAGAAACTTCAAAGACATGGCTAGTCTGTGCTACTTACTTATTCTGCATAATCCAGGACACTCTATATTTCTGAATTTCATGGCATTTATCTTACTGCATTCCAATTTTTATTTTCCTGTTTCCTCCACTTGATCATAAAGTTTTGTAGGTTATAACTTACTTTTATATCATCTATATTATTAAAACCTAGTAGAGTTAATAACTCAGACAACTATATTATTGGTATTTGTTGAATTTGAAAGAAGGGAAATTAGCAAGAAGAGTAGAATAAGGAAGAGAGAACAAGCCTTGCTATATATCGTGAATTATGGATTATTTTGTAACCCAATTAAGAAAATTATAACTTCAAAGAATGCATAAACACTTGTATTAGCACATTCTCATGCTGCTATGAAGAAATACCTGACACTGGGTAATTTATAAAGGGAAGAGTTTTAATTGACTTACAGTGCCACATGGCTGGGAAGGCCTCTGGAAACTTACAATCATGGCAGAAGGGGAAGCAAACATGTTCTTATTCACATGACTGCAGGAGAGATAAGTGCGAAGAAAAGGATGAAAACTATAAAACTATCAGATTTCATAACAACTCGCTTACTATCACAAGAACAGTGTGGGTCATGACTCACTCAGCTCCCACCAGGTCCCTCTAATGGTACATGGGGATAATGGTAAATACAATTCAAGATGAGATTTGGATAGGGACACAAAGCCAAACCATATCATTCCTCCCATGACGCCAACCAAATCCCATGTCCTTACATTTCAAAACACAATCATGCCTTTCCAACAGTCTCCCTATGTCTTAGCTCATTCCAGCATTAACCAAAAAGCCAAAGTCCAAAGTCTTATATGAGGCAAGGTAAGTTCCTTGTACCTATGAACCTGTAAAATCAAAATCAAGTTAGCTACTTCTTAGATAAAATGAGGATACAGGCATTGGGGAAATACACCCATTCTAAATAGGAGAAATTGGCCAAAACAAAGGGGCCATGGGCCCCATGCAAGTCTGAAATCTAATAGGGCAGTCATTAAACATTAAAGTTCCAAAATGATCTCCTTTGACTCCATGTCTCACATCCAGGTCATGCTGATGCAAGAGGTGGGCTACCACAGCCTTGGACAACTCCATCCCTGTGGCTTTGCAGGGTACAGCCCCCTTCTGGCTGCCTTCACAGGCTGGCATTGAGTGTCTGTGGCTTTTCCAGGCATACATTGCAAGCTGTCAGTGGATCTACCATTCTTGGATCTGGAGTATGATGGTCCTCTTCTCACAAATCCCCTAGGTAGTGCCACAGTGGGAACTCTGTGTGGGGTCTCCAGCCCCACATTTCCTTTCTTTACTGTCCTAGCAGAGTTTCTCCATGAGGGCTCCACACCTGCAGCAGACTTCTGCCTGGACATCTAGGAGTTTTCCATACACCATCTGAAGTCTAGGAGGAGGTACCCAAACTTCAGTTCTTGACTTCTATGCACCTATATGCCCAACACAACATGGAAGCTGCCAAGTCTTGGGGCTTGGACCATCTGTAACAGTGGCCTGAGCCATATGCTGGTCCCTTTCAGTCATGGCTGGAGCTGAAGCAGCTGGGGAACAGGGTGTCATGTCTCAAGGATGCACAGAGCAGGTGGACCCTGGGCCCATTCCATGAAACCATGTTTCCCTTCCAGGTCTCCATGCCTCTGATGGGAGGGACTGCTATGAAGGTCTCCAACATGCTCTGGAGACATTTTCCCCATTGTCTTGGTGATTAACATTTGCTCGTTCTTACTTATGCAAGTATCTGCAGCAGACTTGAATTTCTCCCAGAAACTGGGTTTTTATTTTATATCACATTGTCAGGCTGCAAATTTTTGATACTTGTATGCTTTGCTTCCTCTTGAATGCTTTGCTGCTTAGAAATTTCTTCTGCCAGATACCCTAAATCATTCCTCTCAAGTTCAAACTTCCACAGATCTCTAGAGCAGGGCCAAAATGCCACCAGTTTCTTGCATTGCAAAAGTGACCTTTACTCCAGTTCCCAAAAAGTTCCTCATCTCCACCTAAGACCACCTCAGCCAGGACTTTCTTGTCCATATCACTACCTGAATTTGGGTCAAAGCCATTTATGAAGTCTCTAGGTATTTCCAAACCTTTCCATATCTTCCTGTCTTCTGAGCCCTCCAAGTCTCCAGGAAGTTCCAAATTTTCCCACGTCTTCCTGTCTTCTCCTGAGCCCTCCAAACTATTCCAACCTCTGTCTGTTACCCAGTTCCAAAGTCACTTCCACATTTTTGGGTATCTTTATAGCAGCATCCCACTCTCTATAGTACCAATTTGCTGTATTAGTCCGTTCTCATGCTGCTATGAAGAAATACCTAAAACAAAGTAATTTAAAAAGGAAAGAGGTTTAAGTGACTCACAGTTCCACATGGCTAGGAAGGCCTCAGGAAAGTTACAATTATGGCAGAAGGGGCAGCAAACACATCCTTCTTCGTAAGGTGGCAGAATAGAAAAGTGCTGACCAAAGAGGGAATTGCCCCTTATAAAATCATCAGATTTCATGGGAACTCACTCACTATCACGAGAACAGCATGGGGGTAAGCACCGCCATGATTCAATCACCTCCCATTAGGTCCCTCCCATGACATGTGAGGATTATGGGAACTACAATTCAAGATAAGATTTGGGTGGGGACACAACCAAACCATATCAACTTTATAACAACTTAGAGTAATATTTTGAGAAACCTATCTTTATATTGAAAAACACATAGACACAACATAAACCCTGAACCTGATCTACCTGTAATTTTGGGCATACTAGTGCAATGGTTATTTAAATCATTAGAGTATTTTAATTTTAATTATTTTAACACTTTTAAAATTAATTAATTAAAATATTAATTTCAATTATTAAAATGGACAATAAATTTTGTGTACAGATTCTAAGACTTCTTTAATATATCATTGCTCTTTTATGGATAGGAAACAATTTCACTAAAACTCACATTTTTTGATGCATGATATAAGGTGGCATAGCAATCCGGAGAGATCTCTCTAAAGGGCATGGTATCCTTCCCTATAACATTAATAACTTATTCAGTGTCCAACAACTTCATCATAAAGTTGGTTAAAAGTTATATTAGTATAGATAGAGTCTATTGATATTTAACAATACAGCAATAAAGGGATGGGGTAGGAGAAGATAATTTTTTTCAGGGAAAAAGTTCCAATATTTCCTGCAGTTGCTGGTTCTTGCATGTTACAATGCTTGCAGTTGTGTTATATTTAGCTTTAATTCCTCTCACTGCAACTTAAGCCTTTTCTTGTTTGATCCTTGATGAAGATGGAAAACAGCTGTCTGCCAGCAACCCTTTATTTACTTTGTCTTCCCTCAATACAATACAAAGTTATTTGTTTCTTTTCATTATCCACTTGATTACATGAAAATGTAATAAGAAACATGGACTAGAAGTTGTATGGTCTTTTAATGTCTGCCACATATATGCATTTATTTTCATTAATCTTTTAATAATTTAGATAGACTGTGTTTAGATAACAGAGATTCATTTGGATAAAATGATATAAATAGTCACATCTTTGAGTACTCTTAACATATATTTTTTAATTTGCTGTATTTTTAAAAACTATAATTCAATTGTAATTTGAGAAATGGTGAAAAGTCACTTCTGTGAGTTGTTATTGATCATTTATTATATTTAAGCATCTTCTCATTGGTGAGAAGAGGGGAGTATGAATTGAGAAATCTCTCCATTCTAGTAAAACTCCAGTGATTTTTAAGTCCACTAATTCATTCATCTGGCTCTCCCCAAGTCTGATTAGAAATATTTACATTGAAAATTTGTGAAATGAACAGAATCCTTTTTGTTCAGCAATTACTTTAAAATAATCTTTTGAAAAATAACTAAACTTGCATTTCTGAAAATAAATAAAAAACCTAACCAATTAATGCACTACAGAATATGACTGTATTCATTTGAATATGAAAAACTGTTGTCCTGTCTCATCAGATGTGAAGCATTCTCTAGGGCTATTTTTCTAATGCTTCACCATCATTAACTCAACCGTCATTGTCCTACACCTGGACTCTTTCACTAGCGTAGATACTAGCATTTACTAGGGGCCTGTAACCAGATGCAGCAAGTAGCAAAGATGTCACATGCCATGTGGGACTGTAATATAGTGCACCTGACAACTGGCAGCACCCTTGGAAATGAGGCTTAATGGTTAAATGAGTGCAATTAAGTGTGCTGGTACATCTTTGCTGTCCCAGAGTATGAGAACGTTTAATGTGACTCATCAGCCCCATTCCAAGTTCCACACACTTAAAAACTGAATGAGCATAAATAGCAAAAGCCACAGTAAATCAGTTGCACAAAGAATTTGGAAATGTGAAAAATCGTAAGCAATTTTGGACTGCTGGTTTATTTTCAGTAATAAGCTTAACATTATACAGTGTAGTGATGCTATACTCATTTCTAATTCCACACATTTAACTTTGCTCTATTACAAGTTCCTTAAAATGTTATCTCCCTTTGCTAGAGCAAACTAGTTGTAAACCATACCGTCTCACGAAGGCCAGGGATGTCTTTCGATTCCACTGCCAAACTCAAAATAACATTGCTAAATTAAGGTTAAGAAATAGTTCTGCATTGACCTATGTTGCAACTGCTACCCAACAGTCATTTTGAAACAATCAATAGTACAGAGAGTCAAAAGTCCAAGATTATAGAAATTGCCCATTTGGACAATCAGGACAAGAAAAGGTAGAACATCATTTTGTGCTTTTCTGATCAATTGTTGTCAGGAAAAAAAAGAGGAAAATATAAACTTCCTCGACTCACTGTCAATAAAACCATAATTTTAACTTTTGCAGAAAAAAGTAGCATCTCAACTTTGTAAACAGAAAGAAAGATTTCAGACAGTAGGCCACATGAACAACCTTGAAGAGGTCTAAAGAAAAGATTTAAGATCATCTGTGACAAAGACAGCAACTGGAGAAAGAATAAAAGTGAATAAACAGCATGAGTTCAAGTCTTTCCATTACAGAACATAGAAATTATTCTCTTGCTCTGAAATTCTGCCACATGCCAGAAAACATCTTTACTGGAAAAAGGTAAAGGAAAGCATGAGTGTCCACCATAAATCTCAATTTTAGCAACATTTAAAACCCCAGATTGAAATAATAAGAATGTGCCAAATATCCATGGCAAAGAATAGAACAGACATTTTAGATTTGACTTGATTTTATCTGAAAGGTTACTCGCTTATACAATTATATGCATTGTTAAAGAAGCTAAAGTTAAAAATGAATTTAAAGCCTAAGAAAAGAGATTACTACTATCCATTAGCTAGATGTCAAAGAAGTCTGACAAATTTAATTATAATATGCTTTTTATATATTGTCCCTTGAGACTTCTATGGCATTTTACAGTGAACCCCACAAGGAAAATTAGCAATAAACAAAAACTAAGAGAATACAATTGCATGCATGTCTGATATGTGGAAATAGAAACAGAGCATACTTAACAAGGACTATCAGATGCAAATGTCTATAGTGCCTGATGGAGCAGATGGCCAAGTTGATGAGTATTTCCAATAGTTTACAGCCAAACATTAGGTCCAAAGTCAGTTCACTGGGAAAAAAATAAATATACTAACCTGAAAAATCTCAACTGAAAAGAAATGAATGTATCAAATTCTAACCATTTGTTAAGAGAGAGCCATTTTGGGGAAAACTTGAGCTTTCATATTTTTATTTTTGAAAATTTCAGAAAAATCAGATACACTATAAAAATATGATAACTTAAAGACGTAGGTCTGATATAAATTAATCAATCCTACTTTCATTTATGAATTGGAATTAATCGGTTATTTAACAAATAGAGCACTGTGGAAATTTCATATCCATATTATTAGGTGGCAGAGGTAACTTTTTTTCTTGTTATGTATTAATTAATCAAATGGTTAACAGTCGGCGAATGGCATATGGTGCTTCTTTCACACCACTGTGAGCCATGCCACAGAATGCTGCATCACCCTTCTAAGAAATTTTTTCTTCTCCTTTTTCCCCATATGGTGTTCAATTCTAAAATAGATTTTTCCGCAAATACTCAGTGTCTCCATCCAATATTCCATAGTTGGGAATCAGGTAAGGCTAAAAGATGAAAGTAAGTTCATATAAACCTTCAGCTCCCAGTTGGTTCTCTTCATGAGAAGTCTTATCTATACATATGTATTGCCACAGAATGCCTGACTTCCACAGAAATCAAGTGAAAATCGAGCTCAACCATTTGCCTGAATATATCTAACTCCTCTTGATAGAAGAAAATTAAGATTAAAGTATTTTGGTCTTAACAAGCCACTTAGTTGAAACCACTCACTTATTCAGAAGTTTGACCTCAGAAATGTAAGGAGCTGAACAGAAGCAGATCAAAGTTTGACATAGGGAATCTTGCCATGACTTTCAGTATATAATTAGATTGCAACCTCCAGGGCTCCATGGTGGAGATTTATGAAACGGATTAAATGCTAGCATGTCATTAGTGCTGACTGGCATCCTCAATTCAATTCAGGCATGATGGTTTATTGAAAACATGTTTGATTAAAGACATTTGCAAAAATTATATAGGAAAATGTGTTTTGTCCATAAACATGAGGATGGAAAGTTTTATTAGCAATCTATTGTTATCCCCAATTCTAGAGATATAGAAAAGATCTTGCCTGAAAATTACCTACTGTTGAGGGCCTTAAGCTAATGACTATTCAGCAATGGTTTTTTTAAGGTTGTTTGTTCCTCCTGTACTTGCTGTTAAATTTTGTACCTGCTGATAAATTTTCTGGACCTTTTTTGCCCCATTTAAGAAAAATAATAATAAACTATTTTTTTTTTTTGGAAAACAAAATAACCTAGGCTATATTTAAGAATGAATTGAACTAGTCTTGATTTATGTTTGCAGCAGATGGTTCTGTCTTTCAGTTGTGTCCAAAAGGTTTTTCTGATTCTCTAAGTATTACGTTTTATCTCTCTTGGTAGCACTCAAGAATTTATCCGCAAATTATTTATAACTACATGACAATTTGTACATAATTCTTTCCTATTATATTAAAATAGGATTACTTACTTACAGTAGTTCTACTGTTTTCCCCAGTAGATTATGCATTTTAAGAGGCCAGAAAACCATGTATTTACTTTTGTCTCCCCACTGCATGAAACACAATCAGTGTTCAATAAATATTTTTGAACACATAAACATTATACATTACAGATATTTATGTTGGTGATAATATAGTGATAATGTAAAAACTTTTATAAATGTAAGTACCATTATGAAAAATAAAAATATTTTAAACTAAAATTTCCTTATCTCTTTTCTATTGTTTATTTTTTATTATGACTATATATTAAAATTTATAAGAATCAGTGAAATGGGAGGCAAAATAAATTACTGAGGGAATTTTACTTCCTATGTCATGAAGCAGGAAGTAAGAGTTTATAAGCTTCCAAATGATGTTAACATGTGTACCTATAGAATTATAGGAAACTTCAAATTGGAAAACTTTTAAAAACTTTTAAAATAATATCCTATTCGTGACAATAGGATATTGTCACTAATTAGCATTGCCTTTAAGAAGGAAGACATATTATTTTCTCACTCATTGATAAATTCATTCATTCATTGTGTAAGTATGTGTGAAGAATACAAGATGAAATGAAATACACCTATTGTCCTCACCATGCCCAAAACTTAGCAGTTGAGCTAAACACTGAAGGTACTACAAAGGAAGTGCTAAGGAAGTTTAAAAAGGAGAGATAACTTTCTTCGAGGTAGAATAAGAGAGCCTTCATAGAAAGTAGCAGAAGGATTTTGTATCCCTTCTGGTGCACACAGTGTTTAAAAGCACTTTTATCCCTTCTGTAAGCACTGTATCCCTTCTGGTGCACACAGTGTTTAAAAGCACTTTTTTTTTAGAGTTTTTAGCATGAAGGGCTGTTGAGTTTTGTTGAAGGCCTTTTCTGCATCTATTGAGATACTCATGTGTTTTTTGTCATTGATTCTGCTTATGTGATGGATTACATTTATTGATTTGCATATGTTGAACAAGCCTCGCATTCCAGGGATGATGCCGAGTTGATCATGGTGGATAAGCTTTTTGATGTGCTGCAGGATTCAGTTTGCTAGTATTTTATTGAGGATTTTTGCATTGATGTTCATCAGGGATATTGGCCTGAAATTTTCTTTTTTTGCTGTGACTCTGCTAGGTTTTGGTATCAGGATGAAGCTGGCCCCATAAAATGAGTTAAGGAGGAGTCCCTGTTTTTCTATTGTTTGGAATCGTTTCAGAAGGAATGGTACCAGCTCCTCTTTGTACTTCTGGTAGAATTCAGGTGTGAATCTGTCTGGTCCTGGACTTTTTTTGGGTAGTAGACTATATTAATTACTGCCTCAATTTCAGAACTTCTTATTGGTATATTCAGAGATTTGACTTCTTCTAGGCATTGATGGAACATATCTCCAAATAATAAGAGCTAATTATGATAAACCCACAGCAAATACCATACTGAATGTGTAAAAACTGGAAGCATTCCCTTTGAAACCTGGCACAAGACAAGAATGCCCTCTCTCACCACTCATATGCAACATAGTATTGGAAGTTCTGGCCACAGCAATCAGGCAAGAGAAAGAAATAAAGGATATTCAAGTAGGAAAAGAGGAAATCAAACTGTCTCTGTTTGTAGATGACATGATTGTACATTTAGAAACCCCCATCATCTTAGCCCAATATCTCCTTTAGCTGATAAGCAACTTCAGCAAAGCCTCAGGATACAAAATCAATGTGCAAAAATCACAAGCATTCCTATTCACCAATAACAGACAAACAGAAAGCCAAATCATGAGTGAACTCCCATTCACAATTGCTACAAAGAGAATAAAATAACTAGGAATCCAACTTACAAGGGATGTGAAGGACCTCTTCAAGGAGAACTACAAGCCACTGCTCAAGAAAATAACAGAGGACACAAACATATGGAAAAACATTCTTTACTCATGGATAGGAAGAATGAATATCATCAAAATGGCCATACTGCCAAAAGTAATTTATAGATTTAATGCTATCCTGATTAAGCTACCGTTGACTTTTTTCACAGAACTGGAAAAAAAAAAAATACTTTAAATTTCATGTGGAACCAAAAGGGGGCCCGCATAACCAAGACAATCCTAAACAGAAAGAACAAAGCTGGGGGCGTCATGTTACCTGACTTCAAACTATACTACAAAGCTACAGTAACCAAAACAGTATGGTACCAAAACAGATATATAGACCAATGGAACAGAACAGAGGCCTCAGAAATACCCACATTTACAATCATCTGATGGTTGACAAACCTGACAAAAACAAGCAATGGGGAAAGGATTCCCTATTTAATAAATAGTGTTGGAATAACTGGCTATTCATATATAGAAAACTGAAATTGGATCTCTTCCTTACACCTTATACAAAAATTAACACAAGATGGATTAAAGACTTAAACATAAGACCTAAAACCATAAAAACCCTAGAATAAAACCTAGGCAATACCATTCAAGACATTGGCATGCGCAAAGACTTCATGACTAAAACACCAAAAGCAATGGTAACAAAAGTCAAAATAGACCAACGAGATCTGATTAAACTAAAGAGTTTCTGCACAGCAAAAGAAACTATCATCAGAGTAAATAGACAACCTACAGAATTGGAGAAACTTTTTGCAATCTATCCATCTGACAAAGGGCTAATATCCAGAGTCTACAAAGAACTCAAACAAATTTACAAGAAAAAAACAATCCCATCAAAAAGTGAGCAAAGAATATGAACAGACACCTCTCAACAGAAGACATATATGAATCCAACAAACATATGAAAAAAAGTTCATCATCACTGGTCATTAGAGAAAAGCAAATGAAAACCACAATGAGATACAGTCTCACACCAGTTAGAATGGCCATCAATAAAAAGTCAGGAAATACCAGATGCTGGAGAGGATGTGGAGAAATAGGAACGCTTCACTGTTGTTGGGAGTGTAAATTATTTCAATCATTGTGGAAGACAGTGTGGAGATTCCTCAAGGATCTAGAACTAGAAATACCATTTGACCCAGCAATCCCACTACTGGGTATATACCCAAAAGATTATGAATCATTCTACTATAAAGACACATGCATATGTACATTTATTGCAACACTGTTCACAATAGCAAAGACTTAGAATGAACCCAAATGCCCATCAATGATAGACTGGATAAAGAAAATGTGGCACCTATACACCATGAAATACTATGCAGCCATAAAAATATGGGTTCATATCCTTTGCAGGGACATGGGTGAAGCTGGAAACCATCATTCTCAGCAAAATAACACAAGGACAGCAAACCAAACACCGCATGTTCTCACTCATAAGTAGGAGTTGAACACTGAGAACACATGGACACAGGGAGGGGAACATCACACACCGGGACCTGTCGGGGAGTGGTGTGCTAGGGGTGGAATAGCATTAGGAGAAATACCTAATGTAGATGAAGGGTTCATGGGTGCTGCAAACCACCATGGCACATGTATACCTATGTAACAAACCTGCACGTTCTGTACATGTACCCAAGAACTTAAAATATTAAAAAGTACTTTTTGTTTTATTTTTGCTATGTTCTATACATTCTTTGAAATGTCATTATAAAACAGAGTTAAAATACCAAGAGATTAAAATAATTTTAATTAGGTAACAGGCTAGACAGGTAATGACTCAGCTTATTTTAGGAAAAATATGATCAAGTTAATTAGGTGTTACAGGAAGTGATGAGTAGCTTATGTTACATCTGTTGATCTATATCAAGGAGAATGATTGACCTATATTGTAGAAAGCAGGAGAAGGAGATATGTCAAACTCTTCCTTATTTGATAAAATTGAATATCAGAAACTTATTATTAAAAAGTCACTTCGATGAACATATAGAGATTGTATTTTGGTGAATTAATTTCGGTTTTATCAGCAAATACTTTCCTGAATAAAACTTTTCATGTGATGATAATATATTTTTTTGATAATATTCAGAGTTTTTAACAAATACCCTCATAAAACTGAACAAGAACTTTGTTTTCATTCAGGAATTTAGTCCACTATCTTCTTGAGTGATCTAAACTCATCATTGACCACTTATTTTTGTTTTTAGCCAAAACGTCAATTGGCGTTTGTTTCTAACTCACTTTATTCCAGATTTATTTGACATAGTGAAAACAACTGCACTCAAAACAAAAATATTTATACTTGGAAGGTAAGAGCATCTGTGAAAGGAACAATAAGACTAGAAAAACGGCCGGGCGCGGTGGTTCACGCCTGTATTCCCAGCATTTTCAGAGGCCGAGGCGGATAGATCACGAGGTCAAGAGATCGAGACCATCCTGGCCAACATGGTGAAATCCCGTGTCTACTAAAAGTACAAAAATTAGCAGGGCGTGCTGGTGGCCCTGTAGTTCCAGCTACTCGGGAGGCTGAAGCAGGGAAATCGCTTGACTGTGGGAGGCAGAGCTTGCAGTGAGTCGAGATCATGCCACTGCACTCCAGCCTGGGCGACAGAGCGAGACTCCGTCTAAAAAAAAAAAAAAAAAAAAGGAAGAGTAGAAAAATTATGATGAGGTAAACAAAACGCATGCATGTCATGAAGTCTTATGAAACAGCAACGATGTGGACTATTAATTGGCTTTTGAACTTTCTAGCAGTCAACCCAATAGAGATAGGCGAATTATTTACATGATTCAAAGTGTACATAAGGCAAAAATAAATTATTCCAAAGTATCATTGGTAATTTTGATAATGAGATGAGAGACATATTTCTTCCCTCCATTCTGATGACGCTATGTGATATGATAAAATCTGCTGAAACAATTCGATGGTAGACATAGTAATGTGTTTCATTAAAGTGCTATGCATGTTTCAATGTATACTGATTATATAATTCTAAAAGTGCAGAAAAAAGTGTTTTGAACTTGGTATAAATCTTCCCGATAACTTAGCTTCATCCAATATTCAAATGAGATTATTTACAAAAATTGATATTCTGTTCATCTTTCTGGCATATTCAATAATTATTATTTCTTTCACTTGTATTTTCTGATAAGTATTAGGCATTAGAAAGTTTCAGGTTACACTGAGTGACAAGTCCCACAACAATTACAAATTCAACCCACCCTTGAACAACTTAGGGATTAGGGAAACAGTTGAAAACCCTGGTATAACTTTTAACTCCTCCAAAACTTAACTCACAGATTACTGTTGAATGGAAGCCTCACTGAAGACATAAACTTTCAATTAACATATATTTTGTATGTTATATATATATTATATACTGTATTTTAAAAAATAAAGGTAGAGAAAATGTGATTACGAAAATTATAAGGCAGATACACTATGTCTATTATTCCTTGAGTAGAAATACATCATCATAAAGGTCTTCATTCTTGTCTTCACATTGAATAGGATGAGGAGAAGGATGAGGAGAGGGTAGTCTTTCTGTCTCAGGAGGTGCAGAGGCAGGAAAAAAATCGTTGTATATGTGAATACGCACAGTTCAAACCTGTGTTTTCCAAGGGTCAACTGTAATTTGAAAATCAACTGAGTGAGAAGTAGATGCAAATCCAAGACCTCTATAGGGAAGCAAAAAAAATAAATATCTATGAGTATGGTGCCCATTTTCTTCCTCAGTGTAAGGTGTTCTCCAACACAGAGAGAAATGAGCAATCCAGGCTCCAAAATTCTCCACTAGAATATTTTTAATTTGGAAAAAATCTAAAATGAGAATTACAAAGTTTTATTATAACTACAGTAAAATATTAATTAAATATAATATGTATATTTACATTTTTACATATATTCTATATGTCAATCTTTGAATGTTACAATTTAGTTGTTAATCTTTGAAGATAATAGAGTTTTCGGGCTATCACTCTAGTTATTTTATCAAATAATTTCAGTTATGAGACGTTTATCAAAGAGATGACTTTGGTTGTTCTAGTTATTAAAATATTTTTATTTATACCAATAAAGGAATATCCTCTGAATATAAAATGCACACTACATATAAACAAATTCAACATTCATTTAATGATATTTATAGAATGATAATAATAGTCATATTAAGACTTACCATTTGCATAGTTTTATAATATGCCAGATAGATCCTCTTCTAGGCACTGTACAAATATTACATCATTTAATCTTCATAAAGACTGATAAAGTCATTTAGCCAACCTCACATAATTGCTAAGTGACTGAGCCAGTATTTACACTTCGGCAGTTTAACTCCAGAGAATGTGTTCAGATCCAATTCAAACCACAGTACCAGATGTTGAAAATATCATGATGAGCAGTATAGGTATGATCTCTATTCTCACATAACTATATGGGGGAGAAAATTGTATTTTAATGTAGCTGCAATGAAGATGTGTTGTTTGATGGAAATCCACAGTAGATGAATAAACTTATACCAAAATTACAAAATGAAAACAACAAAATAGACCTGGAAAAAGAGGTAGGAACTTATCAGGAAAAGTTTTGAAAAAAACTAAAAGAATATTTCAGAAAAATAAAACTACATTTGTAAAATCTTATGATTATATGAATTTATTTATTCAATAGTGTAGAGCTACCTTTGCTAGTCCTATATATATATAGGATAGTAATCTCAATATTGATGGAATTGAAAGATTTATCATCTCATCTTTTACTTAGTAATCCTTCTAGAGGGTTTGTCAGCAGAGTTTTAAAATTATATAACCTTTGCTTAAAAATATAACTGTAGATTATATAGCAGTGTAAATTATCTTATAGCAAGATTGATTAATTCTGATATTAACATTATTAGCATCAAAATCCTTGAATGATGAAGCACTCACTGCTAAATGCCTGGCATATTTACTTCATCAGATAATATGTAAGGTAAGTTTTGGCTTACTTACTACTATTACTTAATATAGTTGCAGGACCCAGACTGCAAAGGTATGCAATAAGATCCTATTTTTATGAGGGATTCTTATGCAATAAGATCCTACTCTAAGAATAGAATCCTATTCTAAGATAGGATCTTATTTTCAACCCAACTTGAACACAAAAAATGAGAATTAGTCTCCAAAGCAAGTAACCTTGTCCACTTGGGAGAACATTTTATGCAACACAGTGCAAGCTGCACAGTTATAAAACCAGAGGTGTCATTTCTACAACTTGAATTTTGAAAGTAAAGGGCACTTTAAAGACACACTCAGCCCCCTTGTCTGCCATAAGCTGGATAGCTCAGCAGTACAGAATCAATGACCTACACTAATACCACAAATCATTGGCATGGGAAGAAAAATACAAACTAGAAGCCTCAAGGTTCTGCAGCTATAAACAATAGCACTGATATAGAAGAAAAAGAACTACAAAAAGTAATGATTTTAAATGTATTTTTTCTGGCTTCACAAAATGGTTATCTATATTTTGGATTCCTAGCTAATATATGGGTCAATAAAATGACTCAATCTTTTCTCATGTTAGCATTCAGCAACATCTACTCACAAATGTTTTGCATTTTCTAAGAAATTCATTGGTTTAAAGTAAAACAAACTCATCTTCTTTCTATGTGTGTTCTACTCACAAATGCAGGATATATAATTTTACTTATAATGTGAATCAAATACATTACATAATCTCATTTCAAATAAAAGTTTCGATTTTCTAAATGAATTTTATATTTCATTTGGTGAATTTAAACTATTTTTCCCTCAAAGTTTTGAAAGTAATACTTTCTATGCACTCCTTATTTCATTTTTCATAACTATCAAGCAGTAAAATATAGTATTTATATAAATATGGTCAGTTGTGTTGCAAGAGGCATTGCTATTTTATGAATTTTAAAAAACATGCTTTATGTTTCAGTGTATAAGACTTGGATGTCTTATACACTGAATGTCCTTCCCAACCCTCTGCTTCACTTGACATTATGCATATAGGGGCTACCCTCGATGATTAGTTAACGAAAGATATTTAGCAAACTAAAACCAAACTGGGGAGAAAAAACAGGAAAATGCAGCATAAATCCCCAAGTAATTCCAAGGCTTAAATTTTGTCCATCGTGGCCATTCCATCAATCCTAACCCCTCAATTATTAAGACTTCTGTTTACATTTTTTAGAATGGGCAAAACTATGTTCTAAAGAGGGCCTGATTGTGGAAGAATTCTTTTCCCTTAGAAAATACCATAACACAGATTATTTTTGAAGGATAAAATTGTAAATCATGAATAATAAGAGGAAACACAAACACATGCTGTCATCCAGCCGAGCTCAATTCAATCATCTACAGTGTTCATGCATCATATCCCTTGATGAAGATAGTGCTCTACTTGCGAGGCTGAGATGAGAGGATCGCTTGAGCCCAGGAACTTGAGGCTGCAGTGAGCTTTGATAATGCCTTTGTGCTTCAGCCTGGATGAAACAAAAGATAGAAACAAAAGATAGTGGTCATCAGAATTGTCAACATGCATAGAAATGTGTGCTGATTGATTGACAGTTGTGATAAATGCAAAGTATAATGTTGGAGATATTGAAGTACCTTTTTTGAATAATTTATCAATACATTGAATGAACCACAGTTATTTCAACTCTGTTCCAAAAAAATCTGTCAAAAAAGATGGTTCAGAAATACTTTATGTAAAAGCTTCTTTTAACACTGTTTTTTTGTAATAACAGAAATGTTTCTCTAAAAACCTAAATATAAAAAACGAACACATTGTTATAGTTGTGTGATAGATTGAGCAACTATGAAACTCTGAAAAAAGGAAAGGATTTACAAAATAATTTAAGTGAAATAACTGAAAACCATAAACTTATAGCCATGATAATTGCAATTATGAAAGTTTTATATATGTATATTTTAAATGTATATATAATATATAATTTATACATAGAGAGAGAGAGATGTAGAAATATCAGAATAGGCCATAGATACATGTAAATTGTGGGATTGGTTGTAATTTTTTATTTAGTGTTGTAATATTTATGAAATATTTATTTAGTATTTTATTGGGAACCTTAAAAATATACAAGTAATTCAGAATAGTCATATATTAAAATAAATTTTGTGATCCAAATTTGTGAATTTTCTTCATAATTTGGCATGTGATTAATATAAATTTTTTTAGTTTAAATTGATTTTATTATCTAATTAAATATATATATAAATATATATTTATAAATTAATATAAGCTTTCATGCTTTCCTTGCTAGAACGTAAGTCCAAAAAGGTGAGATATTTTGTCTGTTATGTTCATTGATCTATCAAAAGCATCCAGAATAGTGCCTGACACTTTGTAAATTTTAGTAAATATTGGTTTGATCAATGAGTGAATCATTCCAAGTAGTTTTGAATATATCTGTCAGAATTTATATGTTCATCTGTCCTCAAGTGAAAATGCCATTCTCAGGTTAAAAATCCACTCCCCTGTGCTTTTCTTGAATGAATAGGTGGGATGCTATTGTATTGTGTGAAAAGGAATAACCATATGGATACAATTGGATTCTTTGGCAAAACAGTAAATACTGTACTGATAACATTTTTATGGCAAGTAGAAATTTATAAACCGTGTATCATATAAACAACACATTATCCATTGTATTTCCAAATGTTTAAGTAGGTACATGACTGGTATCAAGTTCTAGAGGAGAAACCTCCAAAAAAATGACTGGACTCAGGCAGAATTTCTTGTCCTCTGAAGCATTACAAAAGAGAACAAATAAAGTACATTCCTAGACAGAATAAAAAATGATTATTTGAAGATGGCTGAATGGGAACAGCTCCAGCCTCCAGCTCCCAGCATGAGCGACATAGAAGATGGGTGATTTCTGTATTTCCAACTGAGGTACTGGATTCATCTCACTGGGGTGTGTCAGACAATGGGTGCAGGACAGTGGGTGCAGCCCAACAAGCGAGAGCCAAAGCAGGGCAAGGCATCACCCTACCTGGGAAGCACAAGGGGGAAGGGATTCCCTTTCCTAGCCAAGGGAAACCGTGACACACAACACCTGGAAAATCAGGTCACTCCCACCCTAATACTACACTTTACCAAGGGTCTTAGCAAATGGCACACCAGGAGATTATATCCTGTGCCTGGCTTGGAGGCTACCAGTCCACAGAGCCTCCCTCATTGCTAGCACAGCAGTCTGAGATCTAACTGCAAGGCAGCAGCAAGGCTGGGGGAGGGACACCCACCATTGCTGAGGCTTAAGTAGCTAAAAAAAGTGGCTGGGAAGCTCAAACTGGGTGGAGCCCACTGCAGTTCAAGGAGACCTGCCTGCCTCTGTAGACTCCACCTCTGGGGACAGGGCATAGCCAAACAAAAGGCAGCAGAAACCTCTGCAGATGTAAATGTCCCTGCCTGACAGCTTTGAAGAGAGTAGTGTTTCTCCTAGTGCAGAGTTTGAGATTTGAGAATGGACAGATTACTGGCTCAAGTGAGTCCCTGACCCTGGAGTAGCCTAACTGGGAGACATCCCCCACTAGGGGCAGACTGACACTTCACACTTCACACAGTCAGGTACACCTCTGAGACAAAGCTTCCAGAGGAGCAATCAGACAGCAACATTTGCTGTTCAGCAATATTCACTTTTCTGCAGCCTCCGCTGCTGATACCCGGGCAAACAGGGTCTGGAGTGGACCTCGAGCAAACTCCAACAGACCTGCCGCAGAGGGTCCTGACTGTTAGAAAGAAAACTAACAAACAGAAAGGACATCCACACCAAAACACCATTTGTGCATCACCATCATCAAAGACCAAAGTAGATAAAACCACAAAGATGGGGAAAAAGCAGTGCAGAAAAGCTTTAAATTCTAAAAATCAGAGCGCCTCTCCCCCTCCAAAGGAACACAGCTCCTCACCAGCAATGGAACAAAACTGGACGGAGAATGACTTTGACAAGTTGAAAGAAGAAGGTTTCAGACGATCAAACTTCTCCGAGCTAAAAGAGGAAGTACGAACCCAACACAAAGAAGCTAAAAACCTTGAAAAAAGATTTGACAAATGGCTAATTGGAATAACCAATGTAGAGAAATACTTAAATGACTTGATAGAGATGAAAACCATAACACGAGAACGACGTGACAAATGCACAAGCTTCAGTAACTGACTTGATCAACTGGATGAAAGGGCATCAGTGATTGAAGATCAAGTGAATGAAACGAAGCTAGAAGAGAAGTTGAGAGTAAAAAGAAGTGAACAAAGCCTCCAAGAAATATAGGACTTTGTGAAAAGACCAAATCTACATCTGACTGGTGTACCTGAAAGTGACAGGAAGAATGGAACCAAGTTGGAAAACACTCTGCAGGATATTATCCAGGAGAACATCCCCAATCTAGCAAGGCAGGCCAACATTCAAACTAAGGAAATACAGAGAATGCCACAAAGCTACTCCTCTAAAAGAGCAACTCCAAGACATATAATTGTCAGATTCACCAAAGTTGAAATGAAGGAAAAAATGTTAAGGGAAGTCAGAGAGAAAGGTCGGCTTACCCACAAAGGGAAGCCCATCAGACTAACAGCGGATCTCTCAGCAGAAAATCTACAAACCAGAAGAGAGTGGTGGCCAATATTCAACATTCTTAAAGAAAAGAATTTTCAACCCAGAATTTTATATCCAGCCAAACTAAGTTTCATAAGTGAAGGAGAAATAAAATCCTTTACAGACAAGCAAACTAAAAGATACAATATACCAGAATCTCTGGGACACATTTAAAGCAGTGTGTAGAGGGAAATTTATAGCACTAAATGTCCACAAGAGAAAGCAGGAAAGATCTAAAATTGGCACCCTAATATCACAATTAAAGAACTGGAGAAGCAAGAGCAAACACATTCAAAAGCTGGCAGAAAAAAAAAAAAAAAAAAAAAAAAAAAAACAACTAAGATCAGAGCAGAACTGAAGGAGATAGAGACACAAAAATCTCTTCCAAAAAAATCAAGGAATCCAGGACCTGATTTTTTGAAAAGATCAATAAAATTGATAGACCACTAGCAAGACTAATAAAGAAGAAAAGAGAGACGAATCAAATAGACGCAATAAAAAATGATAAAGGGGATATCACCACCAACCCCACAGAAATACAAACTACCATAAGAGAATACTATAAACACCTCTATGCAAATAAACTAGAAAACCTAGAAGAAATGGATAAATTCCTGGACACATACACTCTCCCAAGACTAAACCAGGAAGAATTTGAATCCCTGAATAGACCAATAATTAATAGCCTACCAATCAAAAAAAGGCAATAATTAATAGCCTAACAATCAAAAAAAGTCCAGGACCAGACGGATTCACAGTCGAATTCTAACAAAGATACAAGGAGGATCTGATACCATTCCTTCTGAAACTATTCCAATCAATAGAAAAATAGGGAATCCTCCCTAACTCATTTTATGAGGACAACATCGTCCTGATGCCAAAGCCTGGCAGAGACACACGCAAAAAAGAAAATTTTAGACCAATATCCCTGATGAACATCGATGCAAAAATCCTCAATAAAATTCTGGCAAACCGAATCCAGCAGCACATCAAAAAGCTTATACACCATGATCAAGTGGGCTTCATCCCTGGGATGCAAGGCTGGTTCAACATACGCAAATCAATAAACGTAATCCAGCATATAAACAAAACCAAAGACAAAAACCACATAATTATCTCAATAGATGCAGAAAAGGCCTTTGACAAAATTCAATGGCCCTTCATGCTAAAAACTCTCAACAAATTCGGTATTGATGGAACGTATCTCAAAATAATAAGAGCTATTTATGACAAACCCACAGACAATATCATACTGAATGGGCAAAAACTGGAAGCATTCCCCTTGAAAACTGGCACAAGACAGGGATGCCCTCTCTCACCACTCCTATTCAACATAGTGTTGGAAATTCTGACCAGGGCAATCAGGCAAGAGAAAGAAATCAAGGGTATTCAATTAGGAAAAGAGGAAGTCAAATTGTCCCTGCTCGCAGATGACATGATTGTATATTTAGGAAACCCCATCTTCTCAGCCCCAAATCTCCTTAAGCTGATAAACAACTTCAGCAAAATCTCAGGATACAAAACCAATGTGCAAAAATCACAAGCATTCTTATACAACAATAACAGACTAACAGAGAACCAAATCATGAATGAACTCCCATTCACAATTGCTTCAAAGAGAATAAAATACCTAGGAATCCAACTTACAAGAGATATGAAGGACCTCTTCAAGGAGAACTACAAACCACTGCTCGATGAAATAAAAGAGGACACAAACAAATGGAAGAACATTCCATGCTTATGGATAGGAAGAATCAATATCGTGAAAATGGCCATAATGCCCAAGGTAATTTACAGATTCAATGCCATCCCCATTAAGCTACCAGTGACTTTCTTCACAGAATGGGAAAAATTTATTTTAAAGTTCATATGGAATCAAAAAAGAGCACGCATTGCCAAGACAATCCTAAGCAAAAAGAACAAAGATGGAGGCATCATGCTACCTGACTTCAAACTGTACTACAAGGCTACAGTAACCAAAACAGCATGATACTGGTACCAAAACAGAGATAGAGACCAATGGAACAGAACAGAGCCCTCAGAAATAATACCCCACATCTACCACCATCTGATCTTGGACAAACCTGACAAAAACAAGAAATGGAAAAAGGATTCCCTATTTAATAAATGGTTCTGGGAAAACTAGTTAGCTATAAGTAGAAAGCTGAAACTGAATCCCTTCCTTACACCTTATACGAAAATTAATTCAAGATGGATTAGAGACTTAAATGTTAGACCTAAAGCCATAAAACCTAGGCAATACCATTCAGGACATAGGCACGAGCAAGGACTTCATGTTTAAAACACCAAAAGCAATGGCAACAAAAGCCAAAATTGACAAATGGGATCTAATTGAACTAAAGAGCTTCTGCACAGCAAAAGAAACTAACACCAGAGTGAATAGGCAACCTACAGAATGGGAGAAAATTTTTGCAGTCTACTCATCTGGCAAAGGGCTAATATCCAGAACCTACAAAGAACTCAAGCAAATTTACAAGAAAAAAACAAACAACGCCATCAAAAAATGAGCAAAAGATATGAAGAGACACTTCTCAAAAGAAGACATTTATGCAGTCAACAGATACATGAAAAAATGCTCATCATCACTAGCCATCAGAGAAATGCAAATCAAAACCACAATGAGATACCATCTCACACCAGTTAGAATGGCAATCATTAAAAAGTCAGGAAACAACAGGTGCTGGAGAGGATGTGGAGAAATAGGAACACTTTCACACAGTTGGTGGGGCTGTAAACTAGTTGAACCATTGCGGAAGACAGTGTGGTGATTCCTTGAGGATCTAGAACTAGAAATGCCATTTGACCCAGCTATCTCATTACTGGGTATATATCCAAAGGATTATAAATCATGCTGCTATAAAGACACATGCACACATATGTTTATTGAGGCACTATTCACAATAGCAAAGACTTTGAACGAAGCCAAAAGTCCATCAGTGACAGACTGGATTAAAAATATATGGCACATATACACCATAGAATATTATGCAGCCATAAAAAGATGAATTCATGTCCTTTGAAGGGACATGGATGCAGCTGGAAACCATCATTCTCAGCAAACTATCGCAAGAACAGAAAACCAAACACCGCGTGTTCTCACTCATAGGTGGGAATTGAACAATGAGAACGCTTGCACAAAGGAAGGGAACATCACACACTGGGCCTCTTGTGGGGCAGTGGGAGGGGGGAAGGATACCATTAGGAGATTTACCTAATATAAATGACGAGTTAATGGGTGCAGCACACCAACATGGCACATGTATACAATACATATGTAACAAACCTGCACGTTGTGCACTTGTACCCTAGAACATAAAGTATAATTTGAAACAAGAGGAAGAAGAAACTGGATAACACAATAACAACAACAACAACAACAAAATGATTATTTAACCTTGTCACCGAGCTAATTTTGTTATATGGTGCTTAAGTTAAAGTAGGAAAGTATTTTATCAGAAAACCCAAGAAAAAAGTTAGACTTGTGAGTAATGGTAGTCTATCTGAGGCTCTATCAGAAATCCTATCATTTACCTGCCTTGGGTCACTTCTCAGTGGCAATAAAGAATTCAACCTGGTATATCCCAGATATACTGCAACCAAGTTTATCATGGGACAATTTCTCTGCCACAGTATATACAGATGCTTCTCTGGTTCATTAATTTGACACTACCTTTCATACATATTTGCTCAACGTCACAATATAATTATAGGTTGTGATGTTTTATAATCTGTTTAGGTTGAATTATGTCTTCAAAAAATAAGTTGAAGTCCTAATCCCCACACCTTACTTGGAAATTAAGTTTTTGCAGATATAATTATTTATGATGAGTTTCATACTAGAGAAGGATGAGCTCTTAATACTGTATGACTAGTTTCCTTATAAGAAGATGATGTGAAGACATGGGGGAAGAATGGCAAATGAAGACAGAGGGAGAGATCGGATTTAAGCTGCCACAAGCCAAAGAACACCTGGAGCTATCAGAAAGAGACAAAGGAGTATCTTCCCAAGAGGCTTCTGAGACAGCGTGGACCTGCTGATATCTTAATTTCAGCCCTCTAGTCTTTAGAACTGTCAGATAACACATTTCTGTTGTTTTAAGTCATTAGTATGTGTTACTTTCTTATGGCAGTCCAAGGAAAATAAAGAAGCTCTAATAAACTAAGTATGACATTGGATAATGCCATGTAAAGAACACTGGACTTGGAGACATGGATTCCAATCGTGACTCTACTGCACTATGTGGTTTGTGATCTTGGAAGCATACTAAACTGAAAGGTCTTAACCTGTCAATGAAAATATTATGTACATCCTTGTAATACCTTCCTTTGCTCTTCATTGAGCTACCATGTATTGAGAACACTATTGTAAGAGCTAAAAAAAAAAAAAAAAAAAAAAAAAAAAAAAAAAAAAAAAAAAAAAAAAAAAAAGCTTTCCTTAAATTCCCATTACGTTTATAAAATACACCAAGTGCTACAGTGATTTGTACCTTACACAAAAAGAATGTACACTGATCTCAGAGAATTAAAATGTTCTGAAAGAAGGGTAACTTTCAAATGCTTAATGCTAACTCTAAATTTTCCCATTCCTGCTAGTTCAAAGAAAACCAACCAACAGTATCTCTTGAATGTAGATATGCATGAAGAACAAACAAGTTACACATGGATAAGAATAGCAGGTGAAATCCGAGTAGTAATACAAGAAAACATCAGGCATTGTCTAAGTAATATAGCACACAGATTACATAGAAATGAAAAGAGTATTTAATGAACTAGGGAAGACTAGCAATCCCATAAGGAAGCCACAGTCACTGCCCTGAGACCATCGATTACCACACAAACGTGTTGACCCTAAATTTTAAAAAATCAATAAATTAAATGCAGATTATTTGTACCCATGCTCCAGAGTTTCCTAACAAATTTGACAACATATGGGTCTTTTTGACAGCCCGTTACCACTTCACCCAAGCATATTGACAGCCTGTATTAATTTAAGGGATAGCACACAAGAGCAATATGTGGACTAACCACAGAAAAAGTTAAGTATTTTGACAGCTTCAACCCAGTGTCTGAAAGTGGAAATTGAGATAATTATGTTGACCTTTCACTTGGAGAATCCGGAGGGAAATGAGATGTTTTTGTGAAATCTATATTAATCTATCTAAAATACAACCAAAAACATTCTAAATTTTTAATAGAGTCAATTTCTGAGCAATTTTGGATTCACACAAAAATTGGGCAGAAGGTAAAGTGATCTGCTGTGCACTTGCTGCTCCCAGACATGCATAGCCTCCCCAATGGTCAACATTTCCCACCATGGTGGTACATTTGCTACAATTGAACCTACATTGTCACATCATTATCACCCAGAGTTAAAAGTTTAAACTACAGTTCATTGTTGGTGTTGTACATGTTATAGGTTTAAATAAATTTATAATGACATGTATCCATCATTACAGTATCATAGAGTAGTTTCACTGCCCTAAAAAATCCCGCATGCTCTGCCTTTTCATCCCTCCCTCCTTTCGAAACCCTGGCAACCATGGATCTTTATCTTTTTACTTTCCCCATACTTTCGCTTCTATTAGAATTTTACATAGTTGTAATTATACAGTGTACAATCCCTTCAAATTGGTTTCTTTCACTTAGTAATATGCATGCAAGTTCTTTTCATGTCATTCATAGCTTGATAGATCATTTCTTTTTATTGCTACATAATATTTTATTGTCCGGATGTACCAGTTTATTTATTCATTCACCTACTGAAAGACATCTCAGAGGCTTTCAAATCTTGGCAATTATGAATAAAGAAACATTTGTGTGTGAGTTTTTGTGTGAACAATAGGTTTTCAAATCCTTTGAGTAAATGCTGAGGAGCACAATAGCTGAAACATGTGATAAGAGAGTATATTGAGATTTATAAAAACCACCAAATTGTCTTCCTAAGTGGCCACACCATTTTGCATTCTGACTAGAAATGATTGAGAGTGTCTGTTGCTTCATATGATCATTGGCATTCGGTGTTTTCAGTGTTCTGGATTTTAATCCTTCTGATAGATGTGTAGTGGTGTCTCACTGTCATTTTTATTTGTATTTCCCATATGATATATGATGCCAGGCATGTCTTCATATGTTTATTTGCCATCTTTAGATCTACTTTGTTGAGGTGTATGTTCAGGATTTTTTGTCCATTTCTTTTCTTTACTTTTCTTTTTTTTTAGTCAGCGTGTTTGTTTTGTCATCATTGAGTTTTAAGTGTTCATTGTATCGTTCGGATAACAGCTCTTTATCGGAAATGTATTTTTCAAGTATTTTCTCCCAGTCTGTGGCTAGTTTTTTCATTCTCTTTACAATGTTTTTCACAGAGCAGAAATTTTAAATTTTAATGAAGAAATGTTCCTTTTTCTTTCTTTTGTGAATCATGCCTTTGGTGTTGTATCTAAAAAGGCATCACCATAATCAAAATCATCTAGATTTTTTCCTTTGTTATCTTCTAGGACTTCTGTCATTTTGCATTTTATAATTAGGTCTTTTATCCATTTTTATACATTGGTAAATATGGTTTGCCAATACTTTGTTGAGAATTTTTGCATCTATGTTCATGAGTAATATTGGTCTGTGGTTATCTTACTTTTGTCATATCTTTCTCTATTGATGGTATTAAGGTAATGCTGGCCTAATAGGATGAATTAGAAAATAGTCTCTCTGCATCTATATTATAAAAAATACTGAAGTGAAATGACATAATTTCCTATTTAAATGTAAGGTAGAATTCACCTGTGAACTCATATGGGCCTAGTGCTTTTAGTTTCGGAAAGCTATTAATTATTGATTCAATTTCTTTAGTAGAAACACAGCTATTCCAATTATCTTTTTTTTTTTTTCTTGCGTGAGTTTTGGTAGATTTTGTCTTTCAGGGAATTGGTCCATTTTATTAGGCCATAAAATTTATGGGCATAGTGTTTTTCATAATGCCATTTTATTATACTTCTAATGTTCATGAAATTTGTAGAGATGTCTGACTTCTCTTTTATTTATGATATTAATATTTTGTGTCCTCTCTCTCTTTTTAAAGTAGCCTGGATAGGGGCTAATCAATGTTACCAAAGAACCATCTTTTATAATTTTCAATGATTTCTGTTCTAACTTTTATTATTTCTTTTCTTCTGCTTACTTTGGCTTAATTAGCTCTTTATACTCTAGTTTCCTAAGGTATCAATTTAGAGAACTAATTTTAGATTTTCCTTCTTTTCTAAAATATGCATTCAGAGATATAAATTTCCCTGTAAGCACAGCTTTTGCTATATCTCACAAATTTTAATAAGGCATGTGTTTATCTTCACTTAGTTCATGAGAAACAAATTTTCTTGAAATTTCTTCTTTTAACTGTTATTTAGAAGCATTTGTTCTCCATATATTTTGGGCTTTGTTAGTTATCTTTCTATTTTTGATTTCCAACTTAATTCCATTGCATTCTGATAGCAGAGTTTGCTATCAGTCTGATTTCTATTCTTTTAAATTTGTAAAGTGTATTTTACAGCCCAGAATGTGTTCTACCTTATGAATTTTCCAGGTGAGCTTAAAAATGTTCATTCTGCATTGTTCCATGGAGGAGTCTATGGTTGTGGTGTGTTTAACTAACTTTTTGCTGAATTTATGCCTACTGAATTTGTCTATTTCTGATACAGTGGTGTTGAAGTCTCCAACTATAATAGTAGATCAATCTATCAACGTGTTTCTATCAGTTTTGGCCTCATGTATTTTGTATTTTGATTATTTAATTTGTTGGTGGTAGAGGTAGTAATTTTGTGTGTGTGTGTGTGTGTGTGTGTGTGTGTGTGTGTGACCTCACAAATAGTACTGCTAAATGTGGTGGCTCCTATGCAGAGATTTTCTAGATGCCATTCTAGATCTAGATGCCTTGGCAGTCTTTTGTATACTTTCACTTGTTTTCTGTGTGTGGGCCTCAAGTTTTGTACTTTTTCTAGAGCCATGAGGACTGATGATGCTTTTTTTTTTTTTTTTCTGTTTATGTAGTGCTTACACAGAGGGCTGTTAGTGAAACTCTTCTGCTCTCTGCAGGAGCAACTCCCCTCTGCAATTTCCTTTTTCTCACTGTCCTTGAAAAATAACATTAGCTGTCACCCCTCATATGGAAGAGGTGTTGGGGGGTGGCGTGGGAGGGTCTCCTCTCATTCTCTGGTAGTGTTTGTTTCCTTTCAGGGCTTCCCAGATCATATTTATGTATTTTTTTCTCTTCTCTGATTTTTTTTTTTTTTTTGAGTTCTTGGCCTCCTTGCTGTTTTCATTTTTATCCATTTTGTCTCTTAGTTTCTCTTCCCCATTAGGAACTTTTATTTTATAAGCCTGTTTCACTTACCTTTTTTCACACCTTGACGTGCAAGTTTCTAATCACAGGCACCCTATTTTGTCGCTCCACTCTGCAGGCTTCCACTTGTTGGTAAAATTTTGACAATTTTAAAGTGTTTTTAAGCCAATATGTCTGCTTCTGTATTACACATATTCTGTACCCAGGATCCCTGTTTCTCATGATTATGTACTGAAATTTTTTAGGGCAAAATGTGTGAAGCTTTTACAGAGGCTCAAAATGTTAGACATGGCTTTTTCTTCCAAGAGAGTGAATGATAATAACTGTTTATCTCTCAGAGAACTAAAATTTGGAACTAAGGAGGGAGTTTGTTTCTCATGAATAATTTAAGCCCAAAAGGAGAAAGAGAACAAACATAACAGCTCACTCTCAAGAAAAAATTAACAGTTTGGAAAAGCTAAAGACTCAAGTTCACCCCAAAGCATAGTGCCTATTGCCAAACAACCTAATTGGCTATAGTTTTCATACACACACACTATCTCACATACACACAAACACACACACACACACAAACACATTTCAGCATTGAGAAATAGAAGACAAAGAAATATTGACTAAAGAGGAGTACATTAGTACAGAGGAAGAGATAGTTGTTATGAAAAGCTTAAGGCTTACAAACCACTTATAGCCTGTTAGCCTTATTTTGTAATTTTTGTATGACTTTATTAGATTTTTCCATCCAAATTAATAGACAACTTGCACACTAATATTAATATAAACTCCTCCAACAATTACTAGCTACTACTCTTTACCAGATGTTTTAAGTGGGTGAGATAGAATAGTCATAAGGTAAAATTCAGGTTCTAATCAGGTAGTCATTTTCATTTAAATTCTATTTATTCATTGTGAGTGTGAAGTACTCTCACAGAAGTGCAGTGTATCCTGTTTTAGACACAGGTACCTAGAGGACATATACCTAGGTGACTGAGAGCAAATGTACCTTTTTATTAATTATGGGTTATTTGGGCTCATGGATGTTGATATATGACATTTATTCTGTATTTGAACAAAAAGTAATTTCATTTATTTATTTATTTATTTATTTATTTATTTATTTTTGAGACGAAGTCTGGCTCTGTCGCCCAGGCTGGAGTGCAGTGGTGGGATCTCGGCTTACTGCAAGCTCTGCCTCCCGGGTTCACACCATTCTCCTGCCTCAGCCTCCCGAGTAGCTGGGACTACAGGCGCCTGCCACCTCGCCCGGCTAGTTTTTTTTTGTATTTTTTTAGTAGAGACGGGGTTTCACCGTGTTAGCCAGGATGGTCTCGATCTCCTGACTTCGTGATCTGCCCGTCTCGGCCTCCCAAAGTGCTGGGATTACAGGCTTGAGCCACCGTGCCGGGCCTTTGCATTTATTTTTAATGTAGTTAATTGTTCTCTACTCTGAGCTACTATAGGTTTAATAATAAGTAAGATATAAATAGACTTTTTAATTGTTTTTTAAAATCCATATTTTCTACATTTTAAAGTCTGTGAAATTGGAACGCATTTTTATTACTATAATGCAGGCCAATATATTTAGCATTTCTATTCTCTTCTAAGTATTTGTAGGAATGATATATGATTTAAAAGTCAAATAAATCTAAAAAAGATCTTTCAAAAGATATGAAATAAAAATGTTAGTGATATGAAAACATTCTATAAAATTTAACTGGAAGCTTTTTAAAAATATCTTAGAGGAAAATAAAACAATTGTTTGTCTTACCTTTAGTGATGTTTCAGGTTAAATGAAAAATGATAGTTTCCAGCTTACACAGAACAAAATTTTGCTCCCAAAATTAATAGTTTGGAGATATTCAATATCTTAGAATTTATTTTTAAAACAGAAATTACTTTGTTTTAAACTAATGCCAATCTTTAAAAAGTCATTATGTCAATAATAAAGATCTATTTAATATTTAAAATTTTTATTTGTAAATTACTGTTAAGCTGCTATTTTTAATTTTTCATGAAATTAAAAAAATACTTTCCTACACAGAATATAGTAAATTAGGTAATTCAACAACTATTTAACACAGCTGAAAATAGATTAGAGACTGTTTCTAACTTCGAAGGTCACATAGGCTGTCATTCAAATGGCTCATTTTTTGGTATGGGATTTAAAAGTAGGATCACTATATAGCAGGGAATTAACACATGGGTCAATTTACCTGTTTCTCTGTGATAGCTAAATTATGCTTTAACATCAGTTTGAAATCTTATAACCAATCAATGTATTTGACCGGTTTTATTTTCTTGTTTATGTTTTAAGTAAGCCAGTAATATGTTTTTAAGTCCTTAAAAAGGTTCTCATACCTAAAAAGTTATTTCTCTCATTAAATTGTCATTTTTCTTGAATTTTCAAATTGATAAAAAATAATAAAAATAATTTTTAAATAAAATTAAACATTTTGCCACAAAATCCACTCTGCTAGTATTTCCATATCAGTTGTTACAATGAGTGAGTTTTGATTAATAATAACTGAGGGTCCCAATATTAGCTTTATTCATACAAGAAAAGAGTTGGCTATAGCTTACCTTGGACAGATGGCTAATGAATGCCTTTACTTTAGGACTCCATGGTTAGTCTCATTCAAAGTAATGCCATTTCCTATTTTTGTATATGACTATCAGCTACCATGGGACATTGACAATTATAAGCAGCAAGACCTCCGAGTGTTTCTCTGTAATTAACCAATTGTAGAGTGTCTATATAAGCAATATATGGAGGTAGCTTTTTTATCCAAGAGTAAATAAACCCACGACATATTATTTTCTAAATAAATAAGCACAATACCCAATTCAAAAAAAAGAAAAAAAAGGTGTTTAAAAAAAAAAAACTGCTAGAAGAAACTTTCTGTGAAGCATTATGAAATCTGTAAAGCTGTGGAATTAGACTCACAAAGGCAATAGAACCAGGGGGTGATGGCCAAAGCCTTTGGCCAGGGAAGAGCTGACAGGTGGATTCTTCAGAGGAAAGATCATTATATATTTTTCACTCTCTTTCAATTTTAAGTACCTTTGAACAATAGGAAACATAAACATGTGAAACTGAAAATGTTTTGGCCCTAGCTATTTCTAAGAAATCAAACATGTTGAGTGTGATTGTTGGTCTCCACTTGATTGTCTGAACTTCCTGTTTGTAGAAAACCCACTTGGGGCTTCAGTCTGTGCAACTGGGGAGCGTGACCAACTGCACACATGGGCACCAAAATATTTGAATTGCACAAATATAATGTGTATTTGCAACTTTCTGATGTAGAGCTTGACAACATCAAATGAGAAAATGTCTCAAACATCATCTCAACAGGTCTAGAACCAAACCTTCAAAATAACTGGCCACATTGCTGCAGGCTCAGGTTCAGTTGGCTAAACTCAGTGTGTTCAAGATCATTATCTTTCTGAATCTTTTTTAAAAAGGTAGCTTTAGCTATGCCTGCTTCATCCCTTTAGTACACCATGTGAGCTTTCTTCTCCTGCTATACCATTTGTATATGTGACAGTATGTGACAATCATCATAAATGTGATTTCAATTTTCATAATATAAAAATTATTCCAACATTCTGTTCACATTTTTTCTTCTTAAACTCCAAGTTATCCAGGAAGCTTATATTTTTAATGAAAATAAAAACGATTTTAAAAATATTTGTTGTTGTGTTTATCAGTGTTTAATCTCTTTTTAATAGAACTGACTGAAGAGGATTAAATACATGAGAAACGAAATGAATATTAAACACTTAGGAAAAAATAAATGGCTTTGTCACTGGAGAACACAAAGAATAAGAGTCAATACATTTAAATGGCAAAAATATATATTGGTAGTTCATATATTTTTTCCAACTGAACTTCAGATATAAGCAATTAGTGAGATGTGATTTGTGGAAAAATATTGCAGATAAAGGAAATAAATTAGTTTAGGTGAATAATATTGTTTATATTTGTGAAAAAAATTAATTCAACTTTTTCAATTATTTTGACTCAATCAAGAAGGTTACATGCCAAATGTTACCTATGACTTATTGGTTGACTGATTTGATTATCCAACTTTGGCAAAAGAACAGACATAGCTTCTTTTTATTACTAATTCTTTGGCAAAATTAAGACGGTCACAGGATAGTGCCACTACTACTATTACTATTACTGTTGCTACCACTACTACCACCAGCTAGCATGTCTAGAGTTGTTACCTTGGACAGACCTTGTGAAAAATTTTATGTAACCCTTTTAATTATTAGCACCTTTCATCTTTTCACTAAACTCATTGATAGTTCCTACAGTTATCCCCCTTTTAACATGAGAAAACTAAAGGCAAGGGTGGTTTGAACTCAACATATAGGCTTCTCTAATACATGTAACATATTAATAATGTTTTATAATGTTACATACTGAATTATTGATATAAAAATGTTTTAGAATGATAATTGTCTATTCTTTCAGAAGTGACATTAGCATGCCTCCCATGAGCTTTGTTGTCAGAAAGGATCATATTTATTCCTAGGTTTGTCTTCTTCTATCTTTGTGATTTTTCTGAACCTCATCAATAACAGTATAAATATAACACAGTACCAATCTTGGCACATGGGAAAAGCTGCATTAATAATCATTGAATAAAATATTAAGTCCTGTTATGTGTCTTACAGAGGCAAAAATGAAGTCAATCAACTTTGTATCTAATATCTATAATCATGCCCATTTTTATAGGCACCAAATAATAATAACAACTACAATAAGGATAAAACTAGCATTTAGTTCTTAGATGTATTATTTTATTAATCACAGCTACTATTATTAACTAGGAATTGGGGAAAAGCTTTTGGGTCAGAGACAAGTAATCTGTGAATCATCATAGGACACGGGCACCCTTGCCTATCCCACCTACTCAGCTACATTCAGAAGAGCAGGATGACAAGATCGAGGGAAATGAGAGAACCGATTTTTTATTTTACACTCTTTTTTTTACACTCCTTTTCTATTCAGGAATGCTAAAAGAGTCCTCTACAAACAGTTTTTTTACCAACAAGCCTGTCACTTCTGGCTCAACAACAACAACAACAAAAATGCCCTCTTTTTGTTTTCACATCACTAAAATTACCATTGCCAAGAGGAACCTCACAGATTCTAAAACCTTTGAATGATTTTTCCCGTCTCATTTTTCTTGCATTCTCTTGACATCTGACTCTCTTGATCACTCTTACTTTCTGAACCCTCTCTTCTTCCCAAATACCATGCTCTGCTGTTTTTTCTATAGTATCCTTATCTGTTACGTCTCAGCCTCTTTTACACTCTTCTTGATTTGTTCTTGAAGAGTGAAGGGTCCATCCTTGAACCTCTTTTTGTAGGATATAAGCTGTCTCTAGATGATATTATCCATTTCAAATGCTTTACCATTTATATTCTGAATTCTTCAAAATCACTTTCTCCCAGATTAGTCTTCTCATCTCCAGAAACATCATATTTGACCTCTACTCATTATTTGTATTTTATTATTCTACAGGCATTTCCAACTCAATATGCTTAAATCAGAAAAGAGTGTTTTCTCTACCTTCCTTTAGTGACAAAATTGCTTCCTTTTTGATATTCTGATTTCAGTGAGCACCTGGTTATCAAGTTTGCTGATGAAATGTGAAACTCAAAAATCATCCTTTAATTTTTCCTTCAGGATCTACATCCAAATCAACAACCATAAACCATCTATTCCGCATCCTTATTAACTCCTAAATTCACCTAAGTTCTTTCTGTTTTTCATTATTATCTTAGTTCAAATAACATCTTTTGACCTACAAAACTATATAGGAAAATTTTCTTCCTGGCCTCAAGCTTGTTCTACTTTTTAGCCATGATAATCTAAAATACAAATTTGGCCAAATTACTATTTTGCTTAAAATAAGTGGCTGACATATCATTTAAGATGAATTTCCAACCCCTTGAAGAGGTAATTTTTTGGTTTTTAACTTTAATTTTTTTAATGATATTATTCTTGTCTACCTGTCTACCTGGAGTTTGTACAATGGTTAACGTATCTCCTACTTCTCTGTCATCCAGAGTGACTTGCAGTTCCCCAAGTTTTTCATACTCACTTAGCATAGGTTTCCTTTCAGGGTATAGGCTGCTTTATCACCCAGATTGCATGCTTGTTACCTAATCTCCTTCATGGGCTGAGATTTTCTCAACTTCAGAGCTCAGGCTGATCACTTCATTTTTTCTTTCCTGGAGGTTTTTCTGACTGTGCCCTCCGTAACCAGAAGACGTGCCACTCTGCCATGCATGGAACTTCTCTCTCATAGCACCCATCACACTGTATTGGAACCTGCCTCCAATCTGAAGGTTCAAGAATAGGACATGCACACTGTGGCTCTTTGCATCCCCAGCATTGAGCAGAATGCCTGGCATAGAGCTGGACTGAACAAATATTTATGTGATACATAAAAACATGAACGTAGGCCGGGCGCGGTGGCTCAAGCCTGTAATCCCAGCACTTTGGGAGGCCGAGGCGGGCGGATCACAAGGTCAGGAGATGGAGACCACAGTGAAACCCCGTCTCTACTAAAAATACAAAAAATTAGCCGGGCGCGGTGGCGGGCGCCTGTAGTCCCAGCTACTCAGGAGGCTGAGGCAGGAGAATGGCGGGAACCCGGGAGGCGGAGCTTGCAGTGAGCCGAGATCGCGCCACTGCACTCCAGCCTGGGCAACAGCGTGAGACTCCGTCTCAAAAAAAAAAAAAAAAAAAAAAAAAAAAAACATGAACGTGCTAGAGAAATTACCAAGTGACATCTAAGTACCACCAGTGCAAATGGATTCAAAAAGTTAAAATAATTTCTTTGGAAGAAATATATTCTATATCCCAGAGTGTCAGGGAAAACATTAGATAACAGTAAAGAATAATACACTGAGTAAAGGCACAGGGAGGAAAGGAAGGCACTGGCTCAGCTCTAGTAGCCAAGGTGCTCACAATTACAAAGACCTCACAGGACATCGGAAGATATTTATTCCTGGTTAAACCCATCAAAAATAATCCCTTTCATTCTCTTTTTAACATATGCCCTCAGCTTTGTAGAAGATAGTCTCAATAAATATTAAGCCTTGAATCTTTTGAAGATCTCTTACTACACATTCCTGCTGCGAAAGCTGTTAGCATACAATATTTTCTAAAGAGGACATGTGGCATATTATACCCTAACCTGATGGGAAGAATCATGTGGATGCTTAAAGCAAACATAGTATGTTATTTTTATGAAATACTTATATTACTTTTGCCTCATACCCAACTTCAAGCCTTTAAAATCCAAGTAGAGAGAACACAAAATCTAGGATACTTTATCGTAAGGTTTGCTAAGGAGTTCCTACAAATGAATGCATCTTCTGTTACCATAAAATGAGTCTCCTTTTTTTTCATCCTCACTTTATAATCTTAAAAACATTTCCCAAGTAGATATGAAAGGTACTCAACTAAAAGTGTAAAAACAGCCTCTCCTCAATGTCTTCATTCTATTTGATTATTTTATGGAAAAGAAAGTCCATGTAGTGCCCCCTTCTCTTAATTTCTTTGGCTGACCTCCAAAGTGTAACTGTCAGCTAACGTTAACTAAATAAGTATGAGCTATGGCCCAAGGCCCATTTACTGTCAGTCATATGCATGAGAATATGCCCCCTGTATTAGCACTGCTGAATGTCAGGAATAGGGACCATCAGTATAATTCTATTTATTCTGATTCCCAAAGACTGAGTAAGGACATCAGGAACTGTTACCAAAACAGACAGAAAAGTTTGTGACAAAACTCTCTTAGCTCAAGTATCTTATTCAAATATAATTAAAACTCACCTTATAAAGGAAGGCTTTGGTGATTAATCTCATCCGCCATCTTTTTTGCTTGGCAATCTTACATTTATTTATCCATGTTTAATACTTTAATTGTCATTGTTTGGTATTTTTCTCTATAAAAGCAATCTTCGTGTGTGTGTGTGTGTGTGTGTGTGTGTGTGTGTGTGTACATATAGGTTCTATCTACTCATTTAGACAGTAGCTTGATTAGGAACATGATTTCTGCCCTATATTTGTTCTTTATCCTTTCTCTTTTTAGAATATCTCAACCATGTTAATTTTCTGAGCATATATACTATATAAACATATTAAAATATTTTATGTGATTATCATATATGCTCAGTTCTGTAATATTTCACAACATTGTTCTCTTTCAGTTGCCAAAACAAAAAGAATCTAAGGAAGACAATATCTCAAAATATTTTCCAAACCATAGATTATTCCTCTCTCTATATAAAATCTTTCTTTATAGTTATAAAAATATAAATACATGTATAGACATACTTTAAGCAAAAGCAAGACCATATCTACATTCAGCCTTCTAAAATTCATTTTTTTCACTTAATATTAAAATATCTTATTAACAATTGAATCTTCAATTCTAAAACTTTGCTTAAGTATTTATTATACTGGATCTTATGCCTTTGCTGATTTTCCCTATATTGAAAAATGCACATAGTAACATAGTACTATGACACAGAGGAGTCAATTTATATTAACAAATAATGCTTCAAAGCCACAAGAAATTGAAAACCTTTTTGAAAATTTTCTATCAATCCCTGAGCAAAAAGGTCTGTAATTTCATTTTGGATATCTTAGAACGTGAAACAATGTTACATCTGCCTAGACCTCTTAAATGGTAACATATTATAAAACAACAAATTTATTTTATTAAATATATAAAGACACAGTAGTGTCTTACATATAATGATTCCTAACTATAAAACTACTTGTTTGATATGGGGTTATCATATCACTAAGAATGGCTCTGGCAATCTCAGTTAAGAGTTTTAAATATTTGGTCTAGGTTTGTTTCATGTATCACTTAATTATCATTGTTGTTGTTGCTGTTAACTGTTGCATTAAAACAACTCAGGATAGGTTTTGTAGATTTCTATACAATACTACACCTTACCTAGTAATGTGTGACACATATGCTGTGAACAGAAGCCTCATTTCAATATGGAGTTAAATTTATTTTTCCTCTACCCACTCCTGATGCAACATGGCTATGCTAGGTATTAGATAAAATAAGGTGCATCCATTCAAGCAGAGCATGAAGTCATTTCACCCCTTCTGGTCTCTGGGGACAGTGGAAGAAATACGTGATGTTGCTGACCCTGTTGTCCATTTAATGAGTCAGTCAGTTGTGCCTTGGGTGATGCCAATGCCTATGACAGCCACTAAGCTGTGAGGCTATCAGTGAGCTGGATCAGAGAGAAAGTGGAAATAATATGTTAAGGTACATGTGAAATATATGACAAAAAATAGAGGCTGAGAATTTCTGTTTTAATATTTATGGGGAAAATTTTCTTGCCCCATTGTGTATTTGAAAATCTATGGTTATTTTATGTTGATTAAAATTGTGTTCTTATTTCAAAACAAACCATCTTCAATTTTGAACTTCCATTTCCAGAGAAACTTCATGATATACAAATTATTTGTTTCATCAATTTGGAAAATATTTGGTCATTAATTGTTCAAATCTTCTTCAGTCAGCCTTCTCTTCTTCTCAGGGGATTCCAATTACAATTGGTGTATTGCATGTCCTTTTTCTTTTACTTTTTTGAGTCTTTTTGTTTCTCTGTGTATTTCATTTTAGATAGTTTTTATTGCTTTGTCTTCAAGTTCACTATCTTTTCTTCTGCAATAATCTCTTATCTGCCAATAATTTCATCCTTTCTTGAAATTTCACATGTTGTAGTTTTCATCTATAGAACTTTGATTTGGGTCATTTTTATATCTTTCATGTTGCTAATTAACATGCTTTATCTTTCCACTAGCTTTTTGAAGATAGGGAACACAATTAAGATAACTGTCTTAGTGTTCTTTTCTGTTAATTCTATGTGTCAATTATGGGTAGGTTTCAATTGATTGAGCTGTCTAATTATAGATCATATTTTCCTGCTTCTTTTCATGTCAGGACTTTTTTTACTGGATGCCAGTTACTGAAAATTTTACCATGTTGATTGCTGGATGTTTTTGTATAATTACAAATATTATTGTGTTTTGTTATGGGGCATCGCTATTTGGAAGTAATTTTATCTATATTAGGGTTTTACTTTTATGATTTTTTAGGTAAAGCCAGAACCTAACTTAATTTAGGGATATTTATTCCTCCCAAGAAGATGCTTCTGAGAATTCAAGCCAGAGCCTCGTAATCGTAAAGTTTTAAGTTCTGGCTAGTGGGAATTTATTAGTCCCTACCCTGTGTGAGCCCTAAGTACCCTTTCCTCTAATCTTTTCTGGTGATTTTTTCTGCTGGCCTCCCCCTACACACATGTCTGCTGAATACTGAAGGAAACTTTCAGTAGATCTCTGGAGATTCCTGTGTCTCCAGTTCTCTCCTCACTAGGATTCTGATCAGGTTACCACAGACTTTCTACTATATATTCTCATCTCGGAGAGCTTGCTAGGCTCCATCAGTGTCCCTCAACTTCTGTTCCACATTCCATGGCCTGAAAACCCCTCTTAAGTATATAAGATGGAGCAATTGTATGGCTTGCTTAATTTGTTACCTCTTTCTCAGGGAGCACTATGCTTTATTCTCTGATGTGAAAAATCTTCAGAAACATAGATTTGAATATTATGGCTGGTTTATTAGTTGTTTCAAGTGTGATGATAAAACAAGTCCCACGACTACATCTTGGTAGGAAGCAGAATTTCCTCACAAAATACTTGTTGAATTTGTCATCCACCATGTAGTACATCACTGATGACATGAAAACCAAAAGATAAAAATTTCCTGGAGATGCATCGGCACCAACATCAGAAACCAGAATTTATTTTTAGATGATTGCTCCCAAAGAAATTGATTTAACCCTAGGAGCCGCAGAAGAAAGGCTCTGTGAAGTATGACTGTTCATTTAGATCAAATCATTGTTCTCATTTAATTTAACTTACTTTTTTTTCAAGAATTATTATCTAACATATAAAAAGTGAGGAGATAGCTTTCAATGTGTTCACTTCATTAGTTAAAAATGTCTTAAATGTTTACATTGTTTTAGTAGGTAAATGTCATCAAATAATTCAAATTTAAAAATAGGTTATTCTGGTGAATGATTTAATTTTTTATTAAAATTAAATAAAGTAAAGGTTTTCCAAGTTCATTATGTTAGAAATAAGCATCTGACATCATCGATAGTGCTATTGGGAAGTCAGATTTAAAATTCAATATTATAGATAAAACAACGTGGTGTTGTGGTGATTATAAAAATACAACTTTAGGTGGAGCACAACCTTATGGGCAAAACAACGTCCTTACTAAATTAAGAATTCTATGAAACAAAAATATACTTAGAATTTATTTTGTTGCCCATGTAGTTCAAAACTGCATTCATAGAAGCTCCAATAAAGTATCATCAGAAATTAAAGCTGATATCAAAACATATCAATATTTTATAAATACAGAATTACAGTAAACTATAAAATGTTCATCACAAAGCTGATTTTGAAAAAAAATACATCAGTATGGCAATAGATGTGCATTCTAGACACATTTTAAAGTGTGTAATGTTTTACCCTTTGAAGAATAACTGTAAAATTCAAATTAAGTATCTCAAATGATATGTTGCCATTGCTTTCAAGTGAATCCTTTATGGATTGGTTAAATTTTGTTCAAATAAGTTGAAAATCTTGAGTCAAAATAATTAACGGAGCATAAAAAACTTCAGTTTTTGATATTAAGTAAATTGACATTACTGAAAAACAGTTTAGAAATAAGAAGACTTTATATCTCTAAGCAATAGAAAACAATGGGCTATCGCTACACACCTATTAGAATGGCCAAATTCTAAATTCTAAAACACTAACAATACCATGCCAAATACTGGAGAGGAGAATACGAAGCAATAAGAACTCTATTTAACACCACACACTCACACATAACACAAATTTTCCAGGAAAATGTTTGATGCCTCATGATCAGGAGATCAAGCAATGGGAGCAAGATTAAATCCCTCAGACAAACACTCGGCAAATGCTCACTAGATACAGTGACTTTGTACTATGACCATCACTTTGCCTTTTCATTTAATGTTGAAAAGAAGATTCTGGAAGTACCCAACAAAATGGGGAGATGAGGAGATCTGTGAGAACACAGTCATCTTTTCAAATGGCAAACTTTAGAATATATCTTTATTAATTTTAAAAAAGATTAATTTAAAAAGGATCGTATTTCTAATACTTAAATCTGATAAACACACAAGCAAATGTTATGTGCCTTGTTTAGTATAGAAAATAAGTCCATACTAGAATATAAATATAAAGTCTATGCTGGAATATAAATCATCCAAAATGATTTATAAAGCAAAGTGAAGTAAAAAATTCCTAAAGACAATCCACCATCACAACCAAGCAGGATTTATCCCAGGGAAACTCAAATATTGCTCACTTGTCTAAAATATAATAATACCATATCATAATAATAGATAAAACAATGCATATCATATCACCATTTAAAAAGATGTTCCAAATTTAACACTCATTTCTGAATATTTAAAAATAACCGTTTTAGAAAACCAGAAACAGTGATACGGGAGTGGGGCAGGGAAGTGCTGGAAAGGGAAGAGCGTGGTCCCTGGCTAGGGCTCCACCCCTCGGCCTGTGCCCAGGGACCTAGGTAAGGACGGGGATTTCTGTTTTCCTGCCCAAATGTTGCATTTCCCAAGACCATCCTGGCCTGCCAGTCCCCATTCCGTGCCTGTAAAAACTCCCGAGACCCTAGTGGGCTTGGGCACAAGCAGCTGGACGTGGAGAGGAACACACCAGCGGAAGACACAAGCGGCTGGACGCAGAGGCACCTATCTGAGTAAGAGAGCACGGGCGGATGCTGACTGACTGGCAGGCCATCGAGGCCATCGACCCTTGGAACTAAGCAAATTTTGGCTGGGGCGGTCAGAGGAGAGCCCTGCTGCTGAGCAGCCCTACTCCAGGGGAAAACTACCTTCCCACTCCATCTCCCTTTTGTCTCCCCCATCTGCTGAGATCTACTTCCTCCCAATAAAACCTTGCACTCATTCTCCACACCCGTGTGTAATCCAATTTTTCCGGTACACCAAGGAAAGAAACCCCGAAATACAGAAAAGCCCTCTACCCTTGCAATAAGGCAAGGGATCTAATTGAGCTGATAAACACAAGCTTCTTGCAGATGTCGAAACTAAAAGAGCACAGGGTAACACACACCCACAGGGGACTCAGGAGCTATAAACATTCACCCCTAGATGCTGCCGTGGGGTTGGAGCCCCACAACCTGCCTGTCTCCATGCTTCCGCTAGAGGTTTGAACCCCGGGGCACTGAAGAAGCGAGCCACACCCCCATCGCACGCCCTGCTAGGGAATAAGGGAAATTTTCCTATTTCAGTAGAATACTTGAATAATGCATAATGCATATCTTTAACCAAAAACCTATGTTATACTTATCAGCAAATTACTAAAATCATTCCCTTTAGATTCTAAGAAAAAGACACATGATTATCACTGTAATACTTTTTTATGAATTCTGTTAAGTACAATCTAATCTAAACTGAAGAGAAGAGAGGATTTAGTTATTGAATAAAAGAAAACAAAATTTTCTCTAATTGCAGATGTGAAATTATGTGAATAAAAATTACAATAAATTTAATAACTTTCATAATTATTAAGCAACTTTTCAAATTAATAATATAAATAATATGTATGTATAAAAGAGATAAAATAGCTTCTATATTTGAAAGTATATGAAAACTCATTAGAAACCATAGATGTCCATGCACCTACATACACACATGCACACACACAGAGGAATTAAAATAATAATCAATTACTAAATGTTCCCATAAGTGGCAAGAAAGAAAAGAAATGCAAGGAGGTGATGCTCCATTGCCAGCAAAGTTGCAGTGAGGCTGACATTCTATAGAGTACCACATCACTGAAACACTTACACAAATATATGGTGAGATGATCATTTTCAATGTAAAGTGAGATTATCTTCCTTCTTCATTCTTTGAATTCATCATTCTTGTTCCACCATGCAGGCATCAGCCTTCGCTTTAAATATACGGTGCCACACATTGAAATAAAAAGTGAACAATTGCTAAAGAAAGTGACCCATCCCTGCTCCATTCCCCCTCCTCCCTTGTCCTTTAAGGACACTTCCTGGAAGATCATGAGCAAAAGCCGGGAGAAACAGAACATAAAGGATATAAAATTAACCATTAAGCAGTGGAAGAAAATAGGTTAAGCCTTAAGCAGAGTTTCTCCATTTCCTGGGAAATATGCTAAATGTCAACCGGATGGTGAGAAGAAAGAAGAGGACCTGGGTCCTGAGCTTGAGTTTTAGATACTCTCTGAGCACCTGAGTAAAGGTTCCATGCCCCATCCTCTCATGTCTTGACCTGAGAGAATAATACAGGCAATATGAAAAGCTTTCTGACAGAAACCATTAAATGATTTTAGTGATATTTGAGAACAGTTCTGTCTCATACTTTTTTAGTTTAAAGGTGACCAGTCTCTAAAAGTAGACTTGCAACTTGTATGGCTGGATCCAAGGGCAAGATCAGGGTTTGGCCTCCGCAGATGGGGTAAAGGGCAGCCCAAGAGAGGCTTGTTGATTGATCAGAATGTGCTTCAGGGAATTCCTAAATCATCCAAAAGCTGAGGTTAAATCGATGCTTGGAAAGAGACTAGGACTTGATTCTGGAGGGACTGCAGATACCAGGGTCCCAGATTCACCGACCATGTAACTGCAAGCAGGGGTGGGAGCTCAGAAATCAGCAGCCAATGCCACCACAAACCGTTTATCTCGGCAGAGACCAATGGGAACTGAAGAGCCCTTCTCGGTTCAAACACCCATCTGCTAAGACTAGGGAGACTTGTATGTCTGCCAAAGAAGTTGAACCATCTCCAGGGAGAAAGAAAAGCAAGACACCTAAATCTAATTCAATATTCATTAAAAAACAAAACAACAAAACCAAACCTTAGTGGTAAAATAGAAATTAATGAGTTACCTTGAATTCATATGATTATTTTCCTATGCATATAAAAAGAGTTTGCAAGTTTCATTGATTTTCTATAGAACAATTAAGTTTAACTTTTACCCCATTAAATATGTATCTTTGAAATTTATAAGCCAAATAGCTTTTAATGTCACACCTAACAGAATTTATGTGAGTTTCTGTGGTGGTATATAAAGAATCTTGAAACATGTAGAAATTTTACTCCTCAAATTCTTAGAAAACTGGAGTTTTAGAGATTTATCTACAAGGATGTTTATTGTGGCATTAATTATAACTGACAAAAATTGTTAATTTTATAAACACCAATGATTGAGGATTGAATAATATCTGAATGCAGTTACCAAAAGTTATGTTTTATGAAATTAATTAATGAAATGAAATGATAACAATACAATTTTCAGTAAAATGTCAGCAGAATATAGGAAAGTTGGGTGGAAGAAATTGTTATTATTTTTACATTTTTGGCATAGTTGTAATATTTAAAATATCTTAATGCTTCTTAAAACAGATAAACTGATTACATTTTTCAAAAATAAATAGTTTAAATATTTGAGAATAAGTAAAAGGCATGTATTCTTAAAAAGATGTTATCTCTTTTGTAAAAACCAATAATATGTGGGTTTTGTGACTGTGAATTCTGCATCTAAAGGATATTTCCAAAGTTACTTTTTAAAATTTTTATATATTTTTTAATTTTGTAGATATATAATAGGTATGTATATGTATGGGGTACATGAGATATTTTGATACAGGCATACAACGTGTAACAATCACATCAGGGTAAATGGGGTATCCATCACCTCAAGCATTTGTCATATCTTCGTGTTACAAACATTCCAATTATACTCTTTTAGTTATTCAAAAATGTGCAATACACTATTATTGACTACAGTAATTCTGTTGTACTGTCAAATACTAGATCTTATTTATTCTTTCTGACTGTATTTTTGTACACATTAACTACCCCCACTTCCCCTCCAACCCTCCAGTACTCTTCTCAGCCTCCAGGAGGCATCATTCTACTTTCTATCTCCATGAGTTCAATTGTTTTAATTTTTGGTTCTCACAAATGACAGAGAACATGCAAAGTTTGTCTTTCTGCACCCGCCCTATGTCACTTAACATAATATCCTCCAGTTCCATCCATATTGTTGCAAATAATGGGATCTCATTCTTTTTTATGGCAGAAGAGTAGTCCATTGTGTTTATATACCACGTTTTCTTTATCCATTCACCTACTGATGGACACTTAGGTTGATTCAAAATCTTAGCTATTGTGAATAGTCCTGCAATCCAACTTGGGAGTGCACATATCCCGTCAATATACTTATTTCCTTTTTGGGGGCTATATACCAAGCAGTGGGATTACTGGATCATATGGTAGTTCTATTTTTAGATTTTTTTGGCTGACTTCCATACTGTTTTCCATCATGGCTGTACCAACAGTGGACAAGTGTTCCCTTTTCTTCATGTCCTTAACATCATTCATTATTTCCTATCTTTTGGATAAAAGACAGTTTAACTTGGGTGAGGTGATATTTCATTATAGTTTTGATTTGCATTTCCTTGATGATCTATAATGTTGAGCACTTTTTCATAATACCTATTTGACATTTCTGTGTTTTCTTTTGAGAATTGTTTATTCAGATATTTTGTCTATTTTTAAATTGGATTATTATTTTTTTTCTGTTGAGTTGTTTGAGCCCTTATATATTCTAGTTATTAATACCTCATCAGATGGATAGTTTGCAAATATTTTCCCCCATTCTGTGGGTTGTCGCTTCACTTTGTTGATTGTTTCCTTTGCTGTGTAGAAGTTTTTTAACTTTATGTGATCCCATTTGTCCATTTTTTTCTTTGATTGCCTATGCTTGTGGTTTATTACTCAATAAATCTTTGCCCAGACCAATGTCCTGGAGAGTTTCTCAAATGTTTTCTTGTAGTTGTTTCATAGTTTGAGGTCTTACATTTAAGGTCTTTAATTCATTTTGGTTTGAGAAATAGAGGTCTAGTTTAATTCTTCTGCCTATGGATACCTACCTAGTTTTCCTGGCACCATTTCATGAAGAGACTGTCCTTTCCTCAGTATATGTTCTTGGTACCTTTGTCAAAAATCAGTTCACTGTAGATAGTATGGATTTATTTCTGGGCTCTCTATTCTGTTCCATTGGTCTATGTGTCTGTTTTCATGTGAGTACCATGCTGTTTTGTTTATATAGCTCTGTAGTATAATTTGAAGTCAGATAATGTGATTCCTCAAGTTTTGTTCCTTCTGCTTAGATTGGATTTGACTATTCTGAGTTTTTTGTGGTTCCACATAAATTGTAGCATTTTTCTTCTACTTCTATGAATAATGTAATTGGTATTTTGATAGAGATTATATTGAATCTGTAGATTGCTTTGGGTACTATAGATATTTTAATATCAATTCTTCCAATCCATGAACATGAAACAGCTTTCCATTTTTTCTGTTCTCTTAAATAACTTGCATCAATGCTTTGCAGTTGTCATCATAGAGATCTTTTCACTTCTTTAGTTAAGCTTATTCCTAGTATATTATTTTATTTGTAGCTATTGTAAATGAAATTACTTTCTGGATTTTTTTTCCAGATTGTTTGTTGTTGGCGTATAGAAATGCAACTGATTATTTATGTTGATTTTGTATCCAAAGTTATTTATTTTTAGAAAATTATTTGGTACAAATTTAACAAATCTTAGCTCGATTCTCAGATTTTTTGGTGGCTTTACATAGGTGAAGGATATATTTATCTCTTCTGTCTCTGAGTTTCCACAGAATACCTTATCTGTGTCTCTCATTCGGATACTAACCTTTACTTCAATTGACAATGGGACTATGTACTGATAAACTCATCACAAATTGAAAATATTGAAAGTTGAAAATGCAGTTAATATGCCTAAATACTTAAACTGCCTAACATTATATCTTTAATTAATACACTTAACCTAAAAAATATTACAGTTTAACCTAGCGTATCTTAAAAGTACTTAGAACACTTGCATTAGCCTAATTTTGGGAAAAGATCAAAATTCAAAATTTAAAGTATGGTTTATATTGAATTTATACCATTTTTACACAGTAGTAAAGTTGAAAAATGTTAAGGGGAACCATGATAAGTCAGGGATCATCTGTCTAGTGGGTTTCCCTGTTACTTCACTCAACCAAATGTGAACAACTTTCCTCCCAACTCAATTGCAAGCTGTTGAAGAGCAGACTAGAACACAGTTTGAAACAAGTGACCTTAGATTTTGTTCTGCCTCTCTTTTCTCTAACCCGAAGCTCTACCTAGCATTATGAGTCAAAGAGTTAATACTTAATGCTCAGATATTTTAAAATTTACTGCATTGACCTGCAAAGCAATGTCATAAAGAATTAATGGCATTTTGTAGTAAACTTACACAGTTCTCTCCATGGAGATTGAAAGTTCTCCTCTTCTGAGATAGAATCCAAGTCAGTTCGTCATTTTTTTCAACTCTTTCTTCTAGAACATTGTTTTGTGGTGGTTGTTGTTGTTGTTGTTGTTTTTGAAAGGGAGTCTTGCTCTGTCGCCCAGGCTGGAGGGCAGTGGTGCGATCTTGGCTCACTGCAAGCTCCGCCTACTGGGTTCACGCCATTTTCCTGCCTTAGCTTCCTGAGTAGCTGGGACTACAGGCACCTGCCACCATGCCCGACTAATTTTTGGTATTTTTAGTAGAGATGGGGCTTCACCGTGTTAGCCAGGATAATCTCGATCTCCTGACCTCGTGATCCGACTTCCTCGGCCTCCCAAAGTGCTGGGATTGCAGTCGTGAGCCACCGCGCCCGGCCTCTAGAACATTGTTTGTGAGGCTTGTCAATGAGGTCATCCCACACCTAAGTTAAAAGGGGAGGCTGGGCGCGGTGGCTCCCGCCTGTAATCCCCGCACTTTGGGAGGCGGAGGCGGGCAGATAACTACATCAGGAGATCGAGACCGTCCTGGATAACACAGTGAAACCCGTCTCTACTAAAAATACAAAAAAATTGGCCGGGTGTGGTGGCATGAACTTGTAGTCACAGCTACCCGGGAGGCTGAGGCAGGAGAATCGCTTGAACCTGAGAGACGGAGGTTGCAGTGAGCCAAGATTACACCACTGCACTCCAGCCCGGGTGACAGAGCAAGACTCTATATCAAAAATTAATTAATTAATCAACCAATTAATTAATTGATTAATTAATTAAGGGGGGACATTTTCTAGTTTCCACTTTATATGAGCTCAACATTGCTCTAGATTTTAGTGTGCAATCAATTTCTACAAAAGCTATCTGCTGATTACAGAGTCCATTGTTTTAACTGGTAGTCCACTTCCAGGAATGTGTACTGTATAGATATAGAGATTTTCTTTGTAGGCTTTCTAATGGAATGCCCCTTTAAAAACAAAATGTTAAGCTGAGAGTGGTGGCTTATGCCATAAACCCAGCACTTTGAGAGGGTAAGGCAGAAGAATCACTTGAGGCCAGGAGTTTGAGACCAGCCTAGGCAACATAGCGAGATCCTGTCTCTTAAAAAATTAAAAAAAAAAAAAAAAAAAAAAATTAGCTGGGCATGATGGTGCACACGTGTAGTCTCCAGCTACTTGGGGAGCTGAGGTGGGAGGATTTTGCTCTGGCCCCAGAGGTCAAGGCTGCAGTGAGCTATGATTGCACCACTGCACTCCAGCCTGGGTGACAAAGTGAGAGCCTGTCTGAAAAAAATGTATATTTTTATATATGTAAAATTTTTGAAGAATAAACATTTTGACGAATAAAATATATATGTATAAATTTTGAAGAATAAAATGACCACTTTTATTTTTCTATGAATCTATTTTTCAATATCTATCTTTATTCACCCTCCCAGACCATTTGAGAGTAAGTTCAAAAAGATTATCTTTTACCTCTGGCCAGGCACGGTGGCTCACACCTGTAATCCCAGCACTTTAGGAGGCCGAGGTGAGTGGATCATGATGTCAAGAGATCGAGACTATACTGGCCAACATGGTGAAACCCCGTTTCCACTAAAAAACCCAAAAATTTGCTGGGCGTGGAGACACGCACCCGTAGTCCCAGCTACTCAGATGGCTGAGGCAGAAGAATTGCTTGAACCCAGGAGGTGGAGGTTGCAGTGAGCCCAGATTGTGCCACCACACTCCAGCCTGGGCAACAGAGCAAGACTCAGTCTAAAAAAAAAAAAAAAAATTATCTTTTAACTCAAAATTCTTTAATGTATACCTCCTAAAATAAGAATGTTCTCTTACATCTTTTATAATAACATCAATACAAATATAAAAAATGAGGAAATTAACATTGATACAAAATTATCATCTAATATACAATAAATACATGTTCAAGTATCACTGGTTGTTCCAATTATATTTTTTAGAATTTTTTTTCCTGGTCCAGGATACAGCCCCGGATTATGTGTTATATTTCATGCCTTATCTCTTCAGTAATCTTTCATATGGAATCATTCTTTTCTGTGTCTTTATCTTTTCAGAGCTCGACATTTTTGTGAAGCAAAAAATAAGTGATTTTTAAAGGAGTATTTACATCAGAATTACACATCCGCTGTACTAAAATATTTTATTCACATGAATTTTGCGAAGAAGACGTGATACTTGCAAAAGGTTAGAAATCGTGGACTTGAGTTTAAAATTTTATTTTTTAGCTTTTTAGTTTCCTTGTGATCAGTGTTACAGAATGTAGGTCCAATTTTAAATTTCACGTGAACACATGATATTGGAAGTCAATACATTGATAGCTTCAAGGGGGATGGTGCATAGAAGTTAAGGACAAGGGAAAGAAGAAGAAAGAGACAGAAGAGAAAAAAATAGTCTAGTTTTTTTTTTAAGAAAGGGATTTCATACTTATCTGAGAATTATCTGGAAAGTTTTTCAACTGTTGAAGATATATTTAGCAAACATCCCAAAAATGCTTCCTTTTCCCTTGAAATAAATAAGTCAGCAAATTACAATCCTCCAGGTTTTCCCAAATACTGCAAGAAAGAACATTTCTCTTGGATATCTAATTTAATTACCTCTGGAGTACTCCTCATTACAATATTTCATGGCCAATGCATGTGCCCTAGAAATTTACAAACCTGCTGTGGGAAAAAAAAACAGTAAAGGTGCGTTAGTTACTTTTTACAAGTTTTGTACAATACTAATGGAAATACAGCTGTGCTTTTAAAAATGTAAAATCCCCATGCAACAGTACTAAGTCAAATTGGTTTAGAAAACGCTGGAGCTTATAAAGACTCCAGTGGTTTATTGGAAAATCTTGCTCTGTGTATATTACTAAAACATGAACATTGGAAAAATAATGTTTACATTAGTGCAAGTAATTTGGAATCATAGTAAAACATCTTAATAAACCAAATTAGTTAAATCCCTTCCAGTGACACCGTTCTTTACTTCCCACCAAAGATAATTAAAGCACCCTCTTAATTGTTGGGACAATAGGAAGAACAGAATACCTTTAATAATATAAAAATGTTGGTGAAATTGTTTTAATTTTCCTATATCTCTCTTGCTTTCTTTCAATGTACTATGAATCTTTATTCATATTCAGAAATATTTTGTCAGGGTCAAGACCAGGCCAGTGATTCAATTATTTATTTCAAAAATTAAACATGTTCAAATAATCATTGAGATAAACTAATTTTATACTGAGAATTATTCTGAAAAAAGTATCCTGCTTGGTTCTCGTTACATTTCTTAACTGTTTTAGGAAGTATTTAGACCGCAAATAGTAATTTTGCTAATATATGCTATTTCTCAGCTGAATATCTCTTGAGAATTGCACTTAAGATGCAGTAATTATTTTTGTCATTTTTAAATAAATCAGTACAATCCATATTTAGTGTTACTGACAGTGCTGTAAGCAATTAAAAAGACAAATATTGTTGATAGCTATATTTTGAAAACGACTTTTTTTTTTTTTTTTAAATTCCACACTGTTTACAATTTTTCTCGGTGTCCACAGTATCCCTGGTGTGCAACTGCAAAAATGTAGGCTCAAACCTCCTTAAGCATTACTTTGCAGAACCCACTGGTGGTTAGAATGACCTCTTTCACCTTGTCAAAAGGACAAACTTGTCAAGCTCACAGTAGTCAATACTCTGAAGAGCATCCCTTCAGTTCAGAGACATGGACCAAGCAGGGACTTTGGAGTGCAGGTGCTGAGATGTGTGGGCTTGACAGAGACAAATAGTACCAGGACTCACCAGCTGATCAAGGACGAGGGGACATCCGGCCTCTGAAGCTGAAGCCCACTTAGATTTCTCCTATATCACTTAATGATGTGAGAAGAGACTTAATTCTTTGAAGTTCCTGATTTAAGGAGCTGAAGAGCAAAGGAAGCCTTTTGCTTGATCTGATCCTTGTTATTAAAAGAAGCAGAGGAGATAAAACACTTTCTATTTTTATCGATTGATGTATTTTGAGGTCAGTATTTTAGTCTGTTCATCTATACCTTGCCCTCTGCCCTCATTTCAAAGTACTTATTCACTTCTGATTAGAATTTCAATTAATTTGCTGAAATATCCTTTAACTGATTACAGTTAACTCTTTCCAAATTGAAAGAGACTTTGCTTTATTTCAGTAGGGCTGTTCATTATCACTTATGTTGCTCTTCAATTTAATTAAGAATTCCAATTGAAAAAAATCTCTGAAAATTTACTGACATAAATTAATTTAGTTTGACATCTGTTCCAAAGTAAGTTGGAAATCAGAATCTTCTCTCTTCCCAAACATAGTTTATTCTCTAGTGTCATTCAAAAAATTTTTATGAAATGAAGTTCTTTGCTCTTAGATTCACTTTGTACCCTAAATATTAAATAATATTGATAGAAACGTAATTTTATATTATAGAATTCCAACGACCTTCTGAAAATTTCTGCAAATTCCCAACGCAAAAATGAGATGCATGTTGTGGTTCCCTCTGTCTTTGATCTCATGCTCCTGCTGACTTATTTTAGTTTGGGGATCTTATTTTCTGTCCAGGGCATGATACTTCCTTTTTTAAGGGTATAGACAGAAATGTAGTATTGAATCCTCCTCCACAAATGCTTCAGTTTCACAAGTCATTTATGTGAAGTAGTTACATTGTCCAAAGGTTTTATAATAATGGGGAGTTTTAGAACATAAGCATGCTAACACCACCATGGTATTAGACATCGTATTTTAATTTTTTTTTCATTGATTAAATCTGCCATCTTATATGGGCATGGTTCCTAGTGCCCCAAAACAATTACAATAGCATCAAAGACTGCTGATCACAGGTTACCATAACAAAAATAATAATGATGAAAAAGCTTGAAATATTGTGAGAATTACCAAAATGTGACACAGACACAAAATGAGCACCTCCCATGGATGAAATGGTGCCAACATACTTGCTTGACACAGGGTTGCTACAAAACTTCAAATATTTTGGAATAATTTGAACTTTTATTATAGATTAAAGAGTACATGTAAAGGTTTGTTACATGGGTATACTGTGTGACACTCAGGTTTGGGGAACAAATAATCCCATCACGCAGGTAGTGAGCCTAGTACCCAATAGGTTGTTTTCCAGCTCATGGCCCCCTCCTACCCTCCCACATGAAGTAGTCGGCAGTATCTATTGCTCTCATCTTTATGTTTATGTGTATTCAGTGTTTAGCTTCCACTTATAAATAAAAACATGCAGTATTGGGTTTTCTGTTCATGTGTTAATTCGCTTAGAATAATGACCCTGAGTTCCATCCTTGTTGCTGCAAAGGACATAATTGCATTTTTTATGGGTACATAGTATTCCATGGTATATATGTACCACATTTTCTTTCTCCAATCCACTGTGATGGACACCTAGGCTGATCCTATGTCTTTGCTATTGTAAATTGTGCTGTAATGAACACATGGACGCATGTGTCTTTTGATCAAATGACTTATTTTCCATTGCGGATATACCCACTAATGAGATTGCTGGGTTGAATGGTCTTTCTGTTTCGAGTTATTTGAGAAACCTCCAAACCACTTTCCACAGTGGCTGAACTAGGTCACATACCCACCAACAGTGTGTAAACATTCTCTTTCTCCACAGCCTCACCAGCATCTGTTATTTTTTGACTTTTCAATAATAGCCATTCTGACTTGGTGTGGGATGATATCTCATTGTGGTTTTGATTTACATTTCTCTCAGGATTGATGATGTTAAGCATGTTTTAAATGTTTGTTGGCCATTGGTATGTCTTTTTCTTGAGAAATGTCTGTTCATGTCCTTTGCCCATTTTTTAATGAGATTGTATATTTTTTGCTTGTTGATTTGTTTAAGTTCCTTGTAGATTCTGGATATTAGACACTTGTCAAATACATAATTTTTGAAAATTTTCTCCCATTCTATAGGCTGTTTATTCTGTTTGTAATTTCTTTGGCTGTAAAGAAGCTCTTTAGTTTAATTAGGTCTCATTTGTCAATTTTTATTTTTATTGTGACTGCCTTTGGGGATTTAGCCATAAATCCTTTGCCAACGTCAAGAAGGGATTTGTTCTAGGATTTCTATAGTTTGGGGTCTTATATTTAAATCTTTAATCCATCTTAAGTTAATTTTGTATACAGTGAGAAGTAAGGATCCAGTTTATTCTTCTGCATATATCTAGATAGTTATCCAGAACCATTTACTCAATAGGGAGTCCTTCTCCATTGCTGATCACTGATTTTGTCAAAGATCAGACGTTGCAAGTGTGCAGGTTTATTTCTGGGTTTTCTACTCTGTTCCACTGATCTATGTGTCTGCTTTTGTCCAAAGTGCTGTACTTCTCAGAAATCAATTTCCTCACCCTTCTCATTTTCCTCATGGCTTTGTCCTGTCTCCAAACTACTATTCATTTTATAATGCAGAAAAAATTATATATCATTCTTTATTTAACTTTAGCTTATCCATTTCTATGTGGCCTCAACTCTTAGACGACTTGTCATCATTATAATTAGAAAACAATGACTTTTTGTCCTAAATTAGAACACTTTCTTCTTTCAAAAAGAAATAACTATTAACTATGAAGAGATTTTTTATTTCAAAAATTAACATATTCTACCCTAGAGGATCAGAGACTCTGATTGCCTGATTACCAATATTAATTCTCTTAGAGGCATTCACTGCCAATTTTATATTTAAGTTAACTGTAATAGAAGTTAGGTCTAAGAAAAAGTAGTACTTTGTGTTTCTCCTTGTTTTATCTTTTATTTGACTTTCAGCCTGAAGGACAGCAACACATTTTATTTCCAGTATTGTCACTGGGCTCACAGTCAGTTGTTGTGACAGTACAACTACCAACATCAGTATCAATATCTTCCCTGGGAGTACAGCAAAACTAGACTCTTACCTTTGGGAAGACTTGGTCCCTGTCAGTTGTTTTTAAGTTCAAACACATGCTTTGTGAGAAGCTGCAGATTCTGTAAGCAAAACCTGTCTTCTTGAAATGAAGACTATCAGTGCAGATGGTCTACCTTTAAATGATATCTGATTCCTTCTTCACACCTCCCCATGTTTTAATTATGCTGTTGTTTCCCAGAATATAACATGTTTTTCATGAATACCTGACTGCTGCTACTGCAGCTGACACTCTTCCCATGATAGGTAGCAAGTTATGAAGCAGTGACTACAGAGAAGCTACTTGTGGAGTGCTGACTACCTGTATGCAACCATTCTTGTTCATTTTCTCCATAAAGCTTAAGCACATAAAACTAAGCCCTATTTTTATAACTTGATGTTGGTCATGATTTCCCTTATATGCAGCTATTAAGTATCGGAGCTAATAACTCAAATATAACTGTATGTGCCAACCACTTAGAATAAAATTTATTGGGAATAGCTTCCATTTTCCAAGTTAATCTTTCTAGTTACAACTTCCTGAAATTCATGATTTTATTTTTTAAAATTGAACTCTACTACATATACAAATAGAATGATTCTGGAAAAATTACATAGTTTCTGGAAGTCTCTCTTTCCTCAGTTTTAAAACTAGAATAATAAAGCAGGTTTCTAAGGACTGTATTATATATGAAATCATAGCATGTATGTAAAGCAAAGTCATTAGCTCAAATGCCCACACAAACGAAGCTGGTCACATGAATTAGTAAATCCAGACAATGTAAGGGACAAGGCATTTGGATATTCTTGGAAACCCGTAATACATAAAGATACTCAGATACAACATGAGTTTTGCTATACAAAATATTAAAGAAGAAAATCTGGCCACAAATCAGGTGTTACTTATAAAAATACTTAGTATGCAAGAGAATAAAAAATGTTAGCTTCTTCTTTCACTTCCACTTTCCTTCTACTTCTTACCTTGACCTATTGTTGACCCAGTCCGATAAGTCATAACAAAGAGAAAAATAAAGATGGCTAAAGCATTGTCATGTCTTTTAAGTTTACTAAATCTCCTGGGAAGATGCACAAAAGCATAAAAAGTCAAGAACAATAATGGAACTATAAACCAATGTTTCCTCAAACAATGAAAGCACAATGGAAGGATTTATTTGGTGGGATCGTAAGGGAAGGTTTCATAGACACACTAGCATTAGAGCTAGGTCTTGCATAAAATAAGGAAGCTGATGGGAAAAAAGGGTCAAGGACGTCCAAAATTACAGGAACCATTTGTGCAAAAAAATAAAATAAAATGAACATATGTGGTAGTGATTCACCAACCTTAGGGTCTCACACTAAACTAATTATACATCCATAGAGTACGTTCTGCAGGCCAGAAGAAAACTAGATAAATGCTTACCTGGAATCTTTAATTATTCAGCAATATGTTGAACTCCTAATGCCTTTACCAAAGATTTATTCCCAGCATCTAAAGTAATTTGAAAGGTTGTTTTATTAAATTATATATTAAATTTTAAAAACTCTAAAACTCAGCATATTTTAATGAGTTTCAAAAATATAATAATTTGGGGGGAATTCTTTGGGGATAATCTGTAATTACTATTGACATTATTTCTCTTCTCATTCATGCCAGAGGGCACCAGCATTCAATGTTAGCGATTTTGTTCTTTGACTTTCTAATGGTTTACCGTTTTGTGTCATGATCTTATTAACTCAGACGTGGACTGTTATAATATACCCTCAACCTCTTTGTCTCCTTCAATCTACCCTGAATTCATATTTCTAAAACATAATTTTGATTTTATTATTTTGCTGCTCAACATTTGTTTCATAGGCAAATAATATTTGCCTATGGCTCAAACTATCAGCATGATGGTTTATGTACTGATACATAAATGAGAATAGGAGTGAATAAGATATGAGAAAAGCAGAACAAGAAGAGTGTTGGTTTAGGGTCACTAGAACCTTCTGAATTTAAAGCAATTTCAACAGTTACTTTTGTATGACTTTAGAAACTACCCAACATTTTTCAGTTTGGGTTTCCACAACTAATCAATCATTTTTTAAGAGTTGTTTGAAGTGTTGTGGTGAAGAATAGAGATAATGTAATAGATACTCCAGTGTTTGTGGAAATGAACAGAACTGCACTTGGCTGAATTGACAAGTTCTGGCAGCAGAAAAAGAGAATTTCAGAAAAAATGTCCCAAAAGAGACAACAAGACCCGGAGGTATTCATAAAGAGAGCTTCCAGGAGGTAAACAGGGCACCAGCAGAGATTGGCAGCAGGTAATAGGAAGAAAGGACAAAAGTCAGGGGATGGGTACCGGGGAGATAGCCTTGTAAGAAACAGATTTAGGGAGTCTACTATCTGGAAGAAAGGATCCAGATAAGTGATTAATTAAAGTCAGAAATTTCAGCAGATAAATGGTAACCCAGTGTCAGCAAATGGAGTTGTCAGGGTACAATTCAAGTACTAGAAGGCTAAGACAAAACGTGAACCAGTTACAAGACTGACCTAATCCCTGATCCTAACTTCTTAAGTCATGAATATAGGCACCTTTAGAGTTCCCCTACTTCAGAGGATTGTTTCCTTCAGAGCCCAGGGGTAGTAGAATCAGTACCATCAGGGCAATGACACCTGGAATCAATTTTATTACCCTGGGAGTGCTTGGACTAGTGCAGAGATAGAGATCCAATCCAGACTCCTAGGATGCTTTTTTATTAAGTTTGAACTGGACACTCTAAGGTTTTCTTAATAGTTTGAGATTTACAAATATTATTTTAATTTATAAAGGAGATTTTCATTGAAACTGTATAACCCGTGTGGACTCAAAAAGTCAAATGTATTCTTTTTTTTTTTTTTTTTTTTTTTTTTTTGAGATGGAGTCTTGCTCAGTAGCCCAGGCTGGAGTGTAATGGCGTGATCTCGGGTCACTGCTGCATACTGGCTCCCGGGATCAAGTGATTCTCCCGCCTCAGCCTCCCGAGTAGCTGGGATTACAGGCACCTGCCGTTGTGCCAGGCTACTTTTCGTATTTTTCTAGAAATGGGGTTTCACCATGTTGGCCAGGCAGGTCTTAAATTTCTGACTTCAAGTGATCCGTCCACCTCGGCCTCCCAAAGTGCTGGGATTACAGTCCTGAGTCATCGCTCCCAGCGAAAGTCATATGTATTCTTAAAGAGGACACTGTAAAGCAATGGTCTACAGAGAAGAAGATACATGTATATCTGAGCTTCCAACTTTGTGATTCGTATTGGAAATAAAGAAAGCTGCACCCAGAAAATTTAGACTGAGCTTGTTTAAGAAAATCCTTAGTATGTTCTAAGCACTTTCATTTACCCCATTTTACAGATGCAGAAGCTGAACAAATCAAGTTTAAGTAATAGACTTCAGTTCATGCATATAGAAAGTAGAATAACCAGAATTTGAACTCGGAAAATATGTGTGGAAAACTCCATATTTGTAATTTCTATACCATCTGTCTATTTTCTTTAGTGATTAGTGTTCATTAGAAAAAAAAAAAAAGCAAATACATTTCAATGCTAAACAAAAATAACTCCAGATGCATATTTCTTGCATAATATCTTAACAACTATTTGTGTAGCTCATGATTCTGTTGGTCAGCTGAGTGGTTCTTTTGGTCTGAATAGGCTCATATGATCTTTATGGAGCACACTCAGGTGAACCATCTGAAACACCTCACTCCCATGTCTGACAGCTGATAGGCTCTTGGCCAGAGTGTCTTCATTCTCTTCCACATGGTCTCACATCCTTTAACAGGTTAGTTCAGGTTTACTTCCATGGGGTTGTCAGGATTCCAGTGCACCAAAAGAGAGTAAGCCCCTATGGGAAATTTATTTGTATTTATTTGTTTATTTTTGAGATGGAGTCTCGCTCTCTCTCCAGGCCGGAGTGCAATGGAGTAATCTTGGCTCACTGCAACCTCTGCCTCGTGGGTTAAAGCAATTCCCCTGCCTTGGCCTCCCGAGTAGCTGGGATTATAGGCACCTGCTACCTCATCCAGCTAACTTTAGTATTTTTAGTAGAGACGGGGTTTCACCATGTTGGCCAGGATGGTCCCAATCTCTTGACCTCGTGATCTACCTGCCTCGGACTCCCAAAGTGCTGGGATTACAGGCGCAAGGGAAAATTCTTTCCAAGACACTACATCAGAGTTCTAAAACTGGGGCAATTCCTCCAACTTGCAAGGGATATTTGACAATGTCTGGAGAAACATTTTTAATTGGCACAATGAGAGGCTTGCCAATGGCATCTAGTTGGTAGAAAGCAGGATGCTAAATATTCTATAATGAATAGGACAATCCTCTTCAACACAAAATTATCCAGTCCAAAATGTCAGCAGAGAAATCCTGATCAATTTGGGTCACAATTGTTAATGTTCAATTAGCCAAAGAAACTCATATGGCCAACACAATTTCAAGGACTAAAGAAATAGATTCCATCTCTTGCTGAAACGTGAATTTTTGGTTATTTTAGCAACCATTAAAGGTGATGTGTTACTTGACAAAAGCAGAAAGATTTTTTTAAATGAGGAAATAAGAGGCCAAAATGGTAAAGAAAGAAAATAAGATGAAAAGAAAGGAGGAGGAGGAGGAAGAAGAACAAAGTGGAAGGGAATAACAGAATTAAAAAGTATTTAGCAGGACAGCAAACCTGGGGAGATTTTCATTAATATTTTGCTCTTATATAATCAGACTTCAATGTACTCTTATGTGATTATGTGTTATCTTTTTATAGCCTTTAAAAGATGCTTGTCTGGCTGGACATGGTGGCTCACACTTATAATCCCAGCACTTTGGGAGGCCAAGACAGGTGGATAACTTGATGTCAGGAGCTCGAGACCAGCCTGGGCAACATGACAAAACCCCATCTCTACTAAAAATAGAAAAATTAGCTGAGCGTGGTGGTGTGTTTCTATAGTCCCAGTTACCTGGGAGGCTGAGGCATGAAAATTGCTTGAACCTGGGAGGCAGAGGTGGCAGTGAGCTGAGATTGAGCCACTACACTCCAGCCTGGGTGACAGAGTGAGACCTTGCCTAAAAAAAAAAAAAAAAAAAAAAAAAAAGAAGAAGAAAAAAAAAAAAAGAAAAAAAAATCCTGCCTTTTGAGTGCATTTTCATGTATGTAAGACACAAAAATAATCTACACCAATAGAACAACATTAACCTGTATATACACAGTATTTAAGGACTTGGCATGAAAAATAATTGCAATTGAACAATAAACCTGTCCAGAATAATTACTGAAATATTTGTATAGTTCATTAGCCAGAGATCTATCCTTATATTTTGTCTCTATAAATGTAATTATTGCAAAGAAACTAAATTAAAATGAACTTTTCTTATTGAAAGATCAATAGTTTGACCATATCATAAATAGAGACTTTCCTAAGGTAATTGGTTTGTTACATCTGTTGTGTTTTGAAACCGTTCTTTAAATCTTGGTCTTTTTTAATTAGGAAGAAGAAACAGAGAAAAAGTAAAGAGAATATTGCTATCTCAACTATCTACTACTGTTTTAGAAACTTCAAGGACACAATTTTTTTTTTTTAATTTTGATGCGTAATGATCTATATGATGTAAGATAACTAATAATAGTGACTGAATTTTTTGTCACTCTAAATGTTTCCAAATATGCGGGATTTTGGTACAACTGTGTAAAAAACTACACAACTGAAAATTATTTTAATTATTATGACTGATATAGAGTATACCTATAAACAGCTACAAATTATATAAAATATTACATGGTTGAACTCTATGAAATTATTGGTAATTTTTAACCATTTTCTACCTGTACTAAATATAATAATACATGGATCAAATTAATATTACTAGCTAACTCAAATTAAGATAACCCATATAACATTTAAAATGTAACAACATTTAAAATGTAATATCATTTAAAGGTTTGACAAATTTAAACATATTGCCTGAAAAATCTTGCTCCTTGATTTAGAGTCCTAAAAGGACAATTTTCTTAAGTCTTTATCATGCCAAATATATGTGATCATGTTCTGTGCAATTTAAGATTTACAGAAATGTGTTAGATATCACCAGAAAATTAAAATTTAAATAGCAGCTGGAAGAAACTTCCCTATCTTTTCAGTCATAAATTTAACACTGAAGAAGCGTAAGTCTACATATGCCTGTCATCCTCCAACTACTTGTGCACATATGCTATTTCAATAAAGGATAAATTTGTTCATAGAAGTGTAAATATTATTTTTCTGTAATAGATACAAGTTCCTCCATGTAGCATCTTTGCTTCAAAATCTTAATGAGAAGCAGTGCAGTGCAGTTCAGTGGGAAAGGATTGCCTCTGGAGTCACATAGATAAACCTGACTTTTAATCTCAGCCCTGCTTTTAATTAGCACTAGTCTAGAACTTTGTTATTCTTACATAACTTCTCAGAGGCCTAGCTTACACTTGTGTGTGAAGTGAGATAATAATGCCTCCCTGCATATGGGTTATAAAGAATTATAGAGAATATATATATATATATATATATAGAGAGAGAGAGAGAGAGAGAGAGAGAGCGCACCTTGTTCTGTATAGTATATGTTCAATTAATACAGAACAATTTGTTTTATTGTGCTTCACTTCATTGTGCTTCACAGATATGCTTGTTTTACAGATTGAAGGTTTTTTTGGCCAACCATGTGTTGAGCAAATCTGCTGGCACCATTTTCCCAGCAGCATGTGCCCACTGTGTCTCTGTGTTACATTTTTATATTTATTGCAATATTTCATATGTTTTGATTATTATATCTGTTATGGAGATCTGTCATCAGTGACCTTTGATGTTACTATAATCGTTTTGGGGTGCCATGAACCACACCCACTTAAGGTGGTGAATGTCATTAATAAATGTTATGTGTGTTCTAACTCCTCCTCAGAATGGCCTTTCCCCCATTTTTCTCCCAATCCTATGGCCTTAATATTCCTTGAGACACACAATACTGAAATTAGGCCAATTAATGATCCCACAATGGCTTCTAAGTATTCAAGTGAAAAGAACAGTCCCGCATATCTCACTTTAAATAAAAAACTGGAAATGATCATACTTAGTGAGGAAGGCATATCAAAAGCTCAGATAGGCCAAAAGTCTCTTGAACTGATGCCCAAGTTGCAAATGCAAAGGAAACGTTCTTAAAGGAAATTAGAAATGCTACTTCCGTGAACACACAAATGATAAGAAAATGAGGCTGCCTTATTGTTGATATGAGGAAAGTTTTAGTGGTCTGGATAGAAAAATCAGACCAGACACAACATTCCCTTAAGCCATTGCTTAGTCCAGAAAAAGCCTCTAGCTCTCTTGAATACTATGAAGGCCAAGAGAGGTCAGGAAGCTGCAGAAAAAAAAGTTGGAGGCTAGTGGAGGCAGGTTGAAGAAGTTTAACGAAAGAAGGCATCTCCATAACATAAAAGTGCAAGGTGAAGCACCAGGTGCTGATGTAGAAGCTGCAGCAAGTTGTCTGGAATAGACGATCCAGCTAAGGTAATAAATGAAGGTGGCTACAGTAAACAACAGATTTTCAATGTAGATGAAACAGCCTTGTATTAAATGAAGATATCATCTATGACTTTCATAGCTGGAGAGGAGATGTCAATGTCTGGTTTCAGAGTTTCAAAGGACAGGCTGACTCTCTTGTTAGTGGCTAATGCAGCCAGTGACTTGAAGTTTAACCCAATGGTCATTTACCATTCCAAAAAACTTAATGTTGTTAAGAATTATGCCAAATCTACTCTGCCTAGGTTTTATAAATGGGACAACAATGCCAGCATGACAGCACATCTGTTTAGAGCATGGTTTACTGAATATTTTAAGCCCCACTATTGATAGTTACTATGCAAGAAACAAAGATTTCTTTCAAATATCACTGCTCATTGGCAATGCATTTAGTCACCCAAGAGCTCCTAAGCAGATGTACAAAAAAACTAATGTTGTTTACATGCCTGCTAACAGAACGTCCACTCTGCAGCCCATGTAACAAAGAGTAATTCTAATTTTTAAGTCCTATTTTATTTAAGAAATACATTTTCTAAGACTATAGTTGCCATACATAATGATTCTCTTGATTAATCAGGGCAAAGTAAATTGAAAATTTTCTGAAAGGATTCACCATTCTAGATGCTATTAAGAGCATTCGTGATTCATGGAAGGAGGTCAAAATATCACCACTAGCAAGTTTAGAAGAAGTCGATTACAATCTGAATGGATGACTTTGAGAGATTCAAGCCTTCAATGGAGAAAGCAACTGCAGATGTAGTAGAAATAGCAAAAGGTCTAAAATTAGAAGAGGAACCTGAACATGCAACTGGGAATGATCACACTTTAACAATGAGGAGTTGCTTTTTATGGATGAGCAATGAAAGTAGTTTCTTCAGATGGAATCTATTCCTGACAAAAATGCTGTGAACATTGTTGAAATGACAACAAAATGTTAAGAGCGTTACATAAACTTAGTTGATAAAGCAGTGACAGAGTTTCACAGGATTGACTCCAATATTCATGAAAGAGCAGTCAGTCAGTGTAGCAAACTTCACTGTTGTCTTATTTTAAGACATTGCTGCAGCCACCTCAGTCTTCTGGAGCCACTACTCGGAGCAGTCAGCAGCCGTCAAGGTTGGGGCAAGACCCTCCACCAGCAGAACAATTAACAACTGGTTGAAGGCTCAGATGAGCAGAGGCATTTGTTAGCAATAAAGTGTTTTTAATGAAGGTATATATGTTGTTTTAATAGACATAGTGCTATTAAACACTAAATAGAATACAGTATAGTGCAAATATGTTTTACATGCATTAAGAAACCAAGAAATTAATCTGACTTGCATTATTGTGATATTAGATTTATTTCTGTGGATCGTACCTGAACCCACAATATTGCTGGGGTTTGCCTATTAATTAATTATTAATTTCTATTATTATTGCACATATTTTTATTTTGAAAGTCAATATGTATCAGATTATAATTATGTTTTCTACATTGTGCTTTATATTATACTTTTTTAGCTTCCAAGATTTATGAATTCTGACTACAATGAGAAACTGAGGACAGCATTCTGAGGTCTGTTGATTTTAATTTATCTTATTATTCTCATTCTTGTTTTCTTCTTCTCTAGCTTTCTTTTCACTCTAAAATCTTCTTCTTCACTTTCCCCTACATAACATCACCGTTGATTAAAATTATTTTAAAACTTAGACAATGATTTTCTAATATCTTCAATGTATAGCTTTAAAAATAAAATATTTTGTAGGCAGACAATGGAAAATAGATTTAGAAAAATCACCTTCATGTTGAAGTAGCCTTAGTTCCTGACTAAACCATAGCTCAGTATTATGAGAACTTACGTCTGAAAAAAAAAAATGTAGCTTCTTTGAGTAGTACTTGGAAAAGACTTCCTCTGCCTTTACAATATCCAAGTAATTTTCAGTGTGTCTCAGATATGAGAGATAACTAAAATGAATTTAAATAAAATGCCATGTTCATTAATTCTATCTCTAAGGAAAATATGACACATAGTCTATACTCTTCTTATTGATTACTTATAGTCTGTAAAATAATCACTTTATAAAACTTGAAGGACAGAATCATAGATATTTGTAGACTACAAGTAACCCCAAATAAAATATTTCAGCACAAATCTTTGGTGACTGGCTGTAGCAAGAAGGCAATATGAATTGATGGGCTCATTTATCTCTACCTCTTCAGAGACCACTTTGTATTTTTCACTGACTACATTAATACATTCTGCATGTTTGACTATGAATAGTCACTGCTATGAGATACCTTTCAACAGCCCAGAACAGTTTAATATTATCAAGGTTACAGCTGTACTTGTTCATAAATAATTCATTTAAAATGTGTTTTTTAATTTAAAAAATAGGTCATATGATTCATTTTGCAGTCCTACGGGTCGTCAGTAGATCATCTGGGGATGATTCATTAATACCTGCTCTAGAATCTGCAGTCTGCTAGCCCACATTTGTTCATAAATGAACTGAATAACACCGCCTACGACTCCCAGGCTTTCATTACAAAACTCACAGAGGCACCTTTGACTAGCACCTCCATGGATTTAAAAACAATATGGGATCATGATATTCCTATACACAGATATCAGCCATGTGCTGCTTGAGAAACCTTTGCCCATTTGTCAGGCTAAATTGTAGTTCAGACTTGGCAGCAAAGAAAATAGGGCATCATATTTTTACTTACATATAACATTACTGGTAACTATAAACTGACAAAATAAAATAGAAAATAGTTTAGAATATCTGTGGTTACATATATCTATCCCTGCCCTTGAGGTCTTTGGATTACATGATTTTCAAATAGATTACTTATTGCAAAGCCTATTTTCCGAGATGTTTTCAGCTCTGTCTTCAAAGATCACTAAATAATGGCCAATAACCTGACAGGTAAATAAGATTCTCCTGAGATTTGGCATACAAAGATGCACATAAACTATTTAGGAATGGCTATAGCTTTACACAGTCTGCTATAGAACCCAGCGAAACTCTAGTAGCATCAATGGTCAATGCACTTTACAAGGCACAGATCATCTGAGCAATTAGTTCACCTGCCACAGGTACTGAGGCTACAGATTCAGTCTCTATACAATTCCCTTCTCTTTTTTTTAACTTGTATTTTAAATTAAGGAATACAAGTACAGGTTTGTACTTGTACACAAGGTAAACTTGTGTCAAGGGAGTTTGTTGTACAGATTCTTTTATCACCCATGTATTAAGACTAGAACCCATTAGTTATTTTTCCTGATCCTCTCCTTCTTCCCACCCTTCATACTCTGAAAGGCCCCAGGGCGTGTTGCTCCCCTCTATGTGACCATGTGCTCTCATCATTTAGCTCCCATTTATTAGTGTACACATGCAGTATTTGGTTTTCTGTTATTGTGTCAGTTTGCTAAGGATAATGGCCCCCAGCTGCATCCATGTCCCTGCAAAGGACATGATCACACTTCAAAAGAAGACATACTTGCAGCCAACAATCATATGAAAAAGTCTCAACATCACTGATCATTAGATAAATGCAAATCAAAACCACAATGAGATACCAACTAACACCAGTCAGAATGGTTACTATTAAAAAGTCAAAAAATAACAGATGCTGGTGAGGTTGTGGAGAAAAAAGGAATACTTTTACACTGTTGATGGGAGTGTAACTTGGATCAGTCACTGTGGAAAACATTGTGGTGATTTCTCAAAGACCCAAAGACAGAAATACCATTTGACACAGCAAATTCCATTACTTGGCATATACTCAAAGGAATATAAATCATTCTATTATAAAGACACATGCATGTATATGTTCATTGCAGCACTATCCACATTAGCAAACACATGAAATCAACTGAAATGTCCATCAATGATAAACTGGATCAAGAAAATGTGGTACATATACACCAAGGAATGCTATACAGCCATAATGAATTCTCTTTTCTTGGCAGAGAAAAATAAGTTCAGTTCACGTCCACAAATACACACCTACATTTATCTTGCAAGGTAATCTGGCTTAGGCTATATGGCTTGTACCATCAGTTATGCCTTTTCTCCCATGTATTTTCAAACTCTCTCTCCCTTTACTGTTTGTTTATTTATTTTTTATTTTTTTGGACATCTCTAAGACTTTCTCATCTTGAAAACTTAATTATAAAAATACAAATTCCATTTACTTTCTTCCTCTCTCTACTAAGTGTACTACTATGCTTATCCTTTATTTTTACGACAAGATCACCTCCACTTTTTTATTGCTCCACTTAATGCAGTAAAACACTCATATCAAATTACTCCAAATAATTTGTTCACTAAGGTCATTAATCATACATTTCAAAACTCACTGAACACTTAGTAGTCCTTCTTTAATTCCCACTCTCCTAGCATTTGATGTGATGACTCATTACATCTTTCCTTGCTTAAATGACATCACTATTTCCTTCTACCAAGTTAATTAGCTCCTTTTAGCATGTCATATGAATTCTTCTGTTTTCCATAAACATGTATTTTCAATGCTTTCATTCCTTATACATTGTATGTCTTGGGCATACAATCTAAATGAATAACTCTAAATGACTGGGCATACAGTCATTTAGGTGACAGATTCAATGTTTTTCAGAAATAACTTAGATGTTGTTACATCCCAGTATACGTTTCCAAATCATTGACTGGTGAGATTTCAATTTATCTAATCACTTATTTAAGATCTCCACTTAGCAGTTTCAGATGCATCTCAAACTCTGTGCTTAATATAGACAGCATCATCATTTCCTCAATCTATTCTTTCTCCTTTCTCAGTAATGAAGTTATTGCTTGTGTTCACCAAAACTACAGATAAAATTGAGTTGCATTCAATTATTGTCCATGTACAGACTGCTTTCAGCCCTATCTAAAACCAGATGTGCTATCTCTCCCCCCATAACCATTCTGCTAGATAACTAGGATATAGACATTTTCTTGAGGCTTATAGATACCCTATAATGTAAAATAGTGAAAATATTTCACAAGTGATAAACTGGACATAGACATGAAACAATATCGTTTAATAAAGAGACATATATGTGGGCCTAACACTTGCTGGGTGGCATTAATCGGAATGTGAGCTCTTGGTCAAGGGGAGATTTCATCAGGCAACTATGGCAAGGGCAGCTGCTATATATTTAGGCACAGAGGTTAGAGTAGTAATGTTTCTACTTTCAAATAGCTCTTACAACAGAAAATAAACCCTTCAAAGAAGCCATTTACCATAATATTTTCTAGAAGTCTTTAAACTCTAGCCCTCTCTCTAGAGATTTTTGAACATGCTCACCCCCTTTTCCTTCATCCTCCTCTTATTGTTATGGTGGAAAACCAAAACCAGGCAACCATCTGAGCTTCTATCTGTTATCCTTAACATTTCTCCACTGAAAATGAATAGGGAATAGTTGAGGTCTTCTGTTAGAATTGCAGAGAAGGGAAAAAACAGGAGGAAGAAAATCAATTTCATAAACAACTTTACTCCACACTAACAACAAGAATAATCATAACCTCTCTTCCCTCTTCGTAGGCAACTGCTGTTTTCCCCTTTTATTGACCAGGAGTGACAATCTATAAACTTCCAAATTTTTTCCTCATCACTAAGCACATGAGCACACAGATGCCAGGGTTTACCTCTCTTCTCCCCAGCTCCATTTAGTCAGTCATCATTTGGTTGTATTACTCACGTATAGAAAATCCATATCCAAATCCATAGCACTTTTGATATTGATCAACATTTACATTCATATCGTCAACATATGTCCCTCACATTGGCCATGGACACTGTACTCTGGTACCTGCTCTCTTCCTCATCCCCATTCATAACAGTCACCACCACAACCTTGTCATTGAACTCTTTGACCCCTTCACATTATCAAGTGATCTGATGTTCCATCATAGCCTCCCTTTTGTTTCTCAGAATAGGTTGGCATTTTTTCAAACCTCTGCCAGTTTTCCTGTACTTGACTATAACCTTCACCCATAGATGAATGAGCAATCACAGAATATATCAACCAGTTGTTTGAGAATCCCTCTGCAGCAATATCCATTCCTGCCAACAGAACTGATCTACCTCATCCATAAGAATTTACAACACACTACGTTTCTTCCTTTCACTACAACTAGTATCTAACTTTGCTATTTCTCTTTCAAAATAATACCTAGCAGACAGACAATATCTGAGGAAACTACCAGCTACCCAACTTTAAGTCACATTTCAGATAATCAAGGGCAAATCCATAGAGTGTATTGCTTTTCAGGTGAGAGAAATCCCATTAAAAAATTCTGGTTATACTCCACATTCATATAAATCATTCATGCATAATAAATGGAAGAAGACTTCAACTATTCTCAAGTGTAGAGGATACTGACCCTATAACATTATGACTTCAGCTTTTCTCCATCTTACACCATTCTCTGTCATGTCTAAGCCAGTGATAACATGTAAATCCAATTGGAGATTAGACAATAAAAGTACAGTAAGCTAAGCACTTGCAATAAACAACATCATCTCCATCTTTGGTGTCTGATCTACTGATTGGAACATACAGATTATAACTGACCTTAATAATCCATATTTCAATCAAATATGTAGAGACCTACAAGCCTTAAGAGAATCAAAGATAGAAGAATACACATATAACATTAAGATGTGATAGCACGCTAAAGAAAACTTAATGTCAAGCCAAGGTTGTAATTTAAAGCACTCAAGGCATAGCCTTAACTATAGCTAAGGAATTATTTAAAAGGCTACCTCTGGAAATGGCACGAAGATTCACATCCCTCTCTCTGCTTTGAGCAGTCTTTGTCTCTGCTTTGATTTCTTCAGTCTCTGTAATGTTGCCTTCTTACCTGAATGTTTCCTGTTCTTTGTACTACTTTTGTTTGAAGAAATATTTGGAAATTCTGCCCAGGTTGTGGTTGTGCTGGTCCCCTGACATTGCTTCTTGATTCACAGCTAACCTGGCTCCTGAGCAGGATGTTCCATCTTCTCCCATTATTCCATGTACAAAACTGTACATTCAGTTCAAACAGGAAAAGTTTCCAAGATATAGTGTTAAAGTCATTCAAATTGTTGTAGTCCCTGAATAGATTTCAAAATTGAGTCTCTCAGAAGCTCAGTGATTTGTCCAGGATTACAATGTAAGATAGTGATAAAAAAGTTATAGCTAGTGTCATTTATGGATCACTCTAACCTAAGATGCATATGATATGATGATAGATTATAGATAGTTCACTAATCTATTTACTACTATACTGGATGTTAAAAACTTGAAGAGAAATTTGGGAAGGAGATAAGATGGAAATTAAGGTTGACAAATACTAAGTATTGAGTTTTAATTAAAACAGAACTAGGACAAATAAGAGCAAGAATAGGGGAAAGAGCGTTCACTTTAAGAGCTCTGATAATTTGATTAATAAAAAGAAATCTATGGCTAAAATGCTTCCAAAGTAAAAAATATATTTTAAGTATAAATATATATTTATATTTAAGTATAAATCTATATAAATAAATATATATTTTTATATTTAAATATATATATTTACATATATTTATATTTAAGTATAAATATATATAAAGAAATATAATATATTTAAGTATATGTGTACTTAATATACACATATTTATATTTAAATACATATATTTATGCTTTATGTATATTTACTATATATATAAAGCTATAGCAATAATGTACTCGCTATTTCACAGAGGAGTGAAATCTTGAATCTGGAGGACATGTCCATCTTATTCAATGGGAGATACACTCTGTTATTGAGCAAGGATTATTCATTAGCCTTCTCCTTGATTTGAATCAAATATCTGTCACTGTTTTCTTCCTCTCTGTGTTCTGAGTCCAAACTTATGAACTTACTATCTGATATCTAAGCCTCTGTTCTTAATATTAAAATATCAATAAAATAAGTGACTTTATTAGAAGGTGAATATAATGTAGTCTCCTAGAGCTTTTACAAAAGTGTATTATTCATTGTACATGAAGAAATGATCTATAAAATGTTATATTAATCTTTGGCATGTAATAACTGAGTGCAAGCAACTTTAGCATTAGAACTATTGTTTTCCCCAATATGCCAAGCTTAAAATAAAAAATCTTGAGCTGTGATCAATTTTCCTAAAAGTCACATGGCCTGGTTTAGTACAATTTGGATAGCATTTCTTAGTAAATATGCCAGTATTGGCATACACATTTTCAACAAAGTAGTATATTTAGATTCAATGAAATTCATGTGAAAAAGATTCACCAAATTAGCCACGAAAATTTAATTAGTGAGTTCTAAAGTAATTAGAATATTAAAAGAAAAAGAAATAACTAACACAGGAAAGACTATATGTAGAGACTCGTACAGGATCCTAAACTTACTGGTGTAACATTTAAAACAGAAATAGAGTTATTGTGGTAGCTATTTTTGAATATGTGAAGGATTACCAATTGCTAAAGGGAGTTGATTTGTTTCATATGACTCTAAGGGGACAGAACCTCAAGATCCATGAGTGAAAGTAAAAGGGAAATAGATTTTACTTTTTTCAGTGAAAGACATTGCTTTATAGGATGGTGAGTTTCCAAAATGTGAGCCAGGCTAAAGAGCCTTCTTCAGTGATGTTTTATAGAATTCCTATAATCATTAAAATTTGAACTCAGTAAGTTCTAAGGGACAGTCCATCTTGGAAGGTCCTATGATTAATACACATAGTGGAATATTAGATAGAGAACCTGTATATTCTGGCTTCTGGTCCAAGATTCACTTTCTTGCTTTCTCTTCTTGTCTTCAGATGTGATGGGTACTCAAAATATCCAGACATGATTATTACACATTCTATGTGTGTAAAAAATTATCACCTGTACCCCACAAGTATGTAAAATATAATGTGTGAGTAAATGGAAAAAAATAAAAAACGAAAAGACACAGGGAAGATATTTGTTTACCTGTTTGTTTGTTACATCTTCCTTTGCATAATTGTGTTCTGATTCGTGAGGGGGGAAAAAAAAAGGAATACCTTCAAACAGCATCAAATTATTATTACCCACACAAAAACAGTCACTTGCAGGCTAGGTAAGGAAAATGCCTCCTGAGTATATCTTCTTTTCTTCGTTCTATGCAGTAGTGATCTGTGACTGGTAATTGCAAATGAAATATTAGACAGGCAATACTAACTAGTCACTCAAGGATTTTTATTAATCTGCCACAACCAACTCCATTCCTGATATGGCAATTAGGGGATAAGGGAATAATTCATTAATCACATACTCAAGAGAAAATAGCTTATGTAGTCTATTTTTGTCTGGATCAAATAAAGCACCAAATGCAAAAATGTTTACTGTACAGTACTCTTCCCCATGAGAATAAAGAAAATGGGACATAAACGTAGCATTTTAATTTCTATAAAATCCTGTTGTATGTGAAACTGTCTTTTTATTGTCATTACTTCGTGATACACAAATCTTGGGTTCCCAAATGGCAGACTAATAGAGAGGGAGCACTAATCATGGAGGCACAGGCTATTAAAGAGCAGAAGTCAAGACTGATGTGAACCAATTAACTGAATGTTAGACATGTCAGTACAATATATCCAATGAAATCTAAAGAGTTGAAAGCAAGAATCAAATAACCAAATGGTATATGTGATTTCTGCGTTTAACAAATCACATCAGAATGTACCTAATGCTTCTTTCTAAAAGCCACATATGACATTTAGTTTTTGGATACTCTCTAGGAATGAAGAAAACATTTGTTAGCTTCCAACATTCATATGTATGTTTTGCCATATAATTTAGTATCTTTTCACTATACCATTCATATTTATTTTATTTCAATTTTACTGTGTTAATTTATATTAGTGTGAGGTTACCTCTATTATTTTAACATTCAAGGAATAAAACATGTACTTGTTTATAATACTTTAACAAAATAATTTATTGAATTTCTTTGATTTTTTATTTAAAATATTCAATTATTTAGAAAAGCATTAATTCAATTAACATTTTTTCATATTCATGCCATTTTTAAAATTGAGAATAAATAGATTACTTGATTTTAACCTCCCCAAACCTAGACATCTATTCATTTTGCTCTTGTTATTCAGAGGAACACACACACGCAGACACACACACACACACACATATTCACTGAAAGCACACAATAGAATCTGCTAAATGAGTAATAATGAAAATAGCCTCAATGCTACTGTCAAATTTAAAAAATAAGGTTCACAATTGTCTTCTCTACACTACAGTTTAAATATTGTTATTTGTTCTGCTTTGCTTCTTCTTTTGGCATTGTATTTTAAGCTTTGGAGAAGCCCACATTCCGAGTATTCAGTTTCAAGGATGGTCTTGATTACAAGTGCAAATGTCCAGCCCTGGAAGGCAACTGCCCCAGACTTCACTCCTATACCACTGAGGTCATTATCACAGGATGATGAGTCCCTGACCTGCAGATGTGAGCGTTACTCTGCCTACCCCTGACTCTATACCTTCCCTTCCACTCATTCTAATCTTGAAGACTACCAAATGCACACAATTATTGTTGGTGCTTGGATAAAGAGCAATGGTGTAACAAGGCTAAAAATGATAAATTAATGAAGTGCATAGTTTATCCTATCAGTTTTCAAGATCTACTGAAAGTTTTAAAGCAGATGAGTGAATGATGAGTGGTATTTGGGAAGGATAAATTTTTGATGAAGTGCAGAAAGTATTGGGTTTGGAAGGGAGAGTGTATAGGTAAACACACCAGCGCAAATAACTAATGCTGGATAGATAAGATATAGAAGGATTACAATCTTTACCCTGTAGTAGCTTATAATCTTTTTTTTTTTTTTTTTTTTGGCATAAAAGCATATGAAACATGTTCTCTTTTCTCTAGAATTAGCTTGACAATGCTGCTATCAAATGCTGGCTTATGTCAAGATGTAACAACAAAAGATGGAACAATACACACATATGTTAATGATCTGAAGTGTATGGGTGAGACTATCCATGCCCCTGTAAGTCAGTAAATGTAAAACACCGAAGAATGTTAGCTTACTGAGCTTGGATCCTTCTCAAAGATAACAAATGAAACACAAGACAGAAAAAGAAAAGGGAAAACAAAAACAAAAACAAAAGATAGTAAGGCCATAGAAAAATACTGAAACTCCATTCTGGAATATTAACCTTTTTATAAACTCAGACATTTCCCTGGCAACTTCACTCTGCATATATTTGTTTAGGAGAAAGGAATGGGAGAAAGAAATGGGAAGTAGTTAGCATTTAGGGTTACAAAAACAAGGCAAGTGGTAGACACACAGAAGTGTTCGTGTTGGACAGCGCTTCTGCTGGCAGTGTTGTTTTCAGAATGTAAAGGGATAACAGAAAATCAGCATGAGAACAGCAGACTTGTCCACAATGCCTGCATAGAAGAATAGCCTTGGTTTATGAATAAATGGTCTTTGTGTTTCTGGCTCAGCTTTGCCTTGTCTGCCACCTGATTCAGTCCACATTTTACCTGCTGGCCGCCACCTTTTATATACCTGCTAGCTCTATTCCTTGGCAGTGTTCAGCTATGTAGTATTACCTAAGGCCCGATTACGATGTCAGTTTAGCAGGAGAGAACAAAATTCTCTATAATCTAAAGGCACAGGGGGGTGGTTTAATCAAAATCTTTGGCTTTGTACACAAATCCTCTCCCCAAAGGGCCTGAGGCTGTCCTTACTCCTGCCCCTCAGGGACATGTGTTATTGTCCTGACACACCATCACTATCTGGAAAACCATTCAAAGAACCTTCTGTGACAAGGGGGCAATTTTAGAAGCATCATCCTGCGGGAAGGCAACATTGTTTTTTCACTAGCCATGTTGTTTGGTGGTTTGTTTTTCTTTACTTATAATACGTATAAGTAGTTCATGTCAATCTACAACTTGAACAGCTAGTTGGTTTATTAATTGTAATGCACCATGTTCAAACTGAGATGGCACTGAGAATCTTTGTAGCAAGTATGTAATCACACTGGGTCCCGGACTTGATTGGGTCCCAATATTTGAAGATAAGGTCAAAAGGTGATGTTCAAATGCCTCTCTACTGGTAGCCAGAAGCCCAATATGTGTTGCTCTATATCTGTTTCTCAGAGCCATATAGAATAAAAAGGTTTGCTACCAATGCCCTTTGTAGACTTTTAGTTTGGTTTAAAACTTGATGCTGTACTGACATCATGTCTTGACTTGTACAGTATCACATTCAGGGACAGAGCTTTTCCTCTTCTTTATGTCTAAAGTAATTTCAATTTGCACCAATGTTGTCTGCTGACCCTGAAGCATATGGAAAAACTACTTTTTCATGAGAAATCAATGAGAAATTTTAATTGTTTATGTAGCATATTTCCATACTATATTTTGAAATTGACAACATTTTATAGATATATTAATAAATTTTATAAATGAAGAAAACTACATTAGAGGCTCATAGAATTGTACTTATTTTATTGTAAAAGAAGCAGAGGCTCAAGTATATTTGAATGCAAGTATCATGGCAATACAAGGCAGAAAAATAAGGATTTGCTGTCTTTAAATCAGGTGCCATTGCATAAACACCATTTAATGTTAGAATAAAGTTGATAATCCCAATCAACAGAAAATTTAAAATCAAGGAAAATTGGGCTATGAATTATTATTCATTTTTATATTCAGAGAATATGACAGTGTCTAGCACATTGGAATACCATAATACGGAAGACTGCGTAGCTTGCAAATACTGAAATACGCAAGAAATATATTTTAAACTAACAATTAAACTTGCCAATTAGGGAATTCAACAGGAGCTAAACACTGAGATAGAACTCTGGAGGGGTAGGGAAAGATTGTTAGTGACAGTAACCTAGGGCTGTGGTTGTCACAAAAGCAGTAAAGGAGATGACACCTTGGGCAAGCAGAGTGTATTAGATCTAAGAGCCACAGGAAAAAAAAAAAAAATCAAAGAGCGATAAAGGGTTATTTACTCAGAAACCGATAAAATAGAAAAATAAAATACAATAAAAAGTGACTTACAGCAGAAGGAAATTTGTCCCTTTTGGTTGGGCCCTGCCCTCATTCATACCTACCCTCATTTCGAACTTCATTGGTAAAACATTTTTGTGGCTAGACTAAGAATGTTTCCCTTTAGAGGAGTTCTGTGTTCGTTTCTGTCCAGGAGCTAAATATATTCGTTCAACAACTCTGTACCGCTATTACTGTATATATATTATTTTCAGTTTTGGAAGAATAAAATTAGAAAATACATGAGAAGCTGTAATCCCAGCACTTCGGGAGGCCGAGATGGGCTGATCACAAGGTCAGGAGATCGAGACCATCCTGGCTAACACGGTGAAATCCCATCTCTACTAAAAATACAAAAAAATAGCAGGGTGTGGCAGCTTGTGCCTGTAGTCCCAACTACTCAGGAGGTTGAGGCAGGAGAATGGCATAATCCAGGAGGAAGAGCTTGCAGTGAGCGGAGATAGCGCCACTGCACCACTGCACTCCAGCCTGAGGAAATGAGCCAGACTCCGTCAAAAAAAAAAAAAAAAAAAAAAAAAAGAAAGAAAGAAAAGAAGAGAAAATACATGAGCAAACCATTTACCTTGAGCAAGTCAGTGGAAAAACTGCAATGATATAATGGAACTTCAGCTTAATAGAGCTTTCAAATAGAAACTATAAAACAAGACAAGATGAAATAAGCTTTGAAAAAATATACAATGAATCTCCTAATATTTGAAAATACAGTCTTTTAAATTAAAAACTCAATAGGTAAGTGAAACCACAGATTAGACACAGCTGAAGAGGGATTTAGAAAACACCGAAGAATTTGTTCAGAATGTAACAGAGAGAACTATAATGAGAACATATTTTTGAAACACAAAATGTAAAACATGGAGGATAAGGTAATAAGCTACAATACAATTCTAATATGAATTCCAGGTGAAGCAAATGGAAAATGAGGAAGAGGTACTATTTTAGAGATAAGTTCCAGAATTGATGAAAGACATTGTTTTATGTCAGGCTGCCATAATAAGAATGGCAAGACCAGGTGGCTTAAACAACAAATGTTTATTTCTCACAGCTCCAGAGACTGAGGAGTCTGAGACTAGGGTCCCAACCTGGTTGGTTTCTTGTGAGGGCCCTCTTCCTAGGTTCTTCACATGTTGCAGAGAGAGAGAGAGAGAGAGAGAGAGAGACAGAGACAGAGACAGAGAGATAATGAGAGGGAAAGAAAGAGAGAGAGAGCGCTAGGTCTCTTCATACCATGGGAAGGGCACTAATCCCATTATGGAGGTTCCAACCCTATCATCTCATTCAAATCTAATTACCTGCCAAAGATTCTAACTCCAAATACTATCACATTGAAGATTAAACCTTTAACATGTATATTTTGAGGGAGCACAAACTATTATGAATTTGAAGATTCACATCTACAGTAGGCATGAATCTTCAAATTTGAGATAATTAAGTCCAAATCAGGGTAGAAACATGCAGACTCACTGTAATGATACTAGAGGAAATGCAAACAAAGAGAAAATTGTAGATGCAGCCAGCAAGAAAAAGATGGATTAGTTACAATATAATGCAACTATATTGATAGCAAATTTTTAAGCAGAAACAATAAATGCCAGAAACAATCAAATAATATATTCAAATGACATTCAAGCAAAGGTTTCAGGCAGATATGTGAGTTAGCTATTTGAATTTCAGGAGGAACAGTGGGAGAATATTCAGAGTCAAGGCAATGTTAGTACAAAGTCTTTAAGAGCAGAATATGACTTTTTGCTCATGGAGAAGGCCAGTGTTGCTACAATAAACTGAGAAAAAGGAGAGAAGAAACAAATTAGATCAAAGAAGAACAGGGGCCAATTTATGTGGGGCCTTATGACTATAAGTTAGAACATTCAATTCACTTTTAGTGAAGTGAAAAGCATTGCAGGGTTTTGAAAAAATAAGTGACATGATCTGATTACAATGAGTTTTCAAAACAATCTGTTAGGGAGCAAGGGTAATGTTAATAGAACCAAGTTAATATGCTCACTGCTCAGTAACATACCAATACACTGAGACAGTAGAGTTTGCATCAGAGAAAGAGTTTAACCATTGGTGGATGCTGAGTGAGGGGATGGGAGGAGGCCCTAAAATCCATCTCCCTGAGGAGATCTGGGACGGAATTTTTAAGGGGATTGTGGAGGGCAGTGGGATGAAAAATTGGAATTTTTGTTGATTGGTCAGGATGGGGGCATAAAATAATCAGAATTTGGAAACTGCATTATTTGGTGAATCAGCTCCTTATAAGGTCCTTCAGACCAGCTAGTGTTTCATGGTATGCAGCTAGTAGTTTCATGGTATGCAGGACTTGAAAAATATCTCAAAGGGAAAGCATAACCTTTCATAATCTTAAAATTGCTATTTAGAGAGCTGTTAAGAGGAACTATAATGTTAAGACAGAGTCTGCATGATTCTAAGGTAATAGGCATCAAACAGCTCTAAGAGCATGAGTCCAAGTATTAGCTAACTTAATGCTTAATGCTGGATGTGCTGCAAGCTTGATTTATTTTTATTTCTCCCCTTTCTTCTTCCCTGATTAATTTTACAATGTCTGTAGAGATGTTTACATTATAATTAGGGAGTCCAGCTAAGAGGCTAACAGTAATCTGGGCTTGGAACCTGGTGCTATAACAGGACAAGTGATAAAAGATATTTTGATTCTGGGACTATTTTGAAAGTAAAGTCAATATAATTTTCTGATTGATTAGATTTAGAATGTGGAAAAAAAGAGATAAATCAAGGAAAATTGAATGATTGTTGCCTTCAGAAGTTTGGAGTATAAATTGTTTTCAACTGTGATGAAGGCTACAAGTGAAGCTAGTTTTGGAAAGGGGATACTTTTTGGTTTTAAACATCTCATGTTTTATAAGACAAAGTTTGAATAGAATGAGGTTGCTAGGACTGGTATTCTTCACTGACTTTTTTTAGTATCACTTAACCCTGCCCTCACCTTTGTAAATAAAACCTACATTAAAATCCACCAATTACCTTGAGATTTGTGTTTCCTGCTAGGACAATGAATAATTGATTAACAAATACAAACCCTTTCACTTTCTTGGATCCTTAATGCCAAAATTTTTTTAAATGGCATAAATGGATTTTCAGAATTAAAAAAAAATCACTAGATTTAATTAGTGGTATGCTATTGGAGTTTCATGTGTTTCATCCATGTAACAATCTACTATTTTAGGAATAACTATGGATAAACCATGTGAGTATTTGAGGATTTTTGCTTTGTTTTGCTTTGCTTTGATTTTTTCCCAAGTTGAAATTCAACAATGGTATTTCCCCATAGGATCTAGTAATGTTATTGATCACATTCTTATACAGAGAGAAAAGGCTAATGTACATAAGAGTATGTCCAAAGTTATAGTTTACTGACAAACAAAGATTTTCATAATGTGAAACATTGCAGGACATTTTGTGAAAATGGATTTTCTGATGTAGAACTGGTCAATGAGCTCTATGAAACAGAGAAATAAAACATGCTTAAAGTTAATGGATGTCCAGGCTCTCCTGAAAGAGAAAGTATAGCATTTATCTTATTTTTAAAGTTTCAGCTGTGAATTATACACATCTTTGATCTCATATCTCTCTTCCCCTGCCTGTGGGAAGATGTACTATGGGGAAAGGAGAGAGCTTCGCAATAACACTATTCTCCAAAACAGATGCAGCTCATGTTTTAACACCTATTCAAACACTGCCCTTTGTAGGTTTCATCCTCAATAAAACATTTGCACTCTAAAACTCAGAATGAATTAAAGAGAGAGAGAAACAAACGCCATACATTTTAGAACTACGTTTATATTGAAATTTAAACACTCAAGTGAAAGAGATTTACATAAAAGAATATGACCTACATGATATAATGTACATGAGTGAAAATTGCTTCTCAGTTCTTCATAAAATTTTAGCTTCACTGGCAGGTACAACATAAAAACAATATGCATGCTCTGCTTTCATTTAGATTTTCACTCTCCCATGTCACATTGAATTATATATTTATTTAATATTTTACCACAGCAATAATCACTTCAAAGTATATTAGTGCTGTGCCCTTCTGTGATATATATAAAAAAATACATGCCAGAGCATGACATTTTTGCTTTAATCCTTGGTCTAACATAGCCTTACATAATGGTTTTTTCTCCATTTATACAAAAAATATAAAATAGTGGTTTCATATACCATATGCTCATACATTCACACCCCATCACATCACACTACATAACAGCTGCTATTTATATAGGCTAAGTCAACTAAATTTTATCAAATATTTCTGATACTGTAAGAATTGGAAACTAGTGTCTTCACTTAATATATATTTAATTCTAATATATGAGCTCATAAGTATTTATTAAACACCTAATACATGCCAGACAATGTAGGGTAAAGAAAATGAATACATTTTCCACAGTATATTGGGACAGAACAATTAATAAATTATGAATAAAAAATTGCCGTATAATATGTGAACTGTTAACGTAGATGGAGAAAGATTGGAACTTGTGGCAATAGCAATGCCTGCTTCACCAAACTCGAAAGTTCAAAGCAAGTTCAAAGCAAGCTTCCTGAGAATAACGATTTGCTATTATTTGCTGAACTTTCACAAAATAAATACACTTAAGGTACTTTGGAATACACAAAAAAAAAAACATTTTCTATGCAAGAACATATTTCCCAGTTTTTTATATTTTAACAATTTATTAGAATTTTTTTTAAAAAAAATACCCTTTCTTGAATATGACAACCCTAGAGTCAATGTCCACAATTATTTTCACTGATTTATAAAATAAACTTTTATTTTTACAATACTTCAATAATGAGATACAATTTTCATGACTGACAAGGAGATGTAGGGCTACATGTAATATTGTGATATTGAAACTAGGTACTTCCAGCTAGGATTCTTGTAAGAGGCTACTAGAATAATGAAGGTGGGAAAAACAAAAACCCCTAAACTAGGGCAGTAAGCACACATGTTGAGCTTGGCTAAAGTTGTCAGGATTTGCTATATGGAGGGGTGAGGGGGTATGAGGAGAAAGCCCTGGAGTGACCCAGGATTCTGACTTGGCACGGTAGGTATGGTCCTGACAAATGCAGATGGAAGAGCAGTGTTGGGCATATTGAAGTGAAGGCACATTGGAATATCTAAATATTGTGTATAATCTAAAGCTCAGAAAGATCAGAGATTGAGAAGTACTTAAAAGTCATATGCAGATAATAATGATGATAATTAAAATAATGAATATAGACGTGAACATCTAAATGGAATACATAGAAGCAATTCTAAAAGACAAAGAAGGAATCCAAAGTAATAGCAACAGTTAAAGAGTAGGAGAATGAAGGAATATCTTCACAGTGGGAGTGGGAAGGGGACAGAGGAAAATATTACAGAGTATTATGCAAAACATGGTGTATCAGTTTGTTTTCACACTGCTAACAAATACATCCCCAAGACTGGGTAATTTATAAAGGAAAGAAGTGTAATGGACTCACATTTCCACAAGGATGGCAAGGCCTCATAATAATGTAGAGGCACAAATGATGAGCAAAGTCACATCTTAGATGGAGGCAGGCAAGAAATCTTGTATAGGATAACTCTCTTTTATAAAACCATCAGCTCTTATGAGACTTATTCACTATCACATGAAGAGCACAGGAAAGACCTGCCCCCATGATTCAATTATCTCCCACTAGGTCTCTCCCACAACATGTGGGGTTATTACAATTCAAGGTGAGATTTGGGTGGGGACACAGTCAAACAATATCATTTTGCCCCTGGCCTCTCCCAAATCTCATGTCCTCACATTTCAAAACCAATCATACCTTCCCAACAGTCCCACAAAGTCTTAACTCATTTCAGCATTAACTCAGATCCACAGTCCAATGACTCACGCGAGGCAAGGTAAGTTCCTTCTGCCTATGAGCCTGCAAAATCAAAAGCAAGTTAGTATTTACCCAATGCCTACACCCCTACATACAATGAGGGTATAGGTATTGGTTAAATACACCTATTCCAACTGGGAGAAATTGGCCAAAAGAGAGGGTTACAGGTCCACTGCAAGTCCAAAATCCAATAGGGCTGTCATTAAAAGTTAAAGTTCCAAAATGATCTCATTTGGCTTGATGGCTCACAACCAGGTCACACTGATGCAAGAGGTGGACTCCCACAGCTTTGGGCAGCTCAGCCACTGTGCCTTTACAGGGTACAGCCCCCATCCTGGCTGCTTTCATGGGCTGGTATTTTCCAGGTGCTTGGTATGAGCTGTTGGTGGAGCTACTATTCTGGGCGTCTGGAGGATGGTGGCCCTTTTCTCACAGCTCCACTAGGCAGTTTCCCATTGGGGACTCTGTGTAGTGCTCCCACCCTACATTTCCCTCTGCAATGCCCTAGTTAAAGCTCTCTGTGAGGGCTCCACCCCTGCCACAAACTTCTGCCTGGATATCCAGATTTTTTTCAATATATCCTCTGAAATATAGACAGAGGTTCCAAAACATCAGTTTTTGACTTCTTTCCACCTGAAGGCCCATTACCAAGTGGAAGCTGCCAAGGCTTGGGGCTTGCACTGCTGAAGCCATGGTCTGAGCTGTACCTTGGCCCCTTTCAGCCATGGCTGGAGCAGCTGGGATGCAAGGCGCTAAGTCCCTTAGGCTGCACACAGCAGGGTCCCCCCAGACCTGGCCCAGGAAACCGGTTTTTCCTCCTAGGCCTCAGGGTCTGTGATGGGAGGGCTGGCCACAAAGGTCTCTGATATGCCCTAGAGACATTTTCTCCATTGTTTTGGTGATTAACATTTGGTGCCTCATTACTTATGCAAATTTCTGCAGGAGGCTGGATTTTTTTTCCCTAGAAAATGGGTTTTTCTTTTTTTGCATTGTAAAGCTGCCACTTTTCCAAACTTCTATGCTCTGCTTCCTCTTGAATGTTTTGCTACTTAGAAATTTCTTCTACCAGGTACCCTGAATCATCTCTCTCAAGTTCAAAGTTCCACAGATCTCTAGGGCAGGGGAAAATTGCTGCCAATCTATTTGCATAGCAAGAGTGACCTTTACTCAATATCCCAACAAATTACCCATCTCCATCTGAGACCACCTCAGCCTAGATTTTATTGTCCATATCAGTAACAGCAGTTTGGGCAAAGCCATTCAACAAATCTCTAGGAAGTTGCCAGCTTTCCCACATCCTCCTGTCTTCTGAGCCCTCCAAGTCCTTAGGAAGTTACAAGCTGTTCCACATTTTCCTGTCTTCTATTTAGCCCTACAAACTGTTCCAATCTCTGCCTGTTACCCCCTTCCAAAGTTGCTTCCACATTTTCAGGTATATTTACAGCAGCACACCGTTACCCAGTACCAATTTACTGTATTATTCTGTTCTAATGTTGCTAATAAAGACATATCTGAGACTGGGTAATTTATAAAGGGAAGAGGTTTAACTGACTCACAGTTCCACATGGCTGGGGAGGTCTCACAGTCATGTAGGAAGGTGAATGAGGAGCAAAGTCACATCTTTCATGGTGGCAGGAAAGACTGCTTGTGTAGTGGAACTCCCCTTTATAAAACCATCATATTTTATGAAACTTATTCACTATTACAAGAACAATATGGAAAAGAATCACCCCCTTGATTCAATTACCTCCCACCAGGTCCCTCCCACAACACATGGGGATTATAACAATTCAAGGTGAGATTTGCCTGGTGACACGGTCAAACCATATTACATGGAGAAAATATTGCCATGGAATTCAAATTAATAGATAGCTGTGAGAAGAAAATCAGCAGTATCCATCACAGCAGAGATACCCACCAATGTTAAGCACTAAAACAGGACTATCAACTTCCATTTACTGTTGAGGAAAACAAAAAAAAAAAAAAAGAAAATTTGGATTATGATACTGTGAATAGTGCTCCAATTAACGTACATGTACATGTGTATAAATGTTCCCTTTTCTCCACAACCTAGTCAGTATCTGTTATTCTTTTACTTTTTAATAGTAATCATTCCAATTGGTGTTAGATGGTATCTCATTGTCATTTTAAATTGCATTTCTCTAATGATCTGTGATGTTGAGCTTTATTTCATATGATTGTTGGTTGCATGTACGTCTTCTTTTGCAAAGTGTCTGTTAATGTCTTTTTCCCACTTTTTCATTTCTTTTTTGTAAATTTGTTTAAGTCCCTTATAGATGTTGGATATTAGATCTTTATAGGATGCACATTGCATAAAATTTTATCCCATCCGATAGGTTGTCTGTTTATCGAAGCACTATTCATAATAGTAAAGACATGGAATCAACCTAAATGTCCATCAATGATAGACTGGATAAAGAAATGTGCTATGTATACACTATAGAATACTATACAGCTATAAAAAATAATGAGATAATGTCCTTTGCAGGAATATGGATGGAGCTGGAGGCCATTTTCCTTAGCAAACTTATACTAGAACAGAAAATGGAATATTGCATGCACACTAATAAATGGGAGCTAAATGATGAGAACACATGGTTGCATAGAGAGGAACAACACACACTGGGGCCTTTCAGAGGGTGATGAGTGGGAGGAGGGAGAGGATCAGGAAAAATAACTAATTTGAAGTAGACTTAATAACTGGGTGATAAAATAATCTGTACAACTCACCCCCATGACGCTAGTTTACCTGTGTAACAAACCTGTACTTGTGACCCTGAACTTAAAATAAGTTCAAAAAAAGAAAGAAAAGAAAAAAAAAAAGGAAAAAAAGCGTTGTACCAAATGACACAAAATGAAGCTATCAGATACTTAACAATGTATTAAGGATGGTATAGGTGGTGAATAGAATAGTTAATTTTATTAATTAATTCTGCCTACTTTTAGTGATTAATAAGTGAACAGCTATAATTAACAGGATTTCTTCTAGAGAGAATAAATAACTTCTGATAAATCATAAGATAATTTAAGAATTAAAGAAAACATTGATAATTTGCCATAAAATTCTGAAGTATTGGCATGCTTCAGTGTACTTCTTGGGTGTTTTTCCATCCTTTGTTTTTCTGAAAATGAGATGAGTAGACTAGCTCTCACACTTTACAACTTGTCTGAGAAAATGTCTTCAAATCTAAACATCTGAAAGAGGAAGTTTCAGAAATACATCTTTTCAGGGAAGGAAAAATCCCGTTGTTTATTTTCAGTGATCCTTTTCGACAGCGCAACACCTAAAATTGTTTCCAAAATGTTTTGGTCCTCTTTCCTGTTTTTGTGTATCAGAAGAATTATCTTTCCAAGCGGATTATTTAAAAGAGTTAATGTAAGAACAAAATAGAATATGTGCAGAAAGGCTAGCTCTGTGTAATATAGTGAAAGAGCAGGCTCCAGATAAAGCTGAGATTTTTCCATTCGATTTTTGAACATAAAATTCAGTCCTTGAATAAAATGTTATTTGTTTCTTTAAATGATATGGTTCCAGATGCCTTAATTGCTTTTCCAATTTAGTTTGTTTTAACAATATATAGAATTACTAGTTTAATAGCAATGAATATTAATATCCCTAAATGCTAGAATTTAAAAAGCATAGACATTTGTGATGCCATAATTTCCTTCTAATAACTTGCATTAATGTATTTACATAAGAAACACATTTCACAAATGAACAAGAAAATTAACATTTTTCCAACCCCCAAACTTGATTTTTTGGAAGTGTATGAAGAGACGTGAAGGAGTATTGTTGTTAATATGATATCAAGTAACCAGTGTAAGCTACAGGAAGTAAAAAGCAGAGGGTAAAAAATGAGATGTAAAACTTCATTAATTATTCAGAAACTTTTTTATATACTTTGGCTGTTTGTTTCCTCCAGATCTCATGTTGAAATGTGATCCTCAATATTGGAAGTGGGACCTGGTGGGAGGTGTTTAGATCATGGGGATGGATCCCTCATAAATATCTTGGTGCCATACTCATAATAAGGAGTGAGTTTTTGCTCTGTGAAGTAACACAAGATCTGGTTGTTAAAAAGAATGTGGCATCTCCTCTTCTCATTCTCTTGCTCTCTTTCTCAACATGTGACCTGCCTTCCCTTTGTCTTTCCCCATGAGTAAAAGCTTCCTGAGGCCTCACCAGAAGCCAAGCAGATGCTGATGCCATGCTTACACAGCCTGCAGCTTATATAGCTTATACCATCCTGCATTGAACACACAAGTAAACAAAGATGAATACAATACGATTTATGCTTACCCTACAGTACAGAGAAACAGAACAATAAAAAAAAATGAAGACACTAAGATGTTAATTGAGTTGTGATAGAACGGATGATGCAAATCAGAGACATAAATTCCCTGGAGAGAATGTGTCCAGAAGCACTTCATAATAAAGAATGTCTTTCTTGGTCCAGTTATTCAAGAGACTTATCCCTTCCTCAAGTACTGGCACAATACTCTCTTCTTCACAACTAACTGAGCTTCCTATTTTAACATAGTAACTCAGAACAGTAACTTAGAATAGTTATGGTATTCTTAGAAGACTGTTTCATATAACCTGGTGAATCTTGAAAAAAAGATCTGTTTACAGTAAGTAGTATGGTGAGATCAGGAAATAGATACTCCATTTAGCCTGTTGTGGAACTTTTATAAGAGTATATCCATCACTACTATTGGTAGTAGTAGTAATAGTCACATTACTATTATTATCCAGAATTAGAATTTTCTAAGGATAGAGTTAAGCTCCTGTTTCTTAAATCACTGTAGAGTAATTTATTTTTACAAGGGAAATAATTGCCAATTTTTTTTATTGTGGTCAGAAATATGAAAATTATGTTGAAATAGGAAAAGGATGATCCACAAAGCTAACTCAACAGGATAAACAAGAACCAGTCTAAATGGATCAGGTACTAAGACAATATTGAGTCCATAAGATAATACATACAGATTGTCCAAGCCAAGATTTTAATATCTGAGATCAGTGTTAGGGGCCAGAGGGAAATCACTCCAGCTCAGAATCACAGGCTCAAAAGATGGCAAGTTCATTAAAGGAGAGAAAATTTCTCAGTGATTTGGCCCCTAACATTAAAACAAAGATTCAGTGTTAGGAAAAAAAGCGTTCACCTAACAATGAGATCTTGACAGATCTTGTTCCTGAAACCAAATCAGAAAACTGCTAGACATATTATTTCATAAAGTAGTTAGAAATTACTACACAAATTTCCATTTTTAAACATATAAAAATAAAAATTTTGTATTACAGACCTAGATATTTGCTTTCATTTCAGTAATCCAGCATTTTGATTATTCATCCTTAGTGTTAATGTTTGATAATGTTTAACCTTGGAAAGTATCTTAGAGATTATTTAGATCCATTCCCTTATTTTACTCATGATAAAACTTAGATCCAGAGTAGTAAAGTGACATTACGGGGGACAAAAATATAGTTGGTGGTAAAACAAGAATTAAACTCTTTATATCCTAACTTCCAGTACGGTGTATTTTTCCAACATGCCACTCTACACATGGGTGTGAGAGTATGTGAACACAAGCACAGTACCTACAGAAATACACGAATAGCCCTGCACTAAGAAGTAATTATAACGATGATTAAAACTTTTATTTAATTAATTTGTGTAAAAACATATTAATGTGTCATTTCATATTTGTATATACCACAAAACCCTCGGAAAATATGTATGCAAAAATGTACATTCCAGAAATTATAATTTTACTGAATTCCATTTTAAATATTACTCTACACTATATATATGCTTTAGGCGGAGAAACTTTCCCTTGAGAAATTCCCTAAAACACCAAATAATTTTTAGATGGTAGAAAAGTTTTTTTTAAAGAATAAAAAATGATGGTGAAGAGAAATGTCAGGTTTCAAGATGTCAAAGGAAGCATTGTGTTGCTCAAGTGTTCCGAGTTTGAAGGGGAGAAATGAATAAGCACAGAGGCATTACAAACGAACCTCTTTGCTTGCTGTCATCTTGCACCTTCATTAAGATATGCCCCCTACACACACAGCCATCAGCTGCAAGCAGCTCTCATGAATGCAGACAAAGAGGGCAAAAAGATCATCAGTGCAGACCTGCTCCACCCTGACAGGTGACTGTAAGTGGCACTTCTACTGCTGTTACTAATTTATTAAGTATTCCAAAGTTAGAATTTAATCGGAATATTTTTGTCATGTTATCCATCACACACGTAGAAGAGATGGAATTTTCTTAAACAGCCATGCAGCACAATGCCTTAGGCAGGCTTTTAGTCATTTCAGTTTGTCACAATGGACTAGTTCCATTTTAATGATTTAGTTAATTGTGTGACAAGCTATGAAAAATGGGAGTGACCCAATGCCTCATCCAAAGAATATGCCAAGGAATGAGATCTCATGGCAAGTGACTGAGAACTACTCACACCTGCAAATGACAAACAAACCAAAAATTCCAACCTTTTCCTTCTTCCTTTTGAATTTCAGATTTCATATGTTAAGCAAAAGTCAAGTTAGAGAATAGCAGTTCATTTATTTGAAGACAAGATGAACATAAAAAAGTCACATTAGCAGTTTTAATGATCAAGTTAAATAAGATACAATTTAGGTGAAAAGATAATTGTGTTGAAAATATAATGATCCATTTGACAGTGGAAGAATAAAAAACACAGAGAATTTCAAATACAACCTCCCTATCTAGAAGTTTCATTTAGTATTTCTTACAAGAGAACATACGTATTTAGTAGTACTGTTAGTTTATGACTCATCCTATTATTTGATTAAGTAGCATTATATTATCTATATATGAAATCAGAGATAAGGATCATTTATAAACATTATTCATCACAGAAACATGAAGGAAAATCACAATAAGAGTGTCTTGTCTCTGCTTTGATTTTGTGCAAGAATGTATTGGTATTAACACAATCTGAGACCATCCTGATAATCTCTTCTAAAAAAGTATTAAAATTTTTACTATATCTTGACAGAAAAGTAACAAAAAATGAAAGAATGCAATAAATAACTCAAAAATAAAGTTAATAACACATCTTTAATAAAAAGACAATCAAATAAAAATATCATAACCTCTATGATATCTGAATCAGAAGATCTGGTTTCAAGTAACTGAGTAAAAAAGTTGGAATAATCTCTCTGAATTGTGGTTTCTGCAACTGTCAAGTTTGACTAATATTTATCTTACGTGATTGTGAAGAGAAAATGTTCATTCATATTAAAGTAATAATTCAGGTTTATATTAGGAAGTTAAGAAAGCTAAAGGGTAATCTCTCTGGCACATGAAAGAAATCAATAGGCAATAGAAACCTTAAATATACTGCAACCCATTCCAGGTAGGAATCACTAACTAAAGTGTCCATTTCACAATACTTTGAGGGTACTATTGCACCATTCAGAAAAAAATATATATATATGTAACAGCATCCATCTTATCAGACCTCAAAGTATTATATGTTCTAAATAAAAAACAAATCGTGAGATCCAATACTGAACAGGCAGATAAATGGAGTGGATGAAGCATCCCATCTTTTGTTTCTCTATTTTATAATGCTTAGACATTCCATGCTCCTAGCACTCTGTCACCATGCTCTAAAGAATTTTTAGTGGAATAAATGTGCATCAAAATTGAATGCTGAAATATAGCCAATGACCTGGTCATAACAAACCAAACACAGCAATTCTATGACTAGCAACATGTCATCAGTTTACAGTGTATATTATACTCATTGTGTTGTCTAAATGAATTTCTGAAACACAAAGTGGGCAGTATGCATGCTAACACTTTTTAACCAGATGATTTTTATGAAAATGAGAATAGATGATGACAATCATTTATAGTTAATTTAGTGTGTGTCTTCATAAAATTTGTAAAATTTTATATGCAATTTTTTTCTCTTAATAAAAACATGAAAATCACTATAAAAGAAAGGGTTTTCATTTAAGTAATGTGAGATTTGACTAAAAAGTGTTTTAAGCTATACTGAAAAAATGAACTTTAAAAAATTAGATGTATAGGTATCATTTATAATTTTAGAGTTTACATGGTACTTCTAGAACAAATTTATCTATATATACATACAATTAATTAATTCATCAGAATACCCATATCTGCATAGAGAATTAGTTTTCCTGAGTACCTACAAAGTCTGCAATTCTACTGTTAAAATTATATTGAAATGCAATTCATTAATTACTTTAATATTGCATCATTCTCCTTAGAATCTGTTTACAGCTGACTTTTCTTCCAAATTAATTCAAATGGCCAATGTGATCCATTAATTATTATCAATCAATCAACTTACTGTATATCCATATCCTTCCAGATGTGCTTGTTTATGCCTCATTTATATCCACTGACCAGGAATCGTGTTTATGTACCAACTGGAGCATTACCATATAATTATTAATGATATCCCTGCTTACAATTGCTTAAACCTTGATACCTTTTGAAGGTTTCCATCACTTTTAATCCTAAAATTATGGAATTTTAAAAGAGAGTTTTCTCTAGAGAAGATTTTACATTTAAATTTACTAATTTAAGTTAAGATCAGTAGGCTACTGAGTAAGACATCTCCTTTACCATTTGTTTCTGGGAACCATATCTAAACTGTTCCCATAAGGTACTCAGTTGACCTATAAGCATCCCTTAAATGAAAGATCAGGTTAGTTGACCTCCAAGACTCAGGTCAAGATATTTGATACACAGCCTGAGAACAATCACTGAAAATTACTGGCCCAGAAACCCCTTCCCAAACTCTAAAAATGTTGACACCTACTTTATTTCTCATCTCTCCTCTGATCCTTGTGATTACAAACACTGACAAGGTGTTTGAAATCGCCAAACACCCAGAGATGGTTTCTCACTTAATATCTCTGATGATATGGAGGATCTAATTCTTCCCCTAAGTGACACAGCATCAAGGAGAGAAAGATGGGAAAAGAGAGGGGCATAGGCCTTGGCCAACATCCTATTTCGCCACTCTCATATTTTTCTTTTAACTGATGTCTGCACATAATGTCTCAAATTTTCAGCCTCACAAAACAAAGGGAAAATGAAAACTAAAAAGAATTATTTGAATTTTCATAATCTGAACACAGCTAGTATATGAAATCGGATATGCAGACTGTAAAAAAAAGTTCTAGCACAGAACATAAATTCTATTTTTCTGTGACAATAGGAAAAATCTGAAAACTATTAACAAGTTATTAATAGAAAACAAGCAAGCTGTGAATGCCATCTTTAGCAACTTAACCTTTTTCATATCATTGCATGGACCCTTAAATATTTTTTGTGTCCTCCCTGCCCTCAGTTCTTATTTCTTTCCTCTTGCTGTAAGCCTCTTCTCCTTATACTTTTACCTAGAGATATGCATACATAAAATTCCCCCATCCCCACTACCTCTCTCACATCACAGCCACTCTTTCTAACCACTTAGAGCTGATTTGTTGGCAGTATCCAACTCTTCTTAATTCACGTCTGTGAATGAGTGACCCCACCCTATCCTTATTCCATAAATACTAATTTCTCTCTTTCTTATAATTTCAGAATCTGTGCTTCTACTGTGCTAATGCGTCAAATAAGGTGAGTTTTTCTCTAAAATATTTACAGAAATATTTAGACTATTTCTCCCAAATATAGATCAATATTATCTCAGTTTTTTGTGTGTGTGCACATCGTAGCCACCATCACCAACCAATGTGTGGTTGTTCCTTGCCTTCAAAAAGTTTGTTTTTATCTCTTCAAAGCTTTAAATATTTACTAGAAAATCTTAGGCTATCTCAAAAGTGTCTCTTCCTATATATTTATATTTTAAAATATAGAAAGAAACTGTGTAACTGTTTTCTAGTTTACAATGTACCAAAGTATTGAGAAACATTAATGGGAAGTGACAGTAGTTGTTAAAAACAGTTCTTGTAAGTAAAATTTTGAAAAACTAGAGTGAGAGAGAGAGAGAGAGAGACAGAAAGAGAGAGAGAGAGAGAGAGAGATCTTAAATTAGGAACCCAGTCCCACTGCTTCTGTAACCCACTACCATCCTTTTACCTTCACATCTCTTTCCCTTATTCTGCTAGCATTCCCCTAGATCAGGCTGCCACTTGCAGATTAGGAATAAATTAGTTCTTCTCTAAAGTCTTAGTGATTATATCGATTAAAGATGAGGACTGGGTAGTACTGAATAAGGAATTACTAAACTCTCTTTCCAGGAAGTCAGCAGAGGGAATATTTTTCCAGAATCCTCAGCTGGTCTTTCTAATGCATAATTCCACAGAAATACTACAATACATACTGGATGGCCCAAGCATTTTCATTTATATAGATCTGTATCCTTCAGTTGTATAAAGTGGAAACATATTCAGACTGCCCTGAGATCCAGTCTCCATGTTTTGCCTCTGGATTCCAAACAACCAACATCAAAATGACTTTTGAAAATCCAATTCGTTGGCAAATTTGGGATTGTTTGGACCTGTATTCATTACACGATTACCAAGAAGACTAATGAAGTAGCATATTTGGAAGAACTTTGAGAACCGACTTATGAAAGCATTACATATGTGCAAAGTATTGTAAAGAGGCAATGGAGGAAAATGTATTGGCTGAGGAAACAATTGGCAACAGGGACAAGGCAACATTTCTAGCAGCTGGACAGAAAATGTGAAGCAATACTGAGCCAGGTGAATGGAAAAAGGATTTAGTTTTACTGGAGGAGGATGACAAGCGCCAGCAACGTGTAAAGAAGTGGAAAGCAGACTTGACTGTTTGGAGAACATTCTTGGAGAGTATCTGATGAGAATTCTAGATTGTCAACGGGACACTCACCTTAAGTTTTCCAGGTGCCAACTCCTTGCCATGGAATTTCAATAGACATGTGTTTTTAAGGGTGTGCAGGTAGATATTTGTGTTCATATGCATGTGTATAATCTTCTATAAAAGCTAAATTAAGAATTATTAAAATATCCGCAAAAGACACACCATTCAAAAAGACTGCTCAGAGAGCCAAAGTATATTACCCTAAATAAAATTGAAAATTTTGATTAATTTAAAATAAATTTCCTTTCTAATTAAATTTATATTAATAAGTGGGCTTTTTTTCTTAGAGATTTTTCGAAGTTTTAATTTATTTAACACCGGTAACATTAAGTGCTAATTGAAGTTTTATCTGCACCTGTGCTACCTTACATTTAATTAATAGTGATGTATCAACTACCACAATACTCAAAGTATCAAAAGAGAATATTGTCAGTAGGTATAGATGAGAAGAGTTTTCTAAGGGGTTATAAAATACTATGTAAATGTGACTTTTTGGTTGAAGTGGAATGGTGAGAAAATATATTTATTTGTTAATTTAATTTGTTTGTGTATTAGGAAATACACTCGCGGAACTGAAGCACTCCATTCAATATTGTCACATTGAAAATATTAGTTCCAATATTTAAGGCAGTAGGGAATGGAAAGATTTCTCCTTGGGATCACTATCCTGTTGCACTCTTCTGCAGGGTGGCACAGCGGCCATCCTAAAATGACCATAAAATGGGAATTTCCTTTGTTTCTGTTCTGTGCTAGATGCCATCCCTTGATTTCATATTTCCTCTGTTTTAATTGTTCCCCTCATACTGGCGAAACAAAACTTTTATGACTTCCTAAATATTTAAATTTTAAGAGTTTTCATTCATGAAAATGACTTCTCACCATCACTCTTGGTTTCATTTCTTCTAGATTTCCATATTATATCTCATAAGCGTAATGCTAGTCTAATCCCCAAATCTTTGCCTGCCCCATTTTTGTGCTCTGGAAATGTTTGGCATCTTCTATTTGTTGCTGGGATTCTTAATTTTAATAAAGTAAGTATTGTAGTGGGTGTTTTAAAATTTCCTTATGTTGTTTGTAATGTGTTTCCTTTCGATGTGTAAACTGCTGTACTACCAATACCATTTTAATCATTTTAAATGTACAGTTCAATGCTGTTAAATATATTTACGTTGTATAAGTATCACCATCATCCATCTCCAGAACTTTTATCATCATCCCAAACTGAAACTCTGTACCTATGAAACAATAATTCCACATTTCCTCCTCCCCGAATCCCTAATAATCACTATTCTAATTTTCTACAAATTTGACATTCTAGGTACCTCATATAAGTAGACTAATACAATTACACTTATCTTTATTCCACATATCCATTTATCTGTCCAAAGGCTTGTCAATTTTGATTTATTTCGCTTAGCATAATGTTTTCAATATTCATTCACGTTGTGGCGTGAATCACGATTTCATTCTTTTTGAAGATGAATAATATTATATTGTAATCTGTACACCACACTTTGTTTATCTATTTATCAATGGACCTTTGGGGTTTTTTTTTTTCACCTTTTAGCTGTTGTGAATAAGTTTCTATGAACATGAACTATGAACATAAACAACATATATTTTGGAGTCTCTGTTTTAAATTCTTTTGGTATATACCCAAAAGTGGAGTTTATGAATTACAGGGCATTTCTACATTTAATTGTTTGTGGAGTCTCCATACTCTTTTCCTTGGTGGCTACACCACTTTACTAAATTTAAATTTATGCTGTTTCAAGCCATTAAGTGTGTTAATTTGTTGTGCAATAATAGAAAATTAATACACTATCCTCACTACCAAGTGTCAGCATCTAGAGAATTTTTTGTTATTAGAGGTGGTGGTTGGGGGATGTTAACCAAACATTAGAGGACAATTAATTATTCCATTTCTGGAGAGCAAAAAGTTTGATAAATGAGTAGATAAAACAGACCAATTTCTTTATTTCTCCCACTTTTAGTTTGATTTTTCTCCACATTCAGACATGCCACATACTGCTTTTTCATTCCACTTCTCCAAAGAATACAACTTCAGTCTTTTTCCTTGGTAGGAGTAGTTGTATTTAGTGGAATATATATATACACACATATATGGTGCTAATTGCAAAAGTATGAAAATAATTTTTAAAAATCTAATGGATTCCCAGCACTTTGGAAGGCCAAAGCAAGTGGATCTTCTAAGGTCAGCAGTTCGAGACCAGCCTGGCCAACATGGTGAAACCTCATCTCTACTAAAAACACAAAAATTAGCTGGGTGTGGTAGTGGGCATCTGTTATCCCAGCTACTCGGGAGGCTGAGGCAGGAGAATCGTTTGAACCCCGGAGGCAGAGGTTGCAGTAAGCAGAGATCATACCACTTCACTCTAGCCTGGGACACAGAGCGAGACTCTGTTTCAAAAAAAAAAAAAAAAAAAAAAAAAAGGTAATGGATGACTAGTGCATATAATTTTATTAATATTATTTCTTTGTTTATGAAACATATTAATCTATTAGCCATCTTATACCCATTTGTTATCTATTTAGTTTTAATAAATATACTTCAAGTTAAAAAAAAAAAAGCTTTTGACAATAATTTATAACTAACTGTAGAGTCTTCCCCCACCCCATCTCTTGGTTTCCTCTCTTCTGAGACAACTACTTCCCTGACTCCTATGTTTATAGTCTCCTTTCTCCTCACAATTTTTATCTTGATAATTTCTTGATTTCTACGTATTTTTTGTTGTTTATAGATATTACAAATATATGCATTTTTAGTACATGTGTATATAAATATTTCTATAGGTTCATAAAATTATGCATTTATATATTTAAATATATGTATGTAATTATAAATGTATCTTTATATTTATATGTTTACCTTACTTATTTAAAGTTTTATATGCTTATATGTGTATGTATATGAATGTACACATGTGTGTATATATATATTATACATCAGAGGTTGGTAAAGTTTTCCTGTAAAAGACTAGATGCAGTTTTGTATGGCTTCTCTTCCAACTACCCTACTCTGCTGTTGCAGGGCCAAAGCAGCCCCACATAATATGTAAACTAACAAGCCTGGCTATTTTCCAATAAATCTGTATTATAAACAGTGAGATGTGTTTTTTTATTATTTAAATGCATGGAAACCACTATTATCTCAGGGTCCAACCATACAAAAACGGATCAATTTGGTCCTTGAGCCACAGTTTACTAACACGTGATATACACATAATCACATGTATATTTTATTTTTTTAAATTATAAGAACTCTTGAGTTCTATATAATCTTTTGGTACTTATCTCTTTCAGCTCATATACTACTAAAATATATCTATATTTATCTGTTATTGTAGTTACTTTATTTTGCTTGCTGCATATTTTATTGAGAGATTATATCAGAGTCCATTTATTCACTCTCCTGTTGATGGACAGTTGAATTCCATGTACCTGACACCTCAAATTCCTGAGCCTCTTTTAGGTTCTGTAGTGACTTTAATTGCTTGTTAACGTTCTGTTCTGGCGTCTAACGTGCCCGTTTTTCTCACATGCTAAGTCTATACACCTGCCGTATTTCGTAGTTCTGTTGACATTACTTATCTGCTGACCTCCTCTTCTATTCTCTTTCTACTTGGTCTTTTAAGATAATTTTAATTCCTTTAACTTCATCTTGAGAAAAGAGGATACAGAGGTAACACATTTGTTCCAACAAGTGTATTGCAATTTACTTGAATCTAGTCTTTATTGATTATTTCAGGAGATGTATTTTAGGAAAGATAAACAATAACCCAGAGGATTCACTTCTGACATGATACAGTGAAGAGATCGACAAATTCTCTCTTCAAAGAGCAACTATAAAACTGGCCCAAACTGGCAAAAACAATCATTTAAGCACTCGGAAAAATCAATCAAAGGTAAACAACAAACTGGGGAGAGTTTATAAATGAAAACTACTAAACTTGGCATAGGAACATCAAGACTCTGAGGTACTCTTCCCTGAGGCTGCCCCCAGTGCCCACCCACTCAGCTCTGTTCATGTGGGAATTTAACCAAAGCAGAGCAGCCCTTGAAAACCAGCAAACCAGCAGCTTCAACCTCATTGCAAGAGGGGGTCTCACTTTATTTGGAGTTTTATCATTTAAAGTGGAAAGCAAACAAGGTGAGCCAGCAATTCAGCTAGCTTTAGGTTGCAGCAGTACGAGGGCAAACAACAGACACAGGAACTATTGAGTAATTTAACTGGGAGTTCCAGAAGGTGAGACAACCATAGCGTACTTGATGGATTTCCTACCTATCTCAGGTTGAACCTAGTATACACAGCGGACATCAGACTAGGTACAATTTACTGACACGTCTCTGGCTAAAGGTGCCCCCATACACATAAGCACAGGGGGTCCAGCGTTAAATAAAAATGATACAGAATCTAAAGTATCCTAACTTTGAATGCACTTTGTAGCTCATTTAAAAAAATTCTTTGTTTGCTTATTTATCTGCCTGAATTAAATCTGTGAAGTGTATTTCCCTTACAATGTACAGACATTAATCTTTGCTCCATTCTTCCCCTCTTGGTTTAAGTTTTAAGCCTGTCTTCATAGGGGCTACCTCTGAGTCTTTCTAGCTTAGTTTTAAGCCAAAGAAAGGTCATAGATTGTGTTCAAACATCTTCAGCAAGTAAGATTCCATATTTCCACCTCTAAGTATTGGAGAAGATTTTGAGAAACTGGAATCCTCATACATTGGTAGTGGAAATGCAAAACTGTGTATCTATTTTGAAAAACAGTTGACAGTTTCTTTTTAAAAAGGTTAAAAATAAACTTAGCATTCAATCCAGCCATTCTACTCTGAGAAATATATCCAGGAGAAATGAAAATGTATGTACAAGCAAAGATGTGTACCTGAATGTTCTTGGCAATATTATTCACAACAACTCAAAACTGGAAACAATTCAAATGTCTACTAAGTGGTGAATAAAACCAGATATGATATGTCCAAAAAATAGGGTACTATTCAGCAATAAAAATAAGTGCAATATAGGTACACTTTACAACAATGGATAAATCCAGAGATAAAATGATATGTAAAATAAGCCAAGTGAAAAAGACTACATGCTACATGATTCAATTTATATTAAACATCCCCAAAAGTCACATTCATATGGAGAGAAAAACAGATCAGTGGTTGCCTGTCTGAGAAGGGTGGAGGAAGCAGTGAGTGGGAGGGAAGTGAAGACTGACTGCAATGGAGTGGAGGGAAATTTGGGGATTGATAAATATTTTGAAAACTGAATGGTGATGATAGTTTCATAGCTCTGTAAGTTTGGTAAAAATATTTGGACTGTACACATATAATAGGTGAATTTTATGATATGTAAATTATAACCTCATTAAAGCTACATAAATAATTGGAAAAGGAGAGCTCAGAGGAGCAGTTTGTATATATAATAATTAACTGGCCAAATTTATCTGGGAAAATTTTTGGAGAGTTAATGGAATCTTATCTGAGAGATACCATCTCTGTAATTTTGGGCAAGTCACTTAATCCCTCTAGCCCCAAATATTCCTATTTACATACAAGTTTCTATATTTCCGAACTTTCAATTTCTTAATCTCTTTCTTTTGCTAAAATTATATAATTTGAATTAGGAATAAATGTTCAGTTGCTAATGTAGAGGCTAGTAGAAGTGTTGAGGGTTTTGAAAATCATGCAGGAAAGAAAGGGTAGAAGTTGACAATATGTAGTACTTCCTACTTAATCAGAATATAACAGTTTACTATGTCATCTTCATTACCAGAAAAGTAATGAAGGATCATAATGATAATATGAAAAATCGAATTCCTTAATTTTTGCTTCTTTTTAAGTATAAAAGACAGATAGTTATGGTAGAATAAAATATCACAATGAAGAAATACTGACATAAAATTGAACTCCTCTGTGTTGCTCAGATGTTAAACTATGTTAGAGAAGGTAATAGGGGCCATTTCCCTCACTGACCTAAGGCAGATTATACTTGTGAAGGAAATATAAGATTTAAGAAAAAAAATTTACACAAATTAGAGTACATTTTATTTCCAGAGAAATATTAAGCTGTGATGTTTAAGAAAAATAATAAAATGGGTTACACTGATATTGTCATACCTGGGAGCACATGGTGGACAAGAAAAAAAGCGAAGATGGAAAAGATCTAGAAGATAGTGTTAGGAAGGGGAAGCTAAGTTTTTGAAACTTGGAGGATGGGTATCTATTTTAATTTTATAATAGCAGTAAAGGAAGTTACAAATTTAAAAATGAATGTGAAACTGGGAGGTTCTTTATTGTCTATGCTGCTTATTTATTAGACAAAATCATGATACATCAATGCATAATCTTTAAAACAAGGGACTACTGAATATTTCAAAACACGTTACATTGAAAGAATTCAACCCAGGAGAGATGATCTTTTAATCATACTATATCTGTAAATATAAAAATAGGAAGACATCTGAGAACAAGGAGGATCAATTACACTATAAGTTATAATATCTTAACTTAGCCCTATTCACCAGTGTTCTGGAAGCTTGAAAGCATTTGTCAGCCATGTTTTCACTTCATTAAAGGCATAAACTCCAATTCCATTTCAGGGCTAATTTCAAGTACCTGTTTCTTCCTGTGAGGAAACAGATTGGTTCTCACGCCTGTGACACATGAGAGCTTAGTCATGCTCGAGGAGTCTGCTTGTGAAGACGGACCCACTCTACTCTTCAATACAGCAGGAGAGGCTTGTGGAATAGAAACACATGGCCTTCCAATGAGCTTTTTCTGATATGTAAACGCTATGCCAGGAAAACCGTACCCAGCTTAGCTACAGATATACAGTGAGTAAACCACACAAATTGGCTTTATTTTGCTCTCCAAAAATACCTCAGGTCCAAGAGGAAAGCCTTCTCTCTCTCTGTCTTTTTTAACTCTCTCGTATCCATGACAAGTAGCATAAACCTAGTCATCAAGCAAAGGACCCTCCTTTCCATACATGTGTGAATGGTGTCAGGTTCTTTTTACAATTGCTGCTGTTAGTTTAAAAGTATTCCAGACTCTTGCCTGAGCATGTACCAGAGCCTCAATCTTCTCTACAGATTGTGCAGCCAGTTCTCCTTTGACAAATGGCATTAGCTTTCTGTTGGTCCTTTGACACAATCTTACTACTGTCACTGGGGAAACTTTCACTACTTCTGGAAGCATCTTTCTGAATATCTCTGCCTCATTGGCTCTCTCTCCCATTTCAAATGTCAAGCAAAAACATTCTATTTCTCATTCCCTGTGCTTCTTGGATTCTTTTTGCTTCTGCTATTCTGTTTTTCTCTATGTATCTATGTAACTTTAACTGTAAGGACTGTGGACACTCAGTTTTTATAGTAAATGCTTTAAATAAATTAATTTTAAAAAAGCAAAATTGTAATTTCAGCCTTCAGCTACTACTTAAACCTTTACGCAGCTAGATGGAAATGTAAAATTCTGGAAACATTTTACTCAAGACTTAAGTGGAAATTCACCTAGCTAAGTAACTAATGTGAGGTTAGTACTTAGGAAAAAAATGAATGTTTAAGTATGCCATAAATAATTGAGATGTCCTTGATCCTTTACAGTGAGATGAGTTTTGTAATGAACGGCAGGGCATGCACAATTGCATACCTGTATACCTCATAAACCTGTACGATTAGTCATTCTAATAACTAGAAGGAAGTCAGACAAGCTTGGAATGTAAGCACCCTGACCACATGTGTGGATGTACTGAAACAATATTTAAATGATTGTACCAAGAGGAACTAAAGATATAATTTATTAGATATAATTATAAGATATAATATATATCATATATTATAATACATAAGATAAGAATAAGATAATATATAAGATATTATAAGATATAATTTATAATTTTCTTCCTGATAAAAATATTTTGCTGTATATGTAAGACATCTTAGATATATGAAGAGACAATATGCATTTAGTGTAGAATATTCTTTTAAATAGAGATTTAAAGAGATGAAACAGCAGTGCAAAAATGTGTGTATTGATAATCCCAGAGACTATCAATGTCCAGCCTTTTTAGAGTCCTTACTCTACGACTTTTGGTACGTCTCTTAAATTACAAATCTCAGTTTTCTCTTCTGCAAAAAAAAAAAAAAGAGAATGGCTTTACATTCCAATTTTATATTTCAAAGTAATGTTAGTTCAGAGAGCAGTTCTCCAGAAGGTAACTACCATTGCAGAGGTATGATATTGCTGCTTTAATTTATTTTTCAAGATATCTCAGTGTTCCTCAACAGACATTCATGTACCTTGCTAATTACTGCTCCACAAACATGTGTTGTATACTTTGACAATTATAAGAGAAGTACAAATATTTACTTATCTCAAATGATATAACCTCAGAGGAGGGTGAAAAGTAAGTTCTGGCATGAAGAATGAGTAGGCGTTGATGGTGGTGAAGAGAGGTAGAAAATTGCTAACAAGACATGGAGTGTAATTCCAATTAAGTACATCAAATGCATTGTTTCTTCTATACTACTGTCCCAAGCATACAAATGCCTTAATCTCTTCCAAAATCATGTATAAATATATTGTAATCTATTACAGGAAGTTTCCTTTCATGGAAATTATTTTTATTTTTTAAATGAAAGTTCACAGACAAGATTCATGATAAAGAGTTAACATTACTGGACACGTTCACTCCTTTACTCAAAGGATGCCTATCATCGCAGTCATTATGAAATGAATAAAAGACTAAATAACACAATCTGCTCATTTTAAACATAAAACGGTTTTAAACTTAAGTAGGTTTACTTGGTTATATGACATTACTAATGAAAACATATCAAAATGCCAAATATCAGTATATACAGAAGATATATCTTTTAACGAAACAGGGAATATCATCATGTTGTCACATTAACCATGATTCAAAGAAGAATACTCGAAATATAGGAAATGCAATAATGACAATCTGTGTATTGCTTTTTGAAGTTCCTCAAATAAATGTTACCAGAGAAAGTTATTTGGGAAACATACGATATTACATTGTATATTTGCCAGTATTTAAGAAAAAAACACATTGAGAATATTTTCTCACTCTTTTAAATTCCAGGGTCCTCACTGCATTCAAAACGTCATTTTCATGGAGTTGCACTTATCTAAATGAAATGCACATTTATTTTAACTAACTATATATTAGCCAGTGCATTTCTTCAAAATAATGCATGTTAATTAACACAAGCATTTCCAATATAGAGATAGCACCAGCACTATTTTTAAAAAGTGTTTTCTATTATAGGTGCAATAATGGTAAAATTTGATATCAGTGAAGAACTTACTGCTTTTAGGAGCCTTTTAAAGCTACATGAATATATTCAATATTAAGCAATCTGCCATTAATGAAGCAATTACTGGGACAGGATTTAACTGGGGTGTAGAGTAAAGCACACTGCTTGCAGAAGAACTTCTAACCAATACGGAAGGCCAGGAAATGAAAACAGGATCTGCTTTGAAAATGACATTTGAACAATGCTTATTGAGTGGCTCTTAGTCAAACTCGGAACACAATTAACTATCATGGTAGAAACTGTGACTGAAGCCTCGACTGGCACCATCTGTGTCCTACATGTGTTTTTATTTGATTAGTATTTTAAGAACTAAGAACGTGGGAAGTGTACAGACTTATTATTTCCTATGTGTTAAAGTAGTTATACAGGAATACAGGACAAGAGCCTGATGATTACTCAAAAATTGAAACACTTCCATAATGCAAGGTTTGAATAAATGAAAGCTGTCAGAATCACCATTACGTGTTACTTGAGAAGAACATGCAAGCAATAAATGAGATTTGTCTCATGCTTCATAGTTTGTCATGTGCTCTCCCATATATTATTTGCTCTGTATATGCACTGAGATTCATGATCCTTTGAGAGTTAAATAAGTTGGAATCAACCCCATTCAGGGCAGCCTGAGGTCCTCACCAATATCTCTGCAAATTTCCTAGGGAGAGGAAAGACCTTAAGTTTTCTTGGTCATTTCTTGTTCTAAGTGCCAGTTCTCCTTCCTTAACTTTTTCTCAAACTACCCACATTGAGCCTTTGTTTGTAGGTTTGCTGGAGTGGGGAGCTGTATGGTAAATGCACCTGACAACAATAACTTAAATCATATCCTGAGAATGACCCTGTGTGGCAGACAAATATGTGTTCGGAATTCTGAGCTAAAGAATCCAGCAGTGGCCAACCCGGAGACTCATTCCTTATCTATGTGGAACATCTGAAGCCTGAACCCCTGGCTCCTGGAATACAGAGCATACTGAACATACTGAGTCCCTTCGTTGTGGATTAAATGAAGGTTGCCAGGTGGAGGTTCTTCGGGGGAGGATGGTAAGTGAAAATGCTATATAAACTGCATGATTTTTGCAAGCGATTCAGGTTCTTCTGCCCAGCCCCCTGCCACTGGACTCTCTTCCCTGTATGAAACCCCCAGTAAAGCCATATGTCTCTTTTGCTGGCTTCACTTCTCTTCTTTGGCCTCTTGAACCTGGTGCCATCCCTATAGAAGTTAAAAGGGACCGGAATGACAAGGGCAAAGCAAAAAATCTTAAATCAGATGGATTTCCCTCCTCTGAAGTCTCCCGCTACTTCACCACTGGTTTTTCTTTCAGTCATTTCTCTGCCACAGCTTTCTCCCATGTTGCTGATCTCCTGGGGTCCTTCAACACCCTCCTGTCATCTTATTTAGCTTGATAACCCCAGTGGCTCTGAGGCTACTTTTGTATATTCCAAATCTCATTAACTTGCTCGGATACCTACTCTGTTCTCACAGAAAGGCGTGATTATTTGTCCACTGAGAAAATTTACTGCGTGCTGTGTGTGTGTGTGTGTGTGTGTGTGAGAGAGAGAGAGAGAGACAGAGAGACAGGCAGACAGCTTCTTGCTCTGTCACCCAGTTTGGAGTACAGTGGCAAGATCTCAGCTTGCTGCAGCCTCCAACTCCTAGGCTCAAGCCGTCTTCCCCCCTCAGCCTCTTAAGTAGCAGGCATCACAAGCTCCAGCCACCACTCCTAGCTAATTTTTGTATTTTTTGTAAAGATGCAGTTTTGCTATGTTGCCCAGGCTGGTATCAAACTTCTGGCCTCAAGCAATCCACCCACCTTGGCCTCCCAGGGTGCTGGGATTACAGACGTGAGCCACCGTGCCCAGCCATCACTGCCTTGTTTTTAAAACAAAAGTAACACTGCACACCTGTCGAGTTGATGTGACTATTAACTAACAGGGCATCCTTGTAAGGAATTACTATTATTCCTGGTCCACATATGAGGAGATTGAGGTCCAATGCTATTTTCTGGCCAGTGTTCATACAAGAAGGGAAGAACAAAACCAGGACTTGAATCTGGGCAACTCTATATTGCTGCATGTTTCTGGTGCTCTGTGGAGTGCCTCTATTTTTAGTAATACATTACCATCATACAATTTCATCATATGTGGAATTCTTTTGCAATGAAATATATGTATTGTTCTTTTTTCTTTTCATCATGGAATATTTATAGGGCTTTGAGCTTCCTCCATCAAACTTTTTTCTGTGCCTGGATTCTGTCTTCCATCATGGTTTATGTGTGAGTGCAAACAATGCACAGCTGCCATGGACAGTAGCATTCCCTTGGGATATGCACCCTTCATTGTTTCCTTCTCCCCAAGCAAAGTGCTGTGGTCATGCTGACACAGATCTGCATCAGGACTGTGAGGATTGGAAGAGGAAATAAGCTGAATGATTCAAAAGCAGTCTGACAGCTGTGCAAGTTTGGACCTCTTCTCATTAAATGCAGACAGCACATGTTCTTTCAACACGTCCTGAATCCCTTTGGTTCTGCTCAGAAAACGGAAAGCACGCTAGATTTTCCAAGTAAAGATAATTTCATACGGGTAAATTTGTCTAAATTTGATACACAGGTGAAGAAAGAACTGAGAATTCAGTTAGACAATTTGAAGCAATTAGACAACCCAGATTAGCAACAGTAGGAAGCTAGGAAAACCCAAGGGTTAAAGGAAGAGTGGAAGGAAATAGAATGGACAGAATTTGGAAGCCAGGACATATGGCTGGGCTGCCTGGTAGGATCTGGAACCATATGGGAGGTACATCCTCTTCGATATACTGTGAGGCAGAACAAGAAAGAAAAATACTTCCCACACTCCAGTATTCCTGCAGTGCTCCCACTTCAAAACTAGTCAAAACCCAGATGGCAAAGAAGCTTGAAAAAAATATTCTCCTAAAATACTTAGCAGAGTGAAAGGTGGGAAATGAAGCAATGAGCAAATGAAAGGCATACTTGTCCCCCAAAATCCAAAGCTATTAAATGCCTTCACCTGCCGTCAGCTATAAATACAGTTAATGAATGGCTCTAATAAGTAAGGCCTCTACAACTTTATCTCAAAATCATTTTCTAGGATACAATATTCATCTACTTTTGTGTCAATATTAATGATAATATTTTTATTTTATTAATATAAATAATTAATAATTACTTTTTATTTTAAGTAAAATGATGAGGAGAAACTACAAAGTGCTTCACAACCAGTGTCTTGATTTTTCTCTTTAGTACATTCTTCTCTCTTAAGACTTGTCAGCTATGATCTAGTTTTTAATACCATGATTTCAAGGACAATTTTTCAAGATATGCGGTGATTCATTTGATGTAGTTCACCAATGTGTTTTTCTCTAGTCTGAGAAATTTTATCATCCTACAACATGTCAGTTTCTTAAATGCAGGAGCTAAGGGAGAAAGGAGTTCTCCAGATGGAGGAAGGCTGAGAAAGGGCAGGGAACTGCCAAGGAACTCGGAATGCTTCCTCTGAAATGTTGGCTGTTGCAGGTCCTTCCTTCCAAGAACCAAATTTAAAAAGAAAAAAAAAAAAAAAAAAAAAAAACTAGCCTGTTTTCTGAAGGTCTCAGTGAGACTGAGGGTCATGGAGGACCTCTGTTTATAAAACTGAGTGCCCATAGCAGTACTTGGCCTGAAAGGTCTATGAAGTCCTTCACCATCTGATGTGTGATACGAGCTGCCATATTCCGAAAGATACAGCTCTCTGAACTGGGGACCCAGGGATATTATAATCCAACTTCCTTCTCTCTTTCTCTAAGCTTGTTTTGAGAAACTCCTCTTAGAAAATACATTTTTCTGGCTTAGGAGTCATTGGGCTTATGTTTAACAAATACGTGTTTATGGAGTGTTTTGTCCAAGTATGGCTATAAGCATATTTTTAAGAGTTAACCAGTTAAAATAATTTTCAGGATGAAACTAGAAAAATAAGTATTTATTAGATTTCACAGAATTATTATTATTTTTTTTAGTGTGGTGGTGCAATCATGGCTCACTGCAGCCTCCACTTCAGCCTCTCAAGTAGCTGGGACTACCTGTGTGCGGCCCCATGCCTGGCTAATTCTTGTATTTATTTCTTTATTTTTTTTGCAGAGTTGAGATTTCTCCATTCTGCCCAGGCTGACCTTGAACTCTTGGGCTCAAGTGATCTGCCCACTTCAGCTTCTGAAGTGCTAGGATTGCAGGCATGACCCACTGCGCCTGGCAGAATGATTTTTAAATATGTAGTATTTTCTACATGAAGGCAGTTTTTGTTCATTAAAACTGTTCAAAAGATAGCATATTTTATTTTTAATTTTGATATAAAATATTAAGTTGGAAGTTGTTATATAAACATTTTACTGAATGGAGGAGCTATGTTTGGGATCATTTGTGTCTTAAGCGATGCAAGTAGGTGGAAAACATTTAGATGAATATTAGTGCTATTTAACACACATAATCACCCTCAGCTTTTCTGCACTACTGTGACATTTAAAGGGGTACATTTTCATCCTCTGATTCTTTTCTACTGTTTCCCTTGGATTTGTATTTATCTCAGTTTTCCTGATGTAAACAAATCCAGCAGTTTTGGTTACCTGGCTATGGTTTTATTTGAGTAACAGGATATATTAAGGTTGTTAGTGTTATGGCTCACAAGGCATTTCTATTATGATTTCCTATAAAGAGCTTAAGATACTTTATTAAATCTGGAGATAATTCTCATAACATTCAGTGAAGATAGGTTAAATATATTTTTAAAAATCTTAATAGCTTATCTATCTATATTTCATTTTAATCTCTTTTACCAGCAGCTATCCCAGTGAGCTTTCCCAAATTTTAAAAATTAAATTAATGAATAATCATTTTAATTAAAGGAATAAACAAAATTGAAAGTACAAAGTAATTCAACATTAACACAAGTATTAGGGTCATGCTATATCTCTCAAACCAACTTAGACTCTTAGAACAAAATAGATTATTAAGGAGAACTTACTCAGGAATTTGCTAATAAAAGGATTATCTTACTCTATGATTTGATCTCAAATTCCAGAATTTATTAAAGTAATTTAACCTGTTTCCTCTATCTATCTTTGGCTCCAAAATTTGTTTTGTTTTGTTTGATTTGCTTTTTAATAATTCTTACTGTTAAATAATATAGAAAGCTTCATAAAACAAATGTGTAGGTTACTAAATTACCAAAAAGTATACATTCTTGTAAGTCTCACTTATGTCAGGAAGTAAACCTCTCCAGCTTCCTCAGGAGAGTGCTGTCTGCTTCTTCAATCAGTTCTTTTCTTTCCACTAAGAGGTGCTCTCCTGACTTTTAACTACCTCCTTATTTTATTGTCCAAATGTGCTTCCATAGACACTGATGTTTAGTTTTGCTTGTTATTTTTTAAAGTCTATTTAAATTTATAAGATCCCTCTGTATCACCTGTCTTTTCTGAAATCTGTTTGTGAAAGAGCCAGAGTCATTTGTCCTGTCATTTTTCGCAGGCTGAATCTTGCTGATTGCGTTCCTATACAGTTTAACACGTACCTCAGCATTTTATGATAATTAGGAGTTATATCTAGAGACTTAATCAAACCCAGGCTAGCTTTATTTTCTATTTATGTTATTTTTTAGGTAAATTTACTTCCTACTTGATGTGTGCCCCTCATGACAAGTCATAGGAGGGATTCAATAACAAATTGTCACTTTTGATAAACTTAGAAGACCTTAAAGTTCAGTACTTGGATCTTTTTGATTCCTTAGGATTTGCAAAATGTTGATACTATATTCTGTCTGTCATTCTTTTCTTATCTGTTCATTGAAATATCTCTGTAAAAAGCCACATTCCTTCATCTACTCTTTGGTCACCCAATTCTACAGATCATATAAGAAAAGCAGAATAAGTGCTTGATTTTTTCCTTTTATTTATATCCAGTTTATGTTTTGAAGCTGTGTTGGCTGTAATTCTCATATACTTTGGAACACAAGATCTATAACTCATCTTTAAATACCACAGCTGTGCCTTTCAAAGGAGAAATATGCTTATTTTAATTTTGGCCACATATCTGAGTTATTCAAAATTTGCATTTGAGATATTACACTCTGAGCTATATAATGAGCCAATGCTGTGTAAACTCCACTTCTTTCAAAATTCCACCTTCACCAGATGTGTAGTCAGATTGCCACTCACTTTAATTCGTTTTCCTTATAGATGTTCTACTGTGCTTTGTACTTGCCTTCATGCTACCAGTATTAGAGTTTAATTTTCTACTTACATCCCTGGATATATTATATTAGGCACTTTAAAAATAAATATTTCACTATTTTATTTTTTCTGAAAGTTTTCTCATTTTCATTTTATATCTAGAAATGGAGATGATTCAATATTAAATAATTATGTGGGTAACGCTGAATCCTTGATCAAGCTTTTTAGATCTTTGTAGTTCTATCTTGTATATTTAATTTGTCTAAGAGGCCTCAATGTCACAGAGAGGAAAAAAAAAAAAAGAAAACCAAAGATGATCTGAGTGTCCTCAGAGACCGTGCCTGACTTCTTGGGAATGAAGATCTATTGGAAATATGATTAAGTTGTTCTAATTAAACGTGGGCTCAGAAATAAGCAATGTTCATTTGGTGCACAAAACCCTTGGGACTGAGAGGCATAGAGTACATATCCTTTAAGGTGAAGGAACATATTATATAAAGAAAGAAAACAGAAGCAGTGGAGTAGGGACCAAATAATACAGAGACTTTATGTTAGTTAGTGTTTTGTACTCTTAAAGAAATGCATTTTAAGCTGGGGAAATGACATATTTCCATTTTGAGATCACTGCAGATATAGAGAAGGACTTAGAAGGACTAAGAATGGGTATGGAGGAATTTGTTAAGGAGATAATAAGATAATCCAAGTGATAAAGTATGGTAGATTGCACAAACATAGTCAAAGAAGATAGCAAATAAAATGCATCTATAAGATAAATATTTAGAGTTTCCCTTTGCATTAGCAAATTTAAAGGTCAAATTTGCCATGTAACTAAAAGCACGGCACTTTTCTTCTAAAGGAGGGCATCTTCACATGAACTTATTCAGAATCTCCCTGTCTTTTTTCCTTTAGGTTCTTGACTGACTTCCATCTTCACATCTCATGCCTCTGTCTATATCTTGGTGTATTTAAACCTGGAGTTCACAATGAAAGTGACACATAACACAAAACATTATTTTTGTCTTTTGTTTGGTATATAAAATCATATATGTTGCAAAATTACCTGACATAGGTTAATGTTGGAAAATTTTTCTATTAAGGATTGAATATGAATAAGTTGCACTTATCCTTTTACTCCATCTCATGAAAATTAGAACAACAAAATGTCTAAGAGCTTATCCTAAACGAAGGACGTATATCCTATATGTTTTATCTTCCTTAATCTTCATGACAATCCTAAAGATCTACTTTCATGGATGGAAAGAAGTAAGATGTAAAAAAAAAAACCAAAGCAACTTGTACAAGATCTCTTAGCAAATAAGTGAGAGTTGGATTTCAGGATAGTTGTATATAGCTCTCCAGTTCAAATGCTGAAAAACGCAAGACAGCTTATTGTCATACACTGTTATTTTATATATCAAAGTGACATGTTTTGTTTTTTACTTACGGATAGGCATGATGTGCCCATTTTTTCCTTGTATTGGTATCGGCTTATAAAGAGTCACCCACATTCTCTTGCCTTGTTCATTTTATGATGGTATATATTTGCAATATTTTCTTGGGGGACTTTGCCGGCACACATCGCCCTGGCCCACAGTATGGTAAATGAGCATTACCAATGGTACTAGGCTCTTATAAATATGCAAAGTCATTAGCAAAACATTTTGTTATTTTTTTTTCAGAGCATAAAAGACACAAAATGATTTAGAAAATGATAAATCAAAAAATTGCTTTAGAAAATAAAGAAAGAATTAAGAATAACTTTTGTCTTATTACATAGGGATAGCCTATTTTATTGTTTCTTTTCATTTTTAAATTTTTATTACTGAAGTCTCGAAACACATATGCAAATATCAGATCTTATATACTATGCAAAAAAGGCATATGACTTACAAATTTATAAAGGCCAGGAACATTTTATAATAACGTAATCAACACTCTGGCTGTAAAACCCAGAAACTCATTCAACTAGCATAAGCTAAAGAAAAATAATACTAGATAACAAGGGGATCTATTATTTTACCGAAATAAAGTCAGAAGGGGATCCCTGTCCATCAGGTCTGGAATCAAAAAGCCAAAGGCCTTTTGAAAACCAGACTTATCTACCTGTTTTTCTCTCCTCTCTCTTTCTCTCTCTCTCTCTCTCTCTCTCTCTCTCTCTGTTTTGGTATCTCTTATTTATTAGTCTCTTTTTATAGCATCATACTTTTCCTCTATTTCTTTCTTCTATCTTTCTTCGAAGCTAGTGTGAAGTACTTTTTAATCAGCCTAGCAATTTTGGAAAAACCATCCTGCTCCACTCTTAGTCCATATGGTTCAATAGTGCTGACCTCACCACTGAGGTGGACATTTGAACCAAGTCTGGTCAACAGATTACAGTAATTGTTTGAAACATAAGTATATGGAATATTGGTTAAAATCACTAAATTTAGAGTAAATTTAAGCATGTGTTCAAATCGCAGCACCAACACTCACTAGCAATACAGGCCTGTATTATGGTCCCTAAGACTTAGAACTATATCAAGCAAATAGTAAATAATTAATACATGTTAGCTGTTATTTCTACCAAGTCAAGAAGAGGCAGTGTTGAGAATATTTATAGAACTACTGGATTATTAAGGAACTACTGGAATTTAGGGCTGCTTAGTGGTTGAACAAAAGTTTGAAGTTGTTGACCATTTTGCCACCATAAGGACACATCCTGCTTGAGAATAAAAATGTATACTAAGATAAGCTGAGTCAGTGTATTAGTCCATGTTCACTCTGCTATAAGGACATACCAGAGACTGGGTAATATATAAAGAAAGAGGTTTAATTGACTCACAGTTCCACATGGCTGGGAGGCCTCAGGAAACTTACAGTCATTGTGATCAAGGCACCTCTTTACAGGGTGGCAGGAGAGAGAATGAGGCAGGAGAGAGAATGAGTTCTGAGCAAAGGAGAAAGTCCCTGCCCATAGCAGAAGTTCTCTACCCAACCCAGGGACCCATTTTTCCTTCCTAGCCCTCCAGGCCTGTGATGGAAGGGGCTGCCATGAAGGTCTCTGACAAACTCTGGAGACATTTTCTGCATTTTCTTGATGATAAACATTTGGCTCCTTGTTACTTACGCAAATTTTTGCAGTAGGCTTTAATTTCTCCTGTTTCTCCTCAGAAAATGGGTTTTTCTTTTCTATTGCATCATCAGGCTACACATTTTCCAAAGTGCTATGCTCTGCTTCCTCTTGAATGCTTCACTACTTAGACACTTTTTTCTGCCAGATACTTTAAATCATCCCTCTGAAGTTCAAAGTTCCACAGATCTCTAGGGCAGGAGCAAAATGCTGCCAGTCTCTTTGCTAAAACATTGCCAGTCTCTTTGCATAGCAAGAGTGACCTTTTCTTCAGTTTCCAACAAATTCCACAGCTCCATCTGACCACCTCTGCCTGGACTTCATTGTCCATTGTCACAATCAGCAATTTGGTCAAAGTCATTCAATAAGTCTCTGGGAAGTTCCAAACTTTCCCACATCATCCTGTCTTCTTCTGAGCCCTCCAAACTGTTCAAATTTCTGCCTGTTGCCCAGTTCCAAAGTGGCTTCCACATTTTCAGGTATCTTTGTAGCAGCACCACACTGTCTGAAGTACTGATTTACTGTATTAGTCCATTCTCATGCTGCTATAAGGACATACCAGAGACTGGGTAATTTATAAAGAAACGTTTAATTGACTCACAGTTCCACATGCCTAGGGAGGCCTCAGGAAACTATAATCTATATCCTTAAACTTTGCTCTTCAAAGGGGAATTTTCAGAGCATCAATGTCAGATGCATGATCCTTTTGATTTTTCAAAATATTTTGTTTTCTACTAAGATCATAGCTGGTTTTGTTATTGTTTTATTTTTCTTAGATTTAATTTGCAATTTTGTCCTTTTTCATTGTTGAAGGAAATGATGCAAGAAGAGCTGGACTCCTGATTTTACTTCATTTTCTCATTAAAGGTATTTATTATTCATGGAAACTTCCAACTTCCTGTTGTAGTTTAAACAAGATTATATTCTCAGACCATGCACAGCTGTCCTCTTCAGATGTCTCTTCATTGAAATAATGAGTTAAGATTGTTGTTTCAAATACTTCATATCTTTTTCTCTTAGGCTATTTGTTCAATATGCTGTAGTATATATTGGAGTATGTTTTCCTTAAATAGTATATAGATGCCAACATTTATTTTCTGTGTATATAAAAATGTATTATTTTGTTCTCATTATTCATTAATGGGTTAAATAGGTCTACAAATCTATCTTCACAATCATTTTCTCCAAGCCTTTGAATGCCTTGCTTCAACCTGTTTTGATATCTTGCATTCCTAAAGCCAACTTAAAGCTCATAGTTATCTTTATTTTGGGGATGACCTGTTTGAGTGTATATTCTTTAGTTTATTTTTGTTTTCCACCTCTGGCAAATTTTTAACTAGATTTTTACAATTGTTAAATTTTAACAACTTAATGACTAAGTGTGAACTTTATATTCATTCATCTCACTCTGTAAGTGTTGAGCTTTTCATTCTAGTAATAAACATTTTTGTAGGGATGGGGTCAATTAATTTTCCTGGAGTCCATAATAAATGGATGTTGCATATTTATAATTGTTTCTTCCCTGATCCATTTCCTTTCATTTTTTTATCACTTACGAAATTATAAATTTGTCTTTTTCTCTAATCTAAGATAATCTCTACAATTTTTTCTTCCAGATTACATATTTATTCTTCTGAAATTCTGTTATATTTTTCAGCCTCCTACTGACTTAAAAAATTTTAGCAGTCACATTTTAAATTTCTGTCACCATCTCCTTATCTGTTCTGCAGTTTGTTCCTTTTCCATAGACACATCTATTCATTCTATGGATAAAACATTCTCTTGAATTTTTCTGATAATTCAGGAAAATTTTATTTTCATTTTGTTCTTCTTACATTAAATAATCATTTCTCTGTGGGATCATTCATTGGATCTATTTCTTTTCATTTTTATCTTTCGTGTCTGTGTGTTTTTTTCCCCCCACTTAATAGCTAATGATTCTTACTTAGTCATTTATATCTGAAAAAAAGACTAGGCTAGGTGGTCCTGAAAAGTTTAAGGTTGATTTGCTAATAATTTTCTTCCCTATAAAAAAAGATTAAAAGTGATTTGCAGTTTGTTAAGGGGGTATTGTCTGCATAATTCAGTTTTAGAAAATGCAGTCAGTGAGAGTGAAAGGCAGACTGGCAGGCTTGGACTTGTCCCTCCTCCACTCTCACAAATGGTAAGCAACACAGAGCAGGAGTTAAGTGTTTCTGTTCCGGAACCAAGTCTGTCTGGTTCAAATTCTGACTCTGTCACTGGTAAGTTATAGGACTTGGTGAAAGTTACTTGATCTTTTGGTGTCAATTATGTGTTAAACACAAATAATAGACCCTTCCATACAGGATTGTTACAAGTTACATATACAACATTTAGACCAATATCTGGCATATAGAAAACACTCAATAATTATTTGCTTAAAAATAAAAGCATAACAAAGAACTTTATGCTAGTATTTTTTTTTTCCTTGGGGACAATTACTTTTGGTTTGTTTTGTTTTTCTTTGTTGCAGAGTTCTAAAACTACATCAATCTTTTACAGGTTCTCTTTAAGGCACCCTAATTCTAAACCTCTGTAGGCAGATCTGCTATTATTTCCAAAGATTTGTTTTCTAGGTCTAGCTTTAAATACCACTGTGATCTGTTTCTATGTATTGGTTGTGAAAAGTGAGTAAGAGAATAGAAAGAACAAAGAATGGCTCATCCAGCGGTTTATTTTAGTAGAGATAATAATTATGAAGAGCCAACATTATTCCCAATAATCAAGATAATTGTCATTCACTCACTCTGAACTTTGGGTTCAGAGTTTGAGTTCACCTATTCTGAACTTTGAGTATTTCTACGGATTGTGCTAGAAGAATGTCTCCCACTTTTGCTAAAATTCTCAAATTGTGTTATATTTTATGTCGAGCAATCAATGCAAATCCATCTACTTTTCTCATTCTACATATTAAACACACTATCCAATTAAGTAATACCACTGTTTCCCCCATTCCAGGCATTAATTTGTCTTGTAAATCTTTACTACCATCTTGAATTGGAAGCAGCACTCATTTTTTTTTTTTTGTGCTGGGATTTTCATATTGACTTCTGAATCAATTAAATTCCTTAGCTCATCTTTATGTATCATATTTATGCATATCTACATCTAATCTTTGATCCTAGTTTCCCGAATGTTTATAATTTGTATTATTATATTGTAAACCAATATTAGCTTTTGAATTTTTTAGAAGTAAGTTATATTATTAAATATAACAGATAAATATTCATTTAATATATATGTAGCTAAATAAATATATATGGCTAAATATTTTAATATTATTTAGTATATTAACATAATTATTTGTGTTATTAAAAAATTCTGAATGGAGTGCACTTTCACCAGGGCAAAGTTAACTTAATACACATTCCTATTAGTTGTTATTAACATTTAAAAGCATTTTTTCTGTATAAAACCTCACAGACATTAAGGATTTAAATTGGTTCTCTTTCTCTTAAAAATAAAATCTGTCTGCTTTGAGAACAATGAATTCATTCATGGACCATATTAACCAGTCAATAATTTATGGTCCTTGTTTATACATAAGATATTAGACATATGCAATGTAAACTTTTAACTACGAACAAAAAAATGATTATCTTGTGATTAAAATAGACCTGAGAAATTTGACTAATGGAAGAGTTTCATCATTAAGGTCAAGATTATGGCTTAAGTAAAGGGATAGATTTGCCTGCAAACAAACAAACAAACAAAACTATTCAGAGGATCTAAAGCATGTACCTTTTTAGCCTTCTACCTCACTGTGTGGTTGGCAAGTGAAAAGTTCACTGTCAATGAGTTTGGAGTAAGGAAAATCAAGGTTTTATCGTGTGGCAGAGATCCTGGCTGCTGTAAATAATGGCAGTGCTCGAATTTTTGAAATTCTTTTTTTCTAAAACTAAACATTGGATTCCCACCCAATGTAATATGATTCTCAGCCTCTTTTGATTCAATTTGAAGGAAACATTTATGGCGCTTAAATTGTTCCTGAGAAGTCTATGTTCTGTAACATTTTAAACAAATGCATTTTATAGCAAACTTTCCCACAAAGAGTGAAGATAAATCTAAGAATGTATAATCACATCCCGTTCTTGGACTGCTTTCACTTTTTGGGTAGGTTCAGTTGTTGTGCTCTCTTACTGAAAGGATAGTCAAAACTTATGAAAGTGATATTTAAATGCACAGCTGGTTGTGTCTCTAATAAAATCTCCAATAAAACTCATATCTAAAATAAAATAAAATAGGAGAAAACAAAGCTCGGATCCTGAGGCTGGCACCTACATTTTACTTTCTCTTTCCTTAATCTAAATCAAATGTCAGTTTGAAAAGCCATGATGTGGATCATCATCTGCTTTTGTTTGTCCTTTTGATTTCCTGTATGGGACTAAATGTAATAAAATTAAGCAGTCATGTCCTAGCAAGTGGACACTGGTACATTTTTAAGTTATGTGGATTATTCTTAACCTGGGATTCAACTCGTTTTGTCGATTAGGAAATTTACTTCTGTGATTTCTTTCTTTATTTTGAAGATCCCACTTCTAAGCTTTACAGTATACCTATGGGTGTCATTGCATGTGGATGATGAATGTGTTTGTATTTCAATCTACTTGTTTGGAGATTTTAAGTGTTTTGTGTATTTTGTGAGCTCCAAATTTGACACTAAGAGGTATTCATAAAGGTTATTTTGTGGATATTTGGTAATTTCTGTGGTGATTTTCATTTCCTCCAGGACCCTCGAGGAAGTCATCTCTTCCAATTGAGGACCTTCAGAGGCCTTCACATCCAGTCCTAATATGCAGTGATTGGCAGGACCTCCAATTAACAGAGGTTTCACCAGTCAAGTGAAGAATTAGTTACCTTTTATTATTACACTTTATAAGCTGACTGAATTAAGTTAAACCTGTACATCATTTTTCTTTCTGGAAATTAAAAAGATTTACACTCACTATTTTGAACAAGTACATTTTTGCTTGCAGCTGTCAAAATACGCTGTCATTTCAATTATCTAGAGTGCCTATTAGTCAATTTTTAATAAAGTTCCAACTACTTTTTCCTGGTGTGTAATGAATGGTGTCCCTTGCACACCTTTTAAATGTGTGTTCCCGGCTTCTATAGATTTCTACAATTAGGTAGAAAATGTTAAATAATTTAATAATAAAATGCTTTGCATTCTTCCATGTTGCCACGAGTGAACTCCTTTCCAGAAATTGTATTTTTTTTCTTTTATAACAATTCCTTCAACCAGGAAATATATTTTAATTTAAATTCACCATTCTTAGCAATCATAACAGCAACAATAGATGTTATAGTATTGATGATTTGAGACAATTATTTTCTTTTTCACTGGAGCTATATATACTGTTCATTTCATATACACATATGATGTTTATCTTTTCAGTTCATTTTAAGGTACTTTCTCTTCCAATATGATTTTAAACTCCTGAAAAAGAGTAACCATGTTCATTCTTCTCTCCATTCTTCTCAGTATTTAGCCAATTTTTATGCATATAATTTCCTTTCATTAAATTCTTAATTAAGAGTACCTCAATAAACCTATACATTCAGGTCCTTAAGGTCATCAGTTATGCATCATTCCCACCTCAGAGATAAGGAAGCTGACTCCCAATGCATTTGGCCAGCTGATGATAAGAAGGCTAACTTCTAATGCCCAGAGCACTATTGCAAGGTCTATTTCACCTCTCCATCTTGACTCTTTTTGCTAGGATGTGCTTACTCCTAGAAAGCTGTCCTTACTCTTACTGTACTCTTGTCAAAACAATCCTCTGAGGGCCTCAATTTTCTGCAGTTGTCATGTTGTTATCTTTAAGCCAGTAATGGACACCCAATAACTCTTTAAAACATTGAAATTTTTCCCCTAATGGCAAAAGTTTAATCACTGCTTTGTTCATCCTTAGTATTTCCTAACTCTCTTTTACCACATTTCACATTCTTCATTTCAATATAGACCTTTTCATAAATTCTACCTTCTCCAGTAGATAACGAGCAAGCCCCTGGGAGTTTTAGGCCAAATTTGGATCATCTGGGTATTTATTGCAACATTTAGTATACTTAAAGACTAAATCATATTATTTAAGACTATGGTTTCTCTAATTACATAGACTTGGCTTAAATTCAGTGAGACATTGGCCAGGTTATGTAACAACTCTATGCTTTCTTTTTCTGATAGGTAATTTGGATAACTGTAGTACTCCCCTTTAGGTTTGTCAAAAATAATAAATTATTTTATATATAGAAAACATTTAGAACAGTAGCCCTCACAGATTGGTGCTATACACAAACACACACACACACACACACACACACATATGTATATAATTTATTATTTTGACAACACGAAAGCATTTTAGGAATTCTATTCATGAGGTCTCTTTAAAAATAATATAAATATGTATGTTAATAAGCATTATGCTTCCCTAAGGAAATTATTCATAACTTTTTATCAGAGTTGCAAATGTACCCATGAATTTAAAAATGGTTAAGAACCAATGTTCTCAGTAGCCATAATATACAAGACTAGGCAGAACAAAAATTGTCAAAGATTAGTGTATTGGCAGCAGAGTTCCAGCTTCTAGTGCAGCTGTTGAGGTCACAGCCAGTTGGTTGAAGGCTAGAAAAAGAGACAAGGAATACTGTCGGCCTTCTACATGGACCCACTATCTGCCAGGCACTTTGATAATTTGTAGGGGAGTCCAATTCTGAGCATTCGCTGGAATTAATATATGATGGTTTTTCTACCTGACAATCATCATACCAGCCCTACATCCATTCCACTCCCATACCAACTGAAAACCCTTATTATTATTATTTTTCTTAACTTTTGCCCCCTCTCCATTGGAAACTTTGCCAGAGATTGTAATCAAGGTGCACTTTTTTCTTTCAATTAAGAGTCGGGTGTTTAACCCTCTTAGCCACTTAAAAATTATTTTTCCAATGCACATATTGACTAGAATATTGAAAAATCAAAAATGTTGGAATTTTCTATTGCATCACTCACATCCTGAAATTAACTCCTACTAATTTCTTTCATTTGTGCTCTGAATGTCTTTAATTTTTTGTCCAGTCCCCTCTCCAGCTATGTTTTACCAGTCTGGGTCTGTAACTGCCCTCTTTGTCCTTCCAAAAATTCGAATACTGGTCATTGGGTGCAAGCAAGATGGCCGAATAGGAACAGCTCCAGGCTCCATCTCCCAGTGCGAGCGAGACGGAAGACATGTGATTTCTGCATTTTCAACTGAGGTACCGCGTTCATCTCACTGGGAAGTGCTGGACAATCAGTGCTGGTAAGCTAGTGCAGCCGGACCAGTGAGAGCTGAAGCAGGGCAAGGCATTGCCTCACCTGGGAAGCACAAGGGGGAAGGGAATCCCTTTAGAAACTGAGACATACAACACCTGGAAAATCGGGTAACTCCCACCCTAATACTGAGCTTTACCAAGGGTCTTAGCAAACGGCACACCAGGAGATTATATCCCACACCTGGCCAGGAGGGTCCCATGCCCACGGAGCCTCCCTCATTGCTAGCACAGCTGTCTGAGATATAACTGCAAGGCAGCAGCAAGGCTAGGGGCGAGGCGCCCGCCATTGCTGAGACTTAAGTAGGTAAACAAAGCCTCCAGGAAGCTCGAACTGGGTGGAGCGTACCGCAGCTCAAGGAGGCCTGCCTGTCTCTGTAGACTCCACCTCTGGGGACAGGGCAGAGCAAAAAAAAAAAAAAAAAAAAAAAAAGGCAGCAGAAACCTCTGCAGATGTTAATGACCCTGTCTGACAGCTTTGAAGAGAGCAGTGGATCTCCCAACACGGAGGGTGAGATCTGAGAACGGACAGTCTGCCTGTTAAGTGGGTCCCTGACCCCTGAGTAGCCTAACTGGGGGACATCCCCCACTAGGTACAGACCGACACCTCACACTTCACATGGTGGGGTACACCACTGAGACAAAGCTTCCAGAGCAAGAATCAGAAAGCAGCACTCACTGTTCAGCAATATTCTATCTTCTGCAGCCTCCGCTGCTGATACCCAGGCAAACAGGGTCTAGAGTGGACCTCAAGCAATCTCCAGCAGACCTACAGCAGAGGGTCCTGACTATTAGAAGGAAAACTAACAAACAGAAAGGACACCCACAACAAAACCCTATCACTATGTCACCAGCATCAAAGACCAAAGGCAGATAAAACCACAAAGATGGAGAAAAAGCAGGGCAGAAAAGCTGGAAATTCAAAAAATTCAAAAAATTAGAGCACAACTCCCCCGGCAAAGGAACGCAGCTCATCGCCAGGAATGGATCAAAGCTAGGCAGAGAATGACTTTGACAAGTTGAGAGAAGAAGGCTTCAGTCAATCAAACTTCTCAGAGCTAAAGGAGGAATTACGTACCCAGCGCAAAGAAACTAAAAACCTTGAAAAAAGAATGGAAGAATGTATAACTAGAAAAATCAATGCAGAGAAGGCCATAAACAAACTGGCAGAGATAAAAACCATGACACAAGAAATACGTGACAAATACACAAGCTTCAGTAACCAACTCGATCAACTGGAAGAAAGAGTATCAATGATTGAAGATCAAATGAATGAAATGAAGTGAGAAGAAAAGTCTAGAGAAAAAAAGGAAAAAGAAAGGAACAAAGCCTTCAAAGAAATAAGGGATTATGTGAAAAGATCAAATCTACATCTGATTGGTGTGCCTGACAGTGAGGGGGAAAATGAAACCAAGTTGGAAAACATTCTGCAGGATATCATCCAGGAGATATTCCCCAACCTAGTAAGGCAGGCCAACATTCAAATTCAGGAAATACAGAGAATGCCACAAAGATACTCCTTGAGAAGAGCAACTCCAAGACACATAATTGTCAGATTCACCAAAGTTGAAATGAAGGAAAAAATGTTAAGGGCAGCCAGAGAGAAAGGTCGGGTTATCCACAAAGGGAAGCCCCTCAGACTAACAGCAGATCTCTCGGCAGAAACTCTCCAAGCCAGAAGAGAGTGGGGGCCAATATTCAACATTCTTAAAGGAAAGAATTTTCAACCCAGAATTTCATATCAAGCCAAACTAAGTTTCATCAGTGAAGGAGAAATAACATTTCTTTACAGACAAGCAAATGCTTAAAGATTTTGTCACCACCAGGCCTACCCTACAAGAGATGCTGAAGGAAACACTAAACATGGAAAGGAACAACTGGTACCAGATATTGCAAAAACATACCAAAATGTAAAGACCATCGAGGCGAGGAGGAAACTGCATCAACTAACGAGCAAAATAACCAGCTAATATCACAATGACAGGATCAACTTCACACATAACAATATTAACCTTAAATGTAAATGGACTAAATGATCCAATTAACAGACACAGACTGGCAAATTGGATAAAGAATCAAGACCCATCAGTTTGCTGTATTCAGGAGACCCATCTCACATGCAGAGACATACATAGACTCAAAATAAAGGGATGGAGGAAGATCTACCAAGCAAATGGAGAACAAAAAAAAGCAGGGGTTGCAACCCTAATGTCTGATAAAACAGATTTTAAACCATCAAAGATCAAAAGAGACAAAGAAGGCCATTACATAATGGTAATGGGATCAACTCAAGAGGAAGAGCTAACTATCCTAAATATATATGCACCCAATACATGAGCACCCAGATTCATAAAGCAAGTCCTTAGAGACTTACAAAGAGACTTAGACTTCCATACAATAATAATGGGAGACTTCAACATCCCATTGTCAACATTAGACAGATCAACAAGACAGAAAGTTAACAAGGATATCCAGGAATTGAACTCAACTCTGCACCAAGTGGGCCTAATAGACATCTACAGAACTCTCCACCCCAAATCAACAGAATATACATTCTTCTCAGCATCACATCGCACTTATTCGAAAATTGACCACATAGTTGGAAGTAAAGCACTCCTCGGCAAATGTACAAGAACAGAAATTATAATAAACTGTCTCTCAGACCACAGTGCAATCAAACTAGAACTCAGGACTAAGAAAATCAATCAAAACCGCTCAACTACATGGAAACTGAACAACCTGCTCCTGAATGACTACTGGGTACATAACGAAATGAAGGCAGAAATAAAGATATTCTTTGAAACCAATGAGAACAAAGATACAACAGACCAGAATCTCTGGGACTCATTTAAAGCAGTGTGCAGAGGGAAATTTATAGCACTAAATGCCCACAAGAGAAAGCTGGAAAGATCTAAAATTGACACTCTAACATCACAATTAAAAGAACTAGAGAAGCAAGAGCAAACACATTCAAAAGCTAGCAGAAGGCAAGAAATAACTAAGATCAGAGCAGAACTGAAGGAGATAGAGACACAAATACCCTCCAAAATATCAATGAATCCAGGAGCTGGTTTTTTGAAAAGATCAACAAAATTGATAGACTGCTAGCAAGACTAATAAAGAAGAAAAGAGAGAAGAATCAAATAGATGCAATAAAAAATGATAAAGGGGATATCACCACCGACCCCACAGAAATACAAACTACCATTAGAGAATACTGTAAACACCACTATGCAAATAAACTAGAAAACCTGGAAGAAATGGATAATTTCCTGGACACTTATACTTTCCCAAGACTAAACCAGGAAGAAGTTGAATCGCTGAATAGACCAATAGTAGGCTCTGAAATTGAGGCAATAATTAATAGCCTACCAACCAAAAAAAGTCCAGGACCAGACGGATTCACAGCTGAATTCTACTAGAGGTACACGGAAGAGCTGGTACCATTCCTTCTGAAACTTAATCAATAGAAAAAGAGGGAATCAATAGAAAAAGAGGGAATCAATAGAAAAAGAGGTTAAAACCTCCAGTAGCATTTTGAATAGAAGTGGTGAGTGAGAAGATGCTTTCTGTTTTCCTGATTGTAGGAGGAAAGCATTCTTTCGTTAGTTATTGAGCATGATGTTAGCTGTAGATTTTTCATGAATACCTTTTATCAGATTCAGGAACTTTTCCTACATTCCTAGATTTTTAAAATCTTTTTTATCAAGAAAAGGTGTTTGATTTCATTATAGAAAATATATCTTTTGTGTCTATTGGGAAGATTTTGTTTTTTATTTTATTGATGTGGCATATTATGGTGATTAATTTTTGTATGTTAAATAAACCTTACAGCCTCAAGATAGATCCTACTTAGTGTGTAATTCTTTGTATATGTTGCTAGTATTTTGTTGAGACATTTTGCATATATATATATATATATTTAAAGAAATACTGTTTTTTAGTTTTCTTTTCATATGATGTCTTTACTTGGTTTTGATATAAGAATAATGCTGGTCTCACTGAATAAGTTGAAAAGTTCTATCTTTTTGGAAGGATTTATAAAGATTTGATATTAAATCTTCTATAAATGCTTGTAAATTCATCCATGAAGTTTTTTTTTTTTTTTTTTTTTTTGGAGAAAGTATTGTAAGATACAAATTCAATCTTTTTTTAATATATTAATATTTTATTCAGGATTTCTATGTTTGCATTCTCTCATTTTATTTTTGTTTTTGTTTTATATATGTATCATCGACAGACTACAGCTAGATGGAGATATCAAATCTATTCTGATTTTTTGGAATTTAACCTTTAATAGACTTATTCAATTATTAATATTTTTATTAGGAATAGCAATATTTAGAATATTTGTTATATTTTGTATATTTGGGTATATTTTTTCTTTCTTCATTTTTATCATTTTTTGCTTCCTGTTGGATTAAAAAAGTTTTCTTTATCCCTTTTATTTTTTTCTCAGTCATTATTTAATATGTATATTTCCTTCACCACAATCACTTCCATTATACTCCACAGAAGTGGTCATTGTTAACAGTTTGTGGACATTCTTCCTGAAACTTTCTATGCACATATAAACATACATTGTTTTATACAAATTGAATTATATAAAACATACTGTTATGCAGCCAGCTGTTTTCTTTAGAAAAATAAATCCAGACATCTGTCATAGTTAATAGAGAGTTATCTTATTCTTTTTTTTTTTTTTTTTTTTTTTTTTTTTTTTTTTTTTTTTTTTTTTTTATTTTTTTAAATTTATTTATTATTATACTTTAAGTTGTAGGGTACATGTGCATAACGTGCAGGTTTGTTACATATGTATACTTGTGCCATGTTGCTGTGCTGCACCCATCAACTCGTCATTTACATCAGGTATATCTCCCAATGCAATCCTTCCCCCCTCCCCCCTCCCCATGATAGGCCCCGGTGTGTGATGTTCCCCTTCCTGAGTCCGAGTGATCTCATTGTTCAGTTCCCACCTATGAGTGAGAACATGCGGTGTTTGGTTTTCTGTTCTTGTGATAGTTTGCTAAGAATGATGGATTCCAGCTGCATCCAAGTCCCTACAAAGGACTCAAACTCATCCTTTTTTATGGCTGCATAGTATTCCATGGTGTATATGTGCCACATTTTCTTAATCCAATCTGTCACTGATTTTCTTAAACTGCTACATAATAGTTCATGGTTTGGGAGTTCCATAATTTATTCTTACTAGATTTTTGTATTATTTTAAAGTAAGATATATACTTACAAACTAATCAACCAGTATCACAGAATAAAATGATAATTGAAGGCTACAACAAAAAGGCACATTCTTATTAACATTAAGAAAGTCCTTTATAATGTGGCTTTTGTTTGTTTGTCTAACCTAAGTGAATGACAATCCATCATTATAACTCTATGATCCAGTCAAGTCACCCATTTCATAGATCCAGGACATGTCCCAATCTCTTTCACCTCATAAACTTTGCACATTGTCCTTACTCTACTCCAGCTCTAATGAGCCTAATTTAACTAGCTTAATCTTGATCTTCCTTTAATTGTCAGGGCAGATGTTATTTTCTCTAGAGATACATTTCTGCCTTTCTAGATACTCTCCAAATCTGGATTTGATGTTCCTTCTAAGTCCACACATAGAAACTTGAATTTCATTGTGACACTTAAAAGCATATTAAAATAATGATTTTAAGACAAAAATGCCCACTGTCACCACTCCTATTTAACACAGTATTGGAAGTCCTATCTGGAGAAATCAGGCAAGAGAAAGAAATAAAAGGCACCCAAATTTGAAAAGAGGAAGTCGAATTATCTCTATTTGCTGATGATATGATATTATACCAAGAAAAGCATAAAATCTCTTCCAAAAGACATCTAGACTTGGTAAACAAGTTTAGCAAAACTTCAGGATACAAAATCAACATGCAAACATTAGTAACATTTCTATATGTGAATAACATTCAAGTTCGGAACAAAATCAAGAGCTCAATTCCATTTACAATAGCCATAAAAAATACCTAGGAATATATTTAACCAAGGAGATGAAATATATATACACAGAGAAGTATAAAACACTGATGAAATAAATCATCCATAACACAAACAAATAGAAAAATATCCCATGCTCGTGGATTGGAACAATCAATGTCAATAAATAACCATACTTCCCAAAGCAATCTGCAGATTCAATTCCTACCAAATTACCAACATATTTTTCACAGCATTACAAAAATTTCCTAAAATTCATACAAAAACAAAAAAGAGCCTGACTAACCACAGCAATCTGGAGAAAAAGAACAAAGCTGGAGGCATCACATTACCTGAATATAAAATATACTACAAGGCTATAACAAACAAAACATCATGGTACTGGTACAAAAATAGACACATAGATTAATGGAACAGAATAGAGAACCCAGAAATAAAGCCGCACACCTATGACCAGCTGATTGTCAACAAAGTCAACAAAAATATATAATGGGTGAAAGGACAACCTATTCAATAAATGGTGCTGTGGAAACTGGATAACTGTATGCAAAAGAATGAAGCTGAACCCTTATTGCTCACCATATACAATTAGCTCAAGATAGGTTAAAGACATAAATGTAAGACTTGAATCTATAAAAATCCTAGAAGAAAATTTAGAGACATTTCTTCTGACATTGGCATAGGCAAAGAATTTATGACTAAGAACTGAAAAGAAAATGCAACAAAACCAAAAATATCCAAATGGGACTTAATTAAACTTAAAAGTTTCTGCACAGCAAAAGAAATAATAGATAAAGTAAACAGACAGTCTACAGAATGGGAGAAAATATTTGCAAACTATGCATACAACAAATGGCTAATATCCAGAATCTATAAGAAACTCAACTCAACATGAAAAAAAAAAATCAAACAATCCAATTAAAAAGTAAGCGTAAACTAAGATCATGCCACTGCACTTCAACTTACTTGGGCAACAGAGAGAGAGACTCTATCCAAAAAAAAAAAAAAAAGTAAAATAAGCAAGGGACATGAACTGATAGTTCTCAAAAGAAGACACACAGCCAGGTACAGTTGCTCACACTAGTAACCTCAGCATTTTGGGAGGCTGAGATGGGTGGATCACTTGAGGTCAGGAGTTTGAGACCAGACTGGTGAACAGGGTGAAATCCCATCTCTACTAAAAATACAAAAATTAACCAAGGATAGTGATGCACCTCTGTAACTCCAGCTACTTGGGGATCTGAGGCAGGAGAATCACTTGACCTGGGAGGTGGAGGTTGTAGTGAGCTGAGACCACACCACTGCACTCCAGCCTGCGTGACAGAAAGAAGCTGAAGGCATCAGAAAAAAAGCCTGTCAAAAGAAAAAAGGAAAAGAAAAGAAAATAAATTTTTAAGAAAGGAAGACATACCATACAATTGGCCAAACAAACATATGAAAAAATGTCCAACATCACTAATCATCAAGGAAATGCAAATGAAAGCCACAGTGAGACACCATTTCACAGCAGTCAGAATAGCTATGATTAAAAAGTTAAAAAACAACGTATGTTGATGAGGTTGTAAAGAAAAGAAAACATTTATACACTTTTGGTGGAAATGTTAATAATACAACCTCTATAGAAAAGAGTTCGTACAGAGATTTCTCAAAGAACTAAAACTAGAACTACCATTTGATCCAGCAATCCCACTACTGGGTATCTACCCAAAGGAAAATGAATCATTATGTCAAAAGGACACCTGCACTTGTATGTTTATCACAGCACTAGTCATAATAGCCAAGTCATGGAATCAACTTAATGTTCATCAAAGGATGACTGGGTAAAGTGAATGTGGTATATGTATACTGTGGAATACTACACAGTCATATAAAAGAATAAAATAATGACTTTTGCAGCAACATGAATGGAGCTGGAGGGCATTATTGTAAGTTAAATAACTCGGAAGCAGTCAAATACTACATGTTCTCACTTATAAGTGGGAGTTAAACCATGGGTATACATGGACATACAGAATGAAACAATAGACACTGAGGACTTCAAAAGTGGTGAGGATTGGGAGGGTGATAAGAGTTAAAAACTAAAACCTATTGGGTACAATGTTCACTGTTTGGGTGATGGGCATATTAGAAGCCCAAATCTCACCATTATTATGTACCATGTCCACATTACAAATCTGTACATATATCCCCGAATCTATAAAAAATAAAATGTAAAAGGTTGGTTTTCTTCTCAAGCTTAAACTATCAACTGCATGAGACAGAATAAGGCTGTCCAATTGACTATGGTAATCCAAAAGCTTAGCACTTATGGTAGGTACTCAACAAATATTGGTTGAATAAATAAAAGACAATAAATATTATTTCTTTCAGCATTGCACTTTGAGTTAGCTTGGTTTCCAACATGGCACTTGCGCCAATCAATCAATATATTAATGTGAGAAATCATAAATTAAAAAATTAATAATTCTATAGAAGCAAATTGCAATTATTTAGACTTTTGACTTACAGAAGTAGCCATTTTTGAATACTTTTTTCTCTCTTCAAATGCCAATCATGTTAGTTAAAATTATTTATATTACAGGACTGCATGCCTCAGTTACAATGCTGCAACTCTAACAATATAATTAAATTTGGTTAGCTTATATATGACTCTTATTTATTCTATAAAAGGAAGAAACACTTTTTGCTTTGGGGAAAATTCTCTGCTTTACAAATTTCTCCCCAGAAGCTTGCTTTGGGAAGAAGAAACTCATTAGATGGATTGCTAAATTTTTTCACCCCATTTAAGAATCTAAATTGCAGTGAACTATTGAAAGCTATTGCAAAACAGTTGGATTTTAGTTGACTAATTGCTAGTAATCATCCCAAGTCAGTTCCTGTGTTCCCTTTGAGAATATAAGAAATGTGTTCTTTGTCTTTTGCCCCTCAATTAAAGACATTACTATATTACATCTATTCTGATACTTGAGGTACTATGTTTAGTTCACACAATTTTCTCAACCCAAATATGTAACTCGTTTCTAATCCTAAATCTAAGCTATGTCCTGAATCTATTATCTTTCTTCCAAGCCACAGATACAGTTTGTTTTCTTGTCATCTTTTGTTTGGACACTTGCAAAACTCAAGTAATTGACTTCTTGTTTCTGTTCTCTCCATAATCCAATTTGGGTTTCTAACTATGACCGTATGTCAATAACACAGATCTTATCATGTCCCCCTCATCAAAATACATACTTAATGTCTGTGCACGATTCTGCATAATCTCACGTTGGAAGCCACTAGGATACACTGTACAATAGAAGTAAAATAAGACACATATGTTTAAGACACACTGTAATTTTAAACTTTCTAGCGATTACATTAAAAGTAAAAAAAAAAAAAGTGTAATTAGTTTTAGTAATATATTTTATTTAACCAAACATATCAAAATATTTTATTTTACTATTTAGTCAATATTGAAGACTTATTAATGGTTTATTTTATCACTTTTGTTCTTAATAAATCTCTGAATGCTGGAGTAGTTTACACTAACTTTCAATTAGTCATATTGCTACCTAAATAAATACTAGTAGTACACAGAGCTAGTGATTCTGTTACAAGTGTTGAATAGGACAGCTAAAATTCAGGCTGGGTTCAACAATGGCAATATTTTCAAGACAAAGGATTCCCAGCAAAACTGACAGCTCTGGGGTATCCTTTGTTCTAAATAAGGTGTCAGTAATTTTTCTGGAGGTTAGAGACAGAGGTTGATGCAAAGTAGGGAGGATTATATCACCTTATTATTCTCCCTACTAAAGTGGCAATAAATTAATACAAATTTTTATGGGTATCTGGAGATGATGTTGTATAATTGTATGTGTAAGAAGAAAAAAGTGTACCACTTTTCCTGGAACTTGCTGAAACTCACAATAAGATGGCCAGTTTGGATTGTTAGATGTGGGGCCTTGTTTGTGTATTTGTCAGGACTTAAATGCAGTAATGTAAACCTGTAGCTCTTTCTCCCATTTGGCTACTTTCAGGCAGGTTTAACTTTCTCCAGTATTGTTTAGATTGGAGTAGACGTTAGGTGTTTCCAGTGTAGAATGACCCCCAAAACTGTACTGAATATACTCATTCCTATAATCAAAAGGTATGTGTCAGGTTGCCAACAAAACAAGGATCTATAAGAAATAATGCTTTGGGAGGCAAGAAAAATTCCATTGACTGGCAGAGAACAGGAACAGGGGATCCCCATTTTCTTGGTGTATACATAAAGAAGCAGAGAGTATACAATACTTAGTGCCTATCAGTGTAGCATTATTCTGTCATCAGCAGCTTCAATTTTGTTTTTCGTTTTTTTTTGAAACATAGTACAGAAATCTTAGCATATCTCTCATTTAAGAGCATTAGCAATTTCTTTGTTTAGCTTTTCTTTGTAACTAATCCATATATAACTCTCATTAACTCCTTTAAGTTTTGTGAGTGCCTGGGTAAATTACTGCTCTGTACGGAGAATAGTAATTTACCCATCTTTCTTCCTCTCTGTCACAGCAACTTTCTTCTTCCTTCCAGCACAAGGGAAATGGCAACCGACTGTTGCAGGTTCACACTTAAATGACCACTTCTACCTGAGCTTGACTTACCTTCTTCTTCATTCTACACACACAAAAAAATCCCAGCAAATGTTTTTTATTAGACCAGAGAAGTGAAGTTTGTAAAAATATAGTATATTTTGGACTGAAGGGGAAACATTTTCTAAATAAAAGAAAGATGCTTTCACATAAGAAGAATGGGACAGAAGCTAAACAATAAAGGGCTCTGCTTCCACAAAAAGCAGAAAATAGAATTTACTTCTGTCCCTGCAGGCAGTTTAGATCACTGCTGCATTAAATGGCCTAGAGCAGCTTGTTCAGATCATGACTCTGATGTTTTACAGGCACTCTAACATGCCGTATGCTCCTCTCCTTCGACATGCCATTTTTAGTAAGTGGTAAAACGGTACCCCTTGTTCATGCCAAATATTTGAGAATTATTCTAAAGGTTCCCTCCGTTTCATCTGCCACATATAATGGGTCACCAGTCTTCTAAACTCTAATTCTTACTTGTCTCTTGAAACCACATGTTGCTACCCTCATTCCCACTACTTTTGTCCAAGCCATTATCTCTCTCCTGGGGACTGCAGTACCCTCATTATTGTTTGCCCAGATTCTCTAGGCTCCCTCTGACTCATACTCTACACTGTTCCTTGAAGGATATTTTAGAAGTGCACATCTGGTCATTTTACTCCTCATTGGTTCAATGGCTTCCCACTGCTTATACAGATTAAGGTTTTAAGGATTAAGGATTTAAGGATTAAGACCTATATTCTTAACAAGTTCTCAAGATTTTGTGCAGTTGGACACCTGCTCACCTATTTAGCTTCCTTTCTCAAACTTCTCCTTTTAAAAATATATTGAAGCCAAATAGAATATCTTTCAGTTCTACGAGTGTGTACTCTTTTAACTCAGGTCTTTTACATGATTTTTTTGTATGTGGAATACTCTTTCAGAATTTTTACTCCTATTTATTCTTCTGTCTCAATATAGGCAGTCCATTTCCCAAGTAACTTCACCCAGGCACCATGATGAGGTTGCTTCACATGTTAAATACTTCCACAGCATGCAGCATTTCCTTTTAGTTGTATAGAACACTTGCAATTATTTGTTTAATGTCTATAAATTCCATGAGGGCATGGACCATGCATTTTTCAGCCCTGTATTCTCAAAACCTAGTACAAATGCCTGACCCACAGAAGGTGTTAATGAGCATTTGTGGAATACATGCATGAATGCATGAATGAATGATCACACTGCTATAATTTGCTGTTCACAATTCTGTCACACATCACACCTCCTTTAGCAGCAAGTCCCAGAGGCTTTGTATCCCCATGTTTACTGTATTATATGCTTTATAGGAAGCCCAAAAAATAGGTTGATTGAAAGATTAACAAAAGTAGATGATGCTTGCCCATGTCAAATAATTTTGGTTCATTCTATTTAATTCACCTTTTTTCTTTCTGAGGAGTTTTCTTTGTGGATATGAAATTACTAGGTTTCCTATCTTTCATTTATCAGCATAAAATCAGATTACAAAACTTAATGCCTTAGTCAAGTGCCTAAACAGAAACTTTGAATTAATCTATGAAGTAACTGATAGGCGTGGAGCTACTGAGTTCTGCTGTACATCTGTATTGCACAACCCCTTTCATGACATACTTTTTTTTTTAAGTAAGGAACCATATTTTCCCTTTTCTAACTTCTGCCATTCTGTTAGCTGTTAGGTGATTAAGTCTTTCTCTAAACAAACTTTAAAAATTTTTGTGTTTTTGCTCAGCCAAAAATATTCATAACTGTTTCAGACAATAACCAATGTCTATGCAACTCTTTAACATGGTATGTTTTGTTTTCCGGGGGCTGCCATAACAAAGTACCACAAGTTGAGTGGCTTAAAATAAATATACTCTCTCACAGTTCTAGAGCCCAGGATTCTGAAATTAAAATGCTGACAAGGTCATGATCCCTTGGAAGGGTCTACGAAAGAATCATTCCTTGCCTCTTTCAGCTTCTGGTGGCCCCAGGCATTCCTTGGTCTGTGACAACTCAACTCCTATCTCTGCCTGCTTCTCCTTTGGCCATTTTCTTTCTGGTTAGGACTTACTCCATTGCAGAAGGATTTCATCTTAACTATTTACTTCTGCAAAACTCTTATTTCCAAATAAGGTCACATTCTGAGGCTCTGGTGGACATGATTTGGGGAAATACTATTCAACCGACTACAAATGGCATAAAATCCCCTAAAAAATCTAATGTGGTTGAACACAGTGGCACACAGCTATAATCCCAGGACTTTGGGAGGCCAAGCTGGGAGGATTACTTGAGCCATGTGTGTGTGTGTGTGTGTGTGTGTGTGTGTGTGTGTGTGTATATATGTACATGCTCACAATTGGCACTCAGTACTTGTTCTATTATGTTACTCTTATAATTTCCAAAAATCCTTTGTTTATTAGTCATGAAAAAGTTTACTTCTGAATTTGCATTAAAAAGAGTTTAAAGGATAGGTGGGAATAAAAATAGTGGAGGCTCTCTTTCTTTTAAAGAGCTTGCCATTTGAAGAAAACATCGTTCTCCTCCATATCATATATATGTGTGTGTGTGTGTGTGTGTGTATGTGTCTGTGTGTGTGTATCTGGGTGTAGTGATGCACACCTGTAGTCCGAGCTACTCAGGAAGCTGAAATGGGAGGATTACTGGAACCTGGAAGGCAGAGGTTGCAGTAAGCCATAATCATGCCACTGTACTCCAGCCTGGGCAATAGAGGAAGACCGCATCTCCAAAACAATTAAAAAATAAAATAAAATCCAATCCTAGCACACTTCATTTTTAGACCATCCTTTAAATTACTACTAATTGACTTTAATTAGCTAGAATGACAAAAATGATTCAAGGAAGATACCAACAATTATGGGGCTTATTTCCTGATACAGTGCCTTCCAAGGAAAGCTGCATACATTTGAAGTAAAGCTCATCTTTACTTAGGGACGACCAATGCAATTTTGAGTAGTTTGTTTTCCATATAAAGAAATTATGTTCCAAATAATCACAGAGTAAGTGTAATTATAAAATTAATAAAGTACATTTTATGTAGGTTAATAATCTACACAATAAAGCTATGTTTCTATTTCTATGAAATGGCTTTAAAGTAACACAATGTAGAATAAAATATGCATACAGTATGTAAAATAGTGTATTATAATTTTTCCTCAATAATTTACATGAGTTTTGTTTTTTACTCAGCATTTGCAAGGACTTTCAGGAGATAGTAAACAGCTTAGGATTAACCAAAAACCTTATTTTGTTTTGGATAGGTTTCTCTGTAGCAAACATGAAAATATGAAATGTATTGAACTTAGGCATTTTTCTCAAATATTACATTCAGTGCTTACTAAATGTGCTCGTTATCAATGATGATAATGACAAGAAGGAGGAAGAGGAGGAGGATATGGGGAGAATGATGGTTTCTTCAAATGAGAAGTTCTTTAAAAGTAAGAGCCTCCACTATTTTTATTCCCACATACCCTTTAAACTCTTTTTAATGCAAATTCAGAAGTAAACTTTTCATGACTACTGAATAAACGCTTTTTGGAAATTATAAGAACAACATAATAGAACAAGTACTGAGTACCAATTGTGAGCATGTACAACGCACCAGGAGGGTAAAGATGAACTAGACTATGAGATTCGACTTTATTCTAGCTGGAGACCAGGAACAGTAAGTGGTAATGAAATCACCATCACATACTATGACAGCACTGGCCTAGGGAGCCTTGGAATGCATGACAATGTGCTTCCTATATCAAAGTCAGGTGGTCGGAGAGGGGCTTCGGAGGGAAGAGGACACCTCAACTGAGATCTAAGGGTTGAAGATGGAATTACTATATAGAGAATTACAAGATAGGAATGGGAGACAGGCAAAGCAGGAAGAGTCAGAAACAAAAGGAAAGAGGTTAAAAGAGTCTGGTGATTCCTGTCACCTTTTGACATGCATTTGACTGTTCCTATGGCACTTCAAATGAGGAAGAGTAATTCTATAGTTTTCTATACTGTTTTATGGCTTTCCTAGTACCCCCGGATATATTACCATAATGTTCCCTCATAACTACTTTCATCGTAGGTAGCTGTGATAAGTATTATCACCCTCATTTTACAGATGAAAACATTAATTTGTACTTAAATTTAAAATAAACTGCTTTAAATATGACATTGAAGAAAAGCTTTTTTATTTGGTTCCTTCCTTCTCTTTATTTTCATCTTGCATGTACTTATGGTCCTCTTTATGGGAAAAACACAACTTAAAATTAAATGAAATAGACTTCAAAAATCAAAATCATCTCACCCAGAATTGCTACTGTAGCATAAGATAATTACACAAGCACTCGCTATTACCTTAGAACTTGAACAATGGGAGGAAACAATTTAAAAAGCAACACTGTTAGGTGACTATTAATGTCACCCAGTTACAGAAAGCAGTATGAGACCCAAACAGCATTTAATCCACAAGTAGGTTTGGGACAATTACTGCACAGGGCTCAGCTTTATTGTTTCCTTAAAACCTGTGTGCCTGACATTGTGTAGACACATATTATATTTAAAAATATATATTTATTAAATGAACAACTGAGGAGGATTGCACAGATCAGACACCATTTCAGAACTTTCAAAAGTATCTAAAAGAAGTGTCAAGGGAAGGGAAACCAGAATAGGGGTGCAAATTTCTTGTGGTAGTTACCTTTTATTTTGAAGCCAATAATTTTATTATTTCCTCTCCCAGAAAACTGTTTGGAAGACAAAAAGCCATAAATTTCAACAATCCTTGCAGCAGTGTAGAAGAGCTTTCTATAAGCATTATTCTTTTCTTCTTTAAGTCTTCAGTATTGTCATAAAGTTACATTTTTCAGAAAGTCACGACAATTCTAGTAACATTTACTTCTTCCCAGTTGTAGACTAGTGTCATCGTGGAGATGACTAAGCATACTTTCTACTTTTCCCATCATTGCTTTGGTGTTGAACATTCTATCATAGTTTCTCATGTCAGAAGGGCACGACTTCTCTCAATATACAATATCCAAATGCTCAGCTTCCAGTTAAGCTATAAGCTTCTGTGATATCTGAACAACCTAAGATCTCCCCCTACTTTGAATTGACAGGAAACTCAGTTTAAAGCTAGAACATACAGCATGAAAGAAGAATTCTGTACAAACCAAGCAGTAATTTGGATGGCCTCAGGAAAAGCAAATTGTATTTGTCCCATTGGTTCTGCTAACATCATCACTGCTGCCTCCATTAAGGCCATCATGTCTTACCTCATGTAGCAAACTTATTAGCATAAACTGTAACTCTTGTATCAAAAAAGCACAGTAAGTTTCAGTTAAAATTGATACCATTTAATACACAGTGATAAAAATATTTGATAATTTTCTCCTCATGAGTGGCGGGAATGGTTATTTTGAGAATTGTATGTAAACTGAATGTGTATACTTCAGACGAGAAAATGGTAAACAACAGCACTAAATCTAATAAACTCAGGCAGAATCTATATTAGATCCATCACCAGTAACCATGTTTGCATGTCAACCTGAGCCTGTTCTTGGGATGCTCACTTTCATTATCCACACTTTTCTTGGGATTTCTCTAGAGCAAGACAAAGTGTTTGTCCAAAAGCAACAGAAGTAATGTCTTATAAATTAAGTCTTGGTGCCTAAGCAAAATGTAGACTCTGTCTTCTGGGTGCGCCGCTAGCTGGTCCAATGCATGTAGTCCATCAGGTCTTAGAACCATTCTAGACCATTGTAAATTACCACCAAGTCTATCTTATCTGCTGCTGGGTTTTCAGTGCTTGCACAGGATCTGGCATATATTAGGGATTTCATAAATATTAGTTGAATAACTAAATTAATGTTCAAGTTTAATAAGTACTCAAAAGAGAGTGGGGTGTTTTACTATCTGCCTTCCTGTTTGAAGAGTAAAGCTATGCCATGAAAATCTCACTTCTGTCTCAGTGAATCAATTGCATTCTTGCTCTCTGTATAGGGAAATTTGCCCATCTGGATAGAGCCTTTTCTTATTTGTAGCACTGCCCAGTATATTTGCTTTTATCTTAGAATATTTTGTACTCCTCTCTTTCAGATGGAAAATAGTTACTTAGGACTGAAATCTTTACCTTCTTTAGGCAATGTAAAATCTATGTAAGTTTACTGCTTGCCATTCCTTTGATGTTTTGATGTTGTGTGTAGGAAGGACTCACATTGCTTTTAGGATTATATCCCAGGACAAAATGTAGGGAGGATGTTCTTCCAGATGGTGACCTTTTAAGAGATGATTGCTAGTGCCAAATATTTTAGCACATCAATAAAATAAAAGGAAGCACTCTGGATGCGACCTCATGGATAAACAGGGAAAGCTCACCCTATGCACCTCCTTCTATAATAGCCTTACTGCTTATGATGGGACGCGAGTTCTTATAATTATGAGAAAGGAGTGTGTAAAGTTGAAGAAATCATAAGTAATGTTTCAATGGAAGGGGAGTTTGGGAAATATATTTTGAAATAGTTAATTGTTATGATTGAGACCTGGAAAAATGTTATCATTGAGATTGGCATGCATCAATGGTCAATAAGGTCTATAAAACTTTCGCAAATCCGATCTCTCTGTTTTTATTGTGATATCCTGTTGACTCTAGGGAAGGAATATGACTATGGGAGTATGGAGTTATTGAAGCTTGGGACTGGAGCAACATGCATAATTGTTGAAAGCAGCTTTGAGGTGACTGCATTTTTGAAAGCTGATCAAATAGAGCCAAGTTTTATATACTTAACTTTCACAAAATCAACTATTTATGCTCAGGAGATAGAGAAATAGCTATTCACATTGATAGAATTCCCACTTGAAGTGAATCTGTTCTGAATGTTTAAGGTAGTGTAGGATGTATGGTGTTTAACTGTATCTTTCCAGTCTCTATTTTCATGGCCCTCCTAGACTGTGAACATTTTGCTGAACTGAGTAGTATATAAAGTTGAAAATATCTGCATCTTGATTTCAAAATATCCACTATATGAAAGTCAGCTACTTCATCTCTTACTCAACTGAACCAATTGTTTCAGTGTCAGGGGAAAACTCTCTTTGTTGGAGATTTTAAGACACAATACTTTGGTCTTTAATCTGGTAGATTTTCTTAGCTAGTTGTGAATCTACTTACTTTTGGTTTATACACTAACTTCAAGATTTTACCACCACATAAAAATCATACCACCTGGACATTTTTAGATAATTAGGTTCTCACAAGACCTACTGCTTGTACAGTCCAGAAGGTATGTTTCACATTATGTTCAATGAAATGAAGTGGCCTGGAGGGTGCAGATGGCTGTACAAAGAACATGATAAATCTGCTTGTCTTAATTAGGGGAGGTGATATCTGAAATACAATTTTAGAATTTGTGTAGTTACTCATGTGTTAACCATCTATTATGTATCAGGCAGTGTTCTGAACATTGAGACATTAAACATTTGTTGACAAGAACCTAGCAGTCATCTAATCAAGTTCCTAACTTATACTTGAATACCTCGTATGAATTTTCTAGTGATAGGAAAGTCACTTCCACAAGGAATGTGACACTTCCATTGAATTGAAGCAAAACTTTTTTTTGGATTATCATTCTAATTTTGCCCTTAGAAACATAAATACTTGTAAATTCCTTTACATTCTTATAATCCTAAAATATTTGAAGAACTTTTATTATTTCTCCTCCTCTCCATTTGACCCCAAAATCTTGTCATTTTTAAGAAAAATATATTCTGCCAGAAATATTTTATGTGTTAGTATTTCTGGTCTATTCCTATCTTGAACAATGTCTCTCTTACAGTTTCTCATCATTCTTGCCCTGAATTTTGGGCCCAGAGCTAAACCCATTACAACTGAGGTAAACTGAGCCAGTTGAGTGAGATTCTCATGTGACATATTTGAGAGGTTTTGGTCAAAATCTACCATAAACTCAGATTACTTTACTTACACAGAATTTTACTCTCATTTTACTTACACAGAATTTAAAAGTAGCCACAGGACCTTCTGGGGAATATTTATTACATTTTGATCAGCTGCCTTTAGTCTTCCCCTTTTTTGGGGGAATGTTTACTTATTATATAGCATATAATCTCCATATAATGAACAGCATGAAGACTTTTGAAGCAAATTTAATTAAAGCTATTAGTTCCCATAGTCGTCTGGAGTAGTATATTTCTTGTTTGTCTTTTTTCCAGAACAATAATACCGGATGTACATGTATATGTGTACTAAAATCATGAAGATAAATATCTATGTTGAAGAGCTGATCAGGTGATTATTAAAAATACATACTGGTATTCGAATGATTTTAAAACAGATTTTTGTTGAAAATATGATTTAACTTTTCTTATTCTGAGTTTAATTTAAAAGACTTTGAAAATATTACTTCTAAACTGAGATTTTCATAGGTTATTATAATTACAGTTGGTAGGCTAATTGTAACTATAAATTTAAAAATGTCTTAAATTACAGATATTTTTCTATTACAAATTATTTAAAAAATTTAATATGAAATATTAAAATATTGGAAATTTCCTTTGAATTTAATAAATCATTTTACACATATTTGTACGCATAGTATACAAGTCATATATCATTTATATAATTTTCCTTTTTTGTTTACTTATGAAATTTAATGTGTTAAAACAGAGAAAGAAGAATATATCCTGCCATGAAAGTATTACTAAGAAACTATTGTTGAGATTTTTAGATGGGAAAATGTTTTTCCTTTAATTGCTTAGATAGTGTTATTTATTTTTATATAATTACATTTTATAGACAATGCCACATGCTTTGTCCACACAATGCCAAAACATCTGGTTGAAAAGTGGAAAGTATAGTAACAAACCCAGATGGTTTGTAAGTACAAGGCCAAATATCCAGATGGAGTCTAGAAGGCAGAGCATCTGGATAGCAAATCTCAAATCTTTCATTCAGATGTCATGGATTCATGTAGACACAGCGTATCAATAAACTCTTTTTAGTGAAGAGGGAGTGTGTGAAATCAGCCAGGGGTCAAAAAGACAGAGGATAAATTTACGAATAAAGGATATAGTTAACATTAAATCGATTTTGAGCTTTCAGTAAAAGTAATATAGAATTGTTTGATTTAAAGAGAATCTAAGCAAAAAAGATTCAGCTCATAAGATTCACTTTTTAATTGCAATTACGATTGCTGCGTGTTTTTGATTTGGGAGAATTTTCAATACAGCTCACGTGTGCAAGAAATGGGCTCAATTAAAAATTGTATTTGAATCCTATTAAAAGTTCCTTGATCTTTAATATTACAATATGCTGCAATCCAGAATTGCATCTAGCATGTCACATTCAATAAACAGACTTCTTTGCTATCTCCAAATAATTAACTTTATCTTTGTCACAGGGAACAAAAGTAATGAAAGCAGCATAGACATTATTCATTTATTCTTAGTATGAGGATCTTACCATTTGAGCCTGTCTCCCCACAGTAACCTCTTGTGTGGTGTCTCCTACACTTTACATGAAGTTATTTCTGGCAGAAGGCTTCACAGTTTCAATATGATTCCATCTCAAGCCCTGAAAGACATATTATTTAAATAATCATTTACTGTATGTGTATTCTTTCTAAAGCACGGAGACAAAGTATAGAACAAATTTTCTATGTCTCAAAAAGTTTCTATAAAATGTGAACTTGTTCATCCCCCCAAAAATCCTGTTTCTATCACAGTAACCCATTTGCAGGGTGACAGCCTTTATATCTACTGAGGAAAGAGCTTAATATCTTAGAGCTCCTTTATTGGTTTTAACTTTAGAGCTTTATATACTCCATTGGAAAATCAGCTCAATTGCCTTATAAGTGACCTAAATTGAATTGTGTCTCCCCAAAGAGATATGTTAAAGTTCCTACCTTTAGTACCTCAGAGTGTGACTTTATTTGGAAACAGAGTTGTTGTTTTGCAACAGGATCAGGGATCATACTACCTTACGTGTCAGTTAATAAAAGATTGAGCAAATTCAGGTGATTGAGTACTTACCATCACTTAGTAAGTCACAATCAATATGAAAGAAGCATAAAACATGAACCTTGCCACAGAGTTGCTTTCTTTTTAATATTGAATAAGATTACAGTCATATTGGTAAGAAATTGAAATCACCTAGAAACTTTTATACAGAGAACAGAGAGAAGATGGGACTTGATGAAGGCCAAGGGTTAACAGGTTCTTAGTTAAGTGGAGGAAGGATGAAGGAGGAAGGGTGTTTCTGGCAAGAGAAAACATTCACAAAAGCTTTGAGGAGTCAGGGAGAGAAGAAAGAGATGTTCACCTTTTAGGTATTGAGTAATGATAAGACTATCCATGGTGAAGACATCGTCTATTGGGGAATAATAGGAGACGCAAAACCTATTGGTAAAATTATGAAGAAAATGGGAGGGTCTAGGGCTGGGCAGAATGAATGATGCAGAAAGAGTGTGAAATGAAGAAAGTATAAAATCAAACTGCTATTAGAAATATTAATCATCCACTCTCACACAGCCTTTTGTGAAAGAATTGATTGAGATAAGAAATGGAAGACAGATTAATTAATTACACTCTTTACTTATAACTGAGTGGTGAAGCAAATGTGAAATATATCCTGAAGGAAACTGACATTGAGGAAGGCAGAGATGAGGGCCCCATCTTCTGGAGAGAAAATAAGAGCAACTAAGTTTCTGTGGGCCACATGTCAGGCTTTAGGAAGCTCTGAGTTTCCCTGGAAGATAGCACATACCCTGACAGGTTGCAGACTGCTGGATATTTGCCCTGGAAAATAATCTGGTCTAGGAAAAGATGGGCTGATCTCACTTCTATCAGTTAAGTGTTCTATTGGTGTCAGTGAGTTAGAGCTGGAAGATAAATGTGTGATTTGCACAAGAGGCTTTGCACCTGGGCAGAAATGCATTAGTAGAGCTCAGATGCAAGCAAGACTCAAAATTAGGGCTAGATAATTCTTGCCATTATTGTTCCAGATCCTTCATTCACTTAATCTCTGAGGATCAGGAACTCTAAGAGGCTTGAGAAGCCACAGTGTCATTCTTTTTTATTCGTTGTCTTTTATTTTATTTTACTTTATGTTCTGGGATACACGTACTGAACGTGCAGCTTTGTTACATAAGTATACATGTGCCATGGTGGTTTGCTGTACCTATCAACCCATCATCTAGGTTTTAAGTCCTGCATGCATTAAGTATTTATCCTATCCCTATTTAATAAATGGTGCTAGGAAAATTGGCTAGCCATAAGTAGAAAGCTGAAACTGGATCCTTTCCTTACTCCTTATATGAAAATTAATTCAAGATGGATTAGAGACTTAAATGTTAGACCTAATACCATAAAAACCCTAGGTAGTACCATTCAGGACATAGGCATGGGCAAAGACTTCATGTCTAAAACACCAAAAGCAACGGCAGCAAAAGCCAAAATTGACAAATGGGATCTCATTAAACTAAAGAGCTTCTGCACAGCAAAAGAAACTACCATCAGAGTGAACAGGCAACCTACAGAATGGGAGAAAATTTTTGCAATCTACTCATCTGACAAAGGGCTAATATCCAGAACCTACAAAGAACTCCAACAAATTTACAAGAAAAAAACAAACAACCCCATCAAAAAGTGGGCAAAGGATATGAACAGACATTTCTCAAAAGAAGACATTCATACAGCCAACAGACACATGAAAAAATGCTCATCATCACTGGCCATCAGAGAAATGCAAATCAAAACCACAATGAGATACCATCTCACACCAGTTAGAATGGCGATCATTAAAAAGTCAGGAAACAACAGGTGCTGGAGAGGATGTGGAGAAATAGGAACACTTTTACACTGTTGGTGGGATTGTAAACTAGTTCAACCATTATGGAAAACAGTATGGCGATTCCTCAAGGATCTAGAACTAGATGTACCATATGACCCAGCCATCCCATTACTGGGTATATACCCAAAGGATTATAAATTATGCTGCTATAAAGACACATGCACACGTATGTTTATTGCGGCACTATTCACAATAGCAAAGACTTGGAATCAACCCAAATGTCCATCAGTGACAGATTGGATTAAGAAAATGTGGCACATATACACCATGGAATACTATGCAGCCATCCAAAAGGATGAGTTTGTGTCCTTTGTAGGGACATGGATGCAGCTGGAAACCATCATTCTTAGCAAACTATCACAAGAACAGAAAACCCAACACCGCATGTTCTCACTCATAGGTGGGAACTGAACAATGAGATCACTTGGACTCAGGAAGGGGAACATCACACACCGGGGCCTATCATGGGAAGGGGGGAGAGGGGAGGGGGGAGGGATTGCATTGGGAGTTATACCTGATGTAAATGACGAGTTGATGGGTGCAGCACACCAACATGGCACAAGTATACATATGTAACAAACCTGCACGTTATGCACATGTACCCTACAACTTAAGGTATAATAATAATAAATAAATTAAAAAAAAAAGTATTTATCCTAATGCTATCTCTCCCCTTTCCTCCAACCCCTGACAGGCCCTGGTGTGTGATGTTCCCCTTCCTGTGTCCATGTGTTCTCACTGTTCAACTACCACTTATGAGTGAGAACATGTGGAGTTTGGTTTTCTGTTCCTGTGTTAGTTCCTGAGGATGATCGTTTCCAGCTTCATCCATGTCCCGGCAAAGCACATGAACTTATTCATTCATGAGTTCTATGAACACTATGGCTGCATAGTATTCCATGGTGTGTATGCGCCACATTTTCTTTATCCAGTCTATCACTGATGGGTATTTGGGTTGGTTCCAAGTCTTTGCTATTGTGAATAGTGCTTCAACGTGTTTTCATAGTAGAATGATTTATAATCCATTGGGTATGTAAACAGTAATGAGATTGCTGGGTCAAATGGTATTTCTGGTTCTAGATTCTTCAGGAATCACCACACTGTCTTCCACAATGGGTGAACTAATTTACACTCCCACCAACAGTGTAAAAGCACTTCTATTTCTCCACATCCTCACCAGGATCTGTTGTTTCCAGACGTTTTAATGATTGCCATTCTAACTGGCATGAGATGGTATCTCATTGTGGTTTTGATTTGCATTTCTCTAATGACCAATGATGATGAGCTTTTTTTCATCTATTTCCTGACCACATAAATGTCCTCTTTTGAGAAATGTCTGTTCATATTCTTCAGCCACTTTTTGATGAGGTTGTTTGATTTTTTCTTGTAAATTTGTGTAAGTTCCTTGTAGATTCTGGATATTAGCCCTTTGTCAGATGGATAGATTGCAAAAATTTTCTCCCATTCTGTAGGTTGCTGGTTCACCCTGATGATAGTTTCTTTTGCTGAGCAGAAGCAGTACCATTCTTAAAATGGTCATACACCGTGGGAATTTTTCAAGTGTAACATGTATAAGCTGAAGCCGAAAAGGAAGATCACGGTGATTATTGTCTGAGAATAAAAATGAACTAGATTCAGAAGGTCTGAGACACACACCTTTGGGGATATCTAGAAATATATATGGAGGAAGAGTGGTTTGGCAGGAATGATCTCACCTATGTGATAGTGAGAATGTTCAGAAATAGAATTCAGGGATTATTGTGGTCAGGACTATATATAGAAGTAGTGGAAATAGGACACTTAGGTTACATAATCAATTATTCAAGGAGGACTGTGGTAACATGCCTGGTAAAAAAGACACAAGAATGCAAAATGTGGCTTTGCCTGCAGCAATCAGGAAGACATCAAGGAGAACATAACATTTAATCTGAAATTTGAAGGACATGAATAACTGAATGATCAATGTTTGATGTGGGCACATGTAACAGAAAACAAAAGCCAAAAAAATAAGGCATCGGGGAGTTATATAATATTGACATTTATATAATTTTATCTTTACTATGTTTATTTCTATACAAGGGTGTAATTTACTATCATGGAAAATATTTTAATTCACCATTAATTCATTTTGGTTATATTTATTGATTAGTCTACTATGTGCAAGTACAAAGTTTTGGATAAGATATATTAAGATATATAAATTTAGAACTGTTAAGAAAAACCCAATTGAATTGAGTATTTATTGATCAGAATTATGATCCAGAAATATTAATCTGACAGCATAACATAAAATTGATTAAGCAAAGAGAAACCAATGTTGTGGATGCTAATTTGGAGAAATAATTATGTAGTCAAAAATAAGAGAAACTAAAACAAAGGAGAAGAAACAATTAAAATAGAGAGTACTTGGTGGAGGAAATGCTTGGAGAGATGCATTAGAGATGAATTTGGTAAATCCTAGAAACATTTAGATGTTCTGAGGGAGAGAAGGCCAATGATTTTCAGCTTTCAGGTCTTAGAAAATGAGAGCACAAGGGTGTATGAAACAAACAATGAAAGTAGGAGAAATTGCTTCCGATGTAGGAGAGGGTACTATTATGACTTTGCATATGATGAGTTTAAGGTCCAATTTTTATAAGAAAGTTTAAGTTATACATAATAAAAATATAACCAATAATTAATGATTGATGTGCACACATGGAATAGAGAACTAAATAGTTAAACTATAAAAATTGGCGAATTACCCATTGCAAGAATTACATTTTTACCTTAAAGTAGAATGAAACAAAGCATATACCAAACCTAATCTATTGTTTTTACATATTAAAATGAATACATGCTCAATTATAGAGAATGTAGACAAATATAAGTAGTTATATTTAGTTTATACTCCTGAAGTAAAACTACTCCTTTTTCTTACTTTAGTTGATCCCATAAATATTTAACAACTTTCTATTCACCTTAATAATTTCATCTTGTTTAAAGAAAATATGCTGTGATTCAATTACCTAAGTAGTCTCATTAATTAATCTTTCTATATATGAATTATTGATGTTTGCATAAAAATGTATGAAGATTGCAAATATTATAGAATATTGCCCTGGTATATAGTAAAAGCATATGGTAGGAAATATAAAAATAACTAATGGGTACTAGGTTTGATACCTGGGTGATGAAATAATCTGTACAACAAATCCCCCTGAAACTATGTAACAAACCTCAACACGTATCCCTGAATTTAAAATTAAAGAAATGAAATCTGAAAAAGAGAAAGAAAAATAAATTTCATTTCAATAATTCTATTTTTTTTTTCAAATTTAGGAGTATTGTAGAATTCTACAATGCCAAAATCATTGATCTGGTTTGGCTGTCTAGTTAATGTAACACCTAAGTAAATGACTATGTTCTTTCATATAAATCAACCTGACAGTCTGAAATGTAGCATGTCCCTCTGGACTTAACTAAGTCCAATGAGATGAATCACTGGAAGGCAGTCTACTCTTTGATTTGTGCCAATCCATTAAAGTAATATTAAAGGATATATAGCAAAATGATGACAAAAACCCTAAAAGTTTTAGAGATGACTCAGATTGAATAAGTCAAAGTTCAAAGTTGCCTAGAATCATAATAAAGGATTTCTGACTCTATTCTTTTCAGAAGATATTTGAGAAAGCAATAGATGCTTTACTTAATATAAAAATATACCCTTGTTTTAAATTATTAGGGGTAAGTTTTAGCATTATTTTTAAATATATTATTCATTTATCTATTAAAACTTCTAGTTGAGAAAACCTTAATTTCCTTTTTAATTCAAAGAAGACTATGAAACAGAAAAAGGGCAAAAGGTATCAGAAGAGTTTTCTTTATTTAAATATCCATAATGATAAGCAGAATATTAAAGACTTGAAAAGTATAATTAGGCCAAATGTCAGGTTCTATTTTATGTCAGAATAATGTGACTTTTGTAATGAAGTTCACCATGAGCTCCTTGCTCTCAAAGATCTAGATTAATTTCTGTGTTCAAGTAAAAACTTTGGTGGCTTTTGTGTACGTGTCTGTGTGTATGTATGTGTGTGTCTCTGTGTGTGTATACTTGTTCATAAATTGTTAACAGAAACTTAATTTTATACTTTTGTGGAAAAGTCAATTGTATAATTCCTTAAATAATGTAACCAGTTTTCCTAGTACAGCGATTCCTTTGTTCATTGGAAATGACATTGAAACATGATATCAGAAGCAAACATATTGAAACAGGCATGATTTCCTATACCAGAGACCATGAGGATAGAAAGGGCATACTGCTAAAAAAAATATTTTGCAGCATCTAATTTCCAAAATTCTCAACTGTTATGTACTAATTAGATTAATAAATATTTATTATAGTCAGAAAAAGAAAGCCATGCACTTTATTTATAGTGCTATAATCCTAAATGAATGAGACTATTTGGTATAGCCATCACTATCAAGACAAGGCCAAACATTTTAGACCATAACGAGAAATGTTAAAGAAATAATGTGGAATAGACACAGGAGATAATCGTTACTTGTTAAAGCTATCAAAAAAACAAAAACAAAAACTAAATGAGTCTTCTATTTTGAAGTGAATGTTACTCAAGACTTTCCCATTTTGAAATTGCATGAATATTTTGGCAAGAAAAGAAAAAAGGAGGATTGTCAAATCCAATAATAGGAGCTATTCTTTCAATAAGTGGAGCTACAGAACTGGGAAATCAGAAAAAGTGCATTACCACATCCCCATCTGATACAATATGGAGACTGATTGTCCAACAGTGGATTACTCAGACACTTAACTTTTTTCTGCCTCTTACCCCATTTCACTACTTGGTACCATCCTGGGGCAGGAGAAACACACTGGAAGGGATTTAGTCAATTAATCCTTTGTTCAAAAGTTTTGTAAAAGATTTGGTGAAACTCCAAGACTTTATCACATTGTGACTGTAAACGACAGATAAGGAGCTTCTAACCACTGGCAGTGTCAGTTGAGACCTGGAAATATCAGTCATAGCATGTCTCCTGCTAGATAGAAGTGCTGTGGGGTAGGGATGGGAGAGAGCGTCCACTGTGAACTATCATCCCACCAACTGGAAATTTTATTCAGGACGATAGGCTCATTTATTTTATAAAATAATATTATGAAAAAAATCCATTTTTAGTTTTATATTTCTGTATTAGTAATAGGTACTTTATAAGTATTAAATTAATTATCTATCGACTTAATAAATCGACTAATGAAATTATATAATGTTTATTCATATTATTTTAAAGTAATTTATAAACTAGTACAGAAAATAATAACTCATAATTCATTAAGTACATTCCTTCCTGAGGGGTTGTGCAGAAATTTTCCTGAGAAGAAACTGGGAGCCTGGTAGATTAGATATTATATGTTGGTGGCAGACAAGAAGGAATAGTACAAATGTAGAATTCCAAACTGTATGTGTTTAGGGCAAATAGATACATATGTAAAGAGAATTACACTGGTTAGAAAGGAGACACAGGAAGGGTTTGGGATGAGAGAGTTAAGTCTTGACAATGTACCTCAATCCATGTTGGAGACTAAAATCAACTGAATCCCACCATTATCCCTCGGATGATGAAGTATGAAAAAGGAATTTAAAATTTGTGAGTTGTTTTCCCAAAAATGTTTACCTTGCTAGGACACAAAGTTATGCAAAAGTATGAGACAGTAGCTTTACTAGAGAGTTTCATTAGCTGTCCCAAACAGAAAGATACCCAGAACCCAGGAAAGACACAGCCATAGCATGGGGTCCTGAGACAGTTGGATAGAGCACCTTTGCCATCCTGTTAAGGAGAGGTAAGGTGTATGTCTAACCAGGGCTCATGGTGCCACACCAGTTTGGGAATTGACACACAAATAAAGGTGTCAATAAAAGCAGCAGTATGATAGCACAAATGGTTCAGTGGCATCAGGACAGTTGAGATGTGGAAACCTTTAAGGGAAAAGAAATAATAAAATAATGCCTATGAGATAACTGGGCTTACTGGGACATTGTCTCAAGCTAAGACATTTGGACATATTTATATCCATTCTGATAAATAATAATGATGGATAAGGTAGGGGTGTCTGTTTCTCTACCACGACACCAAATACGTAAGTTTAGTATTCTGGAAAACAGAGCTATGTAGAGTTACAGTTTGCAACCTGGGCCGTTGTGGGTTCTAATGTTACTCTGTTGGATACTTGGTCAGATTTGTTTCTATTGTTGTATTACCAAAATTTCACTGAAGATCTATATCCAGAATGATGGCCAGGGAAACCCTTTGGCTAATTCACAACTCTGGCTTTTAATCACAAAGGGACTAACTTTGTCCATCCTAAGTTTTTGGAAGCAAAGATATATTTAATTCATTATGCATTTTATCTAGTAATCTAAAGAGTTTAGTATTTTGGGAATACTACCAGTGTTCGTGTTTATGTGAAATTTAGATATTGAAAACAACTTAAAATAAAAATATATAACTTTATAAATTATTTCCACCAAGAAAATCCTGCTAATTCATAGCCTTTAATGATAACTATCTTCAAAGAGAAAAAATATAAATACCTTTATGCTACTCAACATATAAAAGATATAAAGCTGGAAAGGAGTCTCTAAACTTAGCTTGTTTTTGCTGTTGCTTCTAGATTTTCTGCATTGAACCATCTCAAACAGATGGTGATTTATAATATGTTTGGTGACCTCCAAAGAAAGGGATTCCAAAGCTCCTGAAGGTTAGCTTGTATAATGTGATCTTTGTGTTTATTATCTTTGTAGAAGACTAAAAATTTTATTCCATATATTGTCCTTCCATTATGCAAAATTTGCAACTGTAAATTTATTTTATAGTTTATAAGAAATAATAACTTATTAACTTGTAAAATATAATCCTACAAATTATATTATTCCCATGTTATATAAGAAAAAAATGAAAATTTGAATGCTTTTCCCATGATCCCATAGAGAGTAAGGGGCAAAGCCAGAATTCCAGTTGAGGCCATCTGATTTTAAATCTGGTGTTCTCCACTATTGTAAACTTATTCTGCTTCTCTATGGACATGAACACAATTTACAGCTTGACTTCATTGATTCCTGGATTTGGGGTTATTTAAAATTGGAAGGTAGTAACTTAATTTGCCAAAAATGGAGGTCCCCATGGGCCGTTAATTTAAAAAATAAATGCATCAAAACAGAATCAGAAAATTTAAGTGGCAAAGCTCCCCAAATCTTCTGCAAGAGAGATAATTTCAAAACAATTTTGGTTTTCTCTTTTATTTAATATATGCTTTCTGACTCTCTTTTCTGCATGTATACATAACTTCAGTGATCAATGTCTTTATAGTCCACCATGCTTCTTGTGCTAGGTGAATTGTCCACTAGGCTTAATTTCTTGGCCTTCAGTAATTTTCTTGACTTTCTTCAAAATTCCTGGTTTTCTTGGCTACTTTATGATTGTGGAGTCTGAAAAATAGATAAAGTACAAATAAAAGCTGAACAGGTCACCATCTAAATGCCTGGTTTATTTTCAGGGTATCTGCAAGTTCTATGCGTTTCATGGTCAGGTTGGCCACCAAGACCCATACTGTTTATAATATGAATGACATTTGAGTAAAAAACAAACATTGAGTAATTATTTTGAATTAGAAAATATTCAACTAAAATGTATTGTTAGTAGTATTAAAGAAAATATAAGATAAATTCTGAGTACAAACATATGTACAAGTATACCCACAGAAAAACACTAGGCTCAATGCCAAAAAAAAGCTAAATATTTTCCAACAGAAGGTAACAGAAGTACAGACTGAATGGTAGAAAGTGGGTTGTGGGGGGTTAATTTGGTGGGAAGAAAAAATAGATCTTAGATACAATAATCACTCAGCTCTTACCCTTGTAGCTCAATTTAAAAGGAGAGTTTGTGTGGTGGCTCTGCTGACTTAATTCTGTTTGAACTAGCGTAGTGGGAGTCAGAGTTAGGGCTTCATACCCAATCAGAGACTCAGCAGCTGTTACAATATCTAAAGGAAGTCCAAGAGAAGATATTCTTACTGGGACACATGGTAAGAAATACTCTACAAGGAACAAGCCCTTTTCTCTTTAACATCTGTACCTCCACATGATTAGCATAAATGCCACATTGTCATTTTCTTTGCCAGAATTAAATGTTCCTAATAAGACTTGTTTTCAATTTAATAGTAAACTTTCAATCTACTTAACTACAATATAATGTTTATAATTAAAAGTGGCTTCTGATACTATTACATCACTCCAACTGAACTTACAAGTTAATTACAATGTGAATTAAAAACGAAAGATAATCTAATCAACCAATTTTTGTGATTAATGAATTGAACACACAGTTTCAGATGTCCCCTATACATACCAAATATGATAACACCACCTATGTGCAAATATATATCTATATATACACACACACATATATATACACACACATATATACACACACTAGTATACCTATGCTGCCTTTTAAATGTTTGCTTATAATTACAGTAATGACCTAGGAGTGAGACACGGCTTGAGGGTTAATGACTGGCAGGGAAAATATATCTGGCCATTAACCCCAAATAAATATGCTTTCATAATTATTTCAAAAACTTCACAAGCATATATAGAGTGTAATGAAACCTTCAATGTTATCTAGGTCAATGTCTGTTCCTCTCTTGAATGTTACAACATTTATTAATCATGTGAAATAGTTGTCAGAGATGTATTGTAGAACTTTGTAACTAAAATGTTTCAGAGATATGATAAATACTGAAGATATATTATAAATATTCTTTCAAAAATGAATAAAACTATAGCCATTGCAAAATAGTGAAGTAGATAAATATCAAGCTGATTAATAAATTGGGAAAGAGTTCTTAGAAAATCACTTAGAATAAAGCATCATAAATATAAAGTTATAGAAAATATGAAAAGTGATTCAAGATAAATGTATCATAGATTTAAAAAATAAGGTATAAGTGTAAGAGAGAAAGATGGCAGAAAGATATTTGATGAGAAAATTTCTGATAGTTTTCTAGAGGTGAACATTTAAAAACAAGATCAAAGATGAAAGGTGAAAAACAATCTGAAGAGGATAACTAGAAACAAATTCACAAATACTTGTGAAGTTGCAGAACACCAAAGAAAGAAAAAAAAATATTTCAGAGGAAACAAGTCAGATGTGCTAGATAGGCAAGAGAATTAGAACGTTACACTTTTCAACATCAATAATAAATGCCAGAAGACAATGAAAATACCTTTAATATGTTGAAGCATTAAAGGTCAACTAAAATCTTAAATCCAGATAAACTAGCGTTCTAAAATAAAGATAAAACAAATTCATTTCCAAACATTAAAAAAACAAAATGATATCTTACCACTCACAGACCCTACCTGAAAGAACTAGTAAGGGAGGATGAAGAAACGAGCACGAGTAAAACTGAAACCAGAAGAAAAGAGTACAAGAAACACACTTGAACAAAGACACAGATGAACAAACACACAGATAAACGTGTTTTTCAATAGGACTACCAAAGATAAAAAGAGAAAGAATCACCACCTGTAAGAGTTTTCAAATCAGGTAGAGGCCGCCCGCCCTGGGTGGCTCGCGCTCCCTTCCTGCGTCCTCCATCGGTTCTCTCGTGAGTCCGTGGTCTCCTGTTCAGTTACCAGCCTTGCTTTCCCAGCTTGCGACTCGCGTCCTGGGCACGAAGAGACTGGACTCCGATTCGTCGCCTGAGCCTGTCCTCTGAGAAGTTCAAGGTACTTTGCACAATGTCAGCCACCCAGGCCAGTGTCCTCCAGCAATGGCTCCCATCCAGAAGAAGCTGGTAATTGTCGGTGACGGAGTCTGTGGCAAGACGTGCTTGCTCATTGTCTTCAGCAAGGAGCAGTTCCCAGAGGGGTACGCACCCTCAGGGTTTCAGGACTATGTGTCCCGTATCGAGGTGGATGGGAAACGGGTAGAGCTGACTTTGTGGGACACAGCCAGGCAGAAAGATGATGATCACCTGAGGTCCCTCTTTCAGTCAGACACTGGTGTTATACTTACATATTTCTTCATTGGCAACCCTGATAGTTTAGAAAACATCCCAGAGAAATGGACACCAAACGTCAAGCATTTCTATCCCAATGTGCCCATCATCCTGGTGGGGACCAAGAACCATCTTAGGAATGATGTGCACACAAGATAGGAGCTAGCCAAGATGAAGCAGAAGCGGGTGAGACGCGAAGAGGGCAGAGATATGGTCAAGGGGACTGGCGCTTTGGGGTACATGGAGTGTTCAGCAAAGACCAAAGATGGAGTGAGAGAGGTTTTTGAAGTGGCTGCGAAAGCTGCTCTGCAAGCCAGAGGTGGGAAGAAAAACTCTGGGTGACTTGTCTTGTGAAACCTTGCTGCAGGCACAGCGCTTAAGAGGTGAATTTTGAAGTGCTGTTGATTAATCTTAGTGGATGAACACTGGCTTTTTTCATTTATATGCAGTTTACCTAAGATTACAAATTTAAGGCACGTCATCTTGTTACCAGTATTTAGAAACCAACCCTGATTCTTAATGATGTTAAACCTGTCAGGCCTACCAGGATCCTTTTGCCACTACTCTAACAACCCTCCTCTACACTTCTGCCTGACACACCATGGCAAATTCAAAGAATTTCTTAACTTCTTGCTTCTGTCTAGAAAGAGGAACAGTTGGTAACTTTGCAAATTAGGCTGCAGCTACTTTATAACTAACCTTCCCTGCTTATCATCTGTCAACAGCAAGGTACTCTCATGAGACACAACTTCAGTGCTTTACTCTTTAACAGGTTTCATTGGCATAGCTCTGGCATGGGTATCTGGTTTTTTGAAAATGGATTCTACAAGAAAGGCCCAAGGCCATACACCTGTGTCACAGTTACAGTTCTGTGGTTTCATATTAGTTACCTTAGAGTTACTGTGTAATTAGTGCCACTTAATGTATGTTACCAAAATGACTATATCTACCCCAGACTACATGTTGTATTTTTTTATAATTGAATTTCCTAGTATTGACATTTGTTATCCCCAAAGACAGTGTATTGCTTGTTAAAAAGTAAAGTGTATTTGGAAATGTCAAATGGAAAATTCATTTTTAAATAAATAAATACAAAAATAAAATAAGATAAAAGAAAAATACTAATGGAAATATAAGAACAAACATGGATTTTTCAGATAATGTAGTCTAAGTTTCTTATATAGCTCAAAAATATTAGAGATAAAACCAATAAAAGAATAAAAATAAAAAAATAAAAATTTCAAACCAATAAAAAGAGAAAAATGATTAATAAAAATGTGATTATTCCAATAAACATTAGAAAATAAGTAAGGGAAAAAGATTATATTCAGTAAAAACAAAAGAAAGTAACAGAAGGAAGCAAAATATAATAATTACAATAAGTTGCAAACAGGTTAAAGTCTCCATAACATGGTAAGTGGTATAAAGAGATGTTTAGGCTATAAAGGTTATGACATAAAAAGGTTATCAAAGCCAGGTGATGGGGTTGTTTCCTGCTACCTGAAATGAGCAACTATTACCAACAGTCAGAATATTTAGGGATATCAAACTTGGTCATGATAAGGAATAATTTTGTAACAGTTAGGATTTTCTAAAGAAGGGAGTTTCTATTGAGGGAAGTTCTTCAAGCCTAGGCTAGATAAATGTTAAGTAAGAGGTGAGAGTTTTATATGTTGGACTTTTTAATACTAAGATCCTCTCACGCCAGGGTTTTTCACTTGTACAAAATAAAAAAAAATTAAAAAAAACAAACAAACTTCGGAATGCAGAATACTTTATTTTACTTTGAAGCATAATCAAGAAAAATATTTTAAGAATTTATTCTACTCATCACGGTATCCTACAGCCTTAGTACAGTGTGTGACACTTAACACAACTTCAATAAATAGTTCTTGAATTGAATTGAAAACCCTGGTAGATTTAATATAGTTTCAGGAAAATAATAGAAAGCTAAAGAGGATAAAAGTATAGACAATTATAGAAATAAACACAAAATTATTAAACTTTATAAAATCCCATACAGTGGGAAATATAAAGTGCATCTAGAAAATCATGAGAATTTTTCAAAATATACAAAAAAAAGAATAATTTTATCTGATGCATTTGGGTATGACCAACTATGAGAGAATGTAATTCTAAACTGATAGTATTATGTCTAGACAAGTATTAGCCTTTTTAAAGAAAAGAATTATTAAAAGTAATATTTTCCATTTTAAGAAATACATATTTTATAAGCAAACTACACCCAGATTAGCAAACCTATTGATTTCTCTATCCAGAGAGTGGACTGGGACTTTGGTTTTATTCTTCCATCCAGACAGGACCAAATACCTTCATTAAGAGGGGATTCACTGTAACTACATTTATTGCAATAAATGTAGTTTCTTGGCAGGACTTGGCTCTGTGACAAGGGGTTTCCTCCATACGCATCTTACGAAGTCAGTTTCTAAAAGCTATAAATTATTTTTGAGTTTTACTAAAATAAAGTAGTGCACTCTTTGCCAGACATGACTTTATTTCATCCAGCCCACAGGAGCAAAGGAGATGAATTTTAGGTTTTATTTCAACATACTCGAATTAATTTCTGTTTCTTTGAATACATAGGGGATTTCCTCTCACAACCACATACCCATTCACTATTTAGTGGTCACAGGAAAAAAGACGGTTTCATATACTGGTTCTTGTGAAAATATAATGATTGTTATTTACCTATTTTATAGAAAATATGAAAGACATATAGACTTTACCTTAGTTTTAAGCTGCTAAAATTCTACTGGGATCATTAAGTCTTTACCTGATCCTTCAGGTCTGAGGTCCATCAGCTCTACCCAGCTTTAAAAGTTTATTTATAAACTGTGTTTTCCCTAGAAAATATTTATCAGTCTCCTTTGTACTATAGTGTTTCACAAACATGTCTGATCGAAAGAATCATATGGGGAGCTTGCAAAAAATCTGACTTGTGGATGTGTCCCCTGGAGATTATGATTTGGTAGTTTAGGGAGACCTAGGAATCTGTGTTTTTAAGTCTCCCCAAGTGACTCCTAAAATCAGACAAGGTTGAGAAACACTGACTGACTACATGTTGCTCCTTCAGCACTTCCTCTGCACACCATATGGTATTCTGCGCCCCTAAAGGAGGTACACACTCTGAACGATGAGCTCATACCAGGAAGATAAACCCCAGAGCACTGTGACCCTTGCCCAAAAGTTCAGAAGAGATCAATGGCAGGATTTGTTTTGGCTGCATTTAGACAACATTTATCCAATAATGGTATTAAAAACATCTGCTTTTTTTGAAGCAAATGTGGATGTAATAAAATAAGTGCTTTATTGCAGATGAAAAACTATGTGGAGATGTGAGAAAGGAAACTTGTAACTAAAAGAATAACTCTTAAAGCCACAGGCAAACTCTTGTGATTTAAGTCAGCCAGCTCAGGAAGAGGAGCACCAGTCTCAGGCCCTTTGCTATGCAGTTTCATGGAGAATGCAGGTCACTTTTGCCTTGGTTTCATATTGCTTTTGGATTAATATCTTGTTTGTTCGATATGCAAATTACTGGCTAATATTGTACCTGTTATACAGTACACGCTTTCAATGAATGATTATTGAACAAAAGAGGGGTGTGAAATAGATGTTTTGGGAGATAGACTAAAAGTAATAGTTTGCATTAAACATATTTTTAATTTACCTATTGATTTTAATTAAGGTCTTGCTGAGTTTGCAATTCAAAGAGATTTTTAAGAGGAAATATACTTTAAATCTTTCCCATATGCTTTTCATATTCTTAATGTATAAAATAAGAGTCTTAAAGATTACAACGCACACACTTAAATGATGGCTTGTTAAATCAGTCTGCATCTAAATGAGATGAAAAAAAGCTTATGAGATAGAAATAATGGATTGAGTTTTTGACATAAAAAGCTGAGACAATAGCTCTTCTAGTTAAGAATACAGAATTTTTCTTATGAAAGAAACGTTTTTATGATAGAAAAATATTTATTGAGCTTATGTCTCTCTTAGATCAATTTATGTCTTCCATGCAGTGTTGAAAACCTTTTTCTCTTTTTCTTTAAAATACATTTTTTTTTCCAAGAAAGACTCTTATTTACCTCAGGGAAAGAAAATCAATACTATTATAGAGAAAAAGAGATATTCCTGTTTTCCATTTGGTTCCTTGAAATTACAGACATTATAATTAACATAAATCCATTACATGCTACTTTTCACAATAGAAATCATGATGACCAAATTAGTACATTTTATAACCTCAAACTCAGAAAATTGCTAACGTAGATATGCTGTTGGTTTTTTTAAATTGGTATTTCACCAAAAGTAATTAATTATAGAATGTGTCATTTTCAGTAGCATTTTTTTTTTTGCAAAATATCAGAATTCCACAAAAGATTTAGTAGAAACCCAGCAGAACACATTATTCTGTCTTTATATACAAAACTAATGCTTCAACATTAGGAACTGTGCAGATTTTATAATTTTTTGCTTAAGAGTATCATAATAACACTGATAAAATACCATTATGTTAAATTAAACTACTCAGTTAAATAAGAGATGAATGGAGGAGATAATTGTAGATAGACAGACAATAATGACTAGGACACAAGGGCATAGAAGAAAATATACTTAATAATACATATGAAAAGCTAAATAAGCTCATAGCTGTCCAATCCCAAAATACTAGATTTAGGTTCTGTATCTTTAAGCTGGAAAGAAATCTGGGGGCATAGAATTTAAAAAATAGGAAAGACTTAGGAACAATATAAAGAAAAATTAAAACAGTACTTTTCTGCTAAGTTGTAAATGAATGTAACTCAATACCTCCAGGAAGTGGTATAGTTTAGAAATAGATTATTTGGAGATTTAAAAAAATTGAAGAATTCATAATGGGTCCTTGCTGCAATTAATACACTTGAGATACCTTTGGAGCGAGTATTGACAAGCAGGCCCTGCTACTGACCGTTTGCTGACACTGACACACTGGGTGGATTGAAGGACCGGCCTCTTATGATCCTCTTCATCTCGTTCCTGCTCATTTATTCTTTCTTCAAGCAGCAAAAACAGATGTAAGCCTTGCCAATCATACTTAAACAGTTAATATCTAACATTCATGCTAACCAAAAATCTCAGGGAAAGTGAACAGCTTAGAATCTATGTACAATTTTTTGGATTTTTGTGAAAACATTTAAATAGCAAAACTAGGGAAAGTTTGTTTCTTCTTAGTGGGTTATGTTGCTTGTGGTGGGTCTTCTTAGACTAGAGTAGAAAAAAAATGAAGCTACGTGCAGAAGTTGTGTTTTCAGAAGGTACATCAGTTAGCTCAAGCTCTTGGTTAGCATAGTTCACTGAAAAAGAAAGATAGGGAATTACCTGGCCACTTGGGTGCCTTTTTTCTGTGCTTGTCTGGGGGTATGCTTTCCTTTGATAATAGACACTCATAAATACAAGTCATTGAAATGGTGGGAAGGGGAATACTATGACTCCACACGCTTTGAGAGGCTTTGAAATTCAATGTGGTATCTTTATGTTGGAGAGTGGCTGAAGATCAAGGGCAATCAATCTTGATGCTTTTAAATTTATAGACATTTTGGCTGGAGGAGGGAATGGAAAAGATTTATCCTTCTGGAATATTTCATGTCTGCTCTGTCTCTTCTACTTCATCTTTGGATCCACATCCTAGTGGAATAGCAGAGAGGCTGTCTGCAGGTGAATATCAGCTGCTGAGTCTAATTATAGCTACTCAATAACAAAAATTCCAAACAAACAAACAAAACAAAAATAAATTCTTCATTTTTGGTCTACTCATATTTCTTTTTATTATAACCTTTGCTATTTTATCACTTGGAGTAAGTAATATATATTTCACCTCTATCTTATTATAAAATCACACCACTGAGAATCTAGGTCATATTTGTTATTATTAATACACTGTAAAAATGCCAAGCATTTTCTATTTGACCTTTTGCAACTCTCTCTCCACCATGCCTCCTACCTCTGTTCTATCTCCTTCACGTTGTCTCAAATGTGGGAAATAAATATCTTTCTCTGTCTTGTTAAAATTAATTCTTTCTTCTTTTCTAATTCTTAATGACCTTGGACAGTCTTTTCTCATTTAAGAAGAATAATACACACCTGTTTCAGGCTGTCACAGTCTCTCAGGCCTTTTTGTTAATTGCTGCTGCTACTTCATCTTATAAATTACTTCCTTCTCCCCAGAAAGCGGCATCTCCTCTGAATGAGCTTTCTCTCACCTACATCTTCCTTCTCCTTTTCCTCCCTCCATTGATCTTTTTCTCTTTGTATCCATGATTTCTTCCTTTCATAAATCTTTCTTTATACAAATGCGATTTTATAATCTAAACTGAAATTCAATTTACCTTCACATTTTTTTAAAATGGAAATTGATACATTTCCAAATTGTCTAGAACTAAAAATTTTCTAACAATAGAACAATAAACATGATAAGCTTAATAAATATTAACATATGAAATGACAAGCTCCTCAACTTCATACTAGCACTTTGTAATAATTCATAAGTCCATAATAATAACCTAATAAATCACTTTTTTAATTTATATGTATCTAAAAACTCCACTGTATCAGGAGATGTTACATAATTTCATTGGTTTATTGGTCTCTGGTAATATGTAAGAGATTTCATAATTATAAGAAATGATAAATTAGATGGAATCCAACACAAAATTTATAAACAACTAAACAAATAACCCAGGCAAAGAAAAAAGTAGCAATACCAATTTGTATTATCTTTGCACTTATTGATAGCTAGTATATTTTGGAGGCAAAGCAAATTTTCCATGAAAGCTGAAGATTTAGCTTGGTAAGTGATAATGGATTCATTAATGCTGGAGGAAAGAATGTATATAATTAAATAACATTTTATTTACTCAAAGGAAACTAGTAAAACAAATCACGTAGAATAAGTGGGTGTTCTGTCTTGGTCACTGTTTATTAAGATTTTGCATCAAATTACACAAAATATGCTTCCAAATATCTATTGATAAATGAATGAATTGGCATTATACATAAAAATTAGAACTCTAGGGGAAAAAAAATCCAGAATATATTAACATAAAATTATTTAAGTCTTTTAAGTTCTAGCTAACCTAACAATTAGTTTGCTTTGCATAGCAAAAATATTGTTTTCCTAATAGTGTTTCCTCAGTAGAACTAGTGGGAGAAGTGGAGGGAAGAAAATCATATTGCTATAACAGAAGAACTAAAGCTAAGGAGCATCAAAGCAAAGCGAATTGCCTCCTTAGTGATTGGGCTGGTTTAACAAATACTAGTTAACACATACAATTGCACATTTCATGGAACTGGAAACATTTCTTTCGTGTGTTAAAAAATTTTCAGGAGACAGAATTTCAAATTACTGACTATATTGCCAAAAGAAGAAGTATTATTAAAGACATGTATTATTCAAATACATTAGACTAGTAAGTCTAGTAATTGTACACCATTTATATTCATTTTTTAAAGTATAAGATGATATAATTTGAGTTATATAGCAATTTGTGTAAATAAATATGACAAGTCTGGGCTGATCCCCTGTATTTTTGGTAACCAAAAGTCCCAAATAAACTGCTGTGAAAAATAGTGTCTTGAAATTATGGTAGTGTTAGAAACAATCTACATAAGTTGGCAGAACTTTGTAAGTTTTGTTGAATTAGTGAATGAGTAGGAAATTTACGACATATCCACTATCTTCTGTTATTTAGGACTGGCTAATTTCCTGAACAAATTAGTTTAAACTTGACTTAATAAGAAAAGAGAAATAGGTTGAAATATACGTCAATACTTGACACTTTTTCTGCAAGCTAAAGGCAAATTGTATAACTTGCAAAGTCTCAATTTCCCAATTTTTCAAGCAGACCTGGTAACATTTGCAACCTATCAAAAGAGCTTAGGAAGGTTTAATGAGGTGACATATCTAAAATGTTATCTGAGAGAAAATATTTTTATTATCTCTGCAGATAATACCTCAGCTTGACTGGAGAAAAAAAGATACTACAAGATATCATTGTATTATGATAAAGCAATGAACTACCACCTGCAGGAAATTGGCTTCATGAAAGGCAATGACAAAGAGCACATCAGGATTACATGAAATCAATCAGAGGCAGGCAGGAAGAACACAAGCCAGATGAAGTGGAGTCTTTCATGACAGGCAGGAGAATATATCAAAGCCATCCTTGCTAATTTCAAAAAGCCCACTCCCTCCTCTAGAGGTGAGAACATTACTTCAGACAGCATGCTGGCTCTGCTGGACTTCTGTGAAGATGCTACGACTCCATTTGTGGGTTTCTTAAAGAATGATTTAGGAATGAAAACGGCCAGCAAGCCTGTTAATTTAGATCATCTGTGGGAGACACTTGAGTGCAAACTTTTCCACATCTATTTCTCCATTAGGAACTTATTTGCAACAACTGAACCTTCACTTCTATATTTTAATTACGAACTAATCATCTTTTAAAAATGTTCTCTTAACTAATTTTCAAAGAAAATGCTAAGTAATTTCTCTTTAAAAAGATACATCCTTGCAAACAAAACACTAAAACAACTCATATAAAAGTAGATAATGTCACCTAATAGGTACCCACAAAAATTAAAAATTAAATAAGTAAATAAATAATATTTGCTACCTATTATTCTGATTAAAAAAGTAGTTGGTATCTATCCTTGAAAGAAAAAGTGAAATTAGCAGGAGAAACAATCATCAAAATGATGGATATGATGGATGAGTTATGGTGAGATCTCCTTGAAGGCCAATATTTTTCAGAGGAAGAGCAGATGCTATAATAAGATCTGAATAAATGTTGTAATCCTAAGGTTACATTCAGTGATGAATTCACATGTTCCAAGACCTGTAAGGATAAGTGAAAAGAGTATCCTGAGAAACCTCATGGTGTTCTCTGTGCTCAGACAAAGGACTATACCATGAGCATTAGTCACATATGGCAGTTGGAAACAGTATGATAGAACTATGTGTAATTGGAAGTACGATAGGTATAAGGATTATTTAAGTGGTTGTGGCTGTGATATTGGCATAGGAGCTGATGCTGCCAGGGGTTCTGGGTAAGTAAGATGACAGTTTTTTACTTAAAAATTATCAAATTTCCTCCTGAAATAAATACCAGGTGGCAAACAAATTAACTAAATACATCAAGTACATTTTTATCTATGCCTTCAAATTGAGTCTTTTCTAGTAATAAAGATACTTTGAATTGAACTAAGGGTCAATGAAAATTTAGGGTAGTAAAATATTATTTTAATTAATTCACATACCTGTACAAGTTCAACTTAAATATTTTGGTTTAATTGCCAACAGTCTCTAAAATTTGGTAAACGGAAAATAAAATATTTATGTTTGTGAATCCAGAGTTAATGTAGCATTTATGAAACATTCAAAGCAAAAGCAAAAGTTCTCTCCTTTGCAGCATATTAATTGGAATCACATTTTTCAGGAAGAGTGTTCATAACAGACAAAAAAGCAAAATTATTTCACATTTTTATAAGGTCTTAGCTTATAAAACACTTAGTTCAAGAGAGAGCTAGAATACATCTTAGAAATAATCTCTTCTACTTTTCTCAATCCATGTTCCAAGTTGTCCTTGAGCTGAGCTGAGATAGATTTAGACCACACTCTAGTTCACATAGTAGCAATCTTTTTCAGATGTATAAGGGAAAAAAAAGCTAATGTATGAGTTTTCTCAATTTCATGTTTTCTCTCATATTTATTTTCTTTTCTGCTATCATTTGTCCTTTAGTAATATTAGTAAACAATAAATGATCAAGCAGCAATATAATAAATAACTTTATTAAAAATGAATATGTGTTGTAAATATTTTGATTATTTGTGGATTTTCTGACATGTGGTGGTGACTTGACTTTGCTCACCTATAATAGAGTCATGTTATGTTAGGAAAAAGAGATCCTATTTAGTGGTATTACATAAAATGTACTTTGAAAGCATGATTTTCCTTAAATGAAAACATAATTTTCAAGTATCCTATTACCTGGGTAAGCATAAAAGCCTTAAATATGGTCTACTGTTGAGTTCTAGTAACGTCGCAGAGGTGGTAAGTAGCACAATAAAATTAAAAACCCGTCATCTGGCTTTGAGTACAAGATTTGTCTTATTTAATTAGTTGTTTGTATAGCAGGGATTTTGTTTTCATGAGGAAAGAATACAACAGAATGGCAGGGTTCTGAGTATTTCTGTGAGGCTGTTTTTGTGGAAGTATAACATTTAAGTTGGTAGACTTTGAGTAAACTTTATTGCCCTCTATTACATGGGTGGGTCACATCAGTTGAAGGCCTTAATACAATAAAATAATTGCTTTTGAGCAACAGCAATTTATCCAGAGACTTCCCTTGGACTTCCCCTTCAACATTTAAGCTTTCTGATTCTACAGTAAATTGTTTTAGGGCTTGAACCAGAACATCGGCTCTCCTGGGTCTCTAGTCTACTAGTCTTTGGACAGGAATTACATTCTCAGTTCTCCTGGATCTCCAGCCTGTTAGTCCACCCACAGATTTTGGACTTGCTAGCCTCTGTAATTAGATGAACCAATTATTTATAATACATTTCTTCACACACACAGACACACAGACACAAACACACAGACACACCACACACACACACACACACACACACACACACACACACACAGTCTGTTTCTCTGGAGAATCTTGAGTAGAATGATGGCCAATTTCTGTTTCTAGTTAAGTCAGAGTAACAGGACAAGGTAACAACAGCAACAAAATGAAACAATGGATTACAAGATAATATCAGTAGACATCAGGCAATGAAAATGAGTTATCACTGAGAGTTAGGAAACAAATCAGGTAAGCATTATGACTGCCCCCAGCTTACTGCCTTGAGAGAGTTTCAATACCACTTCACAAGAAAGAGAGACTAAGGGAACCTGATGGACCCCTTGAGTTGAAGAGACGGAGCTGAGAGTTCAAGGAGGCTGAGGAGACCAGAATATGTAGGTGAACACACTAGAAAGAAAAGAGCTGCCCAGGAGAAGGAATCCAAAGATCTGCGGAGAGTGTCCCTCAAGTATTGAACAGAAAACTAATCAGTATATGCATGTGAGTAAACTACCAAAAGACAGGAAAGGAGCCACATGAAAGGATCAAAGATAATAGTGTTTGGCACTCACACAGGTCTGCAATAGTGCCTAATCCTGCCAGAAAGATTAGAAAACCTCATGGTTCATGGTATTGAATAGAGTACACAGGAGGGCCTTATCTCAATAATGGGAAATAATCAGATGTCTGCTGAGCATTATTCTGGTCCAGTCTAGCAAATCTTAAAAGCAAATTAGGGATCAAACAGTTTCCAAGTGACTTAATGGTGTCTTAGAAAAAAAAAAAAAAAAAAAAAAAAAAACTAAAGAAGACAGAGAAATAAAAAAAATTCAGTAACCAGAAAGATAAAAATTATAATATAATATCTGCTATCCAATCAAAAATTGCATGCATGCAAAAAAACCTGAAAAGTTAGACCCATAATGAGAATAAAAATAAAGCAATGAAAGTCACCCAGAATTGAGGTTAGAATTGGCACACAGGTATTAAATATATATAATTACATTTTCCTATATATTCGAAAATATGAGTAGAAACATGAAGGGTATAAATAAAAACAAGTTAAACAACTAGAAACAAAAACTATAATGAAAAGAGTAACTATTCATAATAAAATGTAGAGGAAAAAAGCACACAAAAAATAATGAGCAAAGCATAAGTGAGCTGTCGGGCAATCATAAGTAGCCTTATATGTGTGCAATTACAGTCACCAGAGAAAAGGATGTGGTAGTGCCAAAACATATGTGAAAAACAATGGCTGAATCTTTTCTAAATTTTAAGTAGACTGTGAACTTATAGATCCAAAGGATCAATAAATCCGAATTATCAAAAAAGGAAAAAGAAAGAAAATAAAAGAAAAAGAAAGGTTAAAGAAGAAACTACACCAGGGCACATAAGACCAAATTGCCCTAAATTAATGATAAAAATAAGAGAAAAATTGTGAAAACAACAAAAGAAAACCACATGGCATATACCATAAAGAAGAAAAGAGAGAGAGAGATAACAGCAGATTTATCATTGAAAAGAATGGAAGTGGGGAGATAGTGGAGCAGTATCTTTGAAAGTACTGAGAGAAAACAACTGTCAGCCAAAAATTCTGTTCCTAGCACACGTATCTTTCAAAAACGACAGCAGAAAAAAGACATTTCAGACACACCAAAGCTCAAAGAATCAGCAACAGACAGTACTGAAAATAAAATGTTTAAATAAATCTTTCTGGTCGTGGAACGATTATACCAGATGAAATGTGAATCTACACAAAGAAATGCAGATCATAGAAATTGTAACTATGGATAAATTTTAATGTTATTTACATCTCCTAAAACTAATTAACTATTTAAATAAAATTAAAATCAATATAGTGTACAGTTTTTAACATATGTAAAAGTAAGTGTGTGACAATAAGAAAACAAAGATTGAAAGACAGCAGTATTGTATTTTACAATTCTAAGATATGCAAAATTATGTATTACTTAACAATATAAGTTAATGGACAACTGGAAATGGATATGGAAAACAAAATGTTAGATTTAAATTAAACAATCACATTAAATAAAAATAGTCAAAACACACCATTTTAAACAGCAGCCTTTTTCTCTTTATTTGACTTGTTTTGAATCCAATGAGGATCGTTTATGATTCCATTTTTATCTTCTTTTTGGACTTTATGGTTATTTGTTTTTATGATTTTAATGCTGCTTTGTGGCTTACAGTGTACATTTTTGACTTATGACATGGATACAATGACTCAATGATGTACTATCTACAAGAAACCCAGTTTAAATATAAAGACAGATTATATCAAAAGTAAAAGAATAAAAAAAGTCATGATAACTCTAATCAAAAGATAGGTGGAGTGATTATATCAATACCAGATAAAGTGAATATCAAAGCAAAGGCTTTATCAGGAATAAAGAATGTCATTCTTTGATTAAAAAGTCATCAATTTTTTAAGATGACATAAAAAATTTTAAATTGAATGTAATAAAAATAGAGCATCAAAATATATAAAGTAAAAATAGTAGAAATGAAAGGTGAAAATAGATCCACAATTATAGTTGAAGATTTCAACACTCTACCTGGTACAACAAAAAGACAAAATGTAGATTACAATATAGAAGACCTGAAAAATACTATCAACCAGCTAATTGGTGTTTATAAACTACTATACGCAACAGAAGAATTCACAGTTTTTTAAGTATACATGGAACTTTTGCCAAAGTAAGCAATACTCTTGACCATAAAATAAGTCTTCCAAACTCCAAAATTTAAAAGGATTCAAGTCATGCAAAATATATTCTCTGGCCAAGGTGGACTTAAATTGAAATAAATCACTGGAGAATGTTTGGAAAATCCCCAAATATTGAGAAATGAAACAATACAACTCTAAATACCTTATAGGTCAAGGTAAAAATCAAAAAGTATGTTAGAAAGTATTTTAAACTGAGCGAAAGTGAAAACACAACATGTCAAAATGTATAGGATGCTAGTAAAGCAGAACTTAGAAGTAAATTGTAGCACTAGATCCATATTAGGAAAAATAAAACAGTTCTCAAATTCATGACTATAGTTTCAACCCTAAGAAACTAGAGAAAAATAGTAAATTGAACCTTAAAACAGTAGAAGAAAGGAAATAAGGATTGATATAAATCAAAATAGAAAACAGTAAGTAGAGGAAATCAATAAAATCATAAGATAGTTTTTAATAATGTGAAAAAAAAATTGATATATCTTATGCCACACTACCAAGGAAAAGAGAGGGATGACACAAATCACCAATATTAGGAATAAGAGAGCTCATATCATTACAGATTCTACATATATTTAAAGTATAATAAAGAATACTGCGAACAACATTATGCCAGTGAATTTGACAACTTAGAGGAAATCAACCAATTGATTGAAAAATACAAACTACCAATATTGATTCGACAAGAAATATAAAACTTGAATAGCCATGTATCTATTTTTAACAAACTTCTGGTTGTAGTTAAAATTATTTCCAGTAAGAAAATTCTAGGCTCGACTGGGCTCGGTGACTCATGTCTGTAATCCCTGCACTTTGGGAGGCCATGGCAGGCGAATCATGAGGTCAGGAGTTCGACCATACTGCCCAACTAAAAATACAAAAAAAATTATCTAGGTATGGTGGCACTTGCCTATAGTCCCAGCTACTTGGTAGGCTGAGGCAGGAGAATACCTTGAACCTGAGAGGCATAGGTTACAGTGAGCCAAGATCATGGCACTGCATTCCAGCACTGGGCAACAGAGTGAGACTCCATCACAGAAAGAAAGAAAAGAAAAGAAAAGAAAAGAAAAGAAAAGAAAAGAAAAGAAAAGAAAAGAAAAGAAGAAAAGAAAAGAAAAGAAAGAAAAGAAAAGAAAAGAGAAAAGAAAAGAAGAAAGAAGGAAGGAAGGAAGGGAGGGAGAGAAAATTCTAGTCTCATGTGTCTTCACTATTAAGTTCCACCAAATATTTAATGAATATGTAATATCAACTTTACACAAGTTTTTCTGAAGAAATGAAAAGAAGGGCACTATCAGAGCCCAGAATTACTCTGACAGTAAAAGAAAAACAGAAAGAAAAAAACAATACTTTTCCTAAATATGATGCAAAAGCTCTCTACAAAATTTTAGCAAATTGAAGCCAACAATAAAATACATAATACATAATTACCAAGCTGGGCTTATTCTAGGAATGAAGATTTAACATTAGAAAACCCATCAAAGTAATTCGCCATGTTGGAAGACAATTATTAAAAATCCATATGATCATCTTAATAGAGAAAATGGTGTAGACAAAATCCAAAACCTGTTCCTAGGGAAAATTCTCAGAAAACTAAGAATAGAAGGTAATTTATCCAACCAAGTGGTTCTATGAAAATATGCAGCAAATATTATATTTAATAGTGAAAGACTGAATAACTTTTCCATAAGATCGAAACAAGAACAAAATTATAATAACTACCCTCAACACTTCTGTTTAACATTGTACTGGAGGTTCTAGCTAATGGAATAAGTTAAGAAAAAAGAAAAAAAGCATGTCGATTAGACAGAAAGAAGTAAAACTGTCTTTATTTGTAGATGGCATATTTGTACATGTAGATATTGTGACATATCTACAAAAATCTACAAAAATTAATTTACGAGTTCAGCAAGGTTTCAGGTTACATAATCAACATACAAAAATCAATTGTATTTCTAAATACAGTAAATATCAAAAACTAAAATTTAAAACGTAGCAATAATCTGAAACAGTATGAAATACTTAGGGATAAATCTAACATGTAGAAAACTTGCACACTGAAAACAACAAAATACTAAAGAAATAAACTAAGGAACTAAAAAATGACAGATGTATTATGATTGTGGTTCAGAAGACTCAAAATTATCAACATGTTAGCTCTTCCTAGGGTGATCTACAGGTTTAATGAAATCTCAGTCAAACTCACAAGAGGATTTTTTTTTGCATGTGTGTACCAAACTGATTCTAAAGTTCATATAAAAAAGCAAAGGCCCTAGACTAGACAAACCAACTTTGAAAGAGATAAACACTACTTGATTTAGACACTTATATAAAGGTATAGTAATCAAAATGGTGTGGCATCAAAGCAAAGACAGAAAAACAAATAAATGAAAATGATAATCCAGAAATATATATACAGACAGAGGTACAAAAGAAATTCAGCTGCTAAAGAATTATTTTTCAACACAGTGCTAAAAGAATTAGATGTCTATTTGTATGTGTCATGTAGAAAATCTAGAAAATCAAATGTGTACTAGAACAAAATTTAAAACCTAAAACTATAAAACTTTATAATAAAATCATACAATAAAATCTTATGACCTTGGGATAGGCCCAGATTTCTTACATATAACACTGAAAGTATAACCCATAAAAGAATAAATTGATAAATTTGTTTTATCAAAGTGAAAAAAAGGTCTATTCTTTGAAACATCCTGTTAATAAAACGAAAATCAACATTATAGATTGAGGGAAAATATTTGCAAATATATCTAATAAAGAATTTTTACTAAGAATAATAAACTCTTAAAACAATAATAAGAAAACAAATCAATAAAATTTGGGCAACGATTTGGATGCTTCACCAAAGAAGATATACTATTGGCAGAAAAGCATGTGAAACAAAGTTCAGCATCATTTTTCTATATGAAATGGAAGTTAAAAAGACAATTATAAATTACTAAATATGTTAGAATAGCTAAAAGTAAAAAGACTGACCACATTTAATGTTGGCAAAAATGTGAAGAAATTACAACTTACCAATGCTGCTGGTGGGTAAGTAAAATGATACGACCACTTTGGGAAATAGTTTAGGAGATTCTTAAAGTGTTCAAGTAAAATGATATAACCACTTTGGAAAACAGTTTGGGAGATTCTTAAAGTGTTCAATATAGACCTGCAATAGCATTTAGCCCTTTACTCCTAGTTATTTGCTCAAGAAAAATGAAATAACATGATCTATAACAAATACTTCTATGCAAATGTCAGTAGCAGATTTATTTGCATTAGTGAAAATCTAGAAAATACCAAATATCAATTATCAAGTGAATGGACAAATAGTGGAAAAATTTGTGCAAGGAAATACTACTTATCAATATAAAGAAATAGCTATTAATAAACATACCATGGATGAATCTCAAAATTATTATGCTAAGTTACAAAAGCAAGACAAAATTGCACATACTGTATAGTTCCATTTATTTAAAATTCTAGAAGGTGACAACAAATTTATTGTTATGGAAAGCAAATGAGATTGCCTGAGCATAAAGGGGAGAAAGGATTGGTGAGAAATGAAAGGAAGGGATTCCAAACAGGCCCTAGGAAACTTTTAGAAGTGATGAATATCTGCATTAACTTGAGGGTGGTAATATTCTCACAGTTGTATACATATGTCAAAATTTATCAGATTGTACCTTTTAAACATGTTCATCTCATTGTATTTTTTTAAAAAAGGAAACAAAAGAATTTTTAAATTTAGACAGTTCAGACAACTAGACTGTCTGGATTAGAGTATCTGCTTTCCTAGTTACCAGTAATGTGACTCTAGGCAAGTTATACAACCTTTCAGTGTTGGCAAAATGGGTATAGTTACAGCAATTAACTATTAGGTAATTCACACATAGTGTGTAGAACATTGCATCACATAATAAGGACTAACTCAGCATTTTCTATTGTCACCAATGTTATATGTTCTTAAAGCAATTAAAATATCACACTGCCTATAAATATTATTCTAGATGTTGTAAGGAGAATGCAGAAGAAATTATGGAAAAGAAAGCTATTCATCAGGAAAAAAAAAAAAAAAACACCACCTTGAGAAAAATGTCCACAGACATGTGCTCATATACAACTACATACAATTAGATAAATACAAAATGCAGCAAATAACTTTAAAGTTTTATGGTTTGGATATTAACTAAAGACAGAAAAAGTACTAGGCAATACTACATTTAAAGTTATCCTTGGAATAATGATTTGAAAACTAATTTTCATGAATTCCATTACATAGTACTCAGGAAAAGAAAAATCTAATGATAATGTTATTGTTACAGAGAAAGAAAATAGTTCTACCATCATCTGAAATGATTTGTGTGCATATTTCAGTGACAGAATTGCAAAAATAAATGTCATTTAAACTATGATGTAGATAAAATAACATATAAATAAAATACAAAAATAATATAAATAAATTCTTTATTATAATCTAAATGAAAAGTAGATTTTAATCTAAAGGTAAAAGAGTCTAAATGAAATTCTTTATTATAAGCGAATGCAAGTCAACATTTGTAGTCTTTGTCATTTTTTTCTGGCCAGTGTGCTTAACTTGTACACATTTTCTAAAGTCTTGATTTTCAAGTTATATGTTTTAATTTATATACAACTGAAATAATCATATCTTCTTTCCTCTTCTTTCCCTTTCTACATTAAGGCTTTTGCTTGCCATATTTTCTTACTTAAATATATCTCTTTTCTCTAACTATAATCTTAAGCATTGCTTCTCTAGTCTATAACAGGTTTTCGCCTCCTTTGTGTAAAAGGAAAGCAAAATGGACCTTATTTTGTGAATTCCATTTTGTTTTAATTAGAAATATATTGATACAACTCTAAAATATACTTTGAATGTTGTAAATAATGGGACAATAACACTGTTTTTTTTTTTTAATCCCTTTACCAACAACATTTTGCCAGTAGTTAATTATATTCTGTTTTTTTCAGCATTGTTTCCTTGAGAGTTTTCAAAACGATGGGGAATATCATAAGCTGCCTTATTAGGATACAGAAACACAAAAGGAAAAAAACCATCTCCTTATCAGTCACAATGTTAACACTAAGCAACAGATCTGCAATATTATTCCCACCAAAAATAGATGTCTTAGGTTGACAACGCAATGTAATATTTTCGGGGGATTTAAGAGTGTGCCATAGTTACCACTTGACAATCTTCTTTTCACTGAGTGTCCATCCTATAAAATACACTGCAGTGATAAGGGACTAAGTTAATCTCCTAGATTGTCTAATAAAATGCTATTGTATTGGAACATATTTAGTAAAATTATTTTCCTTTGAACAATGAATCACCTAGTTGTAATGAAAAATAAGATTTCTTTGGTATATACCTGTGGGTAATAGTTGAGTATTTTCTTCTTGTAGAAATGACTTTAGTCTGGCATGTAGTAGGGATTTAATATGTATTTACTAAAATATTAAAAGGAAAATAGGGCATATTTATTTTAAGGAGTGTTTTGGTTAAATATTATAGCTTTAGAAATGTGAGCTATGTTATTAATGACCGTCTTCTGTGTGACATAAAAAGCAAGATTATATCAAATATTAAACACTAATAGGTCATTTTGCACTAATAATAACATCCTACTTCCTGAAAATTAATGTACACTGTCGTTACGTGTATATTAATAAACTCTTATTTCAACAGCTTAATAAGACAGATGGATAATAGACACAATTTTCAATATAAGCAGGTTGAACAACAAACAGCTATTTCCAGGTATTACTTTTACTTTGCCTATTCTAGAAAATACTAAACAAGAGTTCATTTTTGTATTCAGTTTCACTGAGCAGAACAGCTCATTGCTTCTAGTAAAATGATATTGGCATTTCGATAATTTCTGCAAACTTGAAAAATTATCAAACATGTTTGGTTTTCAAATAACAAGGAAGAATCACCTGTTATATCTGACTTACAATTTACCAAGTCTTTACAAATAATGCTGGCTAATCAGCACAACAATAGTGTGGATGGGAAGTGCACAGAGAAGGATAATGGAAACACTAGGCCCTGATCGTTCTATTAAAATGGGAGCAATTCATCACTTAGCACCATTAGGCACTGATAACTTGGACTGTGTAAAGAAGACCTTTCTGTGTTTTCAGTGTTCTTCAATCAACACAATACACTGGTGAATAAAGATTGGTGCATCTGTAATAAAATATAGATACTGGTTGCTGAAGGAAATTATCAATTTGATAATTAGTCACATTTTACAAATCATTAAAATAATATATTATGCAAAATTAAATCACAGTGAATGGACCATATGGATATTTTTCTATTTACTGTATTTCATTTTGGCACTGATAAATAGCATATAATTTGTAACACTGTCATTTAATAATTAAAATGACTTTTATTATTTTGTTTACTGGTTTCTCATTTCTAGAGACTGTCATTTTGCCTTGTGATTAGTAACGAAGCTCACTCAGCAGCTCCTTCTAATAGAACTCAGCATGGACAATTTTCCACACAGATTCAATCTCTGCCTGAATCACACTAATCCTTTGATTGGGCTCAAGGAAAGGCCTGGATCCCTGTAGAGTTCCTGATGCACCGACTATTCATAAAAATAATAACAAGGCACCAAGCAGTCAGAAATGTGGGCCTTGCACCTGTTCTTCGCCCTAGTGAAACGAGCCGCAGGATAAGCCTTGTTGATTCTTCACTGGGACTAGATCTAACTTATTTACTCTGGGAATTGAGGGCCTTTCGCAAAGTTTGAGCCTAAGGTTATAGTTGAGAGAAGCTTTTGATGATCATAACTCATTCCTCTCTCTTCAAAAAAAGACACAGAAGGTTACTCTATATGTAAATCAAAAACACACACATAAGTGTAAACACATACACATGGAAAATAGCTACAGTAAATACAAATAGGCAAGGTGCTTTCATATTTTGCATGTAGGCAAATATTGAAACAGATTTTCTTAATGACAATATTTTTGATGGTTCAGTAAAATTTAAAGTTATGTTAATACTTATGGATCCCCAGGAAACTATTTAGACCCTATAACCAGTCACCACGGTTGTCTTATGGAATAAAACATTGGTTTGTACAGTATGCTTCTTTATAATTAGGCAACCAAAGTAGTCAGTTTTCCCATGTCTGAAATATTAGTTTCTCTTCATTATCAACATATTGATAATTTAAGACACATTGCAGTTAAGATTTGTTAGTCCATAGTAAGATGATCATTAGAATACTAGCTTCTTGTTGACAAAATGGTACTCATGCAAAAAATGAAGGAAATGTTTTACTTTATGAAAGCTGCATTACTCGTTCAGGCAACTAACAAGACCAATATAATTCAGGGGTTAGAAAACAGGCATGAGAATGTAAAAGATGCAGGTCCTAATGTTTAGTGCACCTGGAGTTGGTCCCGGCTCATGCATAACCCCTCCTCACATTTCTCCAAATAAATATTCATCATGGTTAGCAAGTTCATTTTCTAATGCATTTAAATCCTTCTGAAACAGTGAATGGGAAAAAATTGTTTTTGTTGATCGTAGAGCACTCTGATATTTCATATCTAACTTGTTACTTTTAAGGCTACTTTTTGGAACAGGTTCAGTCTTATTCATATAGACTGATTTTGCTTGTTAGACCATTGTAAAAAAACTAAGCGTTCTGTTCAATATATTTATTTTAAGGTAAAAAGTTCACATTTTTTCCAGTCATATGATAAATGTATGGTAATATTTATCTTCAATATTTTATTTTAAGAATGACCTCAAAAGTAGTTATCAAACAACCTTTACAAAGGAAAATGTGATTTTCATTGCTGCGAGTATGGCATTCTGGATAGCCTGGATGGAAATTCAAAATGAAACAACTGAAATGTCAGTTAAAGTATTATTTTAAAAACAATGCTAAGTTGTCATAAAAAGAAGAATCCATAGAGCTAAAAGTAACTTGATAATAGTAACCTTGAGCGATAACCAACTGCTAAAAGTAGATTTGCATCTAGAGGGCTGTAGATAACTCTGGAAACATTGCATTTTTGTTTTAGTAATGGCATGGGACATAGCAGAATATAAAGTGTAATGCTTACCTATGCAACACAGAACACAGATTAGAGTGACTGGTCTACATTAATTTTATCAGGCTGAAGACTAGGTAAGCAAAGTGTCTGTCATATAAGGAGGCACCCAGTCTCAGAAGTTTTGTAGTGACTTCTGCAGTTTTGCACCACGGGTGCCTAGGTTACCTCAAATTACACCAGGCCTTAATCTGGGTGCTAAGTGGAAGGGAAAATATCTCTCCAAAGAATAAACTACCTTGCCAATCCATGGGTTTACATTGTGAATTCATATCAACTATAAAATCTAAGGTATTTCAAGCCTAGAGTGGAATGATGTGGAATGGTCCCTTGTAGGCAGTACACTTAAGTGATTGTGGAAACCATTACAAATCCTCTCTAAAGAAACTCAGCACTCATGAAGATAAAATCTGAAGAAAGTGGGCCATTCATGATCAGTACAAGGTAACAGTTCACCATAAGACAGAAAGAGTAGAAAGAGCCAACGGCCGATTCAGACTTTTAAATAAACAGATATTGGCATTAGCAAAAGTAGGAAATAATTAACAAATTTAACAAATGTTTTAAAATTCTAAAAAACTTTAAAATGTGAGAAGTGATCAGAATGCTATTTAAAGCAAAAGTAATAGATTTGAAATATAACTAAATAAAATGTTAAAAATTTTTGAAAACATGATAATTTCAACTAAAACAATGCATACATTAACCAATAGATGACACGGTGAATGAGAACACAGATGCAATGCAATTTTTCATAATTCAGAAGGCAGAAATAAGAAAAGGGAAATATTTTAAATAAGATAATGGTTTGAAAACATGAGGATAGACTAATAAATTCTAAATTCTGTGAATAATTGAAGTTCTAGAATTGGATCATAGAGAGAACTTAGAAGACAATATTTAAAGGTAATTAGCAAATGAACTTTCAGAATTTCTTATGGCAAACACAAATTCAAAAAGCTCAAAAAGTTGAGAAGTACTAACAAAAAAAATGCATGCGGCACACATCTTAACAAAAATGTAAAATATAAACAAAAAGGGATACTATCTCCAAAAGCACAGATACAAAAGCATGGACCATGAGCAAAGAAACACCATTAGACTGAGTACTAACTTGAAAATAGCAGAAAAGGAAGATTGAAACAGTAGAATATTTTTTAAAATATACTTAATAAAAATAATTTCAATCTAGGATTCTATATCCAGTAAACTACCTTTCATTAACAAACGTAATGATATTTTCAGATACCTAAAAATGAAGTAATTTTGTAGCAGTAACAGATTCTTACAAAAGCAAATTTTAAACCATATATTTCTGATGGAATAAAATGGTTCTCAATGAATATTTTTAAAGCTCTCTTCAAATTTATGATTAACCAGAGAAACTCTAACAGCAAACTAAGACATCATTTCACATTGACTAAATATGCAAATAAGACATCATTTCATATCGACTAAATATGTCTAGTATGGATGAAAATCTACGACGACAACAAAAATTATTTTCTGTGGCTGTAAAAATGAATACATCCATCCACCGAGTGAATGTCATCATCTAGAAGAGTTGACAATACAATAACAGAGAAATTCTCACACATGTACATATATATAAACACATTCAGATACATATGTGTGTATATGTACATATATACACATACATGTGTATTCATATATGCATTATTTATAATAGTACAGTAATGAAAACAAACCAAGAGTCCATTCAAAATACAAAATATCAAGAGACATGCAATAGACTATTATACCTCAGTGAAGATGTAGTACAACTGCATGCATCAACATGGCTAAATGTCCAAAACTAATACTGAGTAAAAAGAAATTCATAGATGAATATATGCAATATAATATTATATACATTTCAAAAATAGGCAACAGTTAATAATATGCTATTTAAGTATACATACAACATAAATCTATAAATAGTAACAGTGATTAACACAAAGGTTGGCATAGTGATTATTTCTTGGGGAATGAGTGGATAGTAATTGGTAGATGAAGAATGCAATTATTTAAGCACACATAGGGACTCCAAGTATGTACTAGTAATTTACAGCATTTAAACTGTGTGGTGAATACACATCTATGCTTTTTAAAATTCTACTATTCTTTAAAACCTGCCTACATATTATATATAATATTTTGTGTAATGACAAGTTTCAAAAAATTACAAAAATTTATATAGAAGAGCATGTTCTTGCATAAGGGAAAATGTTAAATTTTTGTTTCACATTCCACTTGCCTGGAAGGCAAAATTGAAAAGCAGAATGAGAACAGAACTGCTTACTTTTAAGAAAAACTTAGCAACACTAGCTTCCAAAGAACCTGGTCTTTAAGATTATTGCCTATGAAGAAGAAGGGAAAACGAGAGAGGCCTATTAAGAGAGGCCTATTAATTGAGGACACCAACTTTAATGAAATCATAGCTTTAGAAGTGTATTGAAGTAAAATTGATAAACCATTCACCTATTAATGAGAATATATTTAATCAGGAATGTTTTTTGTTTTTGGTAATGTACAATGAATATTGATAGCAGTCCTGAGGGAATCAATATTCTGTGAGGGGCTAGGAGTAAATGCAGGTACCAATTTACAGCGGGTACTACTAATTGACTTATCAGAGACTGAATTTAGCATGTTTTGTTTTGGTCTAACAATGTTTTTAAAACGGTGCTAACATTTAAATATTGAGACATTTATATATATATAATAAACCTATATATTAAAATCTCTACATAAATAGATTTTAATATATAGATGTTAAATATATATGTTTTATTAAATCTGTTTTATATAAAATCTGCGTATATTTTATATATAGATTTTAAGATATAAATTGTATATAGATTTATATAAAATCTATATAGATTTTAATATATAGATTCATTTTCTTTTATAAAATTAGAAGGCCTGGTTACAATATGTGCCCCTATTCTGTAAATGGCAACAATTGACTAAACCTGACTCACAGCCACACATTCTATTTGTCCACAGTTTACTAGACACCCCACCACTCTCTCTTGTGTTACCTACCTGGTCCCTAAACCACTTTAGACCCTGGAGCATTGAGAGAAAAGAGCAAAGGAAAGCTACATTCACCTTGAAGGAGAGATCTTTTATATCAAGAAGGCATAATTAAAATGCAGGTGTCCTAATGAAAAGAAAAAACAAATCCGAATTTATTTATAGAGTTCAGAAGAAAAACCAAGACAAACAACTTAAAGCTTACATTTTCTTAGATTCCTGAATGTGAAAACAAACAAACAAACAAACAAAAAAACCACTCACTTTCTGCATCAGGGTACTTCATTTTAAGCAGTGACATTACAAGTAGCATTTTAAATCTTAAAAAAATAAAAGTTTCCTAATGTATTTTTCTAATAGCTATTAATGTTAATTGCCACTTACAGCATTTAAGTCCTATTGTTTTCCACAAATGTTCATTGCAAATATAGAGTATTCACTGTAATATTGTTTGTAAGGATGTGTGCACTTGCTTACAAATCGAAGTGTCAGCTATAATCCAACACGTTTCTCCACTTTCTTCAAAACCTGTTCTGTATTCGTTTTCTTTCATCTCAGTAAATACAATTTCTTTTCTACTAGTAGCTCAAGCTGAAATTCCCGATTGCATATCCTCATGCACGTTGTTTCCCTCACACATCCTGCAACACTATTTCATCCTACTGAACCTGCAGTGGCTGGAGTCACCCGAAGTCAGCATCAGGGCAGTTCCCACAAGGGAGTGCCCCAAACCATCCTGAGATGGGTCTGATTAGGATCCAAAGAAAGATTGCTAAGCACCAGGAGATTAGACCAAAGCATTTATTAAGGAGACTTACAGAGTACTGCAGCATTCCGTGCTACAGACAGCAAGAAAAAAGGGATTTAGTCTCCCTCGGTATGTCCATGGCAAGGAAATTAGAGTATGGAGTTTTGATGAGAGTTGAAGGAATTTGGCTCACGGCCTGGACCAGTTTCTTTCACTGTTTCAGACAACAATCTAAATGCCTTTATCAGTGCCTCGGAACTTTCAAGGCTGCTGGGAAAACTTGCACCTGGCTGGATCACAGAGAACTCAAGGCACTGAGTGATTTGCGATTTTCGGTCAGAACACAAGATGGTAGGGGAACCTCGGGAGATCCTACAACCACTTTTATCAGAAACATTTTTAAATAGAAACTAAAAACTCCTTGCAATCTTCACTATTCTTGCTTACTCCAAACCATCATCATCTCTAACCTGCACTTTCTCAGTAGTTCAAAGACCTAACTGGCATCATTAAGCTAGCTCCACTAAAGGCTGTTAGTCAAACATTAGTTATATTGTATCAATTTGCTGCTCAAAATCCTCTTTTTTTTTTCCCCACACACTTCATTAATTCCAAAGTACTTTCCACATACTATAGTTTTTAAAGCCCCTTCCCTTCCTATTACCATCTCAACATTCATCTCCTACCACTCTCTTCTCCCTTCACTCAGTCTACTCCCACACACACTGGTCTCAGTTCCCCTCAACAACAAATACTGACCTGCTGCAGGTTCTTTGTCCATGCTGTTAACTGAGATCCCTTTGACTCTATTCCCAGCTTACTCCAGCTCTCTGCTCAGAGGTCTCCTCCTTCTACAGACAGGCAGTTCCTGACCCTCCTATACCAATAACACCTCACCCATATTGTTGCTCCAAATCTCTAAATTGCTTTAGGCCTCTTCACAGTGTTTATCATCACTTAATGAACTCTGTTTAATTTACAAGTTTATATTTCTCTAGTCCATCACCCTCCACTTCAGTGTAAACTTCATGTGGATTGGGCTTTATTTTAAACATTTCTGATAAAAGTCACAAAAACTGTGCCTAGCACATATTAGAGGATGAATACATTATTGTCAAGAGAATAAAGAGATTATAATGGAGTTTTAAAGCAAAGTTTGTTTGAATTTCACAAAGAGTGAACTGCTATAGGAACTATTATTAGGGATTTCCACATACATTTTTGTCAGTAATTCAACAGGTACTACATTGGAAGAAAAAGTGTGTATCTTAAAGCTAAATTAAATTTAAATTGAGACGGTGTCTTGATTTTCTGTAATGATACATGAAATGATTAGTGATATGAAGTTCTCTTTTGTGAGTCCATGTATTTCAGAAGAGATAAAACACTGACCAGAACACTAACTCCTATCTCTCTGGAGTTTACATGTCATTATATTTAGATTGAATGGAGAAAGCCAAGTTAATATTAATGTTTTCAAGGATAGCTTGCACATGCATTTTAATCTGAGCATGAATTAGCCACCCTTCTAGCTGTACAAATAAATTATGTCTAGTAGTATTTGGATTTTAAGTAATAGGAAACTTGGGGAGCAGGGAGAGTCGGCCTAGTTCCTTTGGGCTCTCTAGAGCACAGGTATGTTTGCTTACTATGAATACTCCCTGCACTCAGCTACTGATGAAGAGACCGGGGTTGGACCCCTGTTCCAAAAAGCTCAATTAGATTTTATCATCTGGCGATTTTAAACTGTGCTAAGGCATTCTAGTTTATTCTAGACTGGCTTCTTGAAAGAAGAGTTAAATTGCAAACAGTGAAGTGATTATCTTCTGCTTGTCATGTAGAATGAAAAGCAGAGGAATCTTATAGAAAGACAGAATAAATCAAGAGAGGGAAAGATGAAAAATAAAGAATAAATGTTATCTCTCACCTTGATGATATTCTCCTATTACTGCTAAGAATCTAGGTTACATTTCTGTACTTAAGTTCCATGAGACACACCTGTAATCTTATAAATTTTAAAAAATTGCATCATTTAACCTTTATTCACTTGCTTTGCTTAATTTATTCTCACTGGATTTCTATTACTTGAAAATTTTTTATCAGTGGGAATCCAAATAAACACCAATCTCCTCTTAGCAAATCTTTTAACCAACCAATCATTCATGCCTTGACTATTAAATTTAAATAGTCAAATTAATTGCTTGCTGTATCTTCTTCTGAATAAAAACTGGAAATAATAAAATATAAACAGTTTCTTATAAATAAAAAGTTTCTGTCTTCTAAAAAATTTACTAGCAGGAAATACCCAACCTATCAGTCTTGAAGGTTGACTAGCAGAGAAAGGTCATTTTTGAGGACCAAGTGAGGGGTGCAAATAAAAGGTGGGGAAAAATAAGTCTTTTGATTTCATGTAAAAGTGTTGTTTGTATCGATAGCTAACTTTTTTTCTGTGAGAAAGGACAGAAAACTTGAACATATAAATGATGAGATTCAAATTCTCTGGAAGTAAATTGTGGACATTTTGATTCAAAAGTACTTTCATTCGAATGTAACTTGTTCTGGTTGAAAAGTCTACTTTTAGATTGAAATTTAAAAAGAAAGAAAAAAAAAGAGAAAAGGTAATAGATACTGAGCAGTACAACAGCCATCATCTACAGAGAACCACAGTCTATGCAGTGTGCCTTGAGATTTCTCAGAACCATTAGGAATTCCAAAATGCTTTCATTTCTGATTCTTTTTTTTGCTATAAGTTTCTTGTTTTAGTGTAATGAATTTAAATTTGTTTTCAATTACTTAATCTGTCATCTTAGGAGAAATTATTCTACTTTCCTAAATCACATAGCCAGCAATTAGACCTGCAAAACAAATTAGCTTCTCTTCTTATTTGCTTCACAATTTAAAAAGAAAAAAAAAAATCAATGGTCTTACTTGATCACATGAACTGAGTTTTATTTAAATAGCTTCCGAAGTGAAAGAGTACCTACTTTATGATATATCTAATCAATAAAATCTACATATTTGTCTAAGAGATAAAGTAATTACACGGGTTTTATATTATTCAAGTTACATAGCTATCAACTATAGAGAAACATCTAGTAAAACAACTGATATTCACAAAATACAACAGCACTGTATACAAAGAGCTGCCCATGCACAGATATATATTTCTCGTTTCTTCTTAGCAGTAGTCTCTAATTCTGGAATTGGGACAGCCTCGTGATCTAATATGCAGTGTCTCTGTGTCATCTAACTCTGGCCTCATTTGCAATCACTGCTTCCCCTGGAGCCACAAGATTACGTCATCCCCGTGGAGTCTAGAATAATGCAGTATTCTTGTATGAAAATAAGAGGACTTGAAAAGCTTATGCAAGAGCCACATGGGGCTTGAGAGCCTTTGAATAAGTACCATTACTCCATAGGGACTCTAAGACTGTGGGGATATTCAGCATTTGTATCTTATTTTTAAAGTGAGCTCACAAAGAAGAGGCTAGAATCTCTTAATTGATAGTAAGCAGAAAGCTCTGTAAGTCTTAATTGCTTAAAAATTGTTTTGGCTAAGAAGCAATCACATATTCTAAACATTGTGTCATCTGTTGGAAAGAATTCCCATTGTGGAAGCTCCTACCCTGCATTTTTGGAACCCAGATGTGTCTCTGACTGCCCAGGTGTTAGGAGTTTTAAGCACCACTTTCATAACTGCTCTCTCTCCTTAATTTTGCACCTTTGAGGAAGTCCTGGAATTAAGGAAACCAAGTCCTTAAGCCTGCCATGTACAGCTGGACAGCAATGTCATCTCAAAGCTCAAGCCAACTTAGGAGTCCCAGAGCCTGGGGAGATGATAGAGAACTGAAGTTTTGACATGCAATGGACCTTAGGATCTCTGTGACTTGTCAATGGCTAAGCTATATTGGGAACAAGAAGATCAAATCAGTTTTGGTGAGGTTTCCAAAATTTAAAGAACCAGAATTCTCAAACTGAGAAATTGTGTTGGTTGACTAGACTTCATTGTGATCTGTATCCATCTGCCAAGTGTTGGAACCAGCTGTCCAAAGCAAGGGTTGGGGAGTGGGGGGGGTGCTCTGTGTGTGAGATGTCATCCTCTTCCAGGGATGCCAGTCCTCCTAGAGCCAAAGTTATCCCCTGCAGCCATGATGGCAGGATGCCACAATGCTGGGATGACAGCTGCAGCAGCATAAAATGTCTGATTGCTCTCCCAGATGAACAGTGCTTCCTTGTTCTTAATGACACCAGATGGCACAGCCTACCCGGGGATACTCAGGATGCTGGGTTTGCCCATCTTATGAGGAAAACTAGGAGAAAGAAGACAGAGTGCTTGGGAGAATCTGGAAAGAGTGTTCATGGTAGAACAAGAGAAAAGGTGGGTTTTCTCTGTTGTGGGAATGAAATTCTAGCACAAGTTTACCTTCTTCAGTTTTTAGAGATTTTCTTTTTCAATTCTACCACATGATTTGTGTGTTCATTAACACGAGTTTGGAAGCAATTTAAATGTGTATTAGTGCAAGAGATAGCAAACAACACACAAAAAAAACACATGCAGAAAGGCAGGGATTGCATTTACATCTTTAACTAAACTGGGAAATTCTCAAGGTAAAAATATTGTAGACAAAATAAGATGAACTTTAAAAGTGAACATTGTGAATCTGTGTCACAAAAATCTACCACACAGAAAGGCTATGCAGTAAAATATATAGTTTCTTTTCTCTCTCTCTCTCTTTTATTGTTTGTCTCCTCAGTTTGCTCCAGATAATTAAAAAAAAAAATTAGTAAGTGGGCACGAAAAACAAAACAAAAACAAAAAATACATGGTTTACCAGCATTTGAGCCCATAGAATATATATATATATAAAAAATCTGCCTGAGAGTTAATCCATTCTATACTAGAGAGTTTCAACATTAACTCTGTCTTTGAATTATCCTTTTAAACACATCAGTGAATAAAAGGACAATTTAAATGGTCATTGCCTATGGAAGTTCAATGAGAAAGAAGTCAAACACTCACCCAACCACTCTCCATGAGAACATGACATGTATATGAAATGATAGTTCTCTAACAACACTGAGGTTAGTCCCACTACATTTTGCATTTGACAGTGCTCGTTACTAGAGTAAACATTTGAAATAGGATGATAAAAAACGTTATGTTTTAACGTGTCTGGTGTGTAAAGGGCCTAATATCACAGGTACTCCTTTATAGAAGCATGCACACCATGCTTGCTTTATGAATATGTGTTGAGACCCTTACCTCACTACCATATCCCCTATCTACTCCACAGTAAGCATTTTTTATCAGTGGGCAAAGTTACGGAGCAACACATCAGTAGCAACAGAAATGCTAATGAGCTACTTGCGGTGAATGGAGATTTCTTCTAAAGTCCTCATTGGCTTATTTTGGGCCAAACTCTAATTTGGAATATGGTGAAGAGAAAAATGAGAAAAATCGTGTTTTAAACTCTTATCCTGGGGAATAATCTTTACATGGAATGCAATCTTCTGTCATAATATATTGTGAAAGCACACACACGATGGTTTCATAATTATACCATTCAAAACTATAAATGCTAGACTGAAGATTTCAAATCTACTTTCATTATAACCACTTGTTTTCAATCACTGATAACATTTGAAAAATTGTCGTTGGGACTAAAATTCTCAGAATCCAACAGATAAAGAAAGGTACAATGAATTTATGTGTCAAAATGGAAGTAAGGGAGTGAAAGAAGTTAAGGAGTAAATGGTACTTTAATAATGGCATCCTCATTGAGTATGAACCCTTACTCCCTATGGCTATCTCTGAAAAACTACCAGTATAGGCTATGTCCATTAAGTGACAGCATCTGGCCTGTCATCTGAATAATTCATGGACCCAGCCTGCTATTAAGAAGACAGGTATAATTTTCTTCTGAATGATATGAATTGTTTGTTGTTTAAGCAGTATAAATGTATCAGATAATTTTTAATCTTCCACCCCATTTTCTCAATAGTGATTTAAATGGTCAAAGTCAAATAATTACAAGCTTGAATAAAAAAATACTCTAAACTTTCATAGCAGTACATGTAGTCATTTGCAATGTAACTTTTATTCTGTTCTTCTGGCTTGAACAATACAAAGTATGATTATTAGAATGCATTATATATTTTAATGATCAACATATGTGTGACTGAAAAATAGAAGTAAGAGACATTGGAAAATATGTAAAATGTAAAGAACATATTCATGAAAAAGATTCACGTGGAGTTTCCTTTGAATGTATAAAAATCTTTATAATGTTTTTAGTGTTTTATAAATCTTCCTTCAATATGTCTGGGTGAAAAAAAGTAGAAAAACATATTCTAACTTTATGGAAAAGACACAGTATAAGCACAGTAAAGTAAATGCAACTTCAACCAAAATTCACTAATTTCAAGCTAAAATTAAAAATTGAATTAAAGTTACTTCTACAAGATTAAAATCAGATAAAGAAAATGGCAGGAAATCTGGCAAGCAGTAGCTTTTAGACTCTTTGCATAAATTAATTACTGTAGGCAAAATGTTCATTCCTTCAACTAAATTTTTGAGTATTTTTTTCTTTCCACTCCATTTTGAGAGGGTAGATACAGATGTTTTCCCTGAAGTGTAGGTTTCTTCTCAACTGCTATTAAGATACTAGTAGAAGACTAATGTACATTTCTACAACATTTACTATTTGGTACAATTTAATACTTGAAAGTCATTTTATCACACTCAAGGGAGTATTTGCTGAATACCAATTGTGTGTCAAGAAAGTTTCCATATATCATTTTATTTAAATCTTAAGAGCTTTCAGCATCTTGGTAGAAAACCCATCCAATACAGCCATACCCAAATGTATTCAACTTTGAAACCCTAACACAATTAATCTTCACTCAACTGCTGTTACCCATTCTGATGACCATTTCCTCAATACAATGAACATCAGGAAACATTCTTGGTCTGGAATAACAAATGCTATTTATTTTATTGCTTCACCTGAATCTTTTATCTTTAATTCCTTACTATCAGAGCATCTCTTCCACTTGTAGAAAATTGTCAGTGTTTCAACTCTTTATTTTCTCTCAAACCATCAACACTTCTCATTTGGCATCCATCCATCTTCAAACTATAACCTGCAAGACATTCACATATCACTTTCCTCTCAGTATCCTTAAATCCTTGGCTTCTTCTCACCACACTGGTCCTGCAAAAGCAGGCTCTAAAACAATCCCATTTTTCCCACTCCAACAGCTGAACTGTAGCACGCTACAGTACAAATTTCATGATCTGTCAAGTTGTCACTAACAATATGTACCCATAATCACAACTGGATTATTAGCTCAGAATTCCTCAAACCTAATACTAGGTAGTTTCACTTCCCATTTGCCAGAGAAACTATCCTAGACATTTGACATATCTGTTACCAAATTATTCAATCATTGCAATTCCAAATCGTTTTTCGTATCACTTAACACCTGCTATTGTCTTCAGTAGAATTAAGACAATGTAAGATATTCGAGATAAATTGTTTCAAATGCAAAATTGCAAAGTATTATCCACTCAATAATATCCACACTTCTTTCCTATGAGTCTCAGAGAAAAAGACATATCCTATTAGTCCAGGTGATTCTTGGACATTTGGGTCAAATGTTACCTTTCTGGTCTCCTGTAGGCTTAATTTCTTCATGTTTTCACTTATGTAATTTAAATTCCTGTCCTCAATTAGCATCAGCTTTCTTTTCTTCAGCATACAAATAGATAACCATTTCTATTGTTTCTATATTTTATAATTTTCAAAATCAAGCACTTTGTGTTCTTCCTATTTACTTTGTCAACACACGTTTTTCTTGCACTAGTGAATGTCTGGTCATTCCAATGACAATCCATATAATCAGTCAATAACAAGCCAAAAACATTGGATATCTCTCACTCTTTCTGTTTGTCTCATGTGACTTCATTTTCTGTTCAACGGTCTTTTTTCCCTCCAAGTTTTGAAACCAGGAGTGACTTCCTGGTTTCTTCTATGATCACTGGTTCAAAGTGTATTACCACTTAGGGTAACTATTTTATGCCCATCTATTCAAAAGTAGGTGTCACTCAGTGCTCTGTACTTAATTCTTCTTAAATACATCACATTGTCACTAAAAGTGATTTCCTTCATTAGTTTAGTTTTTAATATCCACAAATATTTTATGACCATCAAATGTATATCTTAAAATAAGATTTGAATTCCAGAATCATACATTCAATTGCTTCATTGCTTAAATGCTCAGAGATATTTCAAGTTTCAAAGGTCAAAACTAGCTAAGATAAAACTGAACTATTTACTTTGTGTCCCTCATAACCACCATCAATACATCAATATACATTCTTCCTGGTGAATCCCTTATTTATCTAGGATGATGGCACAGAGACCTTCAAGCCTGTCATGATAGAAAATGAAAAAGTATCTTTGTATTATTAGTTTGTATTTCAAACTTCTGATTATCAAATATGTTCTCATTTCATATCTACAAAACTTTTAATCTATACATGAACAAACTGCTACTTTTTAAATTTCAGATTCTTAACATCTCTCACCTTAATTATCAAAATGCCATCAAACTTTGTTTCTTTCCATTAAACCCTTTTCCCCAATCCATTCACCGGATGCCCAAGATAGTAAATATTTCTTCTTAGTTCAGAAAAAGGAGGTCATTTTATTTATTTCAGGAAAAGGAAGTAATTTTGTGTTTAATTTTTAAAAATAACTCAAACAACACTAAATAATATTTAAAGAAAATCTTACATATCCGTCCTATTTTGCCCAGCCTCATACTTCAGGAATACTTGTTTTTAAGCAATTTTAGTTTTATTATCTCATTTTAACCATAAATATAAATAAAAATTTATATATCTGTTTATCAACTTATTTTCAGAAGTATATTTTAACTCACATTTAAAAAAATAAGATAATTTGCAAAATTATACTACTTACTAATTTTTTCCCACATCCAACTCCTTATATTTTAGCTGCTATTGTGGTTTTGAAACCTGTTTCATTCCTTAAATTTTATTTTAGATTCAGGAGGTATATATGCAGGATTGTAACCTGGGTAAATTGTGTCACTGAACTTTGGTGTATAAATGATCCTGTTACCAGGTAATGAGCATAGTACCTGACAGGTAGTTTTTTTACCCTTTTCTCCCTCCTCCCTCCCCCCCAGTGGCCCCCATTCCCTGTTGTTTGCACCTTTATGCCCATGCGTACTCAATATTTAACTTTCACTTATCAGTGAGAACATAGGGTATTTGATGTTCTGTTCCTGTGTTAATTCACTTAGGATAATGGCCTCCATCTGCATCCATGTTTCTTCAAAGGACGTGGAATACTACACATCCATTACACCATGGAATATTACAAAGCTGTAAAGACATTCTTCTTTATGGCTGTGTAGTGTTCCGTGGTGTAAATGTGCCACATTTTCTTAATCTAACTCACCACTGATGGACGTCTAGTTTGATTCTATGTTTTTGCTAGTGTGAAAAGTGCTGTGATAAACATAAGAGTGCATGTATCTTTTTGGTAGAATGATTTATTTTCCCTTGGATATATATCCAGGAATGGGATTGTTGGACCAAATCATAGTTCTGTTTTAAGTTATTTGAGAATTTTCCAAACTGCTTCCCATAATGGCTAAACTAATTTACATTCTCACCAAGAGCATATAAGCAGTTTTTTCTCTATAACCTTCACAACATATGTAATTTTTAGACTACTTAATAGTCATTTTCACTGGTGTGAGGTGGTATCTTATTGTGGTTTTGATTTGTGTTTCTCTATGATGAATAATGTTGAGCATTTTTTCATGTGTTTGTTGGCAACTTGTATGTCATCTTTAGAGAGGTGTCTGTTCCTGTTCTTTACCCATTTTTAATAGGGTTATTGGTTTTTGCTTGATTAATTGTTTAAGTTCCTTGTTGATTATGGATATTAACTCTCTGTTGAATGCATAGTTTTGTGAATATTTTTTCCCATTTTGTAGATTGTCTGTTTATTCTGTTGATAGTTTCTTTTTGCTGTGCACAAACTTTTTAGTATAATTAGGTCCCATTTGTCCATTTTTGTTTCTGTTGCAATTGCTTTTGAGGGCCTAGTCATAAATTATTTGCCACAGCCTATGTCCATAATGATGTTTTTCAGATTTTTTTCTTTGTGGTTTTTATAGTTTGAGGTTTTACATTTAAATATTTCATCCATCTTGAGTAAATTTTTCATAGTTAAAAACAGTAAAAGTAGAGGTTGAGTTATCTTCTTCTGCATATGGCTAGATCATTTTCCCAGAACCATTTATTTAATAGAGAGTCCTTTCTTCATTGCTTATTATTGTAGACTTTGTTGAAGATCAGATGTTTGCGGATGTGCAGTTTTGTTTCTAGTTTTCTCTCTTGTTCCATCGATCTATATGTCTATTTTTTTACACTATGTGTCTACCATGCTGTTTTGGTTACTGTAGCCTTATAGAATAGTTTGAAGTTAGGAAATGTCTCCAGCTTTGTTCTTTTGGCTTAGGATTGCTTTGGTTATTTGGGCTCATTTTTGGATCCATGTGAATTTTAGAATCATGTTTCCTGATTCTGTGAAAAACGACATCGGTAGTTCGATGAGAATAGTGCTGAATCTGTACATTGCTTTGGGCAACATGAACATATTAACAATATTGATTATTTCAATCTATGAGCATGGGATGTTTTTTCCCATTTTATCATCTATGATTTCTTTCAGCAGTGTTTTGCAGCTCTCCTTGTAGAGATCTTGCACCTCCTTGGTTACATTAATTACTATGATTTTGTGTGTGTGTGTGTGTGTGTGTGTGTGTGTGCAGATATTGTAAATGGGATTGTGTTCTTCATTTGGCTCTCAGCTTGAATAGAATTACTAGGATTTTTATGTGCATGTGTGTGTGTGCAGATACTGTAAATGGGATTGTGTTCTTCATTTAGCTCTCAGCTTGAACATTATTAGTGCCTGGAAATGCAACTGATTTTTGTACATAGATTTTGTAAACTGAAACTTTATTGAAGATTTTTTGTCAGTTCTAAGAGCCTTTTGGCAGAGTTTTTAGGGTATTTTAGGTACAGAATCATATCATCAATAAAGAGATAATTAGACTTCTTCTTTTACTATTTGAATGCATTTTATATCTTTCTCTTTCTTGATTGCTCTGGCTAAGATTTCCAATACTAAGTTGAATAGAAGTAGTAAGAGTGGGCATGCTTGTCTTGCTTTAGTTCTTAAGTAGAGTGCTTCCAGTTTTTGCCCCTTCAGTATGATATTGGCTGTGGGTTTGTCATAGATTGCCTGTGGGTTTGTCATATATTGTTATTATTTTGAGGTATGTTCTTCAGTGCCTAGGTTAGTTGAGAGTTTTTTTTTTTTTTAATGAAAGGATGTTGAATTTTATCAAATGCTTTTTCTGCATCTATTGAGATAATCGTATGGTTTTTGTTTTTAATTCTGTTTATGTGGTGAGTCAAATGTATTGATTTGTGTTTGTTGAACCAGCCCTGCATTCCAAGAATAAAGCCTACTTAATTGTGGTGAATTAACTTTTAGATGTGCTGCTGGATTCAATTTGTTAGTATTTTGTTGAGGATCTTTGAGTCTATGCTCATCGAGGATATTGGCCTGTAGTGTTTTGTTGTTTTTGTTGTGCCTTTGCAAGATTTTGGTATCAGCATGATTCTAGCTCCATAGAATGAGTTAGAGAGGAGTCATTCCGCCTCAGTTTGTTTGAATAGTTTCAGTAGATTGGTGGATTGGTGCCAGTTCTTCTTTGTATATTTCGTAGAATTCAGCTGTGAATCCGTCTAGTCCAAGGGCTCTTTCTGGTTGGTAGGATTTTTATTACTGATTCAATTTCAGAAATCAATATTTGTCTATTCAGTGTTTTGATACCTTTCTGACTCAGTTTGGGGAGGTTGTGTGTTTCTAAAAATGTAACCATTTCATCTTGATTTTCTACATTTTGTGCATAGAGGTGTTCATAATACTCTCAGAGTTTTTTTTGTATTTCTGTGGGATTTGCTGTAATGTAACCTTTGTCATTTCTGGTTGTGCTTATTTGGATCTTTTTTTATTTTTATTTGCTAATCTAGGTACTGGTCTATCAATCTTGTTTGTCCTTTCAAAGAACCAGGTTTGGTTTTGCTCATACTTTGTGTGGATTTTTGGATCTCAATTTCATTCAGTTATGTTCTGATTTTTGTTATTTCTTTTCTTTGTCTAGTTTTGGGTTTAATTTTTTCTTGATTTTCTAGTTCCTCCAGGTGCAATGATAGATTGGCAATTGAGATCTTTCTAACTTCTTGGTGTAGGTATTTAGCACTATAAAATTTCCTCTTAACAGTGCTTTAGCTGTGTTCTAGATGTTCTAGTATGTTGTGTCTCTGTTTTCATTTATTTTAAATATTTTTAAAATGTATGCCTTGATTTCATTATTTACCTGAAAATCATTCAGGAGCAAGTTTTCTGATTTCCATGTAATTGTGTGGTTTTGAGGGATCCTCTTGGTACTGATTTGTATTTTTGTTCTACCGTGGTCTGAACGTGTAATTGGTATGAATATTAGTCTGTTCTCACATTGCTATAAATAGACACCTGAGACTGGGAAGAAAATAAGTTTAACTGGCTCATAGTTCTACAGGCTGTACAGGAAGCATAGCTAGGGAGGACTCAAGGAAACTTACAATCATGGCAGAAGGTGAAGAGGAAGGAAACATGTCCTACATGGTTCAGAAAGGAAGAAGAGCTGAAAGATGGGGATGCTACACACCTTTAAACTACCAGATATTGTCAGAACTCACTCACTATCATGAGAACAGTAAGGGGTGGGGGATATCTGCCCCCATAATACAATCATCTCCCACCAGGCCCCTCCTCCAACATTGGGAATTACAGTTTGACATGAGATTTGGGCAGGGGCACAAATCCAAACCATATCAGTATGATTTCAAATTTTGGAATTTATCGAGATTTGTTTTATGGTCAAGAATGTGGTTCATATTAGAATATGTTCCATATGCAGATGCACCTCCTGATTTTTACATTATTATTTTAAATTATTTTAGTTATCATCTCTAAACCTGTCAATAATATGATTATACTTTAATTTATTGATTCATGAGTTTAGTTTTAGTTACATTAACTTGTTACTCTCTGTGTAGAGGCTCTGCTATGTGATGAGAAAATTGGTGTGCCTGTGCCTCCCTCTACTTCGTTTTCTCTCTGTATTTTTTGACCTCAGTTATTATAAAATATTTTTAACATTTCAGAGCTTTTCATATTTGATTTCTGTTCTTTAATTCTAACTACAAAGACCCATAGCAGATTATTTCTTTTCTACAACCACCATTATTATTCTTTGATTTTTCTACTGGTTCTTTCTGAAATAATATATAGTAAACAGAATGTAATATATTATCATACATACTACCTCAACTAGCATTTTGACACAAAATAATACAAATGTAAAACATGCCCCTAAAACTATGATACCTGAAAATAATTATTAAACATCAGGTGTCAATCTATTATTTTAAAATATACTCCACACATTACTCAAAATCATGCCTTTTTTTGTGTTCCAAAATGTTGGAGTCATGTACAAATTTCTATTAATCTCTAAGTTATAAACTACCTTTCTTTTATTTACTAAAATATTCCACATTAGAATACTGTTTGTATAATTAAAAGTATTTTATTCTTGAAGATATTTTTCATGGGCTTCTCTGACTTCCTATAATAATTAATATCAAATGTGCTCTATGTATGTAAAACAGTTGGCTAACTGGCATATCCTTTCTTTGCACTTTAGAGTTATTTCCACTATTTTCCAAACAGAACGTCTTTTTTTTTTTTTTCTTTAATTTTTGTTGTTGCTGTTGGTACTTTGGTATAGTTTCTCCTCAAAAGCACTCTTTAAACAAACCAAAGTGCAAAACATAAAACTATAGGTGCTTTCTTACATAAAATTATTTGATGTCACAATTGATAAATAGGCTTGTGTCTTGGATCAAGTTTCCCAGAAAACACAGAGCATGAGCCAAGACTTACGTGCAAATGCAGCCCCAGACAGCAAGAAGGAATACAAAGCAAATTCATATTCATCATAACTAGCAGCAAAGATACACAGATGCTGGCTTTGCAAGTACATCAAACTGTGACTCAAAACAGTCCATCAGAAGAAAGAAGCGGGGGCAATTTTATTATTAGGCTCTTCCTCTTGTCTCATTTCTTCCCTTAGTCAGTTTGTCCTGTGGGAAGAGAACTCATCTGCACTTTTAGATTCCATCACCTGTTTTAGGAAGCAATTGAGGAAAGTAGACCTCTTTCCTTTATTCCAGTCTGGAATTGGTGAGCAGACTCCAGCTTGAGGTGTGCCTAGCTGATCTATTTCAGACTAAGATTACTGTGATGGGCTACATATGGGTGTAAGGAATCTGAGGGGACCCATCTGATGGCCTGACAGAGTTGGCAATAAAGTTCTAGCTGTAGGGATTTTTTTCATAGAACTTTAATATTTTGCTTCATTGTCAACTAGCAATCACAATCACCAAAAGAGACTTGGTATCAACCTCATTTTGATTATCTTAAAGCTTTTGGAATTTCTTCATTGCACTCAGATATAATGTATTTTAAGGCTAATAAATGACCACAAAAATACCAAATTAAGGATCTTTTTTTGGTCAGGATATATCAAGGTGTATACTGTTTCTGTTCACTATGCTTGGCACACAGTGATTTTATCAATCTGTATGTCTATGCCTTTTGCTTAAGACATTTTTTATACTACTACTACAATCATTACTCATTTTTCCTGTGTTTTAATTTAATATACACTATTAGTATATTTTGGATTTCAAACTTTCTAATTCTACCCTAAATTTCTTTTTATATTTTGGTCATATTTCCCATCTCTTTCTCACTGTGATCTGGTAGCAACAATTTGGTCTCTATTTTCTGGATTATTAATTTGGTATTCAACTTACTTTATCAGTCAGCCATTTTATTTTTATTTCAATATTAGTTTGCTTATTTCTGAGAAATTGTACATGTTCTCTGATTCCTTTAACATTTTCTATTGAATTTCTTGTTTTGTGAGAGCAATATTCTCTTCAGTATCACTAAAGATACTTCTTACAATTGTGTTTTAGTTTTTTTCTGCTCTTTATGTTACTTTTATTTTTTTTCTGGTGTTAGTTGTTCTCTTTATTCAGCTGGTCTTCTCTCTCTTGTTTTTGTTCCCCTCAAATAATTGTATAGTCATAGCAGTTTATTTTATCCAAAGTTCTTTGAATTAGTTTAAATAATTAATATACAAGATCTTTTGTTTATTGGTTTCTTTAATTACTTTTCTTATTTATTTTAAAATTCAGTCTTTTATCTTCTGTGGGAGAACTCACTTTGGGCTCTGTCAAGTACACAGTGTCTCAGTTCTTTCAGGCCACTATAACTAAATACCATAAACTGCTAACTTACAAATAACAGAAATTTATTTCTCACAGTTCTGGAGGCTAGAAATTCAAGATCAAGGTGCCAAAAAATTTGGTGTTTGGCTGTCTTCTCACTACAATCTCACGTGGCAGGAAGCAAGGGAGCTGTCTGTAGCTTCTTTTATAAGAATTTTAACTCCTGTCACACTGGGGATTAGAATTTCAACATATGAACTTGGGATGGAATAAACATTCAGTCTATAGTTGATGAATCTTATAGAAGTTTCTCTTCATAAGTCATAGTCAACAATTTGCCACCCGTATTTAGATCACCTCTGTTTTATCTGGAGGTGGAGTGTTTAAGTGTTACTCCCTTTGGTGTTGGTATCTCTGGTGTTTCCTTATTGGATCTGTGATAAAAGTTAAAAGAGAGGGTCTGGTGGGCTTCTTTATTCAGACCAAATACCCCATCAGGACCTTCCCTAAGGCTATTACTTAACTCTATTTCAAAATCAGTTATAAAAGACTTTAGTTGGGCACAATGAAGCCTCATGGCCCAGCTATTCCGCAGATAGCTCTCTCAAGAACCTAATAGTGCCCCTGCCCCAACTATTGTCCTGGTTTGTTCATAAATATGATCTCATCTGTTTTCTTCCCATCATAAATAAATTATATTTTCCTTCCTACATTTATTTTCTTGTTTTATTTTTATTTGTTTAAACTTACCATAACATTCAGTTACATTTTTTTATAGAAAGGAAGATTATATATTACTCAGTATGTTATTAATATATTGAACTGCAAATACTGTCAGTTTTCCTAAAAATTTACAAAATTGATTTTTATTTTTGCTAGTGTTGTAGGTCATACATATGGGTAATCTGTACCTTACTTACTTCTCTAACCTCACTTGCTCCAAGTCCCTTCCCACCTGACCAGGCCACTCACAGAACATTTCTGTGAATGATGCAAAGCTCCCCAACACATAAGCCTTTATAGAGCTAACATAAATAACCTTATTCAGCCAACAAGTATTTCAGCACTCTGAGAATATTGGGAACTCCAGGAAAATGAATACAAACCCAAAAGTTTTTATAAAGACCTGTGTCTATTGATAATTCTGGAAAAGAAGTATAAAAACAGACCACAGTGGACACAAGTAGATGGCACATTGATTAGAATTGCTAGCTTAGAATTGTCCTTCTATCTTGCATTTTAGAAAAATTCACTTTAATATGAATTATAAATGTTTTGCACACAAATGATTTATTATATTTCAGGATGGGGACAAATAAAATTTCATTCAGTTCCTCAATGTACATATTGAGATCCAAATAGTTTAAATTACTTTTTAATATCACATATCTTAAAAATAGAACTCATTGATGATATTGAGTGGTGTTGCATTTGTTTGTTTGTTGTTTGCTTTTGTTTGAGCTCAGTTATCCTGAAGAGTCACAGAAATTTTGAAAAGTCAGATCTGATTTTTCTTGGTAGCATTTGGAAGGGATATTAATTCATTTTCCAAATAGGCTGTTGCCTAATTATTTGTTCCGAATAACTAAAACACGGCTCATTCAACCTTCTACATAGTGGTTATGCTGCCAAAAAAAAAGCTTGAGATACAAGTGGCATGAATTATTAAGAAGAATGCCTTTACCACCTTAAAATTTTCTATGGAAAATATCACTATAGGAGAGATTAAGAGACTTGCTGGAGGATATGTTATCTAGTTTTGTAATAGATTTTCTCTTTTTCTGTTGAACAGTATTCCTGGTTTACTAAACAATAGGAATCTTTTTTAAACAAAAATTTAATGAATTTATTTTTTAAATCTTAATTAGCAAATACTTAAGAAAATTCACTTGATTTTCACCAGTCTTCAATAGTTATGTTATGTTATGTTATTGGTATACATTAAATATGAACCCATTTAAGATATGTGTTGTATTATGCCAATTTGTTTATATTTAGATTCTTAATGAGCTTTTCATTTGATCATTTTCAAGCAGAGAAGTTGCTAGGAATGAAAGTTTTAGTCAGAGGTGCTCCAGGAATACTCAGATGGATTGAGGTTGTCCCGTAAAATGTGTATGTATGTTATAAAGTCCTGAAAGATTCAGCATGGCTCCATTTTTAATACTAAAATGGTAAAATTTAATGCTTATCTTTATTTTTCATTATGACAGGACTATTGTGCTATTTTTATGTTTGAACATATGAATCTGAGAACAAATGCAGAAAACTAACTACAAGCTATCCAAAGAAAAGTTAGCATTTTTAAGACTAGATAAAAATAAACTATTGTTTAAAAGAAAATTTACAAGGTACACATTAGCTGACAGCATCATTATTTATTCAATCAAATAAACAGTTAAGTGTACCAAAAATAATAAAAATGAAAATTCCACAATTTGTGGTTTGGTAGGAAGGCGATTGGTTTGTTGGATGTGTTTTTATGTATTGAATTTAAAGTTTGGGAAAACATATTTCCCTAACTTAAACAGATATATCCCATCTGCTGTCTGCCTCTTGCTTCTTAAGTGCAGAAGTTTCCCCTTCTTCCGTCCCGTTGCTGACCCTTCCAGTGGAACATTTTCTATTATCATTTCCAGCATCTACAAGGAACTGGTCCTATTAACCACCCTCTCTTTCTCTTGCATTTTCTATTTTTTCCTCTCCCTGGCTGTCCCCCACATTATATTAACATGCCCAAATCCCTCCTGACCTATTCCATTATCTCCCAAATGTAAGTGCAGTTTCTCGCCTTCTGTTCCTTCTTCAATATCCTACGACCTAACTTTGTAAACCAATACTTCACTGAGGCTCTTTTTTTTTGAGGCCAACTCTGGCCTCTGACTTTTACATTCAGCTATGATCTTCTATTCTTACCTATTTGATCCTTTGGCAGTATGTGACCCTATAGAGCACTTCATCTTTTTTTGTATCTTATTCTACTCTGACTTACTGGGACACAATCCCCTTATGTCTTCCTACTTCTCTGACCATTTCTTCTCAGTCGCCCTCAGTGGCATTTTTTCTGCATTCCTGTTAGATGTTAGTGCTGCCTGAATTCGCCCTCCATTTTCTACATTTTTCAGCCTTTACACTTACTCTGAGCATTCTCTGTACCACGTGAAATAAGAATATTGAGAGAAAGCAGAATAACCAGCCACCTGCAGTTTCTCACAGATATTTTTGCTGTTTAATAACTTTGTGTCTCCGTATACAAAACTTCTCCTCCTAGAAACCACCTACATCTTCTTTATAGAATAGCCTTGACTCCTCCTTCAAAATTAAGTGTTTACAATGGGGAACCTTCCAGATTTTGGAGGCATAATTTACCTGCCCCAATCTGTGTTCTCAGAAAACCCATAATTTCCTCTCCCCAACAAATGCCATAAATTACTTATATGTTTCCTTATTATACTTTTCTGAACAGAGGAATCAAGTGATAGTAAATACATCTTCTGCTTATATGCTTTGCATAGAGTGGGCCTCAAGCAAATGTCTAAATTGAAAAGTTGGCATTTTCATATTTGCTTTTTATTTATTTACTTGTCACATATTCCCTAATATCAAAATTGGAAAACAAGAAAGAAAGAACTTTTTTTTCTAGTTAGGTGTTTTGCAAATCTTCATCAAATAAACTTATTAAATTATGTCATGCACCTCACATTTCAGTAGGTGTGCAAATTTAACATGCCTATTTTAAAATCCAATCAACATACTTTCTCTTCCTTTGTAGCCTTGAAATTACCTTTTACAATCTTCTTTGCACAGATGTTCTTGCTTAAAATCAGTTTGTTTTGTATATCAAACTACTATGCCCATGATGAATCTGCAATTTTTTTTTGCTACTGGAGATGTTCTCTTCTTGGTTATAGTAGCTCAAGGAAAATGGAAAACTAAGATCCAGCTCTGTGTTCTATGTGACAATCTGCATTAAACCTCTATAAATATATTTTTTTCCTCCTCTTGAGGAATAGATTATAGCAACCCAACTCCAAAATTCAGCTGAAGAAAACTAAACTCAGCAATTATTTTATTGAAATAGCAATATACCATAAAGTTGTATTAAAATGAAGCCAACCTTCAGAGTTCAGTTTGCTGTTGCTATTATTTTTGCTCACATCCCATTGTCAGACTGAGCAAAGAGTTTTGTAGGGTATAAGATCGCTCTAAAATACCAAAGCACAAAACAATTTGGGCAATAAAATATATTATACCAGACTACCCAGGCTCCAGCCTATTTTTCATTGTTTTTAATTGTATCCATATCATATATCGGGCTGACAATTGCACATATTATGCTGTCTTTAACAAACACAAGAGAGTCTAGAGTCTCGTACGTAGTTCATTCACAAAGAAGCAAAGCAATGTGTAGATGCTTTGCTTTAATGCAGTGGATGTTCCCCCATACCTTTGTGTAGCAGATAAAGAACAGTTGTTACAAGAAAATTCATTTAAAAATTTGATTTAAGTATGATAGTATAAAGTCTTATTAACATTAACATGAGTATTTCCCCTTATAAGTAGTTGGAGGCAAAAAAAAAATCATTTGCATAAAATAGTTTCTGTACTTTATGGTTCCTAAGAACATCTTACTTCTCTTTATCATATTTGATTCAAACTATCTAATCTACAGTTAAGTTATGGGCCACTAGTCTACTCACTCATCTTATTCGAAATTTTGGAAGCAATTTTTAAAAGACTTTCGCCAGGTTGTACTTAATTCTTGCTTTTTGTTGTTAAACACACGTTGCCAAATGGTACTGTTTTCACCTGCCTTGTTTTATTTCCTCAGTCCCCTCCTCTGACCCATCTCTGTTCACCTGCCAAACATTAGACTTGTGAAAAAATTAGCAATGAAGAGGTGTTAGTCAAAGACTGGAAAATTCAAAGAGCATTATTCTTAATGTTTAAATTGGTGATATAAATGGAAATTTTCCTTGTATTTTGGCTACAATAAACCCTTTTTTTTGCCTCCCTGTTTTTTAATCCCTTTTAAAATTTTCGTGTTCTGTATTATGCAACTCTCTCCCATTTTATCACTGGATCACTATTTTCCTGGCTGCCTCTCCAGGTTGCCCTTATTGGTCCATCACCAAAATTTCCCATTATCAAATGTCCAAAAACGGATATGTATATGGTTACTGCATTTGCTTCTCCTAGAATCTTAGAATTGCGTGTATAGGAGGAATTTTCTTGATTATACACTACAATAGGTCTGTTCCGTTGTTTTTATCAGATTTTTAGTAGCACAAGCCAAAAATCTGAGTAAGATGTTTCATCAAACAATACCATGTAAAGTCATGAGTGGAGGAGCATGCACTGTTGTGTGTTTGCACATTGATTTTTTTTATTTTGTCTTTTGCAGGTATTATTCACCTTGCTTTTGTGTTTGTAACCTGTGTGTCTACACCTAAGCTCCCTGCCATTATAAATAACGTTTAGTGGAGTTTCTACCCTTATCCCAAACCACATTTAGAACATATTGTTATTGACATGTCAGTGCCTGAATTAGATATTGGAAGTCAATATTAATAAACGTAATTAATAATTAATATTAATAAATGCAAATGGCACTTTTAGGTGCCATTAAACAGTAAACTGTATTTTTGATATGTCTTTGATGCTTGTAAACAAACATCCAGTTATGCTATTTAAAATGTAATATATTTTTGCATCCTTTTGTGATGTATTTAATTAATTTATATTTGATAAAGCAGTGAATTTTCAGAGTTGAAACCTTTTGTTGTTGTTGTTGTTTTTGTTTTTGAGGCGGAGTCTCACTCTGTTGCCCAGGCTGGAGTGCAGTGGCGCCATCTCGGCTCACTGCAAGCTCCGCCTCCCGAGTTCACACCATTCTCCTGCCTCAGCCACCGGGGTAAGTTGGACTACAAGCGCCCGCCACTACGCCCGGCTAATTTTTTATGTTTTTAGTAGAGACGGGGTTTCACCGTGTTAGCCAGGATGGTCTAGGTCTCCTGTCTCCTGACCTCGTGATCCGCCCGCCTCGGCCTCCCAAAGTGCTGGGATTACAGGCATGAGGCAGCTCGCTCGGCCTCAGTAGTTTTATAGAAGACCCGCTTTACAAGGAGACAGCTACTGTTAAATGTTTAAGAGCGCATACACAAAGAGATAAGGAAAAATAATACATTAAAATATTAAGCAGATTGAGGCAGTTTGGGCCTGATTCTCCCCAGTTATTTCCATTGGCATATCTGAAAGTAGGAAAACATCCAAGAGAAACTGAGTTGGTGCGGATCTCAGATGAGGCCCAGAACAAATGATGACAGTTTATTTACAGTGGTACTGCCCGTGGTTACCCAGAACTGCATTCTAGTGAGACCATCAAAATGATGACATAGGGAAATCAGATCACCAACCTGAGGATGCATTCTCAGGAGACTGTTTCAGTCACTTTCAACCAATGTTTTAGCCCATTTGATGACAGGAATTTTAAGCTTATGTGAACTCTGCAGCTGTTATAAGAAGTTACCCAAGGTGATGGAACGTGAGAAGAAAGTTATATTCTCCAGGATTCTGCAGCCATGGGGGATGCGCATTGGATGTGGCCAGTTAACAGTGGCAATGATTAGGCAATTGAAAGTAACCAAAAATTCATTATCCCTCATAGGCATAAACAAACACTGAACCCAGTATTTAGGAAGCCCAGGAGTACTCAGTACACATTCTCTGTGCATCTGGATAGCAAGTGCTTCTGTGACTGATTTCTATGAACAAGTATGAAATAATAATAAAGAGATACATAGTTTGAATTTAAATTCATCCCAAAAGAAAAGGAAACCTACCAAAAAGAAATGTTGATTATTTATAGTAGGAAACACAGATTTCTAAATCACACTGAATTGTAATAAAATAGTCTTTTAACTCTGTGAAAGCTTTAAACTTAGGTAAGAAAGTAATTTGTCAGTAAACATCTTTAGAGCTAAAGTGGTTTGTAGTTGAGAGTGCCAATAAAACTTTTCTAAATGGAGTTGATTTATTTTGAACAAAATGATTAATTTCTGGGTTTACTTTTATAGTAATTAATCTGACCAGGCTTAGCAACTTAGACCGAATCTCCCTGCTCTCAAAATTTGAGTATGTTAGGTAACTTTCAAAGACTTTTTAATCTGAACTATGATTTAAGTCTAAACAAAAGAATAGCAGGTATTTCAACAAGTACTATTATACTGTCTGGTTTCATTTTCCTTAGTAAATGTATTTTTACTAATCTGATTATACCAATTCTATCAGCGAAAATTTCTGCATGACCTAATTATTTAATCATAGCAATGTCTTCTATTTATATGAAAAGTAACACTTTTTGAAAAATAGACACTCCCATGCATTACTTCAATACTAATTCCTTTTGTATAAAAGCATTATGCTCTGATATATTTAAAAAAACAGAGGAGTGTATATTATGTTCCTTTTTATCCCAAGATATTAGATCAGAGGCTGGTATATAGTAGGTGCTCAATGAATTATTACTAAATGAAAGGCAAAATTTGTATGCTTTGTCATAGAATTGTAAATGTTATATAAGAAGTTTTGGTGACATGTACAAAGTTTGTATGTTTTCTTTAAAGAAATGAGAATTTGGAATTTTCTGTCAGTGAACTAGTAATATCTGAGTTGAACATTCTGATTTAAAGGGGACTTCCCTTCCCTGACCTTTCCTGTAGTTAGCATGGCTTGGCTCCAATGGGCAGTGGCATATCCCTGAACTAGACAGTGAATTATTTGAAGGCATACATTTATTTTCTCTTTATGTCCAGATTATGGTATGAAGGTGGTACACAGTACACACATTATTTAATTAATAAAAAATAATTTAGTGTTCACAGAGAAGTAATTAATGACCAAGATCAACATTTGGATTTTGTGGGGTTTTATTTTTGTAACTTTAGGGTAGTTTTTCTTCTGTGGGGTAAAACATTGACCCCAAAAATGAGAAATTCAAAAATAAGTTGTATTTAGCAATAAGATGGGTAAACACAGATTTTTTTTCCATATGAGAAATGTTTTTGTGTAGGATGGAACTTTATTGCTATTGATCAAGTGTGATTATAGTGAAAACAACATTGCTACCATCTAAGACCAGGGCACAAAACACTGAGATAGTAGCTAGCCATCAGTGGGGTCTATTTGGAAGTAAAAGGGTTGCAATGAATGTCATTACAAGAAATGTGGTTCTTCTCTGTGTAATAATTTACACTTTGTAAATTACCTTCACTTACAAGACATCATTGGAACTCCACAACAGCCATGTGAAGCAGATAGAGAGGTTCTTACAATACCCATTGTATAGGTCCCTGTAGGAACTAGTAATTTTGGAACTTCTAGGCCCATACTCGTTGCTTTGGCATTTGGATTGACTTATGAGTTGATATTTGACTTGCTTGGTAGTTCTTGGAAAAGGTGAGGGGTGATATCCTGATTAGTCTTTCTGAGATAGTAAAACGAAAACTGCATGGTGTATTGACAGAAAGAAAATAATAATATCACTGAATGTATATATGATTCATGTATCTGCATTACTTTTAGAAAGAACTTTCAATTGGATTTAGTTTTTGTGTTTCCTTGGAGAGAAAAAAAAATAATGTAATGTTGTCAGGCAGATATATATTTAATTACCATCTATCTCACCAGAGAATAAGCCTGAATAAATGAGAAAAAGAGTGATTCATCTTATTTCTGTAAAGAAGATCCTGAGTAGCAGATACTTTCTGCTGAAAATAATTTCAAAACCAGGGGCTGCAACACAGGCTCACTGGGTAACCATATAAGAAATCTATGAGAAGAATGACAGAAAGAGCATATCATTTGACTTCTGATTTCAATGTTGGCTAAATTTCTTTGTAATTATGTGACCTAAAGCAAGTAAATTTGTATATTTTTTAAATCTACAAATGAAATACATTTTTTGTATTCTTAAGGTAGTTGTAAAGACTTAATATAACATCACAAGATCTTGACTGATAAGTTCTGGTGATTTAAAAACTATTAACTGTCCTCACCATTTTCACTTCATTCTAAGTCCCTGGTAAGTGAGGCTTCAAGTCCATTCAAAGTTCAGATCCAGTGAATGCTGCTGGGAGAGGAAGCACGATGTGTGCACTGGGCAGGAGAAGGAGTGTAATTTGTTAGTATAGAGTAGGGAGGGGTCCGAAAACAAATGTTTAAAAAGAGGAGTCAGGCTTCTGTCCTATCTGGGCCCCATTTCTTAACTGAACTTCCTTAAGAACTTGTGAAAATTTCCCTTCTCCATGCTATCTCTGTGACTAGTTCTTTTTGAGATAGCAAAAAACATTATTACGCCACTACCACCACCACCATCACCACTAACTTTTATGAACATTTATAGTAGTTATTGAGAATATGAAATTTTTATAAAAGTCAAGAAAAAAATGGGATAAGTATAACTAAAAATAAGAAATAAATAAGCTAATAATCTGTGAGATGCTATACATAGCTAAAGTAAGACAAGCATGTGTATGAAAATAGAAATGGAGAGAAAAATCAAGTAGACATGAAATAACCATGATATACAAAGTATTTAAGAGACAACATATATTCATAAAATACTATATTTATATATGACACACTGAAGCTACTCAATATGCAGGAGATTTAATTAGGTTTTTCATTGATGAAACTCGTTATAGTTCCATGCATTTTCTGCAAATAAAACTCATAGCTGCTCATGTCAAGCTACTTGTCCCTGCATCTGTCTGGCACAGCAAAGGTTTTAATTGGTCCCGGGCACTTCTGACCTTATTAAAAGCCCTCAACTCAAACCTCAACTCTGATACTCATAACCATACCACTGGTGGAGAAGATCTGCATGGGAGAGAGAGATTAAGAACCCAGGCAACATGTTTCTTACTCGTTTATACCACACTGTAAGTATGTTAATCTACCCTCTTTTCTTGTCCCTTGATTTTCACCGTGGTAATAGGCCTGATAGCATAGTTGGAAGCTATCATTGCATCAAGGGAATTTCTCACATGACAAAAACAAATAAAGAAATTCTAGAACTATTACTGCAACAAATTTTGTAATATATGCAATCTATAAATCCTATTATGTCCAATGTTTGGTTTCATATCAGATTCAAAATGAAATTTAAATATTGGTATGCCATTCCTTATACACTGGAGGTTCTTCATCCCATAGCCAAAGTAATTCTGCAATATAATTTCTTAACATAGAAAAGGACCCAAAAATGGAACTTGTGATTTGTTGATATTTTGCATGGTCTTTTCAGTGGGTAAAATCCAATAAAGTTTGCCTATCAAGAATGCTACTTGATGTAGCAAAATAGAGGGTCTTCATTACACAAAACCGAAATATACTGTAATATGTTTGAGTCAAGAGAGTAGACTAGGATTTTCCCACAGAGACACAGAGTTAGGAACAATATATGGACTAGACTAACCCTGTGAGAACTCTAGCAACCACTTGAAAGATTTAGCACCTGGCTATTGTAACACCAAAAAGGGTTTTCAGCAAGAGGGGTAGAATATTCAGACATTTGCCCACCCAGTTGTGTCCTTCCTTTTTTGTTGCATTGAGGAAGCAACCTGGAAGAAATTCTGCATACCAGAGCTCCTCTGTTGGGAGGGAAATGAAAGAGTTGACCTTGTGTCCAATGTTTAGATTTGTCGGAGGGCTACCTGAGGGAATGGCTTAAGTTCTGCCTGTCAGAGTGCTGGCAGAATCAGTGTAGAGTTTGGAAGCTGCTTAAAACAGAGGTGAACAGCACATTACAGCTGCAGTCCCATAGGCAGAAGCCAGGGGGAACAGGAAATTTGGAAAGGTTTGAAAAAAATTATAGCTGGATTGACAGGTAAAGGTATTCAGCTTTAAGAATCCAGTACACATAGACTGAAAGAGGTGATGGTTTCTTTGAATGCTGAAATCCTGACAAAAATTAAAACCAAAAATGAAAATATGACAAAGCATACAAAGGAATAGAGAAACATGGTTCAATTGACAGACCAAATTAAAACTCCAGAAATGGATCCTAAAGAAATATAAAGATGTCTAATGAGCTAGACAAATAGATAAATGAAGATGATCAGAAAAATGACACATGAAAAAACTGAGAATATCAACAAAGAGTTAGAGACTGTTAAAAAGAAAAGCAAACAGGAATTCTGCACCTAAAAATTTAATAACTGAACTGAAAAATTTACTAGAGGAATTCAACAGCAGAGCTAATTGGGGAGAAAAAAAAATTGCCAAGCTTGAAGGCAGGTTATTTAAAATTGAGTCAGAGGAGCAAAAAGGAAAATGAATGAAAAAAAAAATGTAAGGGAGTGTAAGAAACTTATGAGAAACTATCAAGGGGACCAATATATACCTTATAGGAGTCTCAGACGGAAAAGAGAGAAAGTAACAGAGGGGTTATTTAAAGAAATAATGTCCAAAATTTCTCAAACATAAGGGAAAATGAATATATTGATTTAAAAAGCTTAAAAAACTCCAATTAAAATAAACTCAAAAAGAACCACACCAAGACACATTATGATCAAGTTGTCTAAAGTCAAAGACAAAGAAAGAATTGTGAAAGGAGCAAGAGAAAAATAATTTGTCACATACAAGGACAGTTTCTTGTGAAAGGAAGGAGAATTTAAATAGTAAAAGTATATTAAAATAGTAATATAAATAAATTTTGTTCATTTATTTATTCATTGCTTCAAATAAAAGATAGAAGGGAAGATTGGAAATAAGAGTGTGGATGCTTGATTCAGGACGCCTGGATTTGAATACTGGCTTTGCTGTTTAATATAAGCATGAGCTTGAGCAAATTCGTTCATCTTTTTGTGCTGCTGATCTCTTTTTGTGTGTAAAATAGAGGTAATGACAGAATAAAGCTTTTAGTTTTGTAGTGGTCATATGCATCATCATATATTAGAAGGGTATGAGGTATAAGGCATCTGAGTGTAAACTACTATTATGAATGTGTTCTTTTATCAAAAGTTTACTATGTTCAAAGTGATTAGCTACAATATACAGAATATAAAATAAATATTTAGTCAAGTTCTGTGTACTAGAGGATCTTGCAGTTTAGCAGAAAAAAATGGATGGAAATAGTACACATAAGATGCACACATAAGAGACGATCAAAATGGATGCCAGAGAAGGAAGAGCAAGAGCAGCATGTTGGGGATATTAGGGAGGGCTTCCTTGAGGGCTGACATCTGAACTGGTTCTTGAGGAGTATATTTGATTCCATTTACTGTGGGGAAAAGCATTTCAGCCATCAGCCAGAGGAAGTAGAGTGGAGGCTGTGCTCTAGAAATATAGGCTAGTCACATTTAGGTATGGTTTGGAAAGAGGTGAGAAAATGATTATAAACAACAAAAAATGGACTTAAAACACACAATGCCAACACGGAGCACCAGAATAAAGACCAGCCAAAAGAAGTAAGAAAGGTCATCTTGTCACTGACAGTGGCTTCCAAAGGTGTAAAAACATGTATGTTTTCTGAATTGTCCCCTTAGTGCAGCACAAGTTCAGCTTCAGAGAAGACATGTCTGGCCTCTCTGCCCTGGCATAATTTCCATCTGTCTGCTGGAATACTAAGGCAGGGATGTATGCTGAGACACATTTATTGTTTTCTTAATTGCATCTTTGCTCTTTCTGGTTATTTTGAGAGGGAGAGAGCTAATCCCATTCTGTTTGCCTGGGTTTGCTCCACCCACCCATCTTGAAAAGATTTGTCTAAATTAATATGACTGACAACAATATTGTTCGGATGATTGACGAGGAAAGCAAAACAGTGTTTGGAAGCCTGTGAAGCCCCTTTTGATTGGAGGAGTTAACATATATTGTCGTGGCATTTACACTTTGAAGTAATTGGGTGGCTAGGTAATATTTTGCAGAATCAGGCTTTACATTTAGGATGGCAAATAGGGCAGTTTCCAAATGATGCTCTAGAGATAAATGTTTTTTTCTAAGAATTGTTTTCAAATGTCCATCTGGAAAAGAAAAAATGGTTTGTTAGAAGGAGAATAAAAGGTAAGGCCCTTGGGGGAATTAAAAGATTATGAAGGGAATACTTTAATACTTTCAGATGAAGATCAGTGGTCACTTGTGACCTGCATTGGTGAAAAAATGAGAGAATTTTGTCCTTGCACCCAATTTGTACTTTACACTGCAGAAAAAGGGACATTTTTATTATCTATATTAAAAAGCATTGATTGAATGCCAAGTATACACTACATACTGTATCAAATGTAGAATTACACAATTCTTTACTCAGGAGGAGTATGATTTAAATGATATTTTTCTAAGCCATGTCACAATAGGAAAATAATAGGTTCCATTTTCTTCCCAGGATTCATTTCCATCTTTTCTCACTCTCCGTGTATGCATTCTTCCTTGACATCAGCAAAGCTCACTTTTTCATGTAAAGCAAGAAACTTGAGAAAATGATTTCTTAAGCACTACCACTATTTTCCATCATTTCCTATTTCTAGAAGCAGAATTTCCTCGACAAGGTATTTCCTAGGCATAAGTCTCAACTAAATAACGATTTAAGGTCCTTTTAGTAATCTATGGGGACAAAAGTATACCAGCTAACAGAGTCCATTGTTTTCTCTCAATCATACCCCATTTTGTTCATTTTCAACTTTCAATTTCCTGTTTTTGTTTATCTTAATGGTTCAGAAATATTATCATATATTTCACTTTTGCCTTCCACATTGAAGACTATTGTAAATCCTTTAATGGTGAACTTGGAAGAAATCTTGTCAAGTTATCATCAGGGTCCCCTAAGATGAACTGACACCCCAGCTTCTGAAAGTCCTTTATCTTCCTACTCCACACCACTTAATGATTTGTTCTTTCGAAAGTTTCCAAAGTCTGATACACAATAACTTAAAGTCTACTGTTTTACTAAAGACCAGTCTTAGCTATTTAAGAGACTGATTGTTAAGCATAACACACACACACACACGCTCATTTCTATAATTAAAAAGCCGTAGTCAAGCCAGACATCTCAATTTCCTGCTCTTATTACCCAAAATTGGTTTCTCTTGTCATGAGTCACTCATGGAATCTAAGGACACAAAGCAAAGTACGCTGTTACTCAGATATTGAACCGTGTGTAAGTAAGCAAAGGCTAAGGGAGCACCTGGCTCCTTTTGATCACCTTCCTGAGTTATGACAAGCTAGGTTTCTTTTGTCCACCATTAAGTGTTATTTAGCCTTGAGGAAATTTATATGGATTAGATGGAGTGAAAGGTTGAAGGAGCAAATTTTTAAACTTTATTTGAAAAATCAAATAGGAGAAAAAAGAACGTTATAGAGTCTAACAACAAAAAGCTGTGCGTTAAGTGCTTTGCTATCACCAAAATGTATAAAGCCATCTGAAAAATAAAATAACCATTACAGATGGAAACTTATTGTGAGCCAAAGTGAGAGGTAAGTTAGTAAACAAAATATCTTTCTTCATATTTATACTCTTGTTACTCACAGTTCTTAAATGGAGGAATGTTATTTTGTCTTTTGTTCTATAATATGCAAGCACATTACCATAAAGTTTATTTTAGTTCGTCTCACTTTTTTTTTTCACTCAGGTTCATTCCAAAAGGAAAAATGCTTATTTACTTTCAGTTTGCTGCCTGATCCTTTGCATCATATCTGGTGATCAACCTTGATATGTCAAACTAGCAGTATAATATCTGTTTTCTTGCTCTTTAAATCTAACTTTTCTTCTCTTTGCTTGCCCTTATGTGTAACTTCAGGTCCTTGATATTACTCTTCAGATATGTCAATCACATTTCCTCAAAAGAGGACAAACATTTCCAGCCAATATTTACCTTTATTCCCTCCAGATTTTATTTGTGCTACTTTTCAGTGAATGTGAAATGTGTATCATCACATTCTCAGAAAAACATTATATTTCACTCTGTGGATTCTCAAATGTCCTCCTTAAAGAGTTCCCTTTGAAAGTCCTTTTCTCTCTTCTCTTTTGTCACCACGTTATTTACAGGCTATATCCTTAATTAGAAAGAACTACATTTGACAGGATAAATTAAGGAAGCTAGAATTGAGATACCTGAACTGATTACAGTGGGCAGTGCTAAGTCACAAATGTGCTCCCCCATATCTTTCTGATCCCTTCCAACTCTCTCCACTTCCCTCTTGCCTGACTGAAACAGCCCTAGTTGCAGAGACTCAGTGGGAGGGCAACTACCATCACCTAACCTACGTGTGTAAACTTTACGTATTATCCATAGACTTAATATGTAATAAATCCTAAAAATAATACAGATAAACAAGATATACACTATATTCCTAACATTTCAGGTTTTAAAAATACTACATTTTGCCTATTTGCCTCAGATTTTTAATCTAACAAAATAAAACATGACAGACAAAATCTCCCAACAAGTCCCCTTTCCCTATCTTCACTCAAATAACAAATAAACTGAAATCTTTCCAAATACTTTTCAGTTGAGTATTTACAGAAATATATGATAAATATGGTAGATTAAATTTTTATTGTTTTTTATAAGACCAGGCATCATAAGCAAAGTTAAATTTGGAGAAGATATTTGTGATTCAATTAAATAACAAAACTTAGTAATAGAAAAATAATTCCATAACCTTAGAAGAAGAGGACACAGCAAATAACATGAGCAGGCATTTGAAAATATTCTTAATTTCTGGGTGTAATGTATCTGCACACATCGTATGTGGGCCTCATCTGCACACATGTGGGAGGGTAGCTATTCAGATGCTCCGCAAATAGAGATTCAACAGGGTATCAGTTCTGGCACTTCATCATCCACTCCATCAATCTGCATTATTATTCCTGTTTGTGCAGAAGAGAACTCAATTCTGATGAATAAAACTCTAAAGATTTCAAACTCAGAAACAATTACTCTAAGAAGTTCCTCCAGAATCTTTCAAACTTACATCCCTGAATTAGGTAACTCCTGATGCCACTTGATCAATAATTTGTTTAGCACCTCAGTATGTCCATTTCTAAAAAATAAAATGGTTAGAATGACATGATATCTTTTCTCAAGAATGATGTGGAAATAAATTTGAAATTCTGCAGGTGCCTTGACCGAAACGGGGGCATATATTTATTATTATATCCCTTGCATATAACTGAAATTTAATGAAAATAGCTTAAAAATTCTTTAGAGTAATTATGATATTAAAACCTGTACACGGAAATACTGTTATGTTATATGGCAAGACATATTTTTTAGGTAGACATGTATTTCTAAAAAGAGAAGCAGGACAGGTGCTTGCTGTTTGCACTTGATCTCATGTGCGTGGTCCTCCCTCTCTCTCTGTCTCTCTCTTCATCTCCAGAGAATACACCAAGTGAAGGATGGCAAATAATTAAGGGAACATGCAGGTATGTTTCTCCCCAAAACAAATGGACACATGTGAAATGACAAGAATATGTATTATATAGAGAGAGCGAGCGATGGAGTCTCACTCTGTCACCCCTGCTAGAGTGTAGTGGTGCAATCTTGGCTCACTGCAACCTCCACCTCCTGGGTTCAAGCAATTCCCCTGCCTCAGTCTCTCAAGTATCTGGGACTACAGGTGCACACCACCATGCCCAGCTAATTTTTTGTATTTTAGTAGAGACTGGGTTTCATCATGTTGGCCAGGATGGTCTCGATGCCTTGAATTCTTGATCCACCCGCCTCTGCCTCCCAAAGTGCTGGGATTACAGGCGTGAGCCACCACGCCCAGCCTACAAGAAGAAATTTTAAAAGGGACAGAAATAAAAAGTAGTCAGTTACAGAAACTTTTTTCTTTTTTTTTTTGAAACGGAGTCTCGATCTGTAGCCCAGGCTGGAGTGCAGTGGCCGGATCTCAGCTCACTGCAAGCTCCGCTTCCCAGGTTTATGCCATTCTCCTGCCTCAGCCTCCCGAGTAGCTGGGACTACAGGTGCCCGCCACCACGCCTGGCTAGTTTTTTGGTTTTTTTTTTTTTTTTTGTATTTTTTAGTAGAGACGGGGTTTCACCGTGTTAGCCAGGATGGTCTCGATTTCCTGACCTCGTGATCCTCCCATCTTGGCCTCCCAAAGTGCTGGGATTACAGGCTTGAGCCACCGTGCCCGGACGAAACTTTTTTTTTTTGTAAGTTATTTACAGTGTTTTTCATGGTTCAAGAGTTGTCAAGAGCCAACCATACTCTATGTCACTTTTATTTTCATAAACCTGGTTTTGGATTATACCTGTGCATTAATTCAGCTCTTCCAAGAAACAGGCGTCAAGTCATGTAAAAGGGAACTGGGGGAATGTCTTTGAAGGATGAAAGGAAGGAAGCAGGAACAAGCAGAGGGAGCTGGAGCTCATGATACAGTTCTGCCGTATAAAAGGAGAAATGGAAGAAAAGAGGATAAGGCAGAAAGAGGACAGAAAAGCTCTAAAGAGATTTTGGCCTTGCCAATGGGAAATCTCCAAGCTAAAGTCAAAGCATATGATCTTTGACTGTGTGCTTTTTGTCTTGACACTTGGTGAATCTGCACAGTGAGCAGTAGAAGATCTCTGGAAACTAAAATACATTTAACGGCATCCAGTTTTGGGGAGAATAGGCAGTGAATTTAAATGTCATATAAAGAGGCAACACAGCTATGGGGGCAGACTTTAAATTATTCCTAATTACCATCCCACTTCTTGGTACTTGTATCCTTATGTGAGCTGAGCACACTGACATCCATCTGTAGTCCCAGCTGCTCAGGAAGCTGAGGTAGGAGGAAACCGTGAAGCCTGAAGTTCAAGGCTGCAATGAGCTATGATTTTCCCACCGCATTCCAACCTGGGTGACAGAGTAAGATCCCATCTCTAAAAAAATGCATAAATACACACACACACACACACACACAACTTTTATGCTTATATAATTCTCCCCTTCACCCTTGAGTTCAGACAGAACCTGCATCTTGCTTCTAGTCATAGAAATAATATGTTAGTTCTGTGATTAGATAATACAATGAAATCCATTGTGCTAAAAGATTCTCTACCTTGCTGGCTTTGATAAAGGTGTCATTTAGGGGAGTCCCACATGGCAACAAACCAATTGTGAACTCCAGTTCAACATTAGGAACTGAAGTTATCAATGCAACAACACTTGAGGGACTAAAATTCTGCCAAAAATCATGTGAGCTTGGAAGTAGCTACTTCCCCAATTAGACCTTCGGATGAAACGTAAGCCCTGGCTGACACCTTCATTGTAGCCTTGTGAATGATTCGGACACAAAGTATCTAGCTGAGGCATTTCCATATTTCTGAAGCACAGAAAATTTAAAATGTAAATATATTTTATTTTTCCAACTTAATTTCTGATAATTTGTTATTCATCACTAAACAACTAATATATCATTCAAAAACATAGGGGAAATGTGTACCAGTTATATAGGTGTTTTAGGACCTTATTTAAAATGTTTAAATGAATTTTTTGATATACATTTTTTTCAGACTTTTAGAATTTATTTTTTAACATGTTCAAATTGTCAATTAATGATTTATTTGTTTTTAGGTAGTAAATAGGCTCTGAACAAAGTGGCTCAAACACAGTGAGTTGTTAGGAATATTGTCTGTTTCTTCACTATGAAGAAAATACTCAAAATTATGTTTATATATAACAATTTACTAGTGGTACACTCCTCCTTTTCCTGTAGTTCACTTTGATGTAGTATAATGTCATCTCCCATCCCTTAACTGCCCTTATGTTCCACAATAAATTGAATTTAACAGCATGAAAATCTTAGATGTCATAGTAATCTGAATGAGTAGGTAGTAAAAGGTCTACAGATATAAATTATCCTTGAACAATAAAAATTACCTGCTCACAGAGTTAATTTAATCTGGTGATTATGTAGCAAATATATGGAGAGACAGGACTTCTGAGTTCTTGTGTTAAATGATATACTGCCATTTTTATTTTTGAAAATTCAAATTTGACCCAATATACTGAATGCAGCATGCTGCCTCCAGTTCCACATAATATCCCACAATTTAGAGAAATGAGTCACTCTTATAGGAGGATTTGGCATTCTCCTTGCAGTGCAAATCCATTCTTTCATCTCCAATAGCAGGTGTTAATGTAAATTCACTGCACACTTTTGGAAAAGGGGAAGAAGCTAAAGGTTTGGGCTGTTTGCAAATCGCCTGTTATTGTACCTCTTTAAACTACTCTCTTTGACTGCATGAGGCTTTGATAGCTCATCTAGTTGCAATAGCATGAGCGTAATGCTGCAGGCATGAGGCGATTGGGGGCAGTGTGTTATTGACAGAATCTTCTGAATGATGATTTATTATGAACATCAATGGGAACAACACTCGTTCTTTCTAAAAAGCCTGTTTGTTCCTCTCGCCTCACCTGGGAGGAGCACACTGCCCAGGACTGAGGCACTGTTTGTACTGTTATTTAGCCTTCTCTACAACTGCTGCATTTTTACATGGGTTGGCGAATTTTTCAGGTCTCTATTTTGATGACTTATGAATCATTTAGACTTGTGACATGCCCAGATATATCTGAAACCAAGACAATTTGGCAAGAAATAAATAAAATAAACAAGAAAGAGTTTGAATGATAAAAAGCAGTTTTCCTTTGCATCACAGTTGGTTTCCCAAAAAGAATAGGGGATGCATATAGAATGAGGGCATTTGTGCAGATTTTATGCTAGAAAACAAAGAACATTATGTATCTTGTGTATTACAGGCAGGCTAAAACACAAAACTCATAATTACATACCAAATAGCACTGGACACAATCACCTCCGTTGGCTTTTTCCTAGGCATTTAGTGCATCAGTTTATCTTGGTCTAAATGTTCTGTCTGTGTGAACATTTAGCTTTTTCTTCTTAGATCAGTTAGGTAAATATTTAAAAATAAAACAAAAAATAAAACTGTCCTTCTTAGGTACAATGCAGGCTCTTGCTTTTAAGTAATTTGAGATATTACTTATTGGGATTTTGAACAATAAAACAAAATGTAACGTGTAAAATTAAAAATAACACACCAGTGAGAGAGAAAATCCTAATGTAGACTTTAACCAACGTATTAAAACAAAATAATTGAAGCTGTAGTTCATATTTCAAACTTGATTTATGTTATATATAATATATATATACACACACATACATATATATTCACATAAATATACCATCTCCCATCTGTTAATTATATCTGTGTGTACTGTGTGTGTATATATTTACTCTCTTATTCATTAATTTTATCTGTATATATAACTTTTCATTCCTTCCAGATTAGAAAATTATATATCACATTATAATTCACTGGAAATGCCTGTAAAGAGGCGATGTCATTCTCAAGGAGTGCTGATTATTGACTGAAAAATATGGAAAAATTTCTCCTTTAAACTAGTTACTTAATTTTGTCAGAAGATAATTAAAAGATACATTACATTTTAAAGTAACTGAAAACTGTTGAATGATAGTTGTGAAAACTATCTGCAACCTGCTGTTTTGTAAAATTCACCTCTGTAAAATATGTCTCTATTTCTATAGCATTTGGATGTGACTTTTGAATATCTTCTATACGACCAAAATGACATGCTGGATAGTCAAGAGTCAGATTCTGTGTCAGTAAGATGTACAACTTTGGCAAAGCCACATAAAATCATAAAATAGAAATTTTTAATAATATCAACCACTTTATGAATAACTTTTTTTCAATGTTCAGCATTATTTACCAAGCAAAACCACAGTCTTGTGTTTGTCCATTTCTTCAGGCAAATATGTATTTTGACATATTTACAATATTCTGTGTTCCTATCAACACTGAGTCAAGATTTGGTCCAAATTGCTGTCTTTCACTGTAAATCAAACTACCCGTGTGTTGCCACTGAAGGGCAACCTCTTCTCTTTACAAAGCACATGTGGCCTTTCTGCATATACAGTTTACATCACATTAGTATAGGTTCCAGTCTTTATCATGACTGACAAAGCCACACAAAACAATGTTTACTTTTTTGCATGGGTTTTTAATCATGAAAATATATATCATCAAGCATTCCTTCCCTATATGTGCACCCTCCATTGGGAGACAGCTGCTTCGCACTGCAAATCTGTGGTTTCTCCCAAATGTAGTGTAAAATATCTGCTCAGAGATATGTGATGGTAACCGTTCTTCTGTATTTTATGCATGTATAGTATGCAATAGCCAATGAAATTGTCTTATAAAGACTCTTTCTATTTTCTCATCAAACTTATTATCCTCAATGAGGCACTTAAGTAGTATTGGTCAGTGTTTCCTCTACTGGAAAATATGATTTTTCGCTCGCTTTTGAAGGCCTTGGCTCTTTCAAGAGAAATGATTTTTCTTTAATTTAAATTTTCAAAATGTTCTATGACTTTATTCTTATCTTTAATAAAACTTTATAATGTCTGGAACTAGAAGAAAATAAAATTCTGATCTAATAAAATTGAGTTTCCTTTGTTTTTAGATCTCCATTTTGCCAAATTATAAGCACATTTTGGACTGCTAGGCAAAGTTGTCACACTTACAAATTCAATTGTCCCAGCATATATGGATTCACAATCTATATTTATGCCATAGTCCACTTTATGAACAACATGTATGATGTCATTCTGAGTTGAATATCTATTTTAGGAGTTTTATTAGTCATTTTTGTTTCACTAAACTAAATACTGATTACTGTACGTCAGGGATGTATTCACTTTCTGTTGCTGAATAACAAATTGTCATGAATTTAAAGGCTTAAAACGATACTCATTTGTCATCTCCCCGTTCTGTAAGTCCAGATTTCCCAGTGGACTTGGCTGGACTCTCTGCTTAGGATCTTGCAAGGTTGAAATAAAGAAGTCAACTTGGCTAGGCTTTTATGCAGGGGCTCTGGAGAAGAATCTGCTTCCAGTATCACTCAGGTTGTTTGCTGAATTGAGTTGCTTGTGGTTGTAGGACTGAAGTCCTGTCTCTTTGGTGGCCAGTAGCCTCAGTGTTCCTGAAGGCTGCCCACATTCCTTCTATGTGGCACCTTCATCTTCAACACCAGCAAGAACAGGTCCAATCCTTCTTATGTTGTCTATCTCTTTGACTCCCACTTTTGCCATCACTGAGAAAGCTTTCTGCTTCTAAACTGTTATGTGACTAGGTAGGGTTTACCCAAATAACCTCTCTATTTTAAGATAAACTGTACCCTATAAAATAATTATGGGAGAAATGTCATAGATAATGAAGATTAAAGTGGGACACTTTGGGGGATCATTTAAAAGTTAGGCTGATTATAGCCATACAGCACAAACTAATATGAATAAAAATATAAATATTTTAAAAATCAGCAACTAATAAACATGGCCTGGAAATGTTGGCAAAACCCAAGTGAGTTGTACTTTCTGAACATAAGCAGAGATAAGTGACTAACACAGTCTTTGTAACAAATGTGCAATATGTAAGATCCTAATATTTCAAACTTGATAGTATTTCTGCAAAAGTCCTCATGATTCTTACATTTAAAAATTATGAAATTCTTGTGAACAAATTTTTGGTTTTGTTTTTCAAAACAACTAAACCTCTTACGTAGTACCTGATAGAACATAAAGATCCACTACTGGTCTCCCTGAGAGAAGCTGAGCCAAATATTCATACTCCTGATTTCTTCTTGTTTTGTGTATTTGCCTTGGGTGATCTCATTGGCTCACATGACTTTAATTTTTATCTATCAAATGATATTTTTAAACATTATATAGCACATGAAATGATATACCAAATCTACTGCTTCATCTCCAATCTCAAGTTAGAAAAGAATATTTTCATTTTCCTACTGGATTTCCAGAAGACTTGTATGCCTAATGATTATGAACTAATCATCAATGCCAACCCTAACGTCTACCCCTACTTCTGATAGTGAATTAAAATTCATATTTCAAATTATCTTGAAATATGCTTGGCTGACTGTATATGATAACTGAGTAAAATTTTATGCTAGAAACAGTTTCTTATTTATTGGTTTTTAATTTATGCTTTCCGAATAATTTTTAAAGATTTTTTTATCTTGTAAAGATTGATTAACTATAATCAAAAAAGTAAGTACCTCACTTCACCATAGCACAAAAGAACCTCACCACTGTCAACAGTCTATGCTCTATGTTTTTTGTCAGAAGGAAGTGACAAACTTGTGTAAAGTTAGCTATCTCACTTAAAGATCAAATGCAGGTACCTTGTCAATCTACATATGAAAGGAACAACTAAATATAGATGGAAGATTTAATATTTTCTTCCCATCTATGTGACATCTATCATTGGTGTCTGACTTTTTTTTGTGTTTGTTTGTTTGTTTGTTTGTTTGCCAGAATTTAGCTGTTGTTGCCCCAGCTGAAGTGAAATGGCTGAAGTGCAATGGCACCATCTTGGCTCACCGCAACCTCTGGCTCCTAGGTTCAAGTAATTCTCCTGCCTCAGCATCCTGAGTAGCTGGGATTACAGACACGCGCCACCACGCCCGGCTAATTTTGTATTTGTAGTAGAGATGAGATTTCTCCATGTTGGTTAGGCTGGTTTCAAACTCCCAACCTCAGGATCTGCCTGCCTCAGCCTCCCAAAGTGCTGGGATTACGGGTGTGAGCCACCGTGCCCAGCCCAGCACACCATTCTTACACATGCTGACCCCACAGCTACAGTCACAAGCATTTTTGACTCTGCTGGAGGGCTTTCCCTGGTCACTAAAACCTTTATGGCCTGTATACGGGGATACGAGAAGTACCAAGAAATTCATGTTCCCATGGGCAATGTTCAACTAATGACTAAGAAGAGTTGGTGTACAGTTGTCAGTTCTCCTGTCCCTTCAGTTGAGATGGTGCTGAAGTATAACCTACACTTCGCCTTGGAGGTCCCCAGCTGAATTGAATATTGCACTCAGGAATAACTGGCTCAATAAAACATTCCTTATGGAATTCCTTCTCATCCCTATTTACTAGGAAGTAAAATGTTACTTCCTAGCTTTCTTACTGTTGCTTTCTGGGATCACTTCCCCAGAAGACATTTGCTTACATGCTGGTCTCAGTGTCTGCCTCTGAGGAAGCACAACATAAGACAATGGCCCGTGAGTCAATCTGCGTTCACCCTGGGGACATGCTCCAAACTTTAGAGATCACTTTTCTATTACATAAAGTCTGTATATCCTAGACTATAGCACAAAAGAACCTCAAAATCTGGCCCTTTCCTTCTACCTGTTATTCTTTACCACCCTCTCTTCTCACCTACAGTGAGGTCACACTGAATATCAGGAAGTAGTGACTTGTATAAAGGAATTGCTACAGACACAAAATGCCCCACATTTATTCATCAAAGAAACACCTGCATTAGATTCCTCATATCCAGACTGAATAATATACACAGGTGTTACCGGAATTCATAAAATTATTTTAATCACCCGAGACTCATATGTTTTATAGATTATCAAATGAAGGAAAGAATGTTCATCCTACCCCTTCCTAAATGCATTGCAGAACAAAGCTAAATATAGGGTCTGAACTTGCTGACCAATTATCATGACGAAATCATACGTAACCACAACATAACCAAATTATTGAGACGTTCATTTAAAAAAGCAGAGTTAGCAGCTAAATGGAAGCATCCATCAACAAATTCATTTTCAAGTTGTGTGCAAAACCAAATTTAGTTTAAAGAATAACCCAGTTTTGTTTTACAATGTACATCAAAAGGCAGCAATAAACGTTTTAGGGAGCAATGTGTACTATGTAAAAGATCAAAATAAATTTTACTGTTTTGACCTTTTGGATGTTCCTTCTACACAATTTCATTCTTCTTGCTTTCCTCTATTTCAGCTTCAGGTAAGAGTAACAGAAAATGAATCATCAAAATATAAAACATGCAAACACTTTAGAGGTACGGTTACTGCAAAGCTTGATATAGCCATAATCTTTCACAAATTAAATTCTAAAGGTTAAAAATAACAACACCGAGAAAAAGTTAGAAAGAGAGAGGAAAGATATACCCTCAGGGAGCTTTGAGAGTCTGCTTCTATTGTGTTATAACCTGATTTCCTTATGCATGTTACCGTTCCTTACTTTTAGTCTCTGAGATTCCTGGCTTTTAGACAAAACAAGTTAATAATGACAAATAAAAACAAATGTGTTCACAGAAGTTGTTTATTTATTTTTTCCCCAAAGTTTGCCATGAGGAAAGGCCAAAGCATTGTCATCCAGGTGTCGGTTTGGCATCTTTAGACTCACCTGTCTTTCACAAAAACAACAAAATACATTTCTATCAAAAGTCATTGCTGCCAAAGTAAATTCACTTCAGGCAGTAAGTATTTCAATAGATAATAAACTGGATGGATTAGATGCCAGAGTTGCTATGTTAGTAAGCCCAGATGGAAATACAGATCAAAACATAGAATGGCTAGAAGGCATGGTAAAAAATACAGGCAGAGGAGGTCTCTGCCTGCTTCTTTTGCAAAGCCATCAAAGACATAAAGGTCTTTGAGCTTCGGAGGGAAAACCCAGGCAGAAAAAAAAAAAAAAAAAGAATTATTACAACAGGCACTGTCTACATTTTATTTTTCCTTAGATTGCCATTTTCATAGAACCTAAATTCAGGTAGGGGCAAAATACTATATTTTAAATTAAATTGTGAGCCAAAGAGCACATCATCAGCAAAAATTAACATAAAAATATATCTCTTAATTATTGTCTTCAATTTTCACTTTAACACGACTTTTAGTTTTTTAGATATTGTTCATTTTTCTTTCTTTACCTTCAATATTCTTTGAAGAAAGATGTTCCCGAACAGTAAAAATGTCTCTCCATCAGGGAACAGAAGAGAAGAATAAAGCAAATTATAATATTCAAAAGATGAAATAAAAATACTACAGACTCAGAAAAATACAGTCACATAAATACCCACTAAGCCGATAGCGATGGACTGCATTAACATGTTGCCTTTCTTCAGCATCATAAATAAAGCATATTGCTCTAATGGATTGAAAACAAAAATGTAATTCTACTTATTGAATATTCTGGTGGTCAGCTAATATTTGCCACTGTAATCCCCTGACTAGCTAAGAGAAAGCCAGATAACAGGTTCCTCTTAGATGAAAACAATGGCTTTATTATCTTTGTTGTCTCTTGCATTGTGACAGCAGATCCCAGCAGATGTTTCTGTGTGTGTGTTGTTATGCACAGCACAGACTTCTGTATAAACCGTAGAATCAAGCATTCTATACTTGCATTGATGTTTTTCTTTTTACTCCTTGATTGAAATGTTATTATTATTATGCTCACTTAGTATTTATTGAGCACCCACATGAGTGCATTGCACAGCTGCATAATACAAAAAGACAGCCCCAATGCTACACAGACATTTGATTTTTTAAAAAATAACAACACTCCCTTTACTCACATTAAATTGGTTATTACCTACTAAACGTTTTGTTTTAGTTTTGCATGGTTACCTATTTTACAAAATCGGATCAATTTTTAATGGCTCCGTTAAATTGCAATGTCTCCATTCAGAAAACGGACCAAATAAAATCCGCTCTTGAGGTAGTTAAAAAGCATGAAAATAAGACTTGGCAGAATGCTCAGTCATTTCTGTAAGTATGATTACAGACAGAAATAAGAAAGAGGCATGCAGTTAAAATCCAGATGTTAGAATTTTTATGAAAATGATTTTCTTCCCAGGGCAACATATTTTTCAGGTAAAAAGCAAAAATCACAGCAAAAGACAAATGTCACCATGAATGTTCTCAGAGAACCACTTGCCGTATAAGCACAAAAGGCGTATTGTATATCTGAATTGACACTTGGCCCTGGAAACAACCTAGCATGTACAAATTCAGAAACTTCCCCTTGAGGGCAAGGATTGAAAATTAATACTATGTATTAAAAGGTGAAGCTTTCAGATAATTTTAGATTAGCCATCATGAGTGAAATTGACACACTCACCAACACTTTTGACTTCCAGGCACATTCTAGTCTTTGCAGAAGTTGCGTATTCCTGTATCTTCAAAAGTTTAGGCTGGAGTGTCTTTATATGTACAGGCAGTGTGTAAAATGTGACATGAAACACTCTTGTACTAATAATTAGAAGGTAAACGTGACCAAAATTTCTGGTTTGGTATTTAAAAATATTTGTGATGGTTACTTTTAGGCATCAATTTTACTGGATTAAGACATACCTAAAGAAGTTAGAAAAGCATAAATTCTGTGTGTGTCTGAGTGTTTTCACATGAAATTGGATTCAGTCTGTGGACTGAATGAAAAGGATCCACCTTCAATGTGGGCAGGAACCATCCAATCAGCTGGGAGCTGGGATAAAACAAAAAGGATTTCCTTTCTCTCCTGGAGCTGGGACACACTCTTGTCCTACCCTTGGACATCAGGACCCTAGGCTCTCTGGTCTTGGGACTCAGGATTTATATCTTGGGTTTACAGGCCTCCCAGCCTCAATGGAGAACTGTACCATCAGCTTCCATGTTTCTGAGGTTTTCAAACTTTGACTGAGCCACACTATAGGCACCCTAGGGTCTTCAGCTTGCAGATAGTTTCTCATGGGATTTCTTTTTTTTTTTTTTTTTTTTTTTTTGAGACGGAGTCTCGCTCTGTTGCCCAGGCTGGAGTGCAGTGGCGCGATCTCAGCTCACTGCAAGCTCCACCTCCCGGGTTTACGCCATTCTCCTGCCTCAGCCTCCCGAGTAGCTGGGACTACAGGCGCCCGCCACCTCGCCCGGCTAGTTTTTTGTATTTTTTTAATAGAGACGGGGTTTCACCGTGTTAGCCAGGATGGTCTCAATCTCCTGACCTCGTGATCCGCCCGTCTCGGCCTCCCAAAGTGCTGGGATTACAGGCTTGAGCCACCGCGCCCGGCCTTTCATGGGATTTCTTAGCCACCATAATTTCATGAGCCAACTGCCCAAATAAATCTCTCGTATATATATATGTATATGTGTATATGTATATGTGCATATGTATATGTATATGTATATGTGTATATATACCTGTGTCTGCATCTATATCTGTATCTAGATCCTATTGGCTCTGTCTCTCTAGAAAATCCTAAATAATAGGTTTTATTTTATTATATATATGTATATGTACGTGTGTGTGTGTGTGTGTGTGTGTGTGTGTGTGTTATATGAATGACTGTGTCTTGCTGTGTCACTCAGGCTGAAGTGCAGTGGTACAATCACAGCTCACTGTAGCCTTGACCTCCTGAGCTCAGGTGATCCTCCCACTTCAGCCCCCTGAGTAGCTGGGACTCCAGGTGTGTATCACCTGGATGGCTAATTTTTGTATTTTTTGTAGGGATGGGGTTTTGCCATGTTTCCCAGACTGTATTGAACTCCTGCACCCAAGAGGTCTGCCCTCCTCAGCCTCCCAAAATGCTGGCATTACAGGCCTGAGCCACCACCCTAGACCTGAATTATTTTAAATGCCTTAAAAAATGTTCACATTATTTAACCCAAAGACATAACATCATTTGGTAATTAAAAATGTATTCAATTTTCTCGACAATATTTGTTAAACACTTACTACATGTTTGGTACTGTGTTAATTGCTAAATAGTCAATGGTAAAAATAAATAATTTTTAAAATGTTGTCTTTACCTTCACAGAGGTTATAATCTAGAAAAAAAAAGGCAAAATTTTAAAATTATACACATATACACAGAATTGCAAGTACTGATAAAAGCAAGGAAGGAAAAATATAAGACCTTATGAGAGCCTAACATTATGAGCTGTATCCAATTTAGATTAGCATCTAGGGACCTCTCCAAGACAGAGTTTCCCCAGGCTCCACCTACAACCTGCTCTTCTTTCAGATGCTGTGTTCAACTCCTCCCATAATGATCCTTCTTTGACCTTACTAAGATTAAGTTGATGGTCCTTTCTACTTTTATCCCAATCTATCGCTCCCTTTTTCTTCATTTCCTAATTATCCTGCTTATATTTCACAGTGAGTTACTTCAAAATACCTCTGGCTAACACCCTAAATCCTCATTCCTCTATCTTCTTGTTGCTCCTACCTGTCAAACTACTGGGGAGAACTGCTTCCCACTCATCCTGTCTGCTCCTGAGCTTTGAGTGCTACTGGAAGAAGATCTACTGCAGAGTGGTCCCTGACTCACAAAACTTAAAAGAGTCCTTAAAATCACCTGCTTGTCCTATTGCATTTTGAACCTTCTCCTCTAATCCCGGAGTTTCCTCTGCCCTTCTACCACTCATAGTCAGTTCATCTGCTACTTCAAAAAGAAAACCATCACATTAAACATTTTTTCTTCCCAACACTAAAAATGCAACCTGCACAATTGCATCCATCTTTTATTCTTATCACTTATTGCTACAAAAGAGTCTTTTTCCTACTTAAGCCTAGTTCCTCTCTCAATTTCTTGAGAAACATAAGTATTGAACTTTCCCCTCTTGATATTTCACCTCTCTTTCAAATAGATGTTTTTCCCTCACTTAAAAAAAAAAATTAGGAAAAATGTCCCAATCTGATTGTACATTTCTCTACTTATAAATTGTTGCTCTGGTTCCCTTTAGAACTGATCTCATGAAGAGTTCTTATGTTTAGAATCTCCAATTCCCTAATTCCCATGGCCTCAGATAATATTCTCTCCTCCATGGGCTTCCACAGAACTTTATATTCCTTACTTTCCTCTCAACTCTCTGGTATCCTTTTTCTGTCTTCTTTGGAGATTCTTTATTCTCCCTAGCCATTAGACATTGGTGCTTCCCAATACTCAGTCAGACCCTCATCTCCTCATTCTACACTGTGTCCCAATGCAATCTCATCCATTATTTGTCTCCTATAGACATGTGTCTCCTAGTTTTTTATCACTGTTCAATATTCTCCACATGGTTATGTAAAAGGCACTTCATACTCATATTTTCAAAAACCCTAAAATGTAACTCATGATCTTTCCCTCCCACTTCTAAAACATCTTGGTCCACCTCTAATGTTTCCTTTCATATGGAATGGCACTCTTATTCATCTAGTTGCCCATATTAGCTCTCCAGAGAGATAGAACCAATAGTGTGCAAGGATGGATGGATTGATATATTGATAGATTAGATAGATAGATAGATAGATAGATAGATAGATAGATAGATAGATAGATAGATAGGATCTATTATGGGGAGTGGCTCCTACAATTATGGAAGCTGAGAAATTTCACAATATGCCATCTCTAAGCTGGAGAACACAAAATCTAGTAGCATGGCCCAGTCCAAGTACAGAAGCCTCAGAACAAGGGAAGCCAATCGTGTAAATCTCAGTCCAAGTCAAAGCCTTCAAAATATGGTAGGCTACTTGAGCAAAAGTACAAAGGGCAAAGAATTTGAGCTCTTATGTTCAAGAGCAGGAGAAGAAGAGCTTCTCAGCTCCAGAAGAAGAGAAGTAATTTGCCTTTCCTCTGTCTCTCTCTCTCTCTCTTTTTTTTTTTTTTTTTTTTTTTTTTTTTTTTTTTTTTTGGAGACAGGATCTCGCAATATTGCCTGGGCTGGATTGCAGTGGCTATTCACAGGCTTGATCCCACAACTGATCAGCAGGGAAGTTTTAACTTGCTTTGTTTCTGTCCTGGGTTGATTCACTCCTCCTTAGGCAACCTGGTGGTTCCCCGTTCTTGGGAAGTCAACATATTAATGCAGAACATAGTGTGGACCCCCAATTGGCATAGCACACTACAGCCCAGAAGTCCTGGACACAAGCCATCCTCCTGCCTCCAGAGTAGCTGAGACTACAAGCATGCACCATCATGCCCAGCTCCTCCATCTTTCTGTTCTGTTGGGCCCATCAGCCAATTGAATGATGCCCACTTGCCTTGGATGAGGGCAGATCTTCTTTACTCAGTCCACTTATTCAAATGCCAATCTCTTCCAGAAACACCCTCACATCCATAACATAGAAATAATGCTTTACAAGTTATCTGGGGCTCCCTTAATCTAGTCGAGTTGACAACTAAAATTAAGCATCCCATTGCCCAAGCCAGAAACCTATGAATGATTTTGACTTCCAGGCTTGCTTCTCAAATCTAATCTGTCACCTAATCCTGCCATTTAATCTTTTCAGTATTACTTACATATGTTTACTTTTCCCCGGCTCTCCCATTACCATCCTAGTTCAAAGCATCATCATTTCTCACTTCAACGACTTCAACAAGCTTGTAGCTGTTCAGTAGCGACCTCCTCATTGAAGCAGAATTATATTCTTGAAATGCAAATTTCTTCATGTCATAGAAACACTTTAAGGGGTTTTCTAGCTTCTTGGGTACAGAAAACTGCTTAATATGTCCTGGATGATTCTACATTGATAAACTCTGTCTACTTCTCAGATTCCATCTTACGTTATGCTTCTCCACTCTCCTCTGTATGGTCCAGTCATCCTTGACCTTGTTCCAGCCCCACACGTGAGATATTTTTTAATCTTGTTATGTGCTTCTCTGAACACTCAGTTCTGTCAGATTATAATTTGAGTGGCCCTTTTGACAGTGAGATTCTTTTGAGAGTGAAATTGCCCTCTATTAAAAATAATGCAGGGACAACAGAGATAAACGAGAGTGATTGTGCCTCAGTTTCAATTGAAGCATTAATATAATAGTGATTAAGGTACAATAGTGACTATCAAAATGATTCACCACCATCACCACCACCACTTCAATGCCACTCATGACATTTAATGACTCACCCATATAGCATGCCTACAACATTCCATATTTGGAGCTGCCATATTTACCGTGATTCTTCCCAGATTTCCAACTCCATGATTTCTTCATCTGTAGATTCTAGTGGAGCTTGGTCCATGCATTTATGTATTTTATTATATTGTATTTAACATGAATTATGTTACAATTATTTCTCCCTTACATTACAATTGAAGTATTTTTTAAATTATTTTTCAATTATGCACAAGATAGTGTTACCATCTGAATATTTGTGTCTCCCTAAAATTCATACTTTGAAACCTATTCCCCAGTGTGACAATATTGAAGCTGGGGTTTGGGGAGGTCTTTAGGTCTTAAGGGCTCCACCTACCTGAATGAGACTAGCATCCTTATAAAAGATAACCCAGAGAGCTAGCTAGTCCCCTTCCACTATGTGAGGATGCAGCAGAATGTGGGCCCTGACCAGAAATTGCATCTGCTGGCACCTTGATCTTAGACTTTCCACCCTCCGAAACTGCAAGCAATAAGCTTATGTTGCTTGTAAATCACCTAGTCTAATATATTTTGCTATAGCAGCCCAAACAGACTAGGACAGGTTAAATTATCTGTGAAATAAATTCAGAGTAACCAAAAATGGTTATAGCACCCTAGGTAAGAAGGACTTATGTGAATATTTCTCTAAAAAGTAATCATGAGTAGCATATTTTAATGTATGAGAATGCTCTTTTTAGAAGTGTATGTAAGGGGGGATTGTCAAGGACCCCAAAGCAAAGATTCTCCTAGGTTATCCATGACCTGGGCTAGAGACTTTTAGTTTGTTGCTATAGAGTTGACTTCATTCACTCCTCTGTACTTGCTCTTTGCCCAGGTGGCTGATCCACACTGATTGCATCACCTCAGAGGGCATCTTTTCCTGGCTTTTCAGTGGTAAGGCCAAAAGAGGGGGGAAGCAGTTATCACTGAGAGAAACAAACTGAGGAAGGAAAGGAAAGAGAGATAGGTATTTGATTCTTCAAGTTCTTTCCTGCTGCATGCCTTAGGGTGGCTCTTTGTTGAAGTCCATGGTAATATACCAAGATATGGGGAGGAGATGCCTTGACTTTGTGCTGAGCACTCTAGAGGGCCGTGTTCTGCCCCTTGTTTGGCCTTGTCCCTACCACAGAGCAAGAATCTATAGGCCAAGAGAACATTCCCACCCAGAGCTCAGCCTCCGCATGCTATACCATGTTCTTGGTACACGGGTCTGCACAATTCCCTGCTAAAACAGCTCTAATCCTACTTGTAGGGTCTGAGTGGGTAGGTACAGCTCTTTGGGGAAGGGTGATCAGGATGAAGACGGAGTTTAATAACACGCAATCAAGTGTTAATATAAGCACATATGAGGTCTATTCCAGCATAAAAGGTGCCTCCAGGGATGTGAAGAAGTGTGAGGCAGCTCTGAACCAGGGGTGCCAATGTGTCCCACACTGCAATGTGCCAGTGAGAAACTCCATGGAGTCTAAGACTTCGAAATACAAATTTGGCCTTCGAAGCCATTATAAGGTTCTGTTAACATAAGGTAACAGAACTTATTTTATTTCTCTGTTAGCTTGATTTATTACTTTTAAATATTTACACGTATGGATTATAGTCCTCAATTTTTGCTCTTGCCCAGGGCTGCACAAATGTTAGGTGTGGACCAAGTCCACAGGTTTTGTCAAGCGGCCTTCTTCATACAGGTGGCCTTTCACTTTAGGCCTGAGGTAATGACAGTTCCTTTTAACAGCACTTCCCATATTGGTCTTCTTGTATCCCACCCATACCTTTGCAAATCATCCATAAATTAAACTCTTTTTAATTAACCAGTATGAGTACAACATCTATTTCCTGCCAGGACCCTCATAGTCATGAAGCCCAGAAGCCAAATATTGAAAGCATGATAATGCCACATGATTACAAGGCAGTAATTTGAACTTAGGTGCAAACTCTGTATAAAATATAAATGTGTATTGATGTTTAGTGATGTAATATACATTGGCTAACTAGTTGCTTGAGCAGAGAAACAAAGTTCTAGAACATCTGTAGCTATAGTAGCACCAGATACACACCCATTTTTAAAAGATGCCTTGTTTTTTTTACTTTTTTTTTCTATTCAATCCGTGCTCTTGCTGTTTTATCTGCTGTAATTTGTTGCACAAATTGCTATTTCTCCCCTGAAGGGATGAGGCACACAGAACTTCTTGGGAACACCCAGTCTATCAAATCAACGACTACCCTTAATGTCTCCATGCTCCCCCAGTACCATGCACAACCATGCCCAGGTACAATTCCCCAAGGGCAAATTCTATAATCTTTCATGACTGCGGGGGAAAAAAAAATCTACTTTTCTTTCCAAGTAGGACTTGGGAGATCAGAAGATAACACCAGGGCTTGTTTTTGCCTTGACTTGTTTTTGCCTTTACTAAAATACATGTATATGCATATAGAAATAAACAAGTCTGTTAGAATATGAAAAAAATCTCAAAAGCACTTTATTTGAGTAGCCCCAATATATATTACCTTTGTTTTCTATTGCATTTTTTAATGTTTTCTATAATTAAAAGTTACCTTTATTTTCTATTGCATTTTTAAGGTTTCCTATAATTAAGAGTCATTGTAAGAGCCATATGTATTCATAATTCAATAAATTGTTTTAGAGCAAAACTTCCGATTCTGGAACTTCTTAGTGAGCATCCCAGAGATAATATAGAGATAAGTGACCCTATAAAGAGACAGACTAAGAAGCCCAAAGAGCCTAAAAAAGATAGACAACCTGGTTGTGTTAATTTGACCAGAGAAAATTGGAAAATACTATTAGAGTTTTCAACAATCTATTAGACCAGGTCACGAGCCTACAAGAGCTATTTCAAATTATACATGTAAGAAAACTTAGGAAATTTGTCAAGTATTATCAGGATAATGGGGGCTCCAGAAATATTCCAAAGTATTGGTCCTTAATTAGTTCACTACACTACACAGATATTCACTGACGTCCACTGAGCACCAGACATTGCTTATGGTGCTGTAGATACAGCAATGGAGAGGTAAGTCAAGAATTCTGCTGTCTTAGAATTTGTATAATTGGAGGTAGGATATTAAACAAGTAAGCCAAGAAATGGCCGAAATAAGTTTATATAGTAATATGTGTTGTTAAGGCAAGAAATATTAAAGTATAACAGAAGTTGAAAAAAAAAAAAAGCTGCTATCAATCATGTGGTCAGCAAGTCCTCTTTAAGGAGGTGACATAATGCTAAGCCTTGAATGGTTTCTTCCAGTTAAAGGAATCATTAATTCCCATTTTCTAAAAGGAAAACCAATTTGCCTTTCAATTTAGGTGCAAACTCTGTGTAAAATATAAATGTGTATTGCTGTTTAATTGTGTAATATACATAGGCTAACTAGTTGCTTGAGCTGGCCACCAAAATGACAGGGAACATGAAAGTCAGATGAGATGAGTTCTGGGACTAACTCAGATATGCTTTCGGAGGCCTTATATAGAGTTCAGAAATCTCAAGTCTCTAGCCAAATGTCAAAGATTTAACAAAGGGTAATAGAAAAGATAACCTGAAAGCAGTAAGTCACTACCAAGAGCACCTTTTATGCATGATCTTCATCAGCAGGAAAAGAACCAATGCATGTGCTGTAGATCCACATAGATAGAAGTGGGGAAAAGGAGGTTGTATTGCATGTATTTATGTCTGCAGTTTGAGAATGGGACAGAGTTTTAGCACTTCATCTTGGTTGCACAAGTTGTTTGATTGGATGTAATTGTTATCTACCAGTGTGGTTAATGGTTTGGATAGAAATATGACAGATGACAGATTCTACAAGGGCACTGAATGGGTAACACGCAATAAAGTGTGCCTGACTGACTTATGGATGTTATTGTCCCAGGACTTGATTTATTTCCAGCATTATGTTCAACCCACGTGCACGAATATGTGAAATGGACAATTAGCTATTTCATAAAGATTTTCCTTTTATTCAGGGCTGTGAATCAGATCACTACTCCTTTACAGATTTTCCCAAGAGCTACATTTGAATTGAAGAAGAGTCATTTTAAGAGACTCATAACTCCTTCACACTTACAGCTTTAGATGAAATGATAAAGGAGAGGCACAGTTTACTATTTTCTTCCCATTTTGCTTTGGTGCTCTTTTATTTTCACTTTATAACTGTAGGCAAGACTTGATCGATGAGCATAATAAAGGATTTGAGTAGTTTAAGAAAATAAGGCAAGCTAATAGGAATAAAAAAAACCATTTTTCATTTTCATAAGTCTTGAAATAGATTTAGGATGCTACTCCAATGGCCCCATGAGCGTGGACAGTTTCTTTGCAATTGGTTCTAGATGAATGGACTGTTCTGCTTACTAAGAAAATATTTATAAAGATACAGTGAATTTTGGCCAGGAACTGTGGCTTATGCCTGTAATCTCAGAACTTTGGGAGGCTGAGGCAGGTGGATCACCTGAGGTCAGGAGTTCGAGACCAGTCTGGCCAACATGGTGAAACCCAATCTCTACTAAAATTACAAAACTACCCGGGCATGGTGGTGCATGCCTGTAATCCCAGCTACTCAGGAGGCTGAGGCAGGAGAATCGCTTGAACCCGGGAGGCAAAGCTGCGGTGAACCAAGATCGCACTACTGCACGCCAGCCTGGGTGACAGAGTGGGACTGTGTCTCAAAAAAAAAAAAAAAAAAAAAAAGAAAAGGAAAAAGAAAAAAAGGATACAGTGAATTTCACGCATTGATACATCACCGTTTTTGACAGGCATATCTAACATGTATTTTATTTTATTTAAAGATAGACAAATTTGAAAAAGACTAATTATTTCCTACATTATCACTTGATTACACAGTATTAGTGGTCTACTTTAAGTGACAAGAAATTTTATTGAAGAAATACTGCCACTTGGAAATGCCAGTTTAAAATCAAATCAAATCATATAAGATTATGACATTAAATATTAAAAAGGAGTGTTCCTGGGGTTATTTTTAAAGCAATTATAATTTATGTAAAGGTATGAAACAACAACAAATATATATATTTAGGTATATGATATATTATATCATATATATATATATATATGTGTGTGTGTGTATATATAGCATTCTTGGATTTCAGGGACCACTAGTGTCCCTAGAAAACCCATGACAAACAACGACCATAAAAACCTGCAACACAGGCTGGGCACAGTGGCTCACGCTTGTAATCCCAGCACTTTGGGGAGGCAGAGGCGGGAGAATCACAAGGTCAGGAGATTGAGACCATCCTGGCTAACATGGTGAAACCCCGTCTCTACTAAAAATACAAAAAATTAGCCTGGCGTGGTGGCGGGCGCCTGTAGTCCCAGCTACTCAGGTGGCTGAGGCAGGAAAATGGCGTGAACCCGGGAGGCAGAGCTTATAGTGAGCTAAGACCACGCCACTGCACTCCTGCCTGGGTGGCAGAGCGAGACTGTCTCAAAAAAAAAAAAAAAAAAAAAAAAAAAGGAAAAGAAAAGAAAAAACTGCAACACGTGAGCAATAATGAAATGATTAGCTTCTCTTCTCCCAGCACTGAAGATTATGTGAGTCTCCAAAAATCAACAGGGAACTTGATATACTCCTGGCTGTATTTAAATTGGGACATACATGGTCTGGTTCCAGGGCTGGTCCCACTAACAGATTGCAGCACTATTCACAATAGTCAAGATTTGTAGGCAATCTAAGGGTCCATCAATAGATAAATGGATAAAGAAAATGTGGTACATATACAAAATGGAATCCTATTCAGCCATAAAAAGGAATGAGATCCTGTTATTTGCAACAGATATGGATGGAACCAGAGGACATTATGTTAAGCTGCATAAGCCAGGCATGGAAAGGCAAACCATATGTTCTCACTTATTTGTGGGAGTTACTATTTAAAATAATTAAACTCATGGATGTAGAAAGTAGAGTGAGTTATCAGAGGCTGGGAAGGGTGCTTTCGGGGGGGAATGAGAATGATTAATGCATACAAAAATATATGGGATGAATAATTCTAGTATCTGATAGTAAAACAGTCTGATTACAGTCAACAAAACTTTATTACACATTAAAAAATAAGAATACAATTGAAATGTTTGTAACATACACACAAAAATAAGTGCTTGAAGTGGTGGTTACACCATTTACTGTGATGTGATTATTTTGCGTTGTATGCCTGTATCCAAATATCTTATGTACCTCACAAATATATGCACCTACTATGCACCCACAAAAATTAAAAAATAAAAGAATGTATTATTTGGCACATGTCATTTAATCTCTCTATGCCATAGTTTTCCTCATATGTAAAACAAAATTGTTGGAGTAGATGATGTTCAAGGTTCCTTTCATTTTATATTGTAATGTAGTATTGCTGTTTACTTCTATAGAGCTTGCATGTAAAATCTAGAGAATGTGACTCTTAGCTTAAAGTAAAGTCTTTTGTGCCTAGAAGTAATGATACCTGTATTAGTCTGCTAGAGTGGCCATAACAAAATACTGCAGACTGGGTGACTTAAACAACAGACATTTATGTCTTTGGCATAACAAAATACCACAGACTGGGTGGCTTAAATGACAGACATTTATGTCTTACCATTCTGAAGGCTGAAAGTTCAAGATTAAGGTGTCAGCAGGTTTGGTTTCTTGGAACCTCTCTCCTTGGCTCGCAGGTGGCCATTTTCTCATTGTGTCCTCGCATGATATTTTCTCTTGCATACACACATCCCTAGTGTCTCTCTCATTGTAAGGGCACCAGTAATATCCTCCTTAAAGGCCCTATCTTTGAATACAAATATTGGGGGTTATTGCTTCAACATGTAAATTTTGGGTGACACAATTCAATTCATAGCAATATCCTAACAACAGTGATGAATAAAAGGACCAAATGTGTAAGAGTTTTATACCAAATATATGCAACATATCAGAGACACCAAAAATAAGTTTTTAATTCTGTACTTATGTGTGTATACATACATACACATTTGTGTACATATTTTCATTTATTTTTGGAATCGTTACCTTACTAATTGATCATTCTAGGATTCTTGAGGTATTGTCTTTTTAATGGATTCCGCATATGGTTTTGAATTTTATAGGTTCTAATTTTAAAGTATAAAAAATATAAAAATAAAATAAACCCAAAATCCCATAATAGATAATTTAATCCTAAAATTAGACCTTCATTTGCATGCCAGTTAATGATAATGGGAGAAACTTAGCTCTGTGATGTTTTCAGTGAAAACATTCTAAAAGTAAACGTTCTTCTTTGTAATGATCATTTCTGTGTGAGGCCGTTCTGGTCTTGTATCTCTCAGAGGATCTGGGCAGGGAATCATTGTTCTGCTCTAAGCATTATCTCTGAGTTTGGGTTTTCCTTGAGCTTGGATGCCCTTCTTAGCTCTACTGCATTGGAGAGGATATAGTTGTCTACTGTGTGAGCATCACCTAGAGCACTCTTCACCATTCCACTGGGTCTATGGCTTCAGGTAATTAGTGGGCATGGAGTGTCCTCACCAGTTTCACAACAATGTGTTACAAACAGTTGTGAACACCCTTTTAGTTCAAAGAGGTACAAAAGAAAGACCTCAGCAGTGTTTTCAAGCCACTTGAGGAAAAACTCCAGTTTGTGCATACTTCTGAGAGACCTACTTTGGGGATGCAGGGAACTTCTATTGTCTACCAGACAATGTTATGTTTCTGGATGGTTTTCAGTGATGTTTGTATTTTTTAAAAAATCAAGCTAAATTCAGCTCTTCTGCTTTTAAGAATAATGCAATATCATAGTTCACGAATATGTACAACAATGATCAAAGGAACTCATCTTTCTGAACAGGATGAGGGTCACAATAGAGTGCCCAGTGAACACAGCATTTTGGTAATAGAAACCAGGAGGCAGAAAAAAATACTAGAAAGTTCATACTAGAAATTTCAGGCAAAAATCACAATCCTATCCAAATAAAGCTGTCTCTCTAGGGATTCTCTTGATTCTTGCAAGCGAGTTTTGCTAATGAGTAATTATATTTCCAATTTAATACCATCATTATAATTTAACATTAACTGTGACCCATGTTATGTAAATTGCCCTTGAAACATGTCCAATGTGAAATTTTAAAAATGTATAACTTTTTCCACAAGCTGTAATTTAATGTGTTGATTCATAAATTTGTATCAATGACTTGTGCCTAATCAGTCCGGCACCAAAACCCTCAGAAGCATAAGGCAGTGGCTAAGACCATGTAGTCCCAATTTATATTGCTTGGGTTGAAATAGGGCAACATGACTTGAACATTTGTGGCCGTGTGGGCTTCTTAAGATGACTTTACCTCTTAGACTCAATTTCTTCATCAGTAAAGTGAAGATAATAACTCCTACCACAGAAGGTTGTTGTGAGGCTCAAATGAAGGAGTACACACACATCTCTTAGTTTAGTACTCAGTGCAGAGTAAGGATCCAATAAATATTAGCTATAATTACTTTTTTACTTAATGGGTTGTTACTGTGCTCTACAGGTGTACATATTAAAAAATAAAACCTCAACATAAAATAAAAGGTCAAAAATCACTTGTATGTGTAATTTACATGATAGAAAGTATATATGAAAACAACAATAACAAATAAAAAGACATTCTTGAAGTAGAAGGCATTGCACAGCTTTCAGATTATGTCTGTATGAATGCAAGTTCTCAAATTGACATTCACTTTCATGTGAAGATAATAAATCACCAGCTGATTTTTTGAAAAAGTGCTCTTGTTATCTTAATAATAAATTCCAATTTATTATCATATGTTCTGCTTTCTCTTTTTATTCAAAATCACTGAAACAAACTAAAACCGAACAGCAATTACAAGCATATCTATGTTGAGAATTATCTCGAGTAGCTTAAATGAATTAAGGACACGCTCATGCTCATGCAGGTTGTCAAGGAATTCAAAATCAAGATAAAAATTCCAACTAGTAAAATGGTGTGCAGTAAACAGAAATGTGGTATATTGTGATTCTGACTAGAAATATTTCACATGTTTTGAGGCTTCAAAGTTGAAGCAGACACTGTTGATCACCACCACTTGCTTTTCCCCTTTCTGCTTTGCTGAAAGAACTCTTCCCACTGCAGACACTCAAAATGCTAGCCGTTCACTTTACTGCCTCTTGCAAGTGGGGCACAGGCATGTGATTTCTAGGAGAACTCTCCTTAATGGCTTATAGGTAAGGACTTCTTCCCTGACAAAAAGAGCAAGGTATACGAGAAAACATGGCTTCATCTTGCCTTTAGATGTTATTTCCTGTAGATGTGAAAATGAGAGACAGTGAATCTACCTTAGGATCATAAGGTCAAGCTTTGTAACTTTTCAAAGAAGTCAACCCAGAAGCTTCTAGAGTAACCGACCCTGGTAATATTTAACTTCAGAACTCCTGTAATGTGAGATAACAAATGTATATGGCTTAAATACCTTTTATCAGAAGATATTCTAATACATGAAATTAATGTAAGATTTCTTAAGGGGTACAGTTGTGATAACTGATAGTAGCTTTTATAACATATAAAATTATTATAAAGGCCTTAGTTTAATTAAAATAACCTCATATTGATTATTGACAAATAATTTTCTAGTCTTAAATCAATGCTACCAACTAGTAGAGGGATAAGTAGATTTTTAAAAGATCATAATTCATAATATGATAAATTCATTATGGTCCCATTTAAATAAAAAAGTGAGAGAGAAAAAGAGAAGGTCAGGGGAGAAAGAGGGAGGCAAAGAGAATATTTATGAGGATATTTATCAAAATTTAAATACTGCTTACCCTGGGTAACAATTAAAATACATTTTTAGTTTTAAAAAATCATTATATACTCATCTCCATATTTTTGCATTATCTAATGTTATTAGTATTTAAGTTAAAATATAGCTCTTTTACTTTGAAAAAATAGAAACATGGATAATTTGCATCTATTTATTAAACTGTGGTGAATTTGGGAAAAAAAGAAAGACATATTCTCAGACACTTATTGTGAAAGTATAATATGTGCACATTTTCTGGCAATTTAATAATGTACGATATGACATAGAAAGATGTTTCAGGACACACTTTACACTGTTGGTGGGACTGTCAACTAGTTCAACCTTTGTGGAAGACAGCATGGCAATTCCTCAAGAATCATCTAGAACTAGAAATACCATTTGACCCAGTGATCCCATTACTGGGTATATACACAAAGGATTATAAATCATGCTGCTATAAAGACACATGCACACATATGTTTACGGCATTATTGACAATAGCAAAAACTTGGAACCAACCCAAATGTCTATCAATGATAGACTGGATTAAGAAAATGTGGCACATATACACCATGGAATACTATGCAGCCATAAAAAAGAATGAGTTCATGTTCTTTATAGGGACGTGGATGAAGCTGGAAACCATCATTCTGAGCAAACTATCGCAAGGACAGAAAACCAAACACCGCATGTTCACACTCATAGGTGGGAATTGAACAATGAGAACTCTTGGACACAGGGTGGGGAACATCACACATCGGGGCCTGTCATGGGGTGGCGGGAGTGGGGAGGGATAGCATTAGGAGATATACCTAATGTAAATGATGAGTTTATGGGTGCAGCACATCAACATGACACAAGTATACATAAGTTACAAACCTGCACGTTGTGCACATGTACCCTAGAACTTAAAGTATAATTTAAAAATAAATCAATAAATAAAAAGTGAAAAAAAGAAAGATGTTCATGACATATATTTTTATATATATATATATACTTTCACAGTGTGTTACTTTGATAGCTTCTGCGAAAATGCATATCTTCAGGTGTGTTTAGGCAAATAAACATTCTGAAAGAATAATCATCAATTCTTAATGGCAGTTTTAATTGACATAGAATATTATGGAAAGACAATGCAACAAGAAGAGCTAACTAACCTAAATATATATGCACCCAACACAAGAGCACCCAGATTAATAAAGCAAGTTCTTAGAGACCTACAAAGAGACTTAAACTCCCATAATAGTGGGAGGATTTAACACCCCACTCTCAATATTACACAGATCAACGAGACACAAAATTAGTAAGGATATCCAGGACTTGAACTCAGCTCTGGACCAAGTGGACTCAATAGACATCTGCAGAACTCTCTACCCCGAATCAACAGAATATACATTCTTCTCAGCACCACATCACACTTATTCTAAAATTGACCACATAATTGGAAGTAAAACATTACTTAGCAAATATAAAAGAACGGAAATCACAACAAACTGTCACTCAGACCACAGTGCAATCAAATTGGATCTCAAAATTTAAAAACTCACTGAAAACCACACAACTACATGGAAACTGAACAACCTGCTCCTGAATGGCTACTGGGTATATAATGAATGAAGGCAGAAGCAAAGACGTTCTTTGAAACCAATGAGAACAGAGACACAACATACCAAAATCTCTGGGACACATTTAAAGCAGTGTGTAGAGGGAATTTTATAGCACTAAAATAACCACAAGAGAAAGCAGGAAAGGTCCAAAATCGACACCCTAACATCACAATTAAAAGAACTAGAGAAGCAAGAGCAAACACATTCAAAAGCTAGCAGAAGGCAAGAAATAACTAACATCAGAGCAGAAATGAAGGAGACAGAGACACAAAAAACACTTCAAAAAAATCAGTGAATCCAGGAGCTGGTTTTTTGAAAAGATCAACAAAATTGATAGACTGCTAGTAAGACTAATAAAGAAGAAAAGAGAGAAGAATCAAATAAAGACAATAAAAAATCATGAAGGGGATATCACCACCAACCCCACAGAAATACAAACTACCATCAGAGAATACTATAAACACCTCTATGCAAATAAACTAGAAAACCTAGAAGAAATGGATTAATTTCTGGACAAATAAACCCTCCCAAGACTAAACCAGGAAGAAGTCGAAACTGTGAATAGACCAATAACAGGCTCTGAAATTGAGGCAATAATTAATAGCCTACCAACAAAAAAAGTCCAGGACCAGACAGATTCACAGCTGAATTCTACCAGAGGTACAAAGAGGAGCTGGTATCATTCCCTCTGAAACTATTCCAATCGATAGAAAAAGAGGGAATCTGCCCTAACTCATTTTATGAAGTTAGCACCATCCTGATACCAAAGCTTGGCAGAGACACAACAACAAAAAAAGAGAATTTTAGGCCAATAACCCTGGTGAACATCGATGCAAAAATCCTGAATGAAATTCTGGCAAACCGAATCCAGCAGCATATCAAAAAGCTTATCCACAGTGATCAAGTTGGCTTCATCCCCGGGATGCAAGCCTGGTTCAACATACGTAAATCAATAAACGTAATCCATCACATAAGCAGAAACAATGACAAAAACCACATGAATATCTCAATAGATGCAGAAAAGGCCTTTGACAAAAGTAAACAACCCTCCATGCTAAAAACTCTCAATAAACTAGGTATTGATGGAACCTCAAAATAATAAGAGCTATTTATGACAAACCCACAGCCAATATCATACTGAATGGGCAAAAACTGGAAGCATTCCCTTGAAAACCAGCACAAGACAAGGATGCCCTCTCTCACCACTCCTATTCAACGTAGTATTGGAAGCTCCTCTCCAGACAGAGCAATCAGGCAAGAGAAAGAACTAAAGGATATTCAATTAGGAAAAGAGGAAGTCAAATTGTCTGTTTGCAGATGACACGATTGAGTATTTAGAAAACACAATCCCAAATCTCCTTAAGCTGATATGCAACTTCAACAAAGTCTCAGGATACAAAATCAACGTGCAAAAATGACAAGCATTCCTATACACCAATAACAGACAGAGAGCCAAATCATGAGTGAACTTCCATTCACAATTGCTACAAAGAAATAAAATACCTAGGAATCTAACTTACAAGGGATGTGAAGGACCTCTTCAAGGAGAATTACAAACCACTGCTCCAGGAAATAAGAGAAGACACAAACAAATGGAAGAACATTCCATGCTCATTGTTAGGAAGAATAATAATCGTGAAAATGGCCATACTGCCCAAAGTAATTTATAGATTCAATACTATCCCATCAAGCTACCACTGACTTTCTTCACAGAATTGGGGAAAAAAAAAAAAAAAAAAAACTACTTTAAATTTCATATGGAATGTATGGAACGAAAAAAGCCCACATAGCCAAGACAATCCTAAGCAAAACACAAAGCTGGAAGCATCACACTACCTGACTTCAAACTATACTACAAGGCTACAGTAACCAAAACAGCATGGTAGTAGTACCAAAACAGATATAGACCAATGGAGCAGAACAGAGGCCTCAGAAATAACAGCACACATCTACAACCATCTGATCTTTGGCAAACCTGACAAAAATTAGCAATGGGGAAAGGATTCCCTATTTAATAAATGGTGTTGGGAAAACTGGCTAGCCATATGCAGAAAGCTGAAATTGGATCCCTTCCTTACATCTAATACAAAAAATAACTCAAGATGGATTAAAGACTTAAATGTTAGACCTAAAACCATAAAAACACTAGAAGAAAACCTAGGCAATACTATTGAGGGCATAGGCATGGGCGAAGACTTCATGACTAAATCAACAAAAGCAATGGCAACAAAAGCCAAAATAGACAAAAAAGGATCTAATTAGACTAAAGAGATTCTGCAGAGCAAAAGAAAGTATCAGCAGAGTGAAGAGGCAACCTACAGAATGGGAGAAAATTTTTGCATTCTATCCATCTGACAAAGGGCTAATATCCAGAATCTACAAAAAACTTAGACAAATTTACAAGAAATAAACAAACAACCCCATCAAAAAAATGAGCAAAGGCTATGAACAAACACTTCTCAAAAGAAGACATTTATGCAGCCAAAAAACTTATGAAAAAATGCTCATTACTGGTCATTAGAGAAATGTAAATCCAAACCACAATGTGATATCATCTCATGCCAGTTAGAATGACGATCATTAGAAAGACAATAAACAACAGATGCTGGAGAGAATGCGGAGAAACAGGAATTATTTTACATTGTTGGTGGGAGTGTAAACTAGTTCAACCATTGTGGAAGACAGTGTGGCAATTCCTCAAGGATCTAGCACCAGAAATACCATTTGACCCAGCAATCCCATTACTGGGCATATACCCAAAGGATTATAAATCATTCTACTATAAAGACACATGCACATGTAAGTTTACTGCAGTACTGTTCACAATAACAAAGTCTTGGAACCAACCCAAATGCCCATCAATAATAGACTAGGTAAAGAAAATGTAGCAGATATACACCATGAAATACTATGCAGCCATAAAAAAGAATGAGTTCTTGTCCTTTGCAGGGACATGGATGAAACTAGAAACCATCATTCTCAGCAAAGTCGCACAAGAAGAGAAAGCCAAACACCGCATGTTCTCACTAAGTGGGAGTTGAACAATGAGAACACATGGACACAGGGAGGGGAACATCACACACTGGGGCCTGTCGGGGGCTGGGGGACTGGGGGAGGGATAGCATTAGGAGAAATACTAATGTAAATAAGGAGTTGATGGGTGCAGTAAATCAACATGGCACATGTATACCTATGTAATAAACCTGCATGTGTGTACATGTACCCCAGAACTAAAGTATAATTTAAAAAAAAGAATATTATGGAAAGATAACTTCCATTTCTTTGTTTTTGCATTATTTTTTGATTTTTTAAAATTTTGATCTTATATTATCTCTAATTTTTAAAAAAATAAACTAAAAAATGTAGTAAAGCAAAAATTTGCTTCTGTCTTTTCAAATTGGCTACTAAAACTCTCAAAAGACTTGTTGGTAAGCTAGTATATTTGTGGTGGAATTTATATTGAAAGCTGATATGAAACATTAGCTAGTGGTTGTCATGGTACTTATGAAAGACAACATGTACAGTTACATCACTCACTGGGAAAGAAGACTGCTTGCTATTTCATTATTCAAAAATATGGCAGGCAGGGTTATTTGGCTTTGACTTATTTAAATAACTTTATAGACATTTTTATTTCTAAGCAGTATGAATCATAATCAAACATAATTTTAGTCTACAATTTTGGTCACTTAAATCATTCCTTTCCCAATGAACAGAAATTATGTCCATGGACTCTCAAATCAACCCATTAATTGAGGGAGTCTCCACACCAACACCTTCCTCCCTAAGCATGTAGCTAAGTCCTTTATAGTAGCTACCTTTTCCGATTCTTCTTCTCATCTTCTTTTTGGCCCTCAGTTTCCCCCAAAATTATATTAAGTTAAGGTAGTTCCATGAAAATCCAAAGAAAATAGATGTTTGATGTTGTTTTAACTGTGGATTATATTTTTCACTTTTTGAATAAATTTCAATTTCCTGAATACTGTCTCCTTTCTTCTCAGCTGTAAAGCAAGTTCCCATGGCCAAACATACAGTGTTTCTTCTCTTATTTAGTGTAAACTCCATAAGAGAAGATTTTATTTTTTTGAGACAGGTCTCACTCTGTCACCCAGACTGGAGTGCAGTGGCAAGATCATGGCTAACTACAACTTACCTCCCTGGGCTCAAGTGATCCTCCTACCTCAAACTTCAGAGTAGCCGGAACTACAGGCAGGAGCCACCATGCCTGCTATTTTTTTTACGTTTTGTAGAGACAGGGTCTCACTATGTTACCCAGGTTGGCCTCAAACTTCTGGGCTCCAGCAATCCTACTACCTTGGCATCCCAAAGTGCTGGGACTGTGTCTGGCCCGCACAGATCTTTAATGAAGAGCAAGAAGAGGTCATTGAAATGAACTAATGAATTAATGAACACATGAAAATCTAACACAATGAAGGAAAAGCACCTATAATGTTTTGTCTTAATTGTCTAGAAGTTAGAATATATGGCTACATATTTTTTCTGACTTTTTCTATTGCTTAATTTACAGCTTTAAAATTTGTTTTCAGCTTTTGCAAGAAGACCAGTTGCCAGAGAATGAGTCAATTTTGTAGCATGAATGTAGGCTCTGTAATTCCTAAAAACTCAGTGTCTACCCCAGACTTCATGAGTTCCTGCCAGTCCATAACTTCAGGCCTCTATTGCACGAGGTTTAAGATCAGGTCACCTTGTTGAGGGAATGCATTGCCTACTTCTGAGTCAGTGGTTATTACTGACTTCATAGATGATAAAATTTCAATCATCTCTTATTCGTTTGAAATATAACCATTTTATTTTATTCACCTTGATTTTACCACAATTTCGTTAAGTGATATATTTTCTGATTCCCCTTAAGCTACATATTTGTATCCATAGAAAAACACTTATTTTTTTTTCTCTTAAAATATATGGTTTTATTTTTTTCCCAAAAGGCTGGATAAAGACCTGAAATATATTAATTTGTCCATCAAACATTGATTAATTTCTATAAAGGCCAAGAGCAGAGTGTTGAGAATCTAATTTAGATTGGGTAACATGAGAGAAAAATTATTATAATAATATTCTCATAAACAAAATAAGCAACTAGATGATCTTAATATTAGGTAGATCCACAGAACCAGTGAGAATATAAAGCACACACACAAATTATTTTCTTTTCTGCCAAAATTATGGAAAAATCCATATTAACTAACTTGCCCTGATTCACTGTGTTCAATAGCCTTGAAATGTCTCATTTTCTTTACCAGTTGCAAGGTCTAATGGAAGCATATGAAATTGCAGTAACAGTGTGAAGGGACACTGGTAGGAGATTTATTTTAAGTCTTGTGTGAAAGCTTGGTGCTCATTAAAGTGGAGGATTAATAACGCTCTCCACTAGAGCCAGGTATAATGCAGGCCAGTGTTCAGGTATCTGAATACAGCTCTGCAAATCCTCCTTCATCTTGACCTGCTCCCTCCTCGTTACTCCAGTCTTAATCCGTTTGAGAAGAGAGTCCAAATCATGCCAAATTGCTCAGTGGACGTTGCAGCTTGGCTATATGTTCAAGGAGAGCAGAAGGGTGGCATGAAACTCCAATTTCTTATCTGATGTTTTAAAAGAATGAAAGAAGTAGTAGTATGTGGTCTCTAAGATAATAGAGGGAAAGACCTTCTCTTCTTTGAGCTGAGTAAAAATATCGGCCTTCGCTTATATATATACCAGAAGCTAGTAGACCCAGCTTTTTCTTAAGGACTATTTTATAAAAACGCAATGAAATTAATGTTGTTTACTAGCAAAAGGGACAGTCCTAATTATTTACAGAAATAAGGGAGTTTCCCCAAGAATGTTTGGATATAACTGGAAGAGATTTAGTTGTATCTAGTTTAAAAACAAAATGGAATAATTCACTACACTGGATTTCCATTTCAGTTCTCAATGTTGTATGAATAAAAAGTTGTTTGTTTTTTGTATATTTTCACAATGTATGACTCCTTACTTATTCTTGTACCGTTATTCTTTTCACTGAAAAAAAAAAAAAAAAAAAAAAAAAGCCTGGATCATCTGTCTCTCCAATTCATAGACTGAAGACTGAGAGTCACCTTCTAGAAATCTACACCTACCTTTATTACAAACCCATGATACCAGACAGGCTGCAGATATGTTTTATCAGTTGAACCTTATTAGTGATCTCATCACTTAAAAACCATAAGTTGATTAAATCAATTCGCATATTCATAAACAAAGCCTAACAGAAATGATACGTAAATTCTATGAAATTAAGACTGTGCAATTAGGAAATGAACAGATTCAATGCTTTTTGTAGCAAGATTTAAAACATATTGCAGATGGCATTTTAAAATATTTTCTTTAGTTGAAGTTTTAAAATCAATAGAAAGAAAATAAGTCAAAAGGGGTTTCAATCAAGTATTTTAACTGCAAATTCTGCACTCTATAATTTGGATTGGCTTTAGAATACATGTTATCTGAAACATTAAACATCCCATTTGAATCCAGTTAAAGATTAACTATTCTGTAAGAATGGAATCTATCTAGAAAAAAATTCCTCCCCTTATATTTTTGCCCCTGACAGCAAAAGAAAAGGGAGTGAAACTGCAGGGGATTAAGCTAGATCAATGTAGGCAAGTTATGGCAGTGGTAACCCTGAGTGACAGCTGAAGTCATTTTCTATGTCAGTCTTCCCCTCCCCTCCATATGCAATTCTTTTCTCTTTGCTCCACTTTCTCTCCCTCCCACTCTATTACATTATACTGCTTCTGTTTCCTTGTATGCTACTCTCCCTTTCCATTCCTTCTGCCTTTATCTTAGGACTGATATTGAGCCCCATAAAATATTGCTCAGCCCTTTCTCTGGTTCTAAAATATAAAAATATTGTTGACTATGTTTATGCTTCATTAATTTCTCTTTCCTTTTTTTTGTCATGCCTGATATCCCCAGAATTGTCTTTAAAATAATCCCACATAAGTATCATATCAAAACCACCGTATTGTGACCAATATTATTTTCTGCCTTAATTTGAATCCTGAAATAACAAAAAGGAAGATACGATTTTTTTTTTCTTTTAGCCAAATCAGCTCTAGTGATGAGAGAATGTTGTTTTATTCTTTGGGAAAGGTTTTTTTCCTCATTAGTTTTTCTCAGACACTGAATTTTTAGACTGGTTCTCACAGTGGAATAATATAAAATAATTTTCATTTTCCAAGTTTTAGGGAAGAGCTAATGTATTTGGAAGAGAAACTTTTACTTACCTTTCTCTAGGAAAAACTATATAGTAATATAGACATAAACATAAAACAGTGAAGTTTTATCAAAAGAAAGGGAACACATTTAGTAAAAAGTCATTAAAGCAGCACGTTTGAGAGACAACTGGGTGTTAGGCTGTAAGACAAAGCATTGGCTTGGGCATCAGGTCTGCCATGAGCCAGCTGTATTGCTCTGGGCCAGTTACATGCTCTCTAAGGACCTTAGGTTCCTCATCGCTCAAATCAGGTATTTGTAGTAAATGATTTATTCAATTCTGGAGGCAAGACCATGACACTGAAACCATGATAAATTTGATAATGTTTTTCATTTCAGGTTGCCAGTGGAGTTCATTCTCAGCCCAGGGTGAAGTCACAATAATGTTTCAATTTCATTGCACGCTTTAATGTTAGTAAGACAGACATAGAGGAAAATAGTATCAATTTTTCATTTCCATTCTGATGGGAAAGTAGAGAGGTATACCTTCTCTTCACTGGTTAGCCATTGCTTTAGCATATTTTACACCATGCCATATTGGAATCCCTATCTACCTTAACAGAAGTTAATCAGGAAATCCCTTAATGGTACCTCTCCATTTTTATGGCCGGTCCTAATCCATTTTTTATTTGAACTAAAATCTTTGATGTTATTGGTATCAGCTGTGTCTCCCAAGTGGCCTATAATATAGTATAAGTGCTATGTTCGTGTGGAGGTAGCAAGCGCTGAGACCCAGGCAGAGTGTTAAATGCTTCACAAATAGCTCATACACTTTTTTACAAAACTCTTCAAGGTAAAAACAATCATTATCCCATTTTAAGAGTTAGGAAGTTCAGATGATAAGTAAGTAGAAGAACTAGAATTAAAACACAGGGCTCTCTGACTCCTAAGTATGCAATAATTTTTCTACTGGAAAACGCTTGATAATATAAATTACAAACATTAATATGATTTCACATTCCTATTATTAATATTAATAGTTTCACTTGTGAGGAATTTGCATCTTTAGTTATTTCTGGATCTAACACTTTATAAGTTATTTTTATTTTTATTTTTTGCTGTAAATTTTGAAGTAGGAGGAGGATAGGTAGAACTAGAACTTCCCTTTTCTACATGATAGTGTTTTAAATAACTAAGTACATAAACATAAACATGCATTTTCCAAAGTAAATTTTTAGTAAAGATATTTAAAAAATGGCATTCATTTTAGACCCTGGCCATCCAACTAGCCTATCCATGTACTCAATCAAGGGATAATCAAATTGACAATAGCTTTTATTCCTAAACTCTCGTTTACTAAGGTACTAAGTCCTCTCAATTGATTGTAAATATTAGCACTGAAAGGATAGCATCCTTTGCATCTACTTTTACATACTGTATATATAGTGTGCCTGGTTAACAAACTGAAGTTGTATAGCACATTCAGTCTGGGGTATTGAGAGTAACAATTTATGAATTATTTTATTTAAGTTTTATGACAGAATCTATGATCACCTTGCCTCTCCACTAGAAACCATTATGTCAGCAATAGGAAATGGTTAAGACAAAGTATTTTTGGACCTACACTTCTATATATTATGTGAAAGGCACCAAATGGATTTTCCCCAATGGGTTGTCTTCTATTATAGAATGGTTGGAGTCCATCAGACAGAAACTAAAAATGCACATGAACTTCTATTTTTACATTGCATCATGAGGACTTATTGTGACATTTTCAATGATGTTAAAGGCCAAAAAATTCCCTATTGTTACAGTTTTCAAGTTTTCAATTACTGAATAAGCAGCTTGACTGTTTCACACACCTTTCTAGTGCATGACCTGTCTTTAATATTCTCTTTTTTTTTCCTGTATGTTATTAACATGAAGGGCAAGTTTTTTATGTGTTGTAAGCTGAAATATGGATCACATTAATATTTCTAAAGGGGTGAAAGGGCAGTTGGATTCAGAAAAGAGAATTAGGCATTATATATCTAAGCAGAATAGGAATCTGCCCTCGACCTGTCCTTCTAAACCACAGTGCACGCTGCTATGCCATAACCCCAGGACCCTGTGTTGAGTGCAACATTCTTGAAATCTTTTGCTTTTCCAAATATGTGCTTTCTACTTGGTATTGTTTTTTGAATGGGCTAATCTTGCATTTCTAAAAGTTAAGTTTTTTCATCTCTATAAAAACTATTGATTAAGTACAGTGTATTGAAACTCACTGATTTTGTGTCTGTGTGTTTGTTTTTAAGTTAATTTTAATGATGTACTATTGGTTATTACAAAACAATGAAACAAATTTTCTTATCAAGCACTGTATACCTAATGCATCTAAATGAATATTCTTCATCAATATAATTCATATTACAATATATAATAATTTCTGTGAAACCTACACCCTCACAACTGAAAGAACTCCTAATTTGAAATCTCTTTTTGACTGGTTTATCAGCCAGGTAAATAAAAGAAGAATAAGCATATGATTGTCACAAAGCATATAGCCAGTAGAGCTGAGCTCTGCTTGTTTTTCCTTCCTTCCTTCCTTTCCTCCCTCCCTTTTCTTCCTCTTCTTCTTCTCCTCCTCCTCCTCCTCCTTCTTCTTCTTCTTCTCCTCCTCCTTCTTCTTCTCCTCCTTCTTCTTCTTCTTCTCCTCCTCCTTCTTCTTCTCCTCCTTCTTCTTCTTCTTCTCCTCCTTCTTCTTCTTCTCCTCCTTCTTCTTCTCTTTCTTCCTTTCCTTTCCTTCCTCTTTCTTTCTCTTCTTTCTTTCTTTCTTTCTTTCTTTCTTCTTTCTTTCTTTCTTTCTTTCTCTTCCTTCCTTCCTTCCTTCCTTCCTTCCTTCCTTTCTTTCTTTCTTTCTCTTTCTTTCTTTCTTTCTTTCTTTCTTTCTTTCTTTCTTTCTTTCTTTCTTTCTTTCTTTCTTTCTTTCTATTTCTTCCTTCCTTCCTTTCCTCCTTCCTTCCTCTCTCTTTTTTCTTTCTTTCTTTCTTTCTTTCTTTCTTTCTTTCTTTCTTTCTTTCTTTCTTTCTTTCTTTCTTTCTTTCTTTCTTTCTTTCTTTCTTTCTTTCTTTCTTTTTCCCTTCCTTCCTTGCTTCCTTCCTTCTTTCCTTCCTTCCTCTTTCTCGTCTGAGAAAGAGTCTCACCCCATCACACAACCTGGAGTGTAATAGCCCTATCAGCTCACTACAGCCTCAACCTCCAGGACTCAAACTATCCTCCCACCTCAGCTTCCCAAATAGCTGGGACTATAGGCATGTACCACCAAGCCCAGCTACAGTAGAGGTTTCATTCTCATTTCCTTACTTTTCTTCTGCTTGCATGGTTCTGTCCTTTCATTCCTCTCATGTTGTGATAACAGAGCAACATCTAGAACTATCTGTAGGCCGGGCGCGGTGGCTCAAGCCTGTAATCCCAGTACTTTGGGAGGCCGAGACGGGCGGATCATGAGGTCAGGAGATCGAGACCATCCTGGCTAACACGGTGAAACCCCATCTCTACTAAAAATACAAAAAACTAGCCGGGCGAGGTGGCGGGCGCCTGTAGTCCCAGCTACTCGGGGGGCTGAGGCAGGAGAATGGCGTAAACCCGGGAGGCGGAGCTTGCAGTGAGCTGAGATCCGGCCACTGCACTCCAGCCTGGGCGCAAAGCGAGACTCCGTCTCAAAAAAAAAAAAAAAAAAAAAAAAAAAAGAACTATCTGTGAAACACATTTTAGATATCAATAGAAGGCGGCAGTTGCCTGGATGGAATATGATTTCCCTGTTACTACAAGTTCCCTTTCCCTTAATATTCAGAAAAACTTGGTGACCTACTCTTTTCAGTAAAACTATTACAATATAAATCCTTTGCCATAGAAGAAGTAACTAGAGCATGGACTGATTGTCTTAATATTATTTATATATTAATGGTCTTTGATGGTCCAAAAGAATGGGCATGAGATACTAGGAAAACCTTTCCTGCTTGGTTGGCCTTTAATGCAGCATATTTTGAACTGTTTAATGAGATTCCTTTATAAGATCCTTTGAATAAATTAGTGAAGCCTGAGTGCCTAAGGAATATAAAAAATGTTGCTTTGATGATCTAGTCCTTGGTTTGAATTCCAGTGGTTGGTATGGAGTAAAGAGTGAAACAACCAGGTAAATCTGGTGACGACTGACCAGCGTCATAAGAGGAAATGGTGAGTCATTTCTCTGAGGCAGAGAGAACTCTGTTGCTACTCCTTTTTGGAACTGCTAAAGAAAGACCTGTTCCTCCCCTGACCCTGGGTTCTATTGAGCCAAGTACATATCCCCTCCTCTTTATCACTCTGAACTGACTCCCTTCAGGTTGACTATGTGACAGGCACAACTTCCAGCTGGGAAGTCTCCATTCTACCCTAATTTCCACCCCTTTTGTGGGCAAGGGATTATAAAAGACTGATTTGTATAGATTTGTATGATTTCTACAATAACAGAACCCAAATAGATAAGGATCTAGACAATCCAGAATGACATTTAGATTCAGAAAAGGTCACTGTTACTAGTGATAGAAATGACATCCGTAAAGCAGATATTGTATAGGGAGGAAGAGTATGCCCAACAGCAAGCTACTTAGCAGGAAAAAAAAAAAAAAAAAAAAATGAGTTCCTTGAAGACAAAGGACAAAGTGATAGTGCTTGATATGATTATGTGAGTGTCTCTTAGAAACAATGTCAGGTTGGGGATTTGAGGGAGGTACAAAGCTGAGAATAGAAGGGCCGAGGCTTGATTTGAGAAATAAGGGGTGAATTTAAGGTCGTGAAGCCTTCCCTTGCTGTACGTCACTCTTGAGCCTGACAGCACGCTGCTGAATCACCCAAAGACTCTCTTTAACTTGCTCATTCACAAGCAGACAGTACTGCCACTCTAATAACAATAACCAGTAAGAAATAGCTGTTTCCCACCATTTGTAGCTGCTGTGTAATCATTAACTGTATCTTGACTATCTTTACTTGAAGTAATTTATTGGTTAAGTCTATTTCCTATATCAAGACACTGCTCTGGCCGGGCATAGTGGCTCATGCCTGCAGTCCCAGCACTTTGGGAGGCCAAGGCGGGTGGATCACCTGAGGTCAGGAGTTTGAGAGCAGCCTGGCCAATATGGTGATGCCCCATCTCTACTAAAAATACAAAAATTAGCCAGGCATGGTGGTATATGCCTGTAATCCCAGCAACTCAAGAGGCTGAGGCAAGAGAATTGCTTGAACCCAGGAGGCGGAAGTTGCAGTGAGTTGAGATCAGACCACTGCACTCCAGCCTGGGTGACACAGTAAGACTCTGTCTCAAAAAAAAAAAAAAACAAAAAAAGCCACTGCTCTCCACCATAATATATGCCATTTCATTTCTTGATATCACAACATAAAATTACCAATTGATTGGGTAATTCCATTGAATTTAAATATAAAAGGTCATTTTTATCGTTCATAGTGCCTATGGAATTATTCCCTCAAAAAAACATTTGAGGAGAAATAATTTAATCCTTGGAATGGGAGTTAGATAAAAATCTGATTGGCTATAAATGGCATTTTCTTTAGCATTTTGTTCACCTATTCTTCATGGATAGTGCCCCTTGTCATAGTGAGTAAAATCTGACACGTTAACAGGTGATTAATCAAGATTTTAATCAGTGAAATAGCCTGGCAGGTCTAATTCCTGGTGAGAAGTCAATAATAAAACCTCAGTATCTCAGTCCATGGAGCTACTATATTAACCACTGTGGTCAAATTCCTATTTATTACGGTGTTTGAGACAGGAAAATATTGCACTGTCAGATGATTATTTTTTAAGAGAGAAAATAGCCATGCAGCACAACTTTGGAATACTTATCTTTACTTTGTGTCAAAAAGCCACACTATTAAACCCCAGAGTAGAAGCACCACTTCTTCTAGCTTTCATCAGCAATCCAAAATGCCATGCAATGAGAATTTAATTGGACTAAAGTGACTATTTGACATGCAGAACTGAGCTATGTCATCAAAACTCCACAGGTAGTGAATGCTCGGTGACTGATGGGTGGAAGAGAATGTACATCCTAATAAGGGGTCAAGGGATTTCAGGAGTTCTACTATGTAATTACCTGAAGCAGCAGGTGAGATAGTGCATGTCAAATAAGAAAATTACAATTCTATCACTGAAGAACATGAGCATTATATACAAAAAAAAAAAAAAAAACAAATATAAAACAAAAAGCTGAAGCCAAAGTTACCTTAAACTATTTTGTTTTGTGATAGGCTTTTGAAAGGTGATCTTTAAATAAAACACACAGTGGAGACTTTTTGTAACATGGATGTTGCAAGGTAAGATGAATAACTACCTGTTGACCAACTTAGTCATAGCAGGTTTTGTTTAAATAGTTGCTTGTAGGAGACAAGTATTTATTTTAAATATAATTGATTGCATGTAGTAATAAGCCATATGTTTTATGAGATTTAGATATACTCTTTTAAATGCTTTTTTATAATCTATGTTAATAACTGCAGTTAGAGTTTATTTGCTATGATTGTATGAATAAGAAATGAAAACTTGGAATTAATTAGAATTTTTCAATAAGCTGATCACTAGCCCACTTAAGATAGTCAAATATTAGTGTATTCCTACTGGAGTGGTGCGGGAAAGCAGCTGGTGCCTTGAAATCCTCTTTTTAGAATATGCAATTGCATTTGCTCATCTCTAAATTGTATGTCATTATTTTTAGAGAAGTTGTGCTTTACTAACCTCAACATTTCAATTTAATAACCAAATAATCAACCATATTATTAATTAAATTGTCTAAAACTTACAAATTAATTAAGCTCTGGTAGTTCTTTTAAAGTCAGTTTTTCAAAATTCGGAGTGTATTTTAATACAATTGACATCAATAGTCATTAAATTTTGAAACTAGTTCACATAAGCCTAATGAAAAAAAGAAAAAAGGAAGAAAGAGTTGTTCCAGATATAATATGAAGAGGATTATATATCATAAGCTTTGTATTTATCAATATCCCTATAAAATCCACTTATGAATTTGGTTTGGAATAACAAGATCATTGCTTCTGATGAGTTCTTCTGTGGGAAAAGGTATATACAAAATCCAGCATCAGGAAAGTTTAACTTCTTCAAGGATGAAAAACTTCCTAACAGTTTTCTCTTCACTGGTATACAGAATATGAGGTAGGAAAAGCAGAGGGGAGGACTGGGAGAGGTTTCAGTGGAAAGTTATGGCGTGGAAGGCAGGGGGCATGAGGAGGGAATGAATTCCTGATTGGAGCTGTTCCAGTGGTGTTCTTGGCAAATGACAGATGTTGGAAAGGAGTTGATTCTAGGGGAAAAAGATTAAAGGTTGAGGGACTGACAGGTGGAGTTGGCTATGTTTGTGATGAACCTCCAAGGGCAGCAGCTGAGGAAGAAAAAAATAAGGTGTATTTATGCAGATACAGTCCAAGATAACGCTTCTCCTGGGGAGGTATCCAAGGTGCCAAAGTAAACAAACAACGAGAGAGGAAGAAGATTAGAAAGTCAAAAAGGTGTAGCCTCACACAATGACACACAACATTTTGAAGAGTCGATTCCATGGGAGTAAAGATTTCTGCAGTAATAAGGCACTGTAGTCTCAGTATGTAAAGGCTGTATGTTAAGCACACGAACAAAGACTAAGCCCTATAGTCATAAGAGAGAGTCATATACATGGGGAAGCCCAGCGTGAAGTTAAACAGTAGACTGGACATCCTCCTGGATGCCAACAAACAACTCTATTTTTAAAGATTCTGCTGTACTTTTAAAAGGCATTGGCAGAATTTTACCCCCCTGCCTGCAAATCGCATGATTCTGTAGCAATCTAGTGATAAAGAGAAAATAAAAACATATAAAACAATTAAAAAGGAATGAGGGGACAAGATGAATATACACACACACACGTTAAATTATATATACATATATATTTTATATATACATACATATAAAACATATAATATATATAATTTTATACATAAAATTTTATGTATACCTATATAAAGAATTATATATTCTCTATATACATATATTATGTATTATATATTATTATAACAGATATATAGTTATAGATATATTATATATTATTATATATGCAGAGAGAGAGAAAGAGAGAGAGAGAGAGACTTTGAAAGGCTTTAAAAGAAGGAAGACTGGTTAGAGTCTTCAGGACATAAAGAAGTACCAAGCAGTAAGTTCTGTGGGTTTTAGTTTTGTTTCTTATATCCCTGACTGGTTACTGAAGGGGCTAACAATCCTGAAAATTGTATCATTGTTTGATGTTTTTCTCAATGTATTTAGAGCTAATACGTAAGAGATCTATTTTCTAAATAAAGAGGAGTAAAGGGATTGAAAGGAATGCATGGTTTTTACACTTTATTTAAACTGGTAAAATGATGGCACTAGTTAACTGTGATAAGTTGTGTATTTGTAATGTAATATCTAGAGCAATCACTAAATGTCTATACAAAGACACACACTTCCATAAACACTTTAGAGAAATCAAAACAAATAACTCTACTGGGAAAGGTAATGGAATGATCTGCTATTGTGTCGTTATTATAACTGCCCTTTTTCCCATTGACAAGAGGGAAAAGTGGGAATGAAATTTTGTGTGCCATCATCTTTGTTCACCTGACAGTTTTCCCATGGACTGGGCAGCCCCCACGAGGAGCTGAAATGTTGCATTCCAGTAAATAGGAATGCATTCACTCTCAAGCTGACTTCCAGGGTTATCATCACAATTTTTACAAAAAGTTATAAATGAGACCTTATTGTTCTGCTTTTGCAACTTTCTGTGAATCTGTAATTATTTCAAAACACAAAGACAAAACTACATTAACAGACACTAATAGCCATATACTTCATGATTCTATTTATGTAAAATTCTGAAAAAGATAAGTCTTTAGAGATAGAAAACAGATCAGTAATTGAGTAGGGATGAGATTAGTGGAATGGTAGAAGGGATTGATGCAAATGGGCCTGAAGGAGCTTTCAGAGAAGATGGTAATGTCTGCAACTGGATTGTAGTGATGGCTGCATAGCTGCATGAATTTACTAAAAATCATAGAATAGTGCAATTCCAGCAGATGTATTTTATGGTATGTTCATCTTACCTCAATAAAAAAACACATTGCTGTAGTGATCAGGAGAAAAAAAATGAGGTCATGTTGAACTTTCCTTAACTCTGCTTTTAGAAATTAGAATTATTTGGATTTTGAATTACATAGTGTTTGAATAGAAGCAAGCAGGAGGGTGTCAACATTTTATCTGTGCCTTAGGCCTATAGAGGTCTTATCTCAGCACTGGTATGCACATAACAAGGCAGATGGCATGGAGAAGGGCCATGTTGGATGCATTGAAGGGCATTCTCGTCTCTGTATCTGCATTGGTTGAGTCATTGTCTGATCCTTATTGAGAGAGAAGACACTGATATCAGAACCCATTGTATATCCTTTATAGTTCGTTGTCTGTGGATATATATTTTACACATATAGGAGACTGTAAAATAGTTGTCATTACATAGTGTGTGCTCACTTATTGCCAACAAATCATTTTGTCATTTTTACAAAGCCCTAAGGAAAAAGACAAACGTTCACACAAACAAAAACCCCGTAACCTCTATAATCGGGGGTCACTCTCTCAGACTATTTAATATCAAGATTCTGGTGTCCAGTGTGAGAAAATAAAGCCAGTGTCACACTTTGCAGACTCTGCCCCAAAGAGATTTATTGCTACCCAGATGTATTTCACTTAAAATAGCAAAAATTTTATACCTCTATCATTTATTTATCCCACTGAACTGTAATAGTCTGTTTGTTGATAATGCTCCACTTAGACCGTTAGTTCATGGTGGCGTGGGGGTGAGGGGGTGGAAGGTATCCTTTATGATGTTCTCACCTGTGAGAGGATCTAACACATAAAGTTACTTAATATGTGTTCATATAATTAATTAGTAGTTACTGGAGAGGTTCCTGTTAGTGAAAATAGTCACTTGGATGACACTTGGAAGTCAGGAACTCTCTGCACCTTTCCAATCTACAACGTAGTATTCATAAAATACAATTGAATGTGAATTCTTATGGTTTCAGCAGCTTAGATTGGACAATTTTATGTCTCATCACAGAGGTAGAAATCTGAATTATTCAAAAGTTTGTGAGCCGGGATAAATATTTGAAACATAAAATTGGATTTAAAAGGTAATTAAGCTAAAGGTAGTCCTAAAAACATTTTTAAATATAGGCAAATGGAAAAAGACAGCAAGTGATAAATCCACTACAATGAACGATGTGGGGAAAAGAAAGAGAGATCAAACTGTTACTGTATCTATATAGAAAGAAGTAGACATAAGAGACTCCATTTTGTTCTGTATTTGAGATGCTGTTAATCTGTGACCCTACGCCCAACCTTGTCCTTGCAAGAGACATGTGCTGTGGTGACTCAAGGTTTAACGGATTTTGGGCTGTGCAGGGTGTGCTTTGTTAAACAAGTGCCTGAAGGCAGTATGCTTGTGAAAAGTCATCACCATTCTCTTAATCTAAAGTACCCAGGGACACGTACACTGCCAAAGGTCGCAGGGACCTCTGCCTAGGAAAGCTAGGTATTGTCCAAGGTTTCTCCCCATGTGATAGTCTGAAATATGGCCTCGTGGGAAGGGAAAGACCTGATCGTCCCCCAGCCTGACACCCGTGAAGGGTCTGTGCTGAGGAGGACTAGTACAAGAGGAAAGAAGGCCTCTTGGCAGTTGAAATAGAGAAAAGCATCTGTCTCCTGCCCGTCCCTGGGCAATGGAACATTTTGGTGTAAAACCCGATTGTATGTTCTGTTTACTGAGAAAGGAGAAAATCACCTTAGGGCTGAAGGTGGGTCATGCTAGCGGCAATGCTGCTTTTTATGCACTAAAAAGGTTTATGGAGATGTTTGCATATGCATTTCAAGGCACAGCACTTTTCGTTAAACTTATGTCACAGAGATCTTTATTCATATGTCTTACTGCTGACCTTCTCCCTAGGATGCTCCTATTATCCTGCCACTTACTTTTTCTAAGATGGTAAAGATAATGATCAATAAATACTGAGGGAACTCAGAGACCGGTGCTGGCGTGGGTCCTCTGTATGCTGAGCGCCGGTCCCCTGGGTCCACTTTTTCTTTCTCTATACTTTGTCTCTGTGTCTCATTTCTTTTCTCAAGTCTCTCCTTCCACCTAAGGAGAAACGCCCACAGGTGTGGAGGGGCAGGCCACCCCTTCAGAACGAGAGAGTGGCAGTGATAGTAAGACAATTCTAGAGTAGCCTGTAAATTCCTCACATAAGAAAAATTTAAAAATATAAAGCTTATATCATTTCCCCCACTTAGATAAAAACTACCACATTCTATTCCTACATGTATAGATCTAGAAAATGGAGGTTTTACTTTACACAAACTACCATAGCAAAACACCATAGACTGGGTGGCTTAAACAACAGACATTTATTTTCTCACAATTCTGAACTCTGTAAGTCCAAGATCCAGGTTCTTGCTGATGCAGTTTCTAACGTGGACTGCCTTCCTGCTTACAGATGGTCACTTTGTTGCTGTGTCCTCACATGACATAGAGAGGTGGGTGTCTCTCCCCCTTTTATAAGTGCCCCAGACCTACTGAATTAGGCCCCAACCTCATGATCTCATTTAACCTTTATCACCTCCTCACAGACCTTCTACTTCCCAGCACAGTCATAGGAGCTTAGGGCTTCAATACATGAATGTTTTTGCCACTGTATCACTTGCACTGATAAAAATCTCTTAGTTAACATGTTGGCTTTATTTTTATTAAATGTAATTGGTTTAGGCTATAAATTGATACAGTTGTATAACTTAGAAAGAAATAACTTCAGAAATCTATAATAGAAAAAAAATACTTGATCAGAGAAGAAGTGTTTCTGTTACTGGATTTTTGGGTGCATCATTATTGGGTCATAAGCCTCTTTGATGGTGTCAGTGACATTGAAATTCTATTGACTAATGAATCAGAGTAAACCCTAAATTATTGTGACGCAGTACAGTGTTTTGTTCTTGTTTTTTTTTTGTTTTTGTTTCTTTATGAGATGGTGTCTTGCTCTGTCACCCAGGCTGGAGTACAGTGGCATGATCATGACTCACTACAGCCTTCACCAACTGCACTCAAGAGATCCTCCAGAGTAGCTGGAACTACAGATATACTACCATGCCCGGCTAATTTTTTGTTTTTTGTTTTGTTTTTGTTCTTGTTTTTTTGTAGAGATGTGGTCTTGCTATGTTACCCACGCTGGTCTTAGACTTCGTGCTTCAAGTTATCCTCCCACCACAGCCTCCCAAAGCTTTGAAATTACATACAGATGGAAAGCTGCCACGCCAGGCCCCCAAAATGCAGATTGCAAATAGTGTTCAGTTACAAAATTAGCTTTTAATTAGCAAAATTATTTTAGGTCGAATTTCAAATGCAACACAATTTCTTTATTTTACTTTTAAAAACTTTTAGGATTATTTTTTTCTTTAACAGCTTAACTACTAGGGTTTGGTATTAAAAATAACTAAAAACAGACATGGAGTTGAAATTTGGCTTATTTTTCCAATTTTTTTTAAAAATAATTTCATAAGGAACAAATACTTAAGACTTATCCAGCATCATAGCTATAAATTATTCTTCCCTAGTGTTACTTAGGCTTTTGGGTTTCACTGAGGAAGTCACTGAAGTGAAAATCTGACAAAGCAATAAAGAGGTTAAAACAACACATGGACACAATAGATCTTAGTAAACAATTAAATAATAAAAATGAAGTACTTCCATACTTTATACAAAAAGATAGAAATGAATGATTGCCTGACTTGTAAAATAAAGAAACATAATGTTAATAAACATTTCTCAGCATGCATCAGTATCTTACATGGAGCAAAATCTTCTTTGAAGCAAATGTGATTAGAATAAATTTGTCATTCAACTGTCTTCTGTTTGTAGATGTTTTACAAAATGTAAATCTTTATATAAGTTGCTATCATGCCTGCTGTTGTTACCTAATACTTAATGGGAAATAGGAATTTCCTCTGTGTGTCTTTTATTGATTTAGTCAATGTTGTATGTTGTTTAATTTCTTTTTTGTTATTCTGGCACAGATGCCATTCAAATTCAGAAGACATAGAGACAGTAGGTTGATTCAATCACTAGGAGTATTGTCTAATTCTTATGGGAACTTCAAAAACAATAAATATTTACTCTTTCAATTTTTAAATTCCTAAATATCACATAAGTGAAGATGTCTTTCTGGGTTTTCAGAATATCATCATAAGGTTTGTTCATAAGCAAGTAAAACTCGAGATTTTTCTAGGTACATCAATCTAACTATCAATTAGACTCAAAATCCTATATTCGCCACACTATTAATGGTGCAGAATAGCCAACTAAAATATTTTTATGCTTTATTTTCTAAAACTCAATGGATTTATTTTTTCTCATTGCATTTTGTATGTCATTGTAGAAAACTGGCAAAAATCCAACAACATTAACAACAACAAAAAGTCACCTGTATTCTCTAATCAAAGATACATTGTTGATAATGTTATATTTTCCCACACATACTATCACCATACATAATTGAATTTATACATACTATTTTATTTATTAGTATTTTAGAAACATTATATATCTGACATAATATTCATCATGTTATTATGCCATAGTTTATTTAAATACTCCATAATTAAAATACTTTCCACTTCTGTCTTTAGATATACTTTTGTGGCAATCATCTCTGTACAAATAATTGAGTTCAAATTTCTGATATTTCATCAAGGTAAAAAATAATAGAATTCTTAGAACAAATGATGTGTATTTCCATCCTTTATAATCTGCATTGTCAAATTATTTTTTTGATATTTTTACAAGTGCTCTGAAATCATGTATATACTGATTTCTGCCAAATGGTTCATTAGAAAATGTCAACCCCAAATGGTTTTTAGCTTTGAATTTCTCCATTGTCCTTACATGTTACTGTGGAACTATTCCAAGTATGAGGAGAATAATTTACTCCCATTAAAAGTGTAATAAAAATCCATATGCCAACATTTATCTTTAAATAAATAGCGCTGAACTTGGTAATAACTTTATATCACCAGAAATACATTGTTCTAGTATTAAAGTACGATTTAATTGTATACGTTCAATTCAAAAGGTAGCTAAACTTTAAAACATTTTAAAATCAACTCTCAACATATTTCTGTTTACAAGGGACAACAAGACAGCATCCTGGAAATGCACACTATAGAAGACGACAATAGATCATGAAACTTTACAGAACTGTCACATCTTTGTTATGTCACAATAAGGCTGAATAAGATTGGGGTCACGTATACATTTGAATCAAGGAATTCTAGATAAAGCCAAAACCGTTGCTGGAAACAATGAACCAGAACATCTTCAGCTAAATTTTGCTGTCTCAGAAGTATCCTGTCAAATGATGCACGAATAGTCAAGGGACTAGAAAGCATATCAAGATACCCTTACCATCTGTTGGTAGATTATCAAACAGAGGTTGGTGTCAATAAGGCAGTCAATGTAACATCAAGGTCAGCATCTCAAAAGTTGTGGTACCATATTTTCAAGAACCTCAAGAACCACTGTGAGGGGTCACACTTAGACATACTTCCTGTGATAAAATCAAGGTGTTTTTGTTTTTGTTTTTGTTTTTGTTGTTGTTGTTGTTTTTAGCAGAACTTTGCATATTGTACTCAGTATGAAATCTAGAAAGAAATTCGTTTTCTCTACTAGGTAATATATTAAACAGTTCATTACTATTGCCTTCCATGGAGCAAGCTTGCAGCATCTTCTTGGTCTCCTACTTCCTTCATCCTGTCCCACCTGGGGTTGTGGTTACAGAACAGGATGTACCAAAATGTCAAGATCCTCTCTCTAGTTTATTAATCTAGTCCATACTGTGTCCTTAAGGTAATAAATGGTTGGCTCAAGTTACAGATTAGCTCTCCAACAAACTTGACCACTACTAAATATTAGCACTGGTAAGACAGGCTTGATTTAGAAGCACATGTATTCTTGAGGCTAGGCTAGAAAAAAGTCTGGTGTGATGGTTAATTTCATCTGACAATTTGATGGCTACAGGATGTCCAGACATTTGGCCAAACATTGTTTTGTGTGTATCTACGAGAGTGTGTCTGGTTGAGACTAACGTGTGAATCTGTAGACTGAGTAAAGCAGGTTACCCTCCCTACTGTGAGTGGATCTCATGATCAATTACAACTTGAATAGAACAAAGAGGCTGAGTAAGAGGGAACTCCTCCTCCCCAACTGCTGGGATATTGGTCTTTGTCTTTTTAGGCCTTTGGTCTCAGACTCGAACATTGACTACCCTTAAGCCTTAAGCCTCCTGGTTTTACTTAATTTTGTATAATTTCAACTTTTATTTTAGATTCAGGAGGTACATGTGCAGGTTTGTTACCTGGGTATTTAAGGTGATGCTGAAGTTTAGGATGTGATTGATTCCATTACCCAGGTAATGAATGTAGTATGCAATAGTTTGTCAACACTTGCTTTTCTCCCTCCCACCTCTAGTAATCTGCAGGGCCTAGTGGTGCTATCTTTATGTCCATGAGTACCCAATGTTTAGCTCCAATTTATAAGTGAGAACATGTGATATTTGGTTTTTTGTTCCTGCATTAACTTGCTTAGGATAATGGCCTCCAACTGCATCCATGTTGCTCAAAGGACATAATTTCATTCTTTTATATGGCTGTGTAGTATTCTGTGGTGTATACATACAACATTTTCTTTATCCAGTCTGACACTGATGGGTAGTTAGGTTGACTTCATGTCTTTGCTATGGTGAATAGTGCTGCAATGAACATAAGAGTCATGTGTCATTTTGATAAAATAATGTATTTCCTTTTTGATGTATACCCAGTAATGGGATTGCTGGGTTGAATGACAGTTCTGTTTTAAGTTCTTTGAGAAATCTCCAAAGTACTTTCCACAATAGCTGAATTAATTTACATTCCCACCAAAAGTGTTAAAACATTTGCTTTTTTCTTCAGCTTCACCAGCATTCATTGTTTTTTTGGCTTTTTAAAAAAGCATCTGACTGGTATCAGATGGTATATCATTGTGGTTTTGATTTGCATTTCCCTGATGACTAGTGATGTTGAGTATTTCTTCGTATGTTTGTTGGACACTTGTATGCCTTCTTTTGAGAAAATCTGTTTATGTCATTTGCCCAATATTTAATGGGGTTATTTGTTTTTTGCTAGATTAATTGTTTAAGTTCCTTATAGTTCTGGATATTAGAACTTTGACAGATGCATAGTTTGCAAACATTTTCTTCCAGTCTGTAGGTTATCTGTTTACTCTGTTAATTTTTTTTTTTTTTTCTGTTCAGAAGCTCCTTACTTTAATTAGGTCCCACTTGTCAATTTTTTGTTGTTGTTGTTGTTGCAATTTGAGGACTTAGTTAGAAATTACTTGCCAAGACCAATGTCCAGAATGGTGTTTGCTAAGTTTTCTTTTAGGATTTTTATAGTTGGAATTATTACATTTAATCTTTAATCCATCTTGAGTTAGTCTTTGTATATAGTGAAAATTAGAGGTTCAGTTTCATTCTTCTGTATATGGCTAGCCAGCTATTACAGCATTACTTATTGAAGAGGGAGTTCTTTTCTCATTGCTTATTTTTGTCAACTTTGTTGAAGATCAGATGGTTGTAGACTTGTGGCTTTATTTATGTGTTCTCTATTCTATTCCATTGGCCTATGTGTCTGTTTTTGTACCAGTACCATGCTGTTTTGGTTACTTATAATGTAGTGAAGGCAGGTGGTGTGATGCCTCTGACTATGTTCTTTTTGCTTAGGATTGCTTTGGCTATTTGGGCTCATTTTTGGTTCCATATATATATTGACTAATACTCCTGATTTAGGTGACTAAAGCAGTTTCAAATCCAGTCACCACATGCTGTTCTGTCAATTGGCTTTCCATCCCTTAATATGGGAACTTTAATGGTATATGGTATATTTAGAAACTGATCACTTCTAATCTTCTACTTTGGACTATCTTGGTGCAATTTAGAGGGTGTCATCATTTCTTTCATGTATAATTGCACAAGATTCCTAATTCTTTCATGCTTTGTCCCATTTCACTCCCAGCTACAGTCTATTCTAAACAGTAGTCAGAATGATCCTATTAAAACATGACTCAGATGATGTCATTCCTACTATGGTCTGAATTTTTGTATCATCCAAAACTCATGTTGGAATTTAATTGCCATTGTAACTGCATTCAGAGGTGGGACTTTTACAAGGTGGTTAGGCCACGAAGGCTGCAACTTCATGGTGAGATTTGTGTCAAAAAGGTGAGTTCAACCCCCTCTTTCTCTCTCACACTGTCTTACCTTCCACCATATGATGAATGAAGCAGCAAGGAGACTCTCACCAGACATAGATGCCTTGATCTTAGACTACCAGCCTCCAGGACTGTAAGCCAATACATTTCTTTTGTTAGAAATTACCCAGTCTGTTAATAGGTATTAACAGAGTACCTGTTCTTTAATAGCAGAACAAAATATACTAAGACAATTTCTTAGCTAAGGAGCCACCAATGACTCCAATCCCACTGAGAATAGCAGCCAGCCCTTACTTTAGCAGGCCTATATCTACCAGATGTGATCACTCATTATCTCTCTGATCTTATATCCAACTTTTCCTCCTCTAATTCCCTCTTCCCAGTCTCCTTCTGTCCCCACTACCCCTTAAATCTCATGGCCTTTACATCTTCTTCTCTCTCTGCTTGGAAGTTTTTATTTTTTCTCCCTAGGTATCTTTATGCCTTGCCCCTTCGCTTCTTTTGTAGCTTTATTCAAATAATCACTTTTTTAATGTGACCAGGTTTGACTACTTTCTCTAAAATTGTAGCCACCTTTTGAAACTCTCTATTCCCTTTTTCTCCTTTATTTTTTTTCCTTCAGCACTTATTTACCGTGATCTAACATTTTATACATTTTACTCATTTATCTTATCTATTACCTGTCCTTTCCCTGAAAACGTAAGCTCCATGAAGGCAGAGATTTGTAACTATTTTGTTCATTCTTATATCATCAGTCCCTTGAACAGTGAGCACATTATAGATGTTCAATAAATCCTGTTCTGTGAATAATCGCAATTTAGAAATGCTGCAATAACATTACTGTATGCTGAGTGCACACGATTTAAAGAAGATTATCTGTAAATTAACTTCACAGCATAATTTTTTTACTCAATTCTAGAATTATTATGGTATATATCACAATTCAAACCTCGAAAAATCAAGCTGAGAAGAAAAGATGTTTAAAATTATAATATGGATTATTGGAAAGTCACAAGGCCAGGACGAATGCAGGGTATAAGCTTCTATTTGAAAACTGTTAGCTTCCCCTTTTCTGTTTCTTCTTTCTGACTCAAAAGTAAAAAAAAAGAGGATGTCAAGAAATGCCTTCGTTATCTTATCTTTTTTTCTGAGAAACAGTTACTCCTCCTGGCCTACCAACCTAGAATTCCTTAGAATACATCAGCCATTGCTAGCACCAGTGCCTTAATTTGGCCACAGCTAGATTTCTCTACTTCTAGACACTTTGTACAATAGGTTAACAGTTCAGGACTTGAGGATCTGGAAACACATCGTGTCCCAGGATGAATGGGGCTCACACTGCTGCTATCCCTTATACTGCTGCTTTTATTTCCTCTCCTGACTCAGTGTTGACCAAGTCCCATCAATTTTGACTTTTTATCATGCTCATCTTCATACCCGCTTGTTGGCTCCTACAGCCTCTCTCTTCCATCAGCCGCATCATTTCTCATCTGAATTGTTGTGACTGGTCTTCTAGGTCCTGGCCTGGCTTGGCCTCTGATTTTTTCTATATTTTACTTGCTGAAAGACGAATGAAATCTCAAGGCAGGGCACAGTGGTTCGTGCCTCTAATCTCAACACTTCAGGAGGCTGAGATGAGGGGATTTCTTGAGGCCAGTTTATCACCAACCTAGCAAGACCCTATCTCTACAAAAAAAGAAACAATTAGCCAGGCATGGTGGCACATACCTGTAGTCCTAGCTATGCAGGAGGCTAAGGTGGTAGGATTGCTTGATCCCAGAAGCTAAAGGTTTCAGTGAGACATGATAGAGCTACTGTACTCCAGCCTGGGCAATGGAGCAAGACCTCATCTTTAAAAACAATAATGATTTTTGAAGTAAAACCTCTGAAAAACCTGAAGAGTTATTTTTTTATTGCTTACAACCCCTTCATGGCTCATTAACACTTCCAGGATAAAGTTCAAACACCAAAGCATAGCCAAATCTGCTCATAATCTGGTATCTACCAAAGTCTGCAGGTTTCACTTTCCTGGCTAATGGACATTTGTCATCCAACCATGTTTAACTATAAGGATCTTTGAAAAAGCCATGCTGGACTTTATGTGCAGAATATCATCTCTTCCACCCAGCCCATTCCTAGCAATTTTTTCCTCATTATTCAAATCTCGACTGAGATGTCATATTCACCAATAAGCCATTCACGGTATAGTTTGCCTTCTGCCTTCTTAGGCCTGCTCCCTCCATTCTATCTAAAACATGGATTATCTATGCTTCCTGCACTTATACTTTTAACGCACTGTGTCTGTATTGTAATTATACAGACTGTTCATACTTCATTTCTTATTTAAGTTGCAAAATCTTCATGGCTCATAAACTGTAAATTCTCACCATCTGTCTGTATCTAAGCTGCTGATGTTGATCCTGGAAGTGGCTGATCCTCTTTCCCTACAATAACCTTCTTAGGTCTTAAAAATTACTATTACCTTGGGTAGAATATCTTAGCATGTCTCCATAATTATTTTGTTAGTGAGAAGATCAACAGTGTCCATTCAGGTAAAAAACACAAAAACTTTCGTCACATAATTTATTATTTATAAAATGCATGTTGGTTGATTGCAAAGGGAGAAAAAAGTGTTGGTTGTTAAGTGCTAGGGAATGTGTTTAGAATTTTGTGTAATTTTGTAGAGAAGCAATTCAACTTTCTACGTAAGATCCCTTTATAATTTCATAGTAACAGAAATACAACACATAACTAGAATCTTCATTTCTATTTCTCTGATTTTCCACTAGACTTGGAGTCTCTTGTTTTTATAGGGTCTGTAGTGCTTCTAATACCACTTGTCCCCAGTCATCCACAGCGAATGACTTGTTATCTGCCTGTTGGAGATGCCCCCGTGACAGATCCCTGACTCTGAAGGTTGTTTCTTCTTGCCACACAGTGTGCAAAGCTGGCACGAAGTTACTGTCAGTCTGTTTGCTTCTCTGCCACTCATCCTAAGACTTACCCTGGGGATCTACTTCTTTGATTTATGGCTGGTGCTCATCACCAAAAGTTCAGTGGCTTTAAGTTGCCTCCTGGGCAAGTCCTTTGACCAAGGCACTTTGAAATGATCCAGCCTGCAATCTTCGCTCCATCAGTAGGTTTGTTTTCTGAGAGGCAGAGGGAGAGACAAACCTTAGCTGTCTTTAAAGAGCTAAGGTATGATACAAGATTGTGTATGTTAAATATTGAATATATGGTGTAGACAATATCATCTAGAGGAGTTCAAAGTCTGCCACTTTAAAAATGCAAGTTTATAGAAAGTGACCAAAATTAATCTTTCCAGGGATGATATAAAGACACAGAACTTAAATTAAATACAGGCATACCTCGCTTTACTGAGCTTCACTTTATTGCACTTCACAGATACTGCGTTTTTTACAAATTGAAAGCTTACGGCAATGCTGCATCAAGCAATTCTGTCAGTGACATTTTTCCAGCAGTGTATGCTCACTTTAGGTCTCTGTGTTATATTTTGGTACTTTTTAATAATATATCAAAATTTATTATTATATTATTATATGTGTTATATTGGTCTGTGATCAGTAATCGCTGATGTTACTATTGTAATTGTTTTGGGACACCACAAGCTGTGCTTATATAAGATGATAAACTTAATTGATAAATATTGTGTGCGTTCTAACCATTCCACCACCCGGCCATTCCCTCCACCCTCCTCAGGCTTCCCTAGTTCGTGAGACAAAATAATATTAAAAGGTGAATTAAAAACGCTTTAATGACATCTAAGTGTTCAAGTGAAAGGAAGAGTCACATATGTCTCACTTTAAATCAAAAGCTATAAATGATTAAGCTCAGTGAGAAAGGCATGTCAAAAGCTGAGATAGGCTGAAGGCTAGGCCTCTTGCACCAGTTAGCTAAGTTATGAATGTAAACAAAATGTTTTTGAAGGAAATTAAAAGTACTCCTCCAGTGAATAGAAAAAAATATAGAAAGTGAAACACTTTTAATACTGATACGGGGAAAGTTTGAGTGGCCTAGATAGAAAATCAAACCAGATATGCCCTTCCCTTAAGCCAAAGCCTGATCCAAGGTCCCAACTCTCTCAACACTTTAAGGCTGAGAGAGATGAACAAGCTGCAGAAGAAAAGTTGGAAGCTAGCAGAGCTTGGTTCATGAGGTTTAAGAAAAGAAGCCATCCCCATAACATAAAAGTGCAAGGTGATGCAGCACTAGCTGATGGAGAAGTTTTAACAAGTTACTCAGTGGATCTAGCTGATGTAATTGATGAAGGTGGCTACAGTAAATAACAAATTTTCAATGTAGTGAAATAGCCTAATACTGAAAGAAGATGCCATTTAGGACTTTCACAATCAAAAGGAGAAGTCAATGGCTGGCTTCAAGGCTTCAAAGGACAGGCTGATTCTCTGACTAGGGGCTAATGCAGCTGGTGACTTGAAGCAGAAGCCAATGCTCATTTAACATCCAGAAAATCCTACAGTCTTTAAGAATGATTCTAAATTATTCTGCCTTGCTTTATAAAGGCAATGATAAAGCCTGGATGGCAGCATGTGTTTACAGTATGGTTTACCAAATGTTTGAAGCCCACCGTTGGGCCCTACTGCTCAGAAAAAATAAAAATCTTTCAAAATATTACGTCTCAGTGGCAATGGACCTGCCCGTTCAAGAACGCTGATAACGATGTACCAAGAGATTTATATTATTTTAATGCATGCTAACACAATATCTATTCTGTATCCCAGGGATGAAGGAGTAATTTCGACTTTCAATTGTTATTGTTTAAGAAATACATCTTGTAAGGCCATAGCTGCCATAGATAGTGATTCCTCTAAAGGATCTGGACAAAGTACACTGAAAACTTCTGGAAAGAATTCACCATTCTAGACACCATTAAGAACATGCATAATTCAAAGAAGGAGGGGAAAATATCAACAGTAACAGAAGTTTGGAAGAAGTTGATTTCAACTCTCATGGATGACTTTGCAGGATTCAAGACATCATTGGAGAAATTAACTGCATATGTGGAGGGAATAGTAAAAGAACTAGAATTAGAAATGGAGCCTGAAGATGTGACTGAATTGCCATAATCATATTATCAAACTTTAATGCATGAAGAGTTGCTTCTAATGGATGGGCAAAGCGATTTCTTGAAATGAAATCTACTCTCCTGGAGGAGATATTGTGAACATTGTTGAAATGACAAGAAAGAATTTAGAATATTGCATACATTTATTTGACAAAGTAGTGCCAGGGTTTCAACGGATTGACTCCAATTTTGGAAACATTCTACTGTGGGTGAAATGTTATAATGTTATATCAAACAGCATTACATGCTACAAAGAAATATTTCTTGAAAGGAAGTCAATGCAGCGTAGTCCATTGTTGTCCTGCTTTAAGAAATGATCATAGCCACACCAACGTTTAACAACCACCACCTTGATCAGTCAGCAGTCATCAACATCAAAGTAGAACCCTTCTTCAGCAAAAAGATTATGACTTGCTGAAGGTTCAGCATTTTTAATTAAGGTATTTACATTTTTAGACATAATGCTATTGCACATGAAACAGACTACAGGATAGTGTAAATATAACCTTTCTATACACTAGGAAACCACTTTATTACAATATTCACTTTATTGTGGTGGTTTGGAACTGAATTCAAAATATCTTTGAGGTCTGTCTGTATAAGTTTGACATGAAGAAGGTGCAGTCATAATAGAAAAGGCAGAACACTCAATCTACTGATGAAAGGAGATCGAGAAATAGTCATGCATTGCTTAAAGACAATGATACATTCTGAGAAATAAATCATTAGGCAATCTGTCATTGTGCAAACACCGTAGAGTGTACTTAAACCTAGATGGTATAGCCTATACACCTGGGCTATATGGTATAGCCTGTTGCTCCTACGCTACAAATCTCTACAGCATGTGACTACAATAAATACTGTAAGCAACTGTAACACAGTAGTAAGCATTTGTGTATCTAAACACATTAAACTTTGAAAAAGTACAGCAGAAATATAATTAAAACATTCAAAAATGGAACACCTACATAGAGCACTTACAATGAATGGAGCTTGCGGGACTGGAAGTTGCTCTGCATGACTGAGTGAGTAGTGAGTGAATGTGAAGGCCTAGGACATTACTGTCCACTACTGCAGACTTTACAAACATCGTACACTTAACCTACACCAAGTTTATTTTAAAAATCTTTCTTTAATAATAGATTAAACTGAGGTTAATTTAACTTTTTCACTTTATAAACTTTCATTTTATAAACTTCTGGACTCTTTCATAATAAAATTTAAATTAAAACACAAACACATTGCCCAACTGTACAAAAGTATTTTCTTTATGTCCTTATTCTCTAAGATTTTTACTATTTAATTTTTTAAAAATATTCTTTCAGTTTTTAAACTTTTTTGTTAAAAACTAACACACAAACATACACATTATTCTAGGCCTACCAGAATCAGAATCCTCAATGTCTCTGTTTGCCACCTCCACATCTTGTCCCACTAGAACGTTTTTGAGAGCAATAACATACATGGAGCTGTCATCTCCTATGATAACAATGACCTCTTCTGGAACACCTCCTGAAGAATCTGCCTGAGTATGTTTTACAGTTAACTTATTTGTAATAAGTAGATGGAGTATATTCTAAAATAACACTGAAAAGTATAATATAGTAAATAAACTGACAGCACATTCATTATTAATATCAAATAGTATGCACTATATATAATTGTATGTGCTATACTGTTATATGACTAGCAGTGCAGTAGGTTTGTTTACAAGAGCATCACCACAATTGTGTGAATAATGCATTGTGCTATGACATTACGACGGCTGTGACAACACTGTGCAATAGGATATTTTCAGCCCCATTACAAGCTAACGGGGTTCATGGTTGTATATGTGGTCTGACATTGACCGAAATGTTCTTATACAGTAGATGATTGTACGTTAATGTGTATTTTTGGCCATGCTATTGGGTCTTCTGAGCCTGGCACAAAAATGCTTGCTAGTATTTATTGGTTGAGAGCAGGCTTCAGGGTTAAGAGTGCCCGTGTTCAAATCCTGGCTCTGACCCTTTCCAAACTGGGAAAGTTACTTATTCTCTCCATGAATTGACTTGCTCCTCTCTAAACTGGAGATAACTATAGTATGCGTTAAATAACAGTAAATGTAAAGTCGTACATTAAAAGGTGTGAAAGGACTCTCAACTCTTAATTTTATTCTTATTATTGATCTTTCTCCTTAGATATACACCTAAAGTATATAGATATCCAGAACAGTATTGCTGTCTAAATCAGAATAAATTAGAAAATTTTGAAAACATCTTACAGATTATGGGGTTCTTTAAAGAAACTGAAAAGCTTCAGTGGCTCAAGGGTTTATTATTTGTGGAACTCATTTTCCTGAGTACTCCAAATCTGTCCTACTTTACACTCTCATATATGGTATTCTCCTAATCACACACATTGTTAACAACAGAAAAGCAACCCACGTTTCTTTAGTGTCATTTAATAAAATTAAACCAATGAATCAATAAATCTCATCTTCAGTTGTATATTACTTTGCAAGCCAGCAGATTGCCATTGTGAAGTGAGTCCTGGGACTGTGCTGAGTACATGGTCCCTTCAGGTTACATCATCCCACTTCTTAAGCTGTTTAATCCATAAAGCCTAGAACGTGGTGAAATACTTTTATTAACTATGCTTCTGGTCAGGGAAAGAGAGAATAAATGCTTTTCCTTTGCGGGTATGATGAGCATTTTTGAATTACTACCTTATGAACACTGATAATGCAGTGGCTCATGAGCTCATCTTATTTGGTCCCTTGTTTAGGTTGTATCTCAGAGCTATTTAGTTGCTATGGTGACAGTAACAATGAAAGCTGATTGGAAGAAGATAACATCTTATTTGGGACATTTTCAGTTGAAAGGAGAGAGTACATTCTATGCTTTCCTATTAGACAAGATATTGGGTTACATCCATGTTGATTAGCAGGTCCCACTTTTCTTTTCATTATAGATTGTTTCTGTATCTTACTTTATGACTAAACTCTCTAAAACTTGACTTGGAATTTCACCAGCTTGAAGTAACCTAATCTCTATCCAATGGGATTTTTCCAAATATAGTTGTTCAGCATATATAAGAGAAAAAATACTCAATTTAATATCAAAGAGCCAACTTCAGAATTTCAAGCAATGTATAATATACCTTTTTCATTGATAGAATTATTTAATAAGAATCCATTAACAGTCAGGAAACTATAGGAACTTCAGCAATAAGCAAATTATGAGGACTTATTTCCTTTTAATTCTCTGATCCCAGCTGGAACAAGGTGTGATTGAAGAATGGTTTAATTGTTCATAGACATCTGTCTTTGGAGTCTATTGAAAAATAATATCCTGGGCATAATATGGCCTACAGAATTTTTGACATTTTTATATCTTTCACAATCAAGGCATTGTCAAAAGTCAGGTAGTGAAACCCCTAAAAACTTATGGATACATTTAGAGTAGAAAGGAATAAAAACCTGGTAATATATCAATATGCACAGCTGGAAAGCAGATGTTCAATTGAATGATCTCAGTACTTAGGAAAAGCTATTAAATCTGTTACTTACTCAAATGAGAAATTCCCATAATTTATTGTTCTTATATTTGACTTACTTCTTTTTGCTCCTTTAAATTAACTCTGGATTATTATTTCTATTATTATTGTTGTTGTTGAATGCAATTACCATGGAAGTTTGACTCCATGCAATACAGTACATGAGTGCTAAGAAATGCCCAAGGCTGCTGTCAATCAAATTAACCGGTGAGTTACGAGTTGTTTACTGTACTGGAAAATGAAGTGGTAAATGCATGCCAGCCAGTAAAATGTGACGTTTAGTACTGGATATACCAACTTTTAAAATTCATCTACCAGTGTGCCAAAACATAGCTTTAACTGGACCTTCATTATCAAAGGAAGCATATAACATGCAGCTCTTTAAGTACTGATGACTATATAGTTCAAAACTCCCACAGCCTGTGCATGTGGGACGGGAGCTGACTTGTTTCCATCTAGCCAGTTTTTGTTCTTTTTATGATTACTGATCAATCACTATAAGCGTCCACATTCTCCTTTGATTCAATCAAATTATTTGAATGAATCATGGCTGTCTTATAATACTACTAATTTAGTGAACTTTAAAGACAGGATACTTCACAGAGGTTTTTATCATCTTTGCAAAAATTAAGACTGCGTCTTGATGGCATTATTTAATGTTGCATAGTAACTTTAGGTTCAAATTGCATGACTTCTTAGCCTGTGGTTTACTAATGGGATTTATTTAAGGGTCATATTGGAGGGCAAAACTACCCTGTAGTACTAGAAGTACTTAATGAGATGCCCAAAGGAGCTGGCAAAACTATTCCAGTTCTGAAAGTACCACTGCATCCCTCTTCCAGAGGGACAGAGATCCTTTTTCTCATAGTTTCCTATTAACAACAAAAATTAAATGCTTGTGAATTGGTGCTCTGTGAGTCTAGCTATGCCATCTCCCAGAACACATAATTAGATAATTACATTTCAGACAAAAGAGTACTATAGTAATTCACAGTACAAATTCCAGCTAGGGAATAGAAATTGATACATGAAATATGTATCAATACACATATAAATACATGCATATGTGTTCTATTCAGGCTTGAGCTATTAAGGGCCATTAAAAACACTGGAGCAAATAGCTCTTGGGGATTAAGCTGTAAGAGCCCTCTTTATAATCACAAGGCAGCTAATCCCTGCTCACCTATTTGAATGCTTAGACTCCCCGATATAATATTAAACTATTAGTTTTTACTTGTGATGTTTCATGAGCATGCAAATATTGGCAAAAATGCCATCCCCCAAAGATCTCGGGATGCTTTCAGATTTAATAAACCTAGAGGTAAAAAATACAGCTTGGATTAGATAATTTTTGAAAAAGTTCATTCTACTTTAAATTCATTCACTCATTTATACCAGCTACCTTGTCATCTACCTTCAACTTCCATCTCATAATTTCTCTTTCACATCCTTTTCCCCACGAAAGCTGCAGAACCAGGTTCTGAGAAACACTCTCTAATTTTTCATGACCCCTATCTGTGCATCCCCTTATACAGCCTGCAGCCATTTGGTTTATTCCACAGCAGGATCTGTGCATCTAATTTTTCTGCTAAAATACAATGGTTCAGCAAAACCCCCACAAGGATGCCACCCTGTCTGCTGTGACCAGGATCGGCGATAGTAATAAATGACCGTCATGGTCCTGCTGAGTTGGGAGCTGAAACATTCTTGATCCTTTCACTTCAGATGTTTCCTATATACACACATACACAATTGGTATAAATGTGATAAGTACCATAAGCATTAGAGACTGAGACCCCTGTTTTTCTATTATATAGATTTCAAAGAGAAATGCTCCTGATCATCTTCCCCATCTTTCCAATCATAGTGACTTCTTGTGTAGCAATTGTATAATTAGTTACACCTGTACAAATCTCAAGACGGTAAACGGGTATAACTTTAGTATCATTGATTATATTGTCTCTAAACTCATGACTCAAATTCTCTATTATTGTATCTTTGTGCTAAAACAAAAACTCAACCAGAAGCATATTCTTCTCTTATTCCCTTTCCCCTTCCTTATTCTTACTCTTAATTCCTAGAGAAGATGTTCAACATTTTCTGATTCTCCAAGTAGTATTTTCTCTTACTCTAAAACAATGAAAAACACATTTCATAGTAAGTATAGATACATTTCATATGTACAGATATATGTGTTCATGTATATACATATAGCTTCATATAGGTTCATATTCATATACATGACACTGTTCTTCTGTATGTGCCTTAGGAAGCTACTTAAATTATCATGAGTTTTGTACTGATGCAGGAACACTATAGACACTGACAAGGGAAGCCCTTGTCAAATACTGTTTTATAGGCCCTCAAGTGTCACATACCAATAGGAAATAAATGTATTAAAGATTACAGATGCCCCTACTACTCAGTATCAAACGGTCGGCACTGGCAACAGCATAACCTGTGACTCATGACTAAGGGCTTTCAGACTCCAAGGATACACTGTCGTACTTCTTTTGCCCTATTTCTTCCAAACAAAAGGTGACCATGTAGTAATGTCATGAAGGCTCATGGCTTCTATTGCTGCCCAATTTAGAGATGGACAGCATTTCAAATGGCAGGGAGAATTGGAGCAGCAGATGTGCTTACCTAAGAAAATTCAAATTAATTAACTTGTCAAATCCTTCTCTCAGATAGCAGAAATGCAAGAGATTTTATCATGACAAGGTATTGTTTCCCAGTGGTGCTGAGTGTCCATTTTCTTGCTTCTATTCACATTCCAATTCATGGTTCCAGAACACTAAACAATTAGCACATCATGCACATGGCAGCTGAGAAACATTTTGCAATGTTAAACAATTCTTGTGAGTCTTGAATTTGTATATATGTTGGTGTCGATTTAACAGGCATGCATTGTGAGACCACTTTCTTACAATATTAGCTAGTGGAATGTGCTAGAACTGTGAGTAGTTTTATGTTTTACGAACATATTATATCAATGTAATTAATTTAATAAAAATTACAGTTTTTCTTTTACTTTTTCTTTTCTTTTTTTTTTTTTTTTTGAGACGGAGTCTCACTCTGTTGCCCAGGCTAGAGTGCAGTGGTGCAATCTCGGCTCACTGCAACCTCTGCCTCCTGGGTTCAAGCCATTCTCCTGCCTCAGCCTCTCTAGTAGCTGGGATTACAGGCGCCAGCCACCACCACCCTTTTTTTTTTTTTTTTTTGTATTTTTAGTAGAGACGGGGTTTCACCATGTTGGCCAGGCTGGTCTCAAACTCCTAACCTCGTGATCAGCACGCCTCGACCTTCCAAAGTGTTGGGATTACAGGTATAAGCCACCTAAAATTTGGTGTTGGTATTCAGTAATTACAATTTACATTTTGCAGAGATAAATTCTGAATATTTAAGAGAAAACTTATTGAAAATAGTTTTTGATTTATTACATTTACTTTAATTTATATTATTGATAAACATATTCAAAATTTGTACATTTGGAATAAAATTTTATGTTCCTGTTAATTTTTTAGACCATTACTACCAATAGAACGCTAATTTACTAAAGCCTTTATTATATCAAGATTATTATTTTGCTGAGATAAAGACAAGAAAATTTCCTGACATTGTTATGTAAACACTACAGCTAAATCAAATTTTTCTGATATTGTCATTATGAAGATATATTTGTCAAAGTAGAAAGATAAAACACTCTGATTTATAAATTCTCACTATTTAGACATAGGATATTTACACTTCTGGTTCTTTTGTTTCTAAAGGATTGTCTATGTACTCTATGATTTTTCAAACTGTCTTCAAAGCCATTTTGAAAACAAGTGCTCAACGTTTTGAGGGGGAATTTTTATTCATTAGCGGCCATAAAATCACTCACCACACTTCTGGTAAACTGCCATTTGAAGAGGCGTGAAAAAGTTCTGTAGTGTCCGCTGAGTGTTCTCAGTTAATCCACTCCAAATGATTGAACCTTCAGAATCCTCCAGGACATGTAGTCAGATAAGACTGTAACTGATTTGAAGAAATCCTTAATTGCAGAAATCATCAAACCTTGGTGAGTCTCAGGATCTCCACAAACACCAGAATATGGATTTTTGTGAAAGGTGGAAGATTATAGAGATGGAAATGTGGGCAGGCTGGGAAGATAAGAGGCAGTGACACAGTTGCCCTTTGCTCCAAGTTAGAAGGGGTATTTTTACAATAGTTTTCTAGGATCAACTTTTTGTTTCATAGATGTAATTATTTTTTTGCCTATGTTGTGCTCCTGGCTGCATAGCATTAGTCTGTCTTCTGTCATTGCTGGTGGGTCTCCCGAGGGATGTAAATACTACGGGCTGGTAGTTGATCTATTACTACTGAGCAGATAAAGATCATTGTAAATTCCTGGGTAAATGTGAGACAGAGACCTAAAGATTATTAGTTTATTAAACAATGGAGAAACAGTGACAGGTGTTAAAGGGAACAGATGTATTTCAAATGTATAATTATTTCACATTGAAATAGTTATTTTGTATTTGTGACATTTCATTCGCTCATTATACCTCAACATCAAGTCATTTTAAGTTAAAACATGCATGTCTAGAAATGAACATCTAGTAATAAGAATAGTAATAAGAATAGCCAAATGCAGCATGATTTTTGTTGATTTAATATAATAATGATAACCCGGAGTCCTAAAATTTGTGTAGATTTTAAAATTTCTCCTTAATGCAGACAGCTATAGTTGAGTTGGAATATTTATCTATGTGAGAAATAAAGCACACTCATCAAGTTATAAGGTTTGCTTTGTTTTGTTTTCAAAAAAGCTTATTTAATCTTCAGATAAGGGCAATATTCTACAAAATTATAGATGTATTCTAGTATATAAGAATAAAGTTGTATATTATTTCTCAAAGGAAAACCTTAAAGCATTAAAATATGATCTTTATCAGGTTTTGTATCTGTAATTAGGGGCTTAGACAAAAATCCAAGGAGAGTGACAAATACCATATTTGTACTTCATTTCCTGCCACTACACTCATCTCTTTCTTCAAATGACCTTATTCATCTGCAGTAGCAAATATTATGGTCCTTTTCAAGGTTATTCTCAGAAATACAGTTTTCATTTAATATGATGTAAATTTATCCTCAAATTTATTTCTTCCTAAAAAAATCTGCAATATCATTATCTTCAAGGTTAAGGAACTTAATTAGCGAGATGGGTGTGGCAGAATGAGCAGAGGAAAAATGATAGAGAAACATTTTTTTCATGTTAAGTAGAATTACGATTTATATAATTTAGTGGTACCTAATCTACGTAACCTGAAATGTTTGCAGAAAGTTTGATTCTTAACTTGCCTACATAAAAATATTGTTAGGGACCATGTTAGGCAAGGTGTACAGAAATAGGCTTCTGACTTTTCCACTCCCAAATGAATCTCTGCAGTTTTCCAAGACTGAGTATATTTTTTTAACTATTGATAAAAGGCTTTCTTCATTGTAGACCAATATTTATGTCCTCAGTTACACTAATAGATAGCTTTTTCATTTCAAACACTTAATTTTTTTTCCTTTTTACAAACAAAAATATATATTAAAATAAGCTGAAATACTCATCCCAAGATATTGACAGGTCTTATATAGATAATATTTACATATTATATAGTTGTTGGTTCTATTAAATATAACTTACCATTAGGCTTGCATATTCTTTTAAATGTATCATTAAATGTTTGGGTTTACTTCAGTTAGCTTCATATTATTTATTCTGTAATAAATGTTTAGTTCTTCTACAAATACTTTTGCATTCATAAAGTCATAAGTAGAAAGAAAGGAGGGGGAAAGGAAGAAGTTAGAAAGCGAAGGAAGGGAGGGAGGGAGGGAGGGAGGGAGGGAGGAAGGAAGGAAAGAAGGAAGGAAGGAAGGAAGGAAGGAAGGAAGGAAGGAAGGAAGGAAGGAAGGAAGGGAAGGAAGAAAACTTCAGGGACTATTAAGTATATGAATGTGAACCAAGAGGACCAAAATTGCGTTTGCAGTCAAAATTCTGAAGCTCATACTAGCAGATCTAGGAAGTAATGTTTCACACATAACACTGCCTGAATCCAATCTATTTCCTCTGGATTTGTCACATAACATAAATTACATCAGGTTGCCTATTTGCCATCAGTCTCTCTAATTAGCACAACTTGACGGATGGTTGGTTATAGCTTAAAACATGCCACAGTGCTTTTACTTGATTGCCAGGACATCATCTACTTTTCTAACTATCCTGTCTTGCAGACTAAGACATAGAAATATCTAAATTTTAAAGCTTCTTCACGTCATGTTTTATTGCCCTTTATTATTGTGACCCCCCAAAAAAATAATGCTGTAATTTCTTAGAACTTTAGTGTTTGTAAAATAATCTTTTTTAACATTCATAACATTACTTAAAAATTTTTATAAATATATTTTATTTTCTAAAATATATAAAAAGACTACATGTGAATTCACTAGCAGTTATTCTAATTATTATTCTTTTCAATGAAGTATATTAAAATGTTTTTCAATAGTTATTTTATGAATCTCAACAATACTCAAGTGATACATGTTGGTATTATTGCAAATTCCATTACAAAGAAAATAATAAAGTAGACTGCTTGACTTATACAGTAAGTCAGTCAGTATTGGCATTGGAAGTAGAGAGAAATCTGTTACTAGAACTATAGCAATAAAAAAATTCACACCATTAATCTAATCATGACATTGGACCAAACATAACGATATAATCCAGGCCTCTGCCAATCTTCCAGATTATTGTACACAGATGGAGGATACTGGACTTGTTAAAAACTTAAGAGCAAAATGAGTGGGATTGTTTCTAACAGTACTTATAGATGTGATTTATAAATATAGTTGTGTTTCATACATATTGATCTATAAATATATATTATTTATATATTTATACATATAGGTGTATGTGATTTATACATAATGATGTGCTAAACCACTATGCTGCCGAAGTTGAAATCCACTTACGATAATGTTTTTCACATATCTGACAATATAAATTGCATTAAGAACTTCAACAATGTGCTCTAACTTACTTTTATTTACATATTTGCTCTATAGTAAATATGTTTAACACTATCTTCTGAATATGAAGGACCAGCAGCGATTTGTAGTTTACTCTCGGAAGCATATCTGTGTTCTCAGCTAATATAGCTTGATAAAAACTTTTAGAACTGTTTCTCAAAACATAAACCACTTCTAGAGGAAGAATTTGACTTCAGCAAATTTAACAACCACTTCAAAATAGCTATTAAAATCATAGTAAAACATACAGTAACGTTATTCCTTAACATTTTATGTGGTTTTCAATCCAGTGTTAAGAAACATCTTTTGTTTGTTTGCTTGTTTGTGTTCTCCAGAGCTAGGATCTTGCTCTGTGTCACCTATGCTAGAGTACAGTGGTGTTATCAGAGCTCACTGCAGCCATGAACTCCTGGGCTCAAGTGATCCTCCTGCCTCAGCCTCTGAAGTAGCTGGGATTACTGGTGCACATCACATTATCCAGCTAAGTTTTTAAATTTTTTTAGAGATGGAGTATTTCTATGTTGTGTCTAATTGTGGCCTCAAGCAATCCTCCCAATTCAGCCCCCCGAATAATTGGGATTACAGATGTGAGCCACCATGCTTGGCTCAGGAAACATTTCTATGAGACATCTTTAGTAAAGAAAATAAGGCAAAGCCTTTCAAAAATTAAAAGAATATGTTTCTATGAAACAATTCAAAGTGAATTTATATTTGATTTTTGTAACCCACAAATTTTCAGAACATATTGGGTCCATTTAGTCTGATATGTAATATATTCTAAAACCCTGAAACTCATTGTCTAGGTAATTTTTTTTTTTCCAAAAATGTGTGTAATGGAACTATGTTACCATTTACTATTTGTCAAAAGGTGCAGGGAACACTGCATTAAACTGTAGAAACTTGGATACAATAATGAAAATCAAAGACCCCCAAAACTACCATGGTATGCAGCATATTCCAAATATTTTGATCTCTAAAATTTTTTTTTTCACAAAACATACATATAAACCCTTTACACTCAGATAACACTATACGGAATGATTATATATAAATAAATACCAATGAGGAATGACTGGTTGGTTATTTATATTCTTCCAATTGTTATTTTATTATTTTTAAATATTTAAATCATTGCTTTTTCCATCTTACTTTTGTAACATTATTATGTAGTTTCATTTTATAAATGGAATATTAATATTTTATAAATGTTTTTGTCCTCAAAATTATCCTAATGACACTTACTTTAGTAAATACTGTATGCAAACAGTAAAATAAAAATAATGATTTCAATTTAACATTATATATTTTGCCCAAAGCAATCCAGATGATTTTCTGAGTTATTTAAAATCTAACAAATAAATATGTATTTTTCATAAAGGATTGACCTATAAAAATAAAGCTGATATTTTTTGAACACAGAAACATTGACATAAAATAGCTAGGTGATATACATATATCAAACTATTTATAATGTATGTTGCTTAATGTTAAAAAAAAAAAAACTTCTACTCATTTTTTCTTTGAAAAGCATTTGTTTATCACCCATTAAGTGCCAAGCAACAAATTAAGGACACTATGACAAATGTGATAGGCCATCTACTTGCTCTCAGATTTTACGTATCTAATAGCAAAGATAAAAATAATTAAGCAATAATTTCTGAATTAGAGTAATACAGAGTTAGAAAAATGTAGATGAATTTGTCAAGTTTTATAACCATCGTCTTCTACCTTTTTTCAACTATATAAAGCAAGTCATATTTATTGCTCATTAAACTTAATTATTTTACATATATTGAAATTTAATTTACCAATGGTTTCACTCAGATGCTAGTTGTGTAATTTTTAGTGACTTTTTCCCTACTCTATTATAGGTGCTACTTCTTCTACATTTGGCGAAAATGTTTTAAGGTCAAACATAAGAGAAAGCGTTAGGAGACTGTTTTCTTAAAAAAAAATAGCTAAAATTTTGATGAGCATAGAAGAAAGGCAGGTGGAATGGTGTTCTGCTGTTTCATTAAGCCACTTAGTGTTGTCAGTAATAATGATATCACTTATCTCATGAGATTTTTAATGGAAATTTAAGTAAATAATAAGTAGGTAAGAGTACTTTGCAAAGCAAATATTACTGTGAAAGCAGCAGATATTTTTATTTTAAGAATTTTAACATATAAGCATTTTGTCTACAGAAATAAAATGATGAAAAGATCGTGGCAACCCAATATATACTACAACACTTAATTTGTAAAAAATATTCACATAGATAATCCTTTATATTTCCCCACTCTCTTTAGTATATGGTAGGTTGTGAAATGACAAAATTATTTGAAATTCCTTCATCAAGGGGTAGAGATACTCCTTGAATTTAAGTTGGCTTTGTGCATTGTTTTTGTGGAAAAGATGTACAAGTGCTGAACCTAGTCACTAAGAAGCTTTGCATTCTTGCTACACCATTCCATGTGTACAAGCAAGCACAAGGTAACCTGCTAGATACTAGGAGGCTATGTGGAGGATGACAAGACATTCAAGCCAACTGTCAACCAGACCTCTGCTGACCTGGCAGCAGTAATAAGTAATAAACGTATTACTTGTAATACGTTTCCCAAAGAAAACAAAAAATCCACTGTTGTTTCTAAGTCACTAAGTGCCAACTCATACAGAGTACTTTTAAAAAACCAAAGTATTCATTTTATAAAACCTGGATGTTTCCACCCATAGCTCACTAGGAACAAACTCACTGAATTAAAAAAAAAAAAAAAAAATGAGACCCACTTATCTTTTCTACAAAAAGATTTATGAATATGATTCATGCCCAGTTGGAAAGATTTTAAGGGTGCTTATAAATAAATTACATTTTAATGAAGCATGGGGCATAGTATATGCTTTAAAGTTTTTGACCAGTTGGAAACATCAACCTTAATATTTGGATCCCGCTCTAAAGCCTAAACTGCAACATCCTCAATTTAAAGGGAGCATATGTGGGGTGAAGTGTATCAGGAAGGGAGTGCAGAGGGAAAACTTCAAGTGATGAAAGTTTATGCTGAGTAAACCATTGTAAGGAAAGGTAAATAATAAACTACTCTAATTTTTTTTTCTACTCATTGGTCAACTGTTTGTTAGATGAATTTACATATTGTCTCTAGACAGCACTTAAATTACATTTTAAAATCAAATATTTAACTTGACTGCCAAATTTCAAGTTTTTCTACAATTCCTAATATTTATAAAAGGGAAACAGAAAGACATAGCAAACATAATTGGAAAAGTTAATACCTATGTTTCCTCCATTCCAGAGGTAAATGTTCAGCCTCAGTGAAGTCCACTGACATGCAGCTAAGTGTATAGGCATGTCTGTCCTGACACTTCAGAAAATGGCACAGAAAGAACTGGATCAAGCATGAGTGTTTATGGTCACAAAGGTAATAACAGCTAAAAGAAGGAATGTTTTGAAGAGTAACTGGCATGCTAAGGATAAAATATATAAGCAAGAGCTCTTTACTACTACTGAAGAAATATATTCATGTCTTGCCAATTCTTATGTAAGAGGTAAAAAGCTATGTAGAGACAAAGGTGTGAAGAGGAATTCCCACCCACACTTTCTTTATATTTTATACAGTGTTCACCCTCAAAGATGACAAACACAGCTGATGAAAAATTAATACAAAGGTTGAATCGTGAGGCCAGGAAGTTAAAAGAAGCGGGTATCTTTGAATAAGATATTTTCCTCCTCAAATCAAGTCTACCAGGCACATCAAGAATATTTGATATCAGTATCCTAATTTTGCATTTTTGAATAAACTTTCTAGTTATGTTACTTGTAATACGTTTTCCAAAGAAGAAAACTAAACACTGTCAAATGGTAAGATAATAATAATAAAAGCTAAAATCCTAATACTTAAACTAAATTGTGAATATCTATATAAGGAAAAATGTTTGAACATTTGTTTATTTGGTTAGCATTTTCCTATGGAAGTGCATACATTGTTCATATTATGAAGAAATCTCACAAGAAAAACCCCACAATTCTCTTGGTTTTAACTTCCTTATACAGAAATTTGGATTTATATTTTTCTCTTGATTAAAATTATTTTCCCTCAGAATTCAAAGTACAAATATTTTCACAACTAAAATACTGACTCACATTTCTACTTTTTCCCCTTATAATTTATATTTCAGCAGGTTGAGCAATTGGTATGGTAACTGCTCAATGCAGCCCTCCTGCTGAAATGAGGTCCCTGCTGAAAGAGCCCGGGAGTATACCAACCACTCACTTTGCCAGTTCACATTTTTAGCAGAATAATAGCCACAAGTCAATGAGAAACTGCTAAAACTACTAATGTCTTCTCCCAAACAAGAAAATTAATTTCCAAAATGCAAAAGACCTATTTCAAAAGATAAAATTACCACACTAAATATGTTAGAGAATAAAAACACAAGCCACATTTAAAACCACTTTAAAAATAGCCATATTCATGGTGAACATCAAGTACCCTTGCTATAAATATAAAAAATCTTCATGATAATGAATTATAAATGGAAAGGGGTTAATTTTTTGAAAAAGCAAGCCTAATAAAAACATAACTATTCAAAATTATTCAGTATGTATTCTGCATAAAATAATTTTTTTAACTATTTTTTGCAATAGGAAAATTTGCAAATCAGACCCTAACCAAATGTTCGAAGTTAGCATGACTAGTAGTGGGGCAACTTGAAATTATGCAGCTCATAAAGCAATGCAATATAATGTATACACAATGATGTTTAATGTGAATCTAATTAAGCACTCAGACTTAACTTCTGGTTAACAAGATATATAGGGGATAAAGAAACAAATTAAACAGCACGATGAAAAAATAATCAGATAAAACCCAAACATAGTGCGTTCCACAAAACAAAAAGGTTTAGGCTGTCCAAAAGATAATATTATGAGAAAAATAAAAAGATACTTGCGAAGGAGAAATTTAAAGACATTTAAGGAACAAAGCAATCTAATGCAGTGTGTGAAGTTATCCAAGTTTAGGGTGACATAAACTTGCCATATAATGACAAGGGTTTGGATAATAGAGGACATTAAGGAGTCACTTAATTTTTCTAAATTTGATAATGGCATTTTGGTTTTCTAGAGAAATGTATTTTTTGGAGATGCATGCTGGAGCATTCAAAAGTGCCATGGCTAGAATGTATTTGTCCCTCAAAATTCATATGTTGAGGCCTGAGACTCAATGTTACAGTATAAAAAGATGGGACCTTTAGGATGATTAAATCAGGAGGGCTTTACTCCTCATGAATGAATTAGTACCCTTATAAAAAACGCCTTGAGGGAACTAACTACGCCCTATTTGTTCTTCCAGCTCTTCTGCTCGGTGAGATGGAAGTGTTCATCTTCTCCAGAGAACACAAGAAGACCTCACCTTGCAAGCAGAGACCAGGCCCTCTCCAGACATTGAGCTTGGTGGCACTTGGATTTTGGACTTCCAGCCTCCAAAATCATAAGAAATAAGTTAGGGTTATTTACATATTACCCAGTCTCAGGCATTTTGTTGTAGCAACACAAACAGACTAAGACAGGGAGTATTGTAAGTCTGTAACATACTTATGTAAAGTATGTGTGCGTGTGTGTGTGCGTGAGTATGCATTTATATTTTCCAAAATGTTAACTATTGATGAACCTAGATGGAGAATGTACAGGTATTTGTTGTAACATTTTGTCAGCTTTGCTTTTGTTTGAAGATGTTTATAAAACATGTTTAGAAACAAGTATTATATATACATATATATACACAAACACATATATGTATACATATATAGGTAAGTGAATGTTAATTTCAAAAACATTGTCAAATTAAACAAATAGTGCCATTTTTATTTATTTATTTATTTTTTTTTTTTGAGACGGAGTCTCGCTCTGTCACCCAGGCTGGAGTGCAGCGGCTGGATCTCAGCTCACTGCAAGCTCCGCCTCCTGGGTTTACGCCATTCTCCTGCCTCAGCCTCCCGAGTAGCTGGGACTACAGGCTCCCGCCACCTCGCCCGGCTAGTTTTTTGTATTTTTTAGTAGAGACGGGGTTTCACCGTGTTAGCCAGGATGGTCTCGATCTCCTGACCTCGTGATCCTCCCGTCTCGGCCTCCCAAAGTGCTGGGATTACAGGCTTGAGCCACTGCGCCTGGCCCATTTTTATTTTAAAGCAAAAATAATGAAGAAACTGCATAACATCCTATGAGGTGTTGGCCTTGAATCTACAGCCATGTTGTTAAGTATCCCAGTTCCACTGTCTCTAACTTTCCTCCTTACTCTGGTATTGATATTGTTCTCTGTGCTGAGATATTCCCACTTACTTTTGCCTTCTTCTGAGATGCTGGTAGGATAGTTAATATTTCCTGTAGTGTAATGAAGCAAATCATCTTCCAGAATCATTTGATTTCATACTTACTTCAAAATACTCCAATTTCTAGGTTCCTTTCCAAAGGAAAAACAACGGCTACGAATTGAACACAGTTGTCTACATCACTCAGAAGGAGTATGCCCCTACTGGAAATCAACAAACTTTACTTATAAGACTAGTTGTGCTTTTGGGTCACTTTAATCCTTACAACCCAATTAAATCTGGATTACCTAATGAAATTGATTATATTTGAAAACTTATTGTAGAATTCTGGTGAAACACTTCCCCTTTCTTCCTTTCTGCTCCAAGCATTTACTGAGCACGTACTACGTCTCAGGCATGGTATTAAGAGCCTGATATCAAACTGAAATATTGAGTTTTTATTGATTATTGTCTCATCCTTCTCCTCCTTCTCTACTCTTCTTTCCAGACTGGTAATTGACCTGCTCAAGTAACATATCTCTCCAGCCTAATTTTAAGTAACCATCTTCCTTTATTACTGTTATGGAAATAAAATACTTCAAGAAACAGAAGCTTTGGGAGGCCGAGGCAGGCGGATCACTTGAGGCCAAGAGTTCAAGACCAGCCTGGCCAACATGGTGAAACCATGTCTCTGCTAAAAATACAAAAATTAGCCTGGTGTGGTGACTCAGCATCTGTAATCCCAGCTACTCTGGAGGCCTAGGCATGCAGGAGAATCACTTGAACACTGGAGGCAAAGGTTGCAGTGAGCTGAGATCAAACCACTGCTCTCCAGCCTGAGAAACACAGTAAGAGTTTGTCATAAAATTAAATTAAATTAAATTAAATTAAATTTTAAAAAAAGGAAATTTTCCTTTGCTGCATTTAACAATAAAATGACAAGAAAACAGTTAATACTCTCTGCTCCCATCAAGAATTACAGCATGTGCCTTACTCCTCAGGCTTTGAAAGAGGGCTGAAAAGGAGGGACTCTTCATGTGGCATGGGGTGTAACCAACAACTGTGTGAGCAAACCCTGGATGGACTGAGAGTCCTGTGCCATTGAAAAGTGGGCAGGCAGACCTTTCGTTTCTGCTCCACAGCATGTATGTGGATAACTAATGTAGCAGGTGTGCTTGGCTGACTAACCAACAGGCATGGCTTCCCTTGTTCCTCGATAACAGAAGTTCAGTTCTGCATTGGACCTCCATGTGCTTTATGGGGAGATAGTTCCCTCCGCAGACCTATTGACTGTATTATGATTAATCAAAGCCAATTACTATAATCCCACTCCCTTTACCAATAATTGATTTTGGCAAGGGCATAAGGAGAAAATATAATCAATGATTCTGTAACAGATATCTTCTGAGGGAGTGCTGGGCATGGTTTTCCTCATGGAGAAAATATATGCGATGAAATTAACATTCTTATTTTTCTGCCTTGGATGTCATTGTGGTACCTGAAACTGAGACAGACAACTCCTAACCATAAGGAACACACCCCTGAGGGCGAGTGCACGTACTTAGAGAGAAGAACAGGAAGATGGAATGGATGTAGTTTCTTGACATCCCTGAACTGTTGAATTAACCAAACTTGGAATTACCCTACCTCCAGAATCATTAATGTGAAATAATAATTTTTTCTTATTTAAGCCATCTGAGTCAAGGTTTGTTGTTTGGTTATAAAAGTACCTTAACTGATCTAACTAAGTGAAGGAGGTGAAAAACATTTTGCAGCTCAAAAATTTGTGTCTTAGGACTTAAACATAGTGAAGTAATCTGCTGTAGACCACGTAGAAAAAACGAAGTAGTTGGAAAGAAAACAAGACCCATATGTTAGGTCAAAAAAAGACTAAGTGGACTGATCAGTTAGTGAATCCGTATGGGGAGATAGAGCTGAGCAGAAAATCACGGTGTCAATAGCGGACTTTAGTCTGCCAAACTTGAGATCATGGAAAGCACCATGGCTGCCAAAGTGAGATAATGAGGCACCAAGATATAGGAAGATGTTAAGATATTCTCATATGTAGGTGACACTTAGTTGCCTGGGGAAGCAGGCAGATGTTTACCATCTGAGGCCTCAGATCACAAGAAGCAAGTCCTCAGTTATCCAATCAGAGCTCAGGTAGTCTTGCAGTCTATATAGGGGGCACAGGGATTAGATAAACAGGTAAAACCTCTGGGTTGGAAGTGAGGCTTAGAAACTCAGTTAACTGGATCATACAGAAGGACGAATTCTGATTTGGGGACAACACAAGTTGTTAAATGTCTTCCTTTGAAATGTGATAGGAAGGATGAGCAGAAAATCATAGGTATAACATGTGAAAGGTCAGTTATGCTGGGATGTTCGCCCACATTTGGAAGAATGAGGGATCAAGATCAATACACAAGATGAATAAGGAGATATCATTTACCTGGGCTATGATTAGGAAATGGACTTTGTAGTACCATACTGTGCTGGAGATGATAGACACAGTATTCAAAAATGTGGCTGGAGGGGTAGTAGGGCCTTCTTTGATCATGTCTGAACACATCAGAAGGTGTCTGGCTGTCAGGAAGTGAAGAGACTGAAAGAAAGACAGCAATCCTGGAGCTGAGTCCATCTCTTGGCAACAGAGGAAGTTATGTCTATTCTCACAATAAGGCAAAACTACGCCAAGCCTCATAGTCCCATCCAAGTGCTCTCTATGAGATCCAGAGGCTCAGCCCAGTTACTTTCCTAAAAGTCACAACAGTATTGCAAGTGTCTGTATACTTTACTGGCAGCAGTAGATGTCGGGTCCAACTGATAATAAAACGGATAGAGGAAACAATGCAGAAGCTCCACAAACATCAATGAACCACTAAGTTTGTGCTTTAGAGGCTGAGGGGGACGTAGTATTGATGGCATGTGGGGGTGGCATATCATCTTTGCTTGTGTAGATTCAGAGCTCAGTCAAGAGGACTTGCAACTGTGTTGCGAAGACCTGGATGGGGCGGTGCAGGGTGGGGTCAGTGGAGGTAGCGGTGAGGAGCTGAAACAGACAAAACCTGGGGTAAAGGGAGCTGCCACCATGCCTGGTGCACTTTTCATCCTGAGTTCCTAGCAGATTGTCTGGCACACAGCAGGTGTTCAATAGATAATTATTGGATGAATGATTCAATTAATCGAGGACATTTGGTAGCATGTGATGATCTAAGAGTAGTATTTCACAAAGAGAAGTCCAAGTTGATTGCTGTGTTCCACAAGCTGACCTTAAGTTTCTTGGCCACTGTATCTTCAACATTTTAAACTGGCCATATTTCTTATTTTATGAAATGAAATAAATGCTAATGTGCTAGCAAGGGAACATAAACAAGTGTTGTTAGACAAATTCAATGTGACTAAAAAGGAACTGTAGCAGGTGGATGCAAGTGAGCCCAATTAAGATATATTTGCTTTTGTGCCACAGATTCTATGCTTTTCCAAATAGAACTGTTAGATGCTAAGCAAATGGGGACTATTTTTGACTCATACTTTTTTTTAATCTGTGGGAAATATATTTTCTCATCGATATTTTATGCTGTTCTCTGTTCAAACTTTGCTTTTGTGATGCTTCCTTTAAAGACTTTTTGTTCTTTCTCATTTTGCGCCATTGTTTATGGTGAATGTGTTGTTGTTGTTTTTGCATTTACATTCCACAGAGAAATGGTACTTAACAGCATAAAATCTCAGAACTGCATCAGGATAAAAGAGGTGATTTATAAACACATAATAGTCGTTTTTGATACTTTTCATCATTAGTCAAGCTGAGAGAACAAATTGGAATTTGAGCTTCTGGTGGGCTTTCTGAAGGGATCCTCAGATAAATGTAGCCAAAGATAAAAGATAATTCCAATTAAAAGATAATGGATATTATGCACAATTACGGCTGTGGCCAAGTCAAAACCCTTTGAAATTAAATGTCTTTGTGTGAGAAACCACAGTGTTAAATAAAATAATCAACAGGAATTTATTTCTGCTTTCTTTGCTAAATCTACTCACGGGGTCATTCCCTATTGTGGTAGGAGGTTAAAATTCTGTTAAAATAAAAGGAAACAAAACTTCCCAAGCTAGAATAAAGGCTAGAAGTTCAACTGACATAGTATTAACCTTTTTGCATAATATCATTAATTGCATTTATGTCTATTTAATTTTGATTGTTCAGAACCCCAAACCAAAAGCCTTCTGCATAGTACATAGCATTTCACCCTGATGACAATTCCTCTGTAAATTTTCCATGTGCACTTTACCTTAACTAAATATCTCGTGTATTGGGAATTATGACAAAATACGCTATGGAAGAAATAATGGGGTTATCACTTTAAATGATACGCTCTCATGCACCAGTTCACAGGCCGATACCTGAGACTCACAGAATTGTGGCAAAGAGAGGAGAGCAAAATTAGAATGACAAAATGAGTAAAACAAGTGTACCATTAATTCAGGCAAAATCAATACAGTCTAATAACTTGCTGATATGAATGTGACCAGTGGAGATCTTAAGACAACAATTTTAAAACTGTCTTTCTTCCTTGATAGCATGTTGAACATCTGATGTTAGAAATGATAAAATGGGACTCCTGTAATTTCATGGGAAATTTATTTTAGCGTACAGTTTCACAAAAAAAAAAAAAAAAAAAAAAGCAAAAGCAGAAATATGTAGATGAAATAGAGTCAGAGATTGTCATGAGTTATCACCTCATGCTTGATTCAACTTGAAATCTCACAATCTTCTCAGTCTTCAAGGCAACTTAATCATTTGTCCCATGGATCTTCTCTACATACCAGGTGAACAATTTTGCCCCTGTGACTGTGTGGCTAGTAGCTGCAGTTTAGCAAAAGTTGTCACCGTAGAAAAATAAGTCAGATCACTCAGCATCTTTTTTTCTTCCACTATTAGGGCCCTGATGAGTCAGGTAAATAATATGAGGGGCTGCTATGTGGCAGTATGCCTATTAATTTCGTTTCATTGTTTTTGTTCAGTCTCTCCATTTCAAAATACATGGAATGGGAGGGAGGACTTGAAATTAGAGCTGGCTATCAAGACACCCCCCAAATTGGGCTTGGGAGACATTTTGGGACAGGGTACAATAGGGCCCCTAATGTTTATTGCTCCCACTGCAAAGAATACAATTAAGGCTCCTTAATGTTTATTGCTCCAGCTCTGAAAGAATACCATTAAGTCAGACACATCACCTGATGGCATCCTCATCGAGCCACACTCCGTTAGCACAGATGGGACATTATGTAACACAAAGAGAGCAAGAGAGCGGGACTGCTCATCAGGCTGCATTTGGAAAATCGTGTCAGGAACCTTTCTTTAAACAAATCCAATAACATGATAATGTAAGCCTACCGCCCCCTCCACCACCATCCTGTACACTCCGTGGCAACCTGAATAGAATTGCATTAATATTCATGACTCATAGTCTACAAAACAAAGAAAGAAAGAAAAATGAAGAAGAAGGAGAAGAAGAAAAAAAAAAATCCACCACCCCCTGTATGCTCTGCTGTGTTAGTGTGCCTAATGAGAATGAATTAAAACCCAGCTGAGACATGACCCTAAACCTTTTGCTTCCTCTTAACTGTCAATTTGACTTTCCATAGCACTGTGATCAACTGCATTCTAAGTGGAAGTTGACACTGGCTCAACTTGCTGCCAATGGAGGTAAAATAGAATGGGAACTGCCTGAAACTCAGTGCTGATGTAACCTGGTTCTGCACCATTACCCGTAATCTGTGTCTTCAGCTCTGTGCAGCTCCAATTTCATTTCTTTAATAGCATGGGTTTTGATAAGAATCTTCCTTTCCCTCCCCCTCCCATTGCCAAGTTCCCTTTGTGGTGTCATTGCTAACTTCCCACACAATGCAAGTTCATTTCTCTAAGAAATTCCCATCAGTGGTCTTTAATAGCAGGTTAATGGGCTGTTAAATCTCAAATTTTCCAGAATGATTTTGTTACCAGGAGCCTTCCTCCTATTTCTGGTGTGGTCAATAAGAGGCTTGTTTTAGAGGCACTTAATGCTTCACACACTAAGGGGATTGTGCCCCAACTCAGACCAAACAACAGACACTTTTTATTCCCTTATGATATCAACACCATTTTAGTAGAATGTCTGTGGGTCTATTTGTTATTCCTACATAAATCAATAAAGGCTCTGAAAAATACAGGAAGCTTTGCCAGCTGTGTGCTTACAAATATTAGATGAGAGGGTTCACAGACAGCAGATCATCCATAAGCTGATTCTCAAACCTGTGTTGTCATATGCTTCATGACTTGCTTCATTATCTGCCACTGCTACTTTATGTTGGCTATTTCTTTCTGAACCTCTCATAAACAAAATCCTTAATGATATATAGCTCAAGTGAATTCATTTACCAAAAAAATAAAGTACAGAGCAAGGTTATTTATAAACCAGAAACTCAGGTGCCTTGCTGCAGGATTTCTGTGAAGTGAAACAGCCTGCTGGAGCTTTTCATAATTTCGAAGTTAATAGGTGCTATGGATAATTAAAAATTCAACAAAAGCAGATTATAGATTGATTTTCTCTAATGATTTTTTAAGAATGATAGGTAACTATTAGAGCTGTGATTATTAGAATGGGTGGCAAATAATAAATGACACAATACAGTACTTTCTATGTGTACACTTCTTGGTCTTATGCTTTTTGTTAATACTTCATTATACTAAAATAATTTATCACACTTTTTTATTGAATGTTTAAAACAAATGTTTTTATATGCCAGTGCTTAACATTTATATTAAGGGACTTACATACAAGTTTTATAGACGTAATATTATTTCCTTCTACTTGACTACTATACACATATCATTATTTATTTAGGATAAAATGGATGCTCTCATTCTCTAGAAACTTAAAATCTAGTATGAGAAAATTTTACAAGTCACAGATGACTAAAGTATAAAATTAAAACCTCAAAAAAATTTGAGGCATCATTTTTCCCCCTTTCATTGTCTTGTTAATAAATGAGGTATTATTTAGGGTCATGCCAATAGTCAGAGAATAGGCAGAAAAGTATGACACAAGCATAACAGAAGATGATTTCTCATTTACATAAGAAATCAAAGCAGGACAATATATTGCATATAGGGATTCAAAGATCTCTGAATGCAAGATGAAGATATTTTTCATCTTATGGATCCACCATCCCTTAAGACCTCATCATTTGCATCTATTTTACAAAAGGGGAAGGGAATTGTGCATATTGCATGCCTGCTTCTTAAAAGCTTTGAAACAGAAATAGCACATATCACTTTCACTCACATTCCATTGGTTAAAACTCAATAGCAAGGATACAACTAACTGTAAGAAAAGCCAGGAAATAGATCCTAGTTGTGACCTGAAAAAAAAAAAGAAAATTAATTCTAGTGAAGAGGCTGCTAGTGCTTCCATTTATGGTTAAAATATTGTAAAATTAAAAAACGCTGCTGGATCACCTCTAATTAACCCTCTAAAGAGGACTCCTTGAAGTAGTAAACTAAGAGTTCTTTAAAAGTGTAAAGACAAGAGAAATTCCATGAAGAGCAGACCAGGAGTTGAAATCTGAGTGTATAATAGTACAAATAAAGTATAATACAAAATTTTATTACACACCTTGGGAAGTGAGTACTAGGGAGAAAAAGGAGTAAACAGTGGGGAATATTCAATACTGTGTTGTCCGGGGATGAATGGCAGAATAACAATGTTATGTTGTCAGTGAGGGACTTAGTCCCTATTGATCATAAATAAATAATTAATATGACTGAGAAGTAGCCCCTCACCAGAATCAACCTTAATAATTCATTTGTAGTAATGTAGTCTTTTTTAGCATGTGCCTCTAACCCCTTCCAGCCTCGACTCCTTCTCCAGTTTCAAAGTCACTTCAACATTTTTAGATATTTATTTTAGCAACATCCCACTCTTGTTACCAAAATCTGTATTAGTCACATTTCTCCATATATTAATATATAGAGAGGATATTTATTGCAGAAATTGGCTCAGTGTGATTATGGAGGCTATGAAGTCCCACTATTTGCTGTCTGAAAGAGGGAAAACCAGGACAGCTGATGGTGTAATTCAATTTGATTCTGAAGGAGACTGAGAATTGGGAGGCTGATGTTACATATCCCAGTCTGAATCCAAAAGCCTGAGAACCCAAACACTGATATCTGCAGGCAGGCAGGCAGAAGATAGACATCTCAGCTCTAGCAGAGTGAGTGAATTCAACTTGCCTTTCCTTTTGCACTATTCGAGCTGGTGGATAGCTGTGGATTATGCCTATCCACATCAGGGAGGACCATATACTTTACTGAGTTTACCAATTCAAATGCTAATTTCTCCTGGGGACACCCTCACAGGTGCACCCAGAAATAATGGTTTCCCAGCAATCTGGGTATTCTTTAGTTCATGCGAGTTGACAGACAAAAATTAACCATCATATCCACAGAAAAGTAATTTTAAGAAGAGATATTGGAAAGTGAGTCATCTTTATTGATGATCATTATGAGATGTGGTTTTGTCAGTCAGTAACTAGGTGGAGACAGAAATCACTGAAAGAGATAACACCACCAACTTGAAATGGCAGAATGCTGACAGACATAAATGTAAATATGGAAGGTGCTAATGGTGATAAAAGAATGAATCCACCAGGAGAGACTGCTACAACGAATATGGCAGTGGGGAGCAAGAAAAAAGTTAACCCCACATTTGGATATTTGGGTGAAAAGAATATACTTTAATGGAGACAGCTGTGAGGAATGAAGGCTTGTTAGGGGCTATATATATATATATATATAGCCATATTACTGAAAACAGAATTTGGAAATGAAATTTAAAATCTGACAGTGAAATTTAGAACTCATTTCATATTCCTGTTGACCGAGGTAGTGAATAAAATAATAAGTGCAGGATAAACATTTTAAGTTAGATGTAAGAGACCATGTCTTAACCCATTTATCTAAGAACTCGCAAAATGAAACTTACTAATTGGGATGGCATTGCCTTAAGAGAGGAAGATGGCCGTGCACGGTGGCTCACACCTGTAATCCCAGCACTTTGGGAGGACGAGGCAGGAGGATCACTTGAGGTCAGGAGTTCGAGACCAGCCTGGCCAACATGAAGAAACCCCCATCTCCACTAAAAATACAAAAATTAGCAGAGCGGTGTGGATAGCGTCTGTAATCCCAGCTACTTGGGAGGCTGAGGAAGGAGAATCGCTTGAACCCAGGAGACGGAGGTTGCCATGGGCCGAGATCATGCCACTGCACTCCAGCCCGGAGGACAGAGCAAGACTCTACCTCAAAAAAAAAAAAAAAAAAAAAAAAGAGAAAGCAAGGAAAAACAAGATACAAATCCATAAGCAATGTTTTTGTCTTTAAATCTACTCCCAAATCATAACCTTAGTTAGTATTCTTTGCTATGATAGTGTTTACTGAATCTAATTAGTTATGACAAAATAATGACAGGAAAATTATAAACTTATTTTTATTTACTAAAGGCATAGTAAAAGCAGCTATGTTACTTATTTTTAGTTACCCTTAAAAGTATAAGTATATGAAGCAGTATAATAAAGTATTTGACTAATTAATCTTTGTTTATGTAAACTTTACACATATAATTACGGTTTTTAGTGATAGCACAAAGAAGGCTCAGAGGGGCTCTCCTTGATATGTGTAAAGTTTGGTGGGAACAGAATAATGAGTTTGAAAAGTTTGAAGAGTCTGGGTGTACTATATTCTGTGAGTATAATTTGTACGATGATTGTATTTCAATCAGTAACTACCTACACATATGTAAGAGCGAAAATTAGAACTCAAATCTACATGACCCAAGGAGAAAGGAGAAACATTTTAATAAATTTTTCAATTATCTGCATGTAATGAAATATTTATTAAAGATTACAAAGAAAGAAGATTGCAAAGAAGGAAGAAAGAAAGAGACAGAGAAGCAGGTAAGAAAGACATTACGTTCCTAATAAACATAAGGTTTGGCACAATTTACAAAATATTTGCACACAAATATGTAAAAGCCTCACTAAGTTTGGTGGATAGCAATTTGATTTTCTAAAAGAAGATAAACTTTTGAATGTCCCATGTTCTTTTATGGCCTTTTGTAGCATGTAATAAATATTTACTATAAATAATTAATTAATCATCCATATATCACTCTATGTCAAATAGGCACTTGATACATATTTACTGAATGAATGAATTATAGGTAAAAATAGGTTTTATTTCAAAGAGGATATATAAAATAGTGCAAGACTATGTACTCCACCTGACACTTTATTAATAGTCATGCCCTTTCTTACCCTTCAGGAAACATTTCACTAACCTTTCTGTGGGGAAGTAGAAATTAGATTTATTAGTTTTCGGTATTTTTTCAGTAAGAATTGCTGTGGGGAAAACAATAAGAACAGACATGGATTCTAAATAATATCCTGTTGGCTACTTAATAATAAAAGCAACCACCATATTCAACTCATGTATGAGAACACAAGCTCAAGGATGTGAAAGCTGCCTGTAGAATTCCACAGAGATGCACTGAAAAGTTGAATGCACTTGTTTTCTCTCCATGAAGCTAGGAAGAGACTGACTTAAGACTTGGTGCTTAGCAGAACCCTGGAGTAGGGTAGGAAGAAGAAAGCAATGTCACAAGCAGACAGGCAGTCCCAGGACAACGCTATGGTATAAGGAGGTCAACAGAAAGCTGGACCAGACAATGGCACTTCAGTCACATTCTCACAGTGATTCTTGTGAGAATACACAGGAAGTCATTTAGTTTGCTGTATTTCATATCTCTTTTTAGTGTCTCTGCTCCCTTCTACACTTAAATGTCTGTTTGGTTTTTCTCCCTTTTCCACATATTCAATGCAAATTGCTGTAAATGCCATTGCTGCCCATTTCCCCGAAGCCCCAGTTCTGCTTGTGGCACGGGCTCACTCATCACTTATTCATTTATGAGGTCCTCAGGAGGCAGAGTTAGCAGACTTTCATACACCAGTTTTAAGGTTTTGCTGCATTCACACATTTACTAATGTTACGTTTGGAAATGTGTATTTGTTAGCTGCTGGTAGTCCTTGGCGGTCTTATTACAAGTGTCATTAAAGCATCATAATATTTGGGGGAATAGCTCTGCTTCGAGATATTCAGGTTCATTAATGAACATTATCCATCTGACACATTTGGTAAACACCAGAGCTTCAGAGAACAGCTCATCAGGGATAAGCTGGGCCCTCTAGGCTCACTTGGAGAAGCTCATGAACTCACTACTGTTCACCCTCATTAGGCTTGAGATGCGGAGAAAAAAATACTGAAAACTGCCACTATTTGTATGTTAGACTGTAGAGCCTAATGTCTCTTTTTGTCGTTTTGTATTTTGGTGTGGAGATTGGTAGATGAGAAAGGAATGCCGTGTGGAAGTTCCTATAGTTTCGCTTTGGAAAATATCAGTGTTAAGTTCAGAGAAAAGAAAAAGACTAGGTAGGAATAAAAAAAAAATTCTAATTAGTTCCTTGAATTTGAATTAGAAACATCTTTTAGGGAACAAATATTAGTGAGAAAAATCGGTAAAAATAATAATATTGTTTTCCCCACAATGACGCTTTCTTTATGGTGGCCCGTAAAGCAAGAGCCATGGACCCACATTTAGAGATGATCCATGTACCATACAGCCCATAAAACTTTTCGATAGAACTGAATTAAAGCAAAATTCCTAAAATTAACCTGATTTCAAGTGTTGGCACTTCAAATTAAGTAAGCTTTCCAGCAAATTGTAGATTAAAAATATTTGAATATATAGGTCGTTTTGTATGTGTAGGATATGTAATCATATTTTTTTAGTCTTTACCTGGAAATTAAGAGATTTTAAACCCAATTATCAAATAATAACTTTAACATTTTAGCTTTTCATATTTTATCATTTTAAATTATTTTATGTTAATTTCTTCTAGCACTTGACAAAATATTGCACATTTCTCTTTGAAATCATAAAAAGTTCCTAAAACATGTAAATGCAGTAAGATTGCTCATTTTAAGGATATAGGAAGATTCAACTTCCTGAATCCCCCAAAACCCACACATTCCAATAGTGTGTCCACTGAGGTTATTGAGACATTTGGTGCAGGCTGTAAAAATAGGAATCCATTTACATTCCTCAGAAGAATTTCTAACTACCATGAAAATGGAAAAACAATGTAGTTACTGACGAAGAAGTTGGAACCAATTCAGGATGCAGAGTTACATCCAAGAGAACTTTGATTCTTATTAGAATCAATAATCTTCGTTTGTCAAAAATTATTTATCTTCTTTCATTTTTAATTTGGGCATTTATAGGAAAATCAAAATAAATGTAAATGGGTGGATAAAATTACTATATTAACAAAATAGTTGTTTTTATGATAATTTAATGGTTTTCTAAAACTTAAAGGTTCAGTTGGTCCTCATTATAGATTTTATATTTGCAAATTTTAAAATGAACTCAAAATTAATACTTAGGATACTTTTGTGGTAATTTGTGTTTATATGCACAACAGTGAAAAATTTGAGTCACTCAATGCTCACATTCCTAGTTGAACAAGATGACTCTCTGCCTTCCTGTTTCAGTTTTCATACTGTAAACAAGTCTCCTTTTCTCAGTCTATTTAGTGCCATGTCTTATGCTTTTTTTTTTTTTTTTTTTTTTGCTTTTTGTTGATAATTGTAGTATTTAAAATGGTCCCCATGCATAATCCTGAAGCACTCTCTAGTGTTCTTAGGCAAAAGTAGACTGTGATATGCCTTATGGAGAAAATGCATGTGTTAGATAAGCTTTGCTCATTTATGAGCTGTAGTATTTTTGCTGTGAGTTCAAAGCTAATGTATCAACAATACATATTAAATAAGGTGTCTTTAAACAAAAAAACACACATAGAAGAAAGTTATGTATTGAAGAGTTGATAAAATTGCGACCAGAGGCTGCCAGGAAATTTACCTTGTGTTTCCCCTAGGAGCAATGGTTCAGCATTCACTAATTCAGTGTTTGCAGAGACTTTATAGGACATAAGTACCATGAATAATACGAACGTGCTATATATATACATATATAAAAAATTTTTTTTTGATAAATCCTTTCAGGTGAGATTGAAACTGTTGACATTACTTTTTACTTTGGCAAAGAACAAATTCAATATTCTTCATAACCCAAAGACTGTTTGGTATGATATGGTGCATTTCATATAGGAAACTAATGCAGTATTATAAACATCTTTTCGAGTTTTCTTTAAGAACCTGAGTAGTCCAAATAATGTATATGCAAATTAATGAGGACTATCATTTCATAGGGATAACTCACTTCCAAATATTTTGATTGTATTTCGTTTTGGTAAGTCACATTAAGATGTAATTGTCCACTTGAGCCCAGGAGTTCAAGACCAGCCTTGGTAAAAGGGCAAAACCCCATCTCTAGGAAAAATAGAAAAATTAGCCAGGCACGGTGGTGCATGCCTGTTGTCCCAGTTACTTAAGAGTCTGAGGTGGAAGAATTGCTCAAATCCAGGAGGTCGAGGCTGCAGTGAACTGTGATCACATCACTGCACTCCAGTCTGGCTGAGAAAGTGAGACTCTGTCTCAAAAGGAAAAAAAAAAAAAAAAGAGAAAGAAAAGAAAAAGGTAATTGTCATATCATTTTGACCTACTAAGAGATTGTCCATATTTCTCAGGTTAAATAGCATAAGATAAAATATTTGTTATATATATTAAATCTCACACTGTATGTACGTATGTGTAGCCTTATATTTATGTCTTATATTTTCATCTGTAGAAACAAAACACTATTATACATAAATACACAAATGTGACTATTTTATGTGTAGTACAATAACCTCAGATAAATTTGAAGATAATTATAAACTTGTTACAGGTGTAATCCAAAGAAAATAACAAACTAGTACTCATAAAGTAAGAAATCGAACAGATGAAAAATAATTTACTTATGGTACTTCAAAACAATCAGCAGTTTGTAAGAGCACCTGGTTAAAATAATATTTGTAAGAGATAATAAACTATTGTTTCGGGACGGTTAGTTGCAAAGAAACTCCTGAAATTTTCAAAGGCTGACTAGCAATTCGTTAGGAATTTTCATGCATTTGAACTTGATATTGAAATCAATGGCTTGCTTCCTCACTCTTTAAGAAATACCTCAGTAGGAGATGCAGCATCAAATGGTAAGAAACACACATATATATATATACATAAAACTACATTTAATGTGTAAATATTTGGAAACAAAAGTCCATTGAAGGAATCCGTTTATATTCCCCAGGATTAGAAGACCATTGAATCCCATGACAGGAAATGCCATAAATTAGAATAGGTTGAAGAAAAAGAAGTGAGTATGGGAAAACTAGAAGATCTAGGTAATCATTAAATTGATCGGGTCAGTTTGGATGGGAAGTGTGGGTAGGGAGAGTGGAGACAGTGGTGATGACGTGGGCACAGAGTTTTAATCTGGGCGGGCTGGAGATTTCATGCCTGTATACAATGTTTTCCTTTGAGAGAAACCTTTACTTATCTCAGACACTCTTGCCTAGGATTCCTACTGTAATTTGTCATCCATAGGTGGCCACTCAGCAAGAGCAGAGCTTAAGAAGCAGCATTTGTTGTTCCAAAAAAGATTTCTGGGTAGTTATACCATCAGACCTGTCATAAAAACCAAGAGCACTGATTTAAATTCTTCGGTGTGTTACTTAATTACCTTTTTAATTAGGATAAAATGTCTTTTCACCCTTTCCTATTTGAATACCGCCATCCCTGCTTTCCGGGCCAAGTTATAAATACACTGCAATGAATAGCTCTCACTCCCTCCCCTCTCTTTCCCCACTGAGCCAGCTGCTCCTGTGTGTTCAACTGTCAGTATCAGTGCTGCAGAGACGCTCCAAGTGCTCCCTAATAACTCAGGGAATCGGAGATGCTCATTGCAGAGGCTGACAGCTGAACACAGCTCAGGGGAACTGAATGTGCAGGAGGAGCAGAAAGAAGAGGATAGATTGATTCTTTGAGATACAAGCATAAAATGTTTATGAAAATAGCCATGACCCTGCTTGGAGGGTGACTAGGCTAAGGACCAGGAAATGTGTTAGTCAAAGTAGAAAAGGAAGAATAAACCTTCAGTTTAAACATAGAAGGAAAGATCTTTTACAAGAACTTGCTTTTTTTTAATGGAAACGTGTAATCAGGGTGGAGAGAATCAGTTGTCTATTCTGTCGTCTGGGACACAGAACTGGGAGACAGATGAGGGAGGTTGAGGACCTGCCAAAACCTGACTCCTCTTTTGGGAATATACTACCAGGCTGAGGAAGAGCCTGAAAGTTGCTCTTTGCATGGTCTCCATGAGAACTTCTAGAATTGTAAAACATTCTACCAAGACGTGTCCTCAGGTACACTTTTAATTATTTTTACTTGTAAAATACACATAATTCAAAATTAAGTATCTTATCCATTTTTAAGTATACAGTTCAACAGTAGTAAGTCCATGCACATTGTTGTGCAATAATGACAATCTCCTATCCATCTTCAGGAAGCTTTTTACCTTGCAAAACTGAAACTTCAATACCTGTTAGACAATAACTCCCTATCTCCCTCCCTCAGCCCTTGGCAGCCACCATTCTACTTTTCGTCTCTATGAATCTGACGACCTTATATATGTGGAATCAGATGGTATTTTTCTTTTGTGACTGGCTTAGTTCACCTAGCATAATGTCCTAAAGGTTCATCCATGTTGCAGCATGTGTCAGAATTTCCTTTCTATAAAGATTGACAAATATTTCATCATATGTGTGTATCATGTATAGTCTATCTTTTCACCTGTCAATGAACTCTTGATTTGCTTCCACATTTTGTCTAATGTAGATAATGCCACTATGAACATGGCTGTACAAATACCTTTTGGAGACCCTGATTTCACTTATTTGAGGTACTGATCTAGAAATGTAATTCTTTTCCTTAACTTTTGAGGAACTGTTTTACACAGTGGCTTCACCATTTTACATTTTCATCAGCACTGCACAATGGCTCCAATTTCTCTACATTCTAGCCACCACGTGTAATTTTCTGGGTTTATTATATATTTTTTTGGTAGTAGCCATTCTAGAGTAAGATGACTTAGATACAATTAACTTTAACTTCTTTATTTTGCACGTGAAAAAATATTGAGACAGAAATTCTTCGGCTGCATAATTAGTAGTGGAGCTGGAATAAGAACCCAGGTCTCTTGGTCAACAATCTGAACTCAGGCTTCCAAAAATGGCCCAGTTGTATTTTGGTTTGTAATTCACAGTATAGTGTGTCTAACCAAACTACAGCTATACTTTAACTTACCCTATCTGGACAACACATATTTTGAGACTATGTCTCTGGCCTCCTGAAGAATTCTGTACCTAATAGAAAAGCAGGTGCACATGGAAAATACTCAAAAAGACCTACAATTTAAACACTAACCAAATGACAATATTAATGGTGCATATAAATGCTGAGGATGTGTAGAATGATGAGGGTAGAAAACAATCAACAAAGTCCTCTGGCAATTCTATAGAGCAGCTAAAATCTAATATTATACTATCCACAGTGTGGGAGAATATACTATAATAATGGAAATGCAGTTGAAAAACTATGAGATCAAGTTGCCAGAAAATGCATACTGTAAAAATTTCTTATTTATTATTGTTGTTCTTGTTAACGTTTATTTGGGGGAAAAGGTAATACATAGATACGAAAATGTTATTTTTGGGTTTCGAGATTCATTTGTACAACCAATATTAATTGAATTCCTGCTGTGAGCCAAGTGCTGAGGAAATAGCACTGAAGAAGACAAATAAGGCTCCTGCTCTCTTGTAGCTTATTTTCCATTAGAAGGTAACTTTTAAAGAAACAGCAAATAAGCACACTAGCCATTGACTGTGATAAGCCAGAAGTTCCAAACTGATCATCAGCAGGCCAAATATGGTTAGCAGATGGCCAGTTTTGTTTGGCTTGCATAGTATTTGTTTTTAAATGTAAATTAGATGATATCAGATAACATTCAAAATTTGGAGATATTCACCTAAAAATCCAAATTTCTGGCTTTTGCTAGAAGACTGAGAAATTTGACAAAACTTCAGGATAGTCAAATGGGATAGGTGGAACCGTCGTGCTGTTGAAATTATTTTATAATTAAAACTTGAAATTTGAGAATTAGCCAGGCATGTGTAGTTCTGGGGAAAGAGCACTCAAAGCAGAAAATAAGCCCCAATTCCTGGAAAACTGCAAAAGCTGGGCCAGTGAGGCAGCAGGTTATATAAAGGACGGTCGTAAGACTTGATGAGAAGTTCAGTTTTGCTATATGAGCGAAGGATGTTAAGCCAGAAAGACATATAGGGTGATTTCTTGGTTCCCCGTATTTTCAAAATATGTCATTTTAAAGATCTATTATCACCTTTATTATATGAGAAATCTTATTTTAAAATACACAAAGAAAAAATATTTTCTTGGTGCATATGTGTTTTAAGTAAGACTTAGAATAGGGAGAAAAGTAAATCAATGTAAAGCAAGATCACTATAATGTTCTTATTAAGTGAAATTATGACCCTAAATTGAAAGTCATTTTCTATCTAGACTTTCCCCTTATAGAGGATATGAGGGTGATGAGATTGGCTTGATCATTAGGGGTTAACTGGGAAACTGGCAGGAGTTAGTAACACACTGAATGTCACTCATCTCTAGGTAGGCCAAACTTATCTGATCTATAAAGGTAACACCAAGCACTGCCCTAAATCGCAAAATATGAATGCACTCAATATTCTTTAGGAGCAAGAGCTTTTGATATAAAAAAAAAAAAAAAAAAAAGAGTTTTCTATTCACCAAAATGGAATTTTTTAAAGTCTAGGGAAAGAATGGAAACAAAAGAAGAGAAAACATGTAACATAAAAGATAGCAATTCAAAGGAGTCATGCTAATAAGCTCAATAATATTCAAATAAAACTGGTCCCTGTTCAGGGTCAAGTTTTACAAAGAGCATCCATGTAACTGATGGATAGGTGAACTCAAACAAAGCCCCTGGGCTTGAGTCTAAAAATCTCTTTTACTGGAGAAGAACTCCACGATGCCATAGAATTACAGTACACTGCCTACTAGACTCATCTATGAAGCTGGCCCACAATCACCTCTAAGAGAAAACCTGTGAGAGGGGAAATTCAGAAAGAGAAAAAGAGTCAATGAGAATATCAAGGCAAACGGGATGGTGCAGTTTTTCCAATTGAAATTTTCTTTCATAAGCTCATTTATAATTGTGTGTGTTTGGTTGTTCTTCTAAAGTATGTTTTCTTATAATTTTGAGGAGATAACCAGATAAAAATGAAATGTAAGCAATAGGCAGCAGACAATTTGTAAAATATTTCTGTCCTAGTAAGTTCCATTGTATATAGAGATCTCTGAAGAGTACCATTGGCCAAAGGCTTTAATAATGACTTATTAAAATAGTTCATGGAAATAAAATAATAAACTATTAATCAATACAAAGGTATGAATCTGAACTATGGCTCAAGCTAAGTTTGTGGGGTTGTTGAAATGATATTGAATTTACCAGCTGAAAATACATATGTGAATTCCTATGTATTCTCAAAATCAGCCCTAAAGTTGATATTCAATAAGATATGAGAAGTTTATGTCTATATAGGTGAAGAACCGTGACTCTTTTTACAGAGATTTTTAGTCACTATACCTTAATTTTAAAATCAATTACAGGAATAAATAAGATTCTGTGAATAATTAACAATTCATGATAAAAATTGTTTTCTAATACTCTTCTTTCCTTATTCAAATAAATCACCAACTCCTATCAGGTCTATATTTTTAAAATGTCTTAGTTTCATCACCTCTGCTTTATCTACCTACCACTGTTCAGTCTATATACAAATTATATTATACCTGAGATATTATATAAACCTGACTATGCTATTATCTGTTCATAGTCCTTAAACTTCCATTCCTTTTGGAAAAGAAAATAAAAAGGAAAAAATAATATTCAGCCTGGTATACATTATAAGAGCTGTTATGTTGTAGCTTCCTAGGTGTGTCTCTCTCATCTCACCTCTTGCCATTCTCACTTTACACACCTACATTCCAGGAGCATAAAATTATTCAACAACTGCTTTATTGAATGCCTATTATGTACTAGGCTGAGTATATGGTGATTCTTGTCCTCAAATTCATTTCTTCTAGAAAGCATAGAAAAGAGAGTAAATTATAATTTTATCTTTTCAAGAAAACTACACAGCAAAAATAAATGGCAATATAATACAAAATAATCAGTAGGGGTCAGGTGCAGTGGCTCATGCTTGTAATTCCAGCACTGTGGGAGGCCAAGGCGGGCAGATCATCTGAGGTCATGAGTTCGAGACCAACCTGGTCAACATGGCGAAACTGTCTCTACTAAAAAATACAAAAATTAGCCAGGTGTGTTGGTGCGCACCTGTAGTCCCAGCTACTTGGGAGGCTGAGGCACGAGAATCACTTGAATCTGGGAGGCAGAGGTTGCAGTGAGCAGAGATGGTGCCACTGCACTCCAGCCTGGGCAACAGAGTGAGACCAAAAAAACAAAAAAAAGAAAGAAAAAAAGAAAAAAAGGAAATAATCATAATAGGGGGCTTGATTAGTATGTCTTCAGAGGGAAGGAGGTTGGAAGGCCTCTGGAAATTAGAGATATTTTAGCCAAGATATGCAGTTTGAGAAGGAGCCAGCCGTTTAAAGCACCAAAGACAGGTTGATTCACACAGGGGAAACAGAAAGGAAACAATCCAAGATGAGGCAAGAGGTACCTAGAGTAGGATGAACAAGTGGTCTCATATAGGAGGTTCTTAGAGACACAGGGAGTTGCAGGTGACATAAAGGCTTTTAGGCTATGATGAAGAATTCAGATTTTATACCAAGTGTAGACAGATTTAAGCAGGAAGTGACATGAGCAAACTTTCTAAATATTTCACAGTAGCCACAACGTAGAGGATGTGGTATGTCTGGAAAGGTAGCAAAAACACCACTCTCTGATCTCTGTACTCTTCTACTTGTTCCTGCCTGATCATGAATATTTATGGCCAGGAGACTGACATAAGTCCAGGAGCATTCACTTACCCAAGTAACTCATGGGGGACTTTGAACCTGAAAGAGAGAGAGGAACCAAGGGAGAACAGTTCTGATATGCCCTGCAGAATGGACTTTGCACCTTGGAGACTCCTGGAGTATAATAGACATGGCAGCCTGCTCCACCTCAGCCATGTACCATGGCTTATTGTTGAGGTTTCATGAATCTCTGATCCAGTAACTTTCCCAATGGACCAGTGAAGAATATAACAATACCAGTAATATAGGTAAATAATAGTAGCCACAATTAACTAAATGCTGCCCACAGGCTAGGTATTTGTGATGGACACTGTATTAGTCTGTTTCCATGCTGCTAGTAAAGGCATACTCAAGACTGGGTAATTTATAAAGAAAAAGAGGTTTAAAGGACTCACAGTTCCGTGTGGCTGGGGAGGCCTCACAATCATGGTGAAAGGCGAAAGGCACATCTTACACGGCAGCAGGCAAGAGAGAATGAGAGCCAAGCAAAAGGAAAAACCCCTTATAAAAGCATCAGATCTCATGAGACTTATTCACTACCACGAGGGCAGTATGGGGGAAATCATCCCCATAATTCAATTGTCTCCCACCAGGTTCCTCCCACAACAAGTAGGAATTATCGGAGCTATAATTTAAGATGCAATTTGGGTGGGGACACAGCCAAGCCATATCAGATACATTATCATCATTAGTGCTCTTATCCACTCTGCAATATAGATAGTTTCTCTCACTTTCAGAATGATAAACTTTATGGGTCTGAGCAGATATTGAATCTCAAGTGGTGAAGCCAGCATTCAAACTTCAGTCTTGCCTGATTTTAAAGTCTGTTTTCTTTTTATTACATTTTCCAAACAAAAAAGGTTTTATTTGGATTTTTGTTATGGTTTTGTTTGCAAAACTCAATAATTTTACACTTTTTATTTCTCCCCTTAGTTTCTATGGTGCTTAAATAAACAAAAATGTATCCCTAAAATTTTCATGTCCAGAAAATAAGCAAATAAATACAAATATAAGAAGTATAAAAAATTCATAAGAAATTTGAAAAAGAAGACATCTCCCCGACATTAAAATAAAATAATAACAAGAAAAAGGAGATCAACAAGTAGTGGTTTGATCTAATTTGGTTCTCCCTGGATGGACAGCACCAGGTGACAAGAAAATGCCTTTAAAGTAGATGAATGTCATGCTTCCATTCCTGAACTTAGGCAGCCTTGTCAGTGTAGTCATCTGGAATGTCTTCCAAATGGAGCTTATGTGCAACAGGAACAAAGATGAAGTCCCTTAGGGTGGGAAGCTAAAGGCCAACTTATGCTCTAAAGTGTTTCAAAACTGGTCATGGTGCTTCTGGTCTCGAGAACATCCCTGACAAGGTGGGAATGAAGGCTGCATGCTCCGGTCATAGGAGTCCATGGGGCTTCCATCACCTCCAGTGTCATTGGGCACCTGAAGAGTGTGCAGCAGGCCAGGCGCGGTGGCTCACGCCTATAATCCCAGCACTTTGGGAGGCTGAGTCAGGCAGATCACCTGAGGTCGGGCGTTCGAGATCAGCCTGACTAAAATGGAGAAACCCCATCTCTACTAAAATTACAAAATTAGCCAGGCGTGGTGGCTCATGCCTGTTATCCCAGCTACTCGGGAGGCTGAGGCAGGAGAATCGCTTGAACCCAGGAGACGGAGGTTGCAGTGAGCCAAGATTGTGCCATTGCCCTCCAGCCTGGGCAACAAGAGCAAAACTCCATCTCAAAAAACAAAAAACAAACAAAAAAAAAAAAAAAACACCAACCAAACAAATGAAAAAAGAATGTGTAGCATAATTGAAGTTCTAGGGTCAGCCTTTAGACAAGGAAATAGTCCTACAAATGCTCCATGGCTATTTGCCATTTATCTGAAGCTACTCCTAACTTCCATTTTTAAAAATTTCATTATTGAAGAATCAGAGCAGCAAAGTCAAATGTCTCATAGCACTCACAGCAGATAATTATTTTGCTAGGTGATGGTGGCTGCCTCAGCAGAGGGAAAACAGGAATGACTTATTAACATTTTTAGATGATTGATGACAGGTGTCTTCATTTTGGCAAGGGAAACTTTTAGTCAACTGAAAAGTCATGGGCTTTGGAGTCAGACTACTAGATTTCAATGTGGACTTTTGAGCTACGCCGTGACCTTAGCCAGGTTAATTAAATTACACTAATTTGCAAAAATCTCATGTTTACGAAAGGAGAATAGGTAGTTTATAACATATGAAACAGTATATAACATATAGATGGTGTTCAATAAATATTTGGGTTTTTTTTCTTCTTCTTTAAGTAGTTTCTTGAAGCAAAAGAGAGTTTAGCTATGAAAGACTGCTTATTAAACGAGGTATGTTGAAAAAAAAAAAAAACACTAAGGAACTATGCGTCCTTCACCAATTCATTTAACATCTCTTAGTCTTAGTTTCAACATCTTTCAGAGAAAATTATATCCCCCAAAAGCAATTATAGAACAAAAGATAAGAATAATTATGATTCACATGATCTTTATTCAGAGATCATTACTCATAGAGCTTGAGAAAAAAATGTTGAAAAGCCAGGTACTTTGATTATTATAATGTTCTCATATTTCTTACTGGGCCTAGGAAATACCAAAAATAAACACTAAAGATAAAAGATATTTGAAAAGCAGTGCTATTCCTTTGGAAGTTCCTTCCTTCCAAAATTTAAGAGGATTCTGATGTTCCCTTAGATTACTTTTTGTGAGAATTGTCTAGAGGTACATACCTACACGATTCTTGGCTATTAGTACTAAAATGTGTTTTCTCTCTGAGATACAAATGATGTTCAAAGGCCAATCACTCTGCACAAATGTCACCATCCTCAAGATTGATTTAGCATTTCTTCAACCTGCAACAGATTCTTAAATCAGTAATACTTGGAGACACCATGCACATCAAATGTACTAGTGGTATGCTTACAAAATCAATGAATGGTAGTCTTGTGAGTCTTGTTATGTCTATTTTATTGATTGCGTTTTTATTATATCTGTAATTACAGTTCAGAAGTACAATTTGCTGATCTTTAAAAAAATATTAACTCTTAAATTCTCTTAACCTATAGGGGCCTTCACTGTTTCTTTGCTCCTATTACTCTATAGTTTAACCTATTTCACATCTAAATAAGTAAATATGCTTCAATAAGGTAGCTTTCTCTGAAATACAAGGGCTGCGGAGGAGGGTCTTGATTGTAGTAATCAGAGAGGTCCACTTATCTACATGGAGTAGTACCTAGGTAGGCTCTTTTTACCCAGAATTTTATGGGACTAATCAAAGGATTCACTGAAATTTATTTATCCCACATTCTCTCCTGAGAGCCATGCCTTCTTGCTAACAATTTGGTGATAGTCATCTGTGGCATGGCCAGCAAGGCAAATGGCTATGGTTCAGTATTACTCTCTTCTGTTCTGCCACTTTCTTTTTCTCCCACAAGACATGGGCTATTAAGAATATCTGCTGTGTCTTTCAGTGCCCTTATTACCATTTCATACTATAGTTAGAATTCATTAAAATATATCTCATTGTAGGCCATTTGGTGACAGCCACTTTAGAGGTAGTCAGTTGCCCAATTACAAATTCACTCCAACAGTCAGCAAATATCTAAATAGAAAATATACAGTCCCAGATGCCATTTTTGTTGATCAAACATGGTTGAATATTATCAATTTCCTATGGTTAAGTGAATATAATAACTTCAGCAATTCATAATTTTGATCAACATAGAGCTTTGCCATTTAGGTTAATACATTTTTAAAATGTGTTTTCATTGGTAAAATTAGTAATTTGACGCAGATGTTAATATGTTTTAGAAATCAGCTTTCTCAGGTAAAAGTTGTGCTATTCAGATATGTGGACTGGCTTATTTCCAAAACAATCTCTATTCTCTCATAAGCAGCCTATGAGACTCTAGCAAACCCCTTTGGGGATACCCTCAGGGATGGTGACTGAGGTTTGATCAAGGGTCTTTTGTCCAGCATTGGTCTCTGGAATATTGTCATGTCTGGGGCTTCAAGCACCTCTTTTGTGCAAAGCATAAAAGTAGCACCTACAAAGACAAGAGATTGGGGGTTTGTTCATCTCAAATAATAGGTATTGTTTAACATGTTTTGTGCCTTTTTGCTAATAAGTGATTGTTTAATATATGTCAGTGTAGGTGGCAGTATTTGATCCATGCTTTTACTATTATCTGGTTGGGAAGTATGGGAATCAGCAGCTACATTCTCACCAAAAATACCCTAAGAGTTGTGCATAATTAAGTTTCTTTAGGTCCTTTTGTGTTATAATATTTTGATTTTTAAAATGTGTCCTTGATCAAATTGAAGTCTTTTTGAAGTAATTACTCATTGGTCTCCATGGAAGACTTCTCTTCCTCCCATATGCCCTTCCCTGTGTGGAGTGGCTCTGAAGCCATGGTTCATTGACTCTACGCCAAGTGTTTTGTGTTAAAAAGCATGTGATTTGTGTCAGCTCTCAATGGGATCGGCATGCTGTTTGAGAGGATTTAAACCCTTTTCAGTGGAAGAGTCACTTATTGCTTAGGGAAAGAATTTCAAACAGAGATCCCTTTACGTTATTTGAACAGTATGGGATGGTAGCAATCTGTGTTGGCACTATGATACTTTCCCCTTCACAAACCCAAAGTATGGGACATCACTGCCTTATGAATTCCTGCCCAATGTGTTGGAGGCTAAGTCATTATATGTGTACATTCTCTAAATTATTTTTCATAAACTATGTGGAAATGATGTACCATAGATTGTTGCATATATGGACAGCACATTATCATGTCTTAATCTTGGATCATACATGCCAGAGCCCAAGTTCCCCAGAAGACAGATTCTGAGACACTGAGGTTTGCATCATCTGTCATTCGGACATAAGCTTCTCCCTTAAAGGCGGCATAATATTGAGCAAGGAAGCTTCTTCTAGCCAAGAACAATTTCTAAAGAGAGACTTTGTTATGAACCGTTAGCAGCAAACTCAGGAATTTGAAGAATAAGCACCACAGTCCTGAATGGGAACAGAGGCAGAACATCACCGCCATCACCTTCAATTCAGTCCCAGGTTTGGACTATTTCTAGTGTGAGGTCCCTTCCTTTACCTGTGGGTACTCCCTGGTTTGGTCTTGACTGAATCTCAATTTTTCCCTTGATTTCTCCATTGCTAGCCTAATGGTCTGCATTTCCCTACCTCTCCTTCTCCTTATAAATATCATGAATCCTAAGGGGACACCACTCATCAAAAGAATAGTAGAGTCTCCTTTTTCCGCTGAACATCAGCCCAAACTGCTTATAGCACTCACTAAGAGATTTATGAGAAAAACCGGTAGTGAAGAGGAAGATAGTACTTCTTAAATAATAATCTCTGCCTCCTCCAATATGAAGATAGAAACAAAAGAAAAGACCGAGAGAGAGAGAGAGAGAGAGAGAGAGAGAGAGAAAGAGAAAGAGAAAGAGAAAGAGAGAGAGAATTTGAACAGGGAGCCAAACACCTCTGTGGGGTAGGAGAGACTAAAATAAAAAGGACAGGAGTAAGTCAAAAATCTAAATCACTTAATAAGTGAGAGAATAGCTAAGTGCTGAGAAAAAGTGGTCAAATGAGCTAACAACCAGGAGGTTAGAATTATACCAAAGTGCAGAAAGGAAGCTCTAATGGGAAAAAAAAAAAGGTGTTCAAGATAATGTTAACTTATTATGATAGAATATTCCTGGAAGCCAGAGAGAATAGAACAGAAGACCCTGGACTGATGAACAAGTCATATAGAGTGATTTCTGTTACCCTTAGGGCTAAGCAAAAATCATGGGTAACATTCACCTCGGAGACTGTTCCCATTTCTCATCTGGTTTACATGATTTCATATTAATGCAACTCATGGTCAGGGAATGCAGGAGTGTGATTAAGTACAATCCTAATACTTTAAGTAAAAATGTAATACTTTAAAAAAGCATAGTCTTCCAAAATTTCTAGATAACATTTTAAAATTTAGCCTTTTATTTAAATCACATAAAGTGGTATCCTACCAGTTTTCAACTCATCAATTCCTCTTTCATTCAAATTGCTATTGAAATGTAACTTCCATCGTAAAGTCTACTCTGATAAGAAATCTTTTTCTTTATGCTGTTCTATCTAATCGGAACATGCAAATGCAGTGACACTCTTTCTTATCTCTACTCTGATTTCATATACCCTGAATGTGTGCCCGATTAAATTATGCAGTCAGGTTTGTATAGAAATCTATTCCCTAGTTCTCCTCATTCAGATCACCAAGACTACAACTTTACAGGCAGCTTTGATGCCAATGGACTACTGCAGAATAAGAAAATGGTAAGGATGGCACAGTTTGTCACTCAAAATGGTATCTGTTTTAAATGTCATTATGACCATACCTCATTCAAAAGAGTACATACCATACAAAAGTCAGACGTCCATGTGAGGGGCCACTAGTCATCTCTCAGACATTTTGCTGAATTCATTCATATCTATATCTACATCTACCAGTGTGAATATCACTATCTCTAGCTCTGTAATATGTATATCTATATCTACAGATACAGAAATAAAGATATAAAAGGAGCAGGGGCTACCGATCATGTTTAAATCCAAAAGCAATGATCTTCACAGATTTTCTCAATGCAGAAGAATGTCCCTGTGGAGAGGTCTATAAACAGAATGACGGTGCAGTCACAATATTTTATTCAGAAATATCAGTGTTTATTTTTAAACAAAAGGGAAAGCTCTCAAGACCCATTAGCTTTCTCTCAAAGACAGACAAACTTTACCAACCTCCTTTGGAAGCTGTGATAATTTTCATAGTACTCTAGATCATTTCAAAAAGAATAAAATATAATGAAGTGCTGCTCTTACAAACACAAATTTTATAGAAACCTTTGGACTGGCAGCTTTGGAAATTCTTCTCTCAGGGGAAGTAAACTTAAGTGGAGCTGCACTTGAGTTCAGTTTGTATTCCCCTCTCAATTACCATCAATACAGCTGAATCAGGAGCTACACCAAAATTCCTGAGATAGCTTTTAAGAAATCTAAAATAAAAGAAGAAAGTGTTACTGCAGACAGAGGTGAAAGAAACCTTGATACAGAAGGGACAAAATCCCTGGAGGGAGGGAGCCGAGGGCATGAAATAATGAAACAAAACTTGAAATACCCAAAGCAGACTATGCGCATCAGAGTTCTTGTTCTTTCTTTTAATTGTTTAGGGCTGCAAATATTTGATGTGGTTTTGCTTGAATGAAGATACATAGTAATTATTTAAACAGATACATAATAAACAACCTAGATGATTATCATGTAGAAAAGGAACAGTTAGTTAGCGTAATATATTTGGGAGTTGCTCCTTTTTGCGTGATTAGAAAACTCCTCTGGACAACGCACCCCAGGCATCAAGGAATGGTACAGTACCTCATCATGGCTTATTGCTTAAGCATGCTGCAGGCAACTACTATAGCAGCATGTAACGGCTCAAAACAATAAGAGATGTTTGTAAGATACAGAACATTATTCAGCAGTGCTTCTCTATTACCAGTAGGTAGATTATTGCTTGAGTTTCAAGTTTTCAATAAGTAAGAAGCATTTTTACTAATTAAAATTGTGAAAGTAACCTTCAGAGCTGATTGCTGGATCTAAGTAATTCCAAGAAAACAGTTCATTGATAATATTGGTGTAATCTGATATTTATGAAATTCTAGCTTTTCTATAAATATTGAAATTTAATAGTCAAAATTGAGTAATTAGAAGTGGAGGTTTTAATCTCTTATTTACCTTCAAGCCGTAACCAATACCTGCAATCCTAGCTACACAACAAAACAGTCAACTATTTTCCAGAATCTCTAAGTGCCATTGTGAGGTTTTTGTAAGTGCCATGCTTAACATAGTGCTAAGAATACCCATGGGAGCATCGTTAAAGTTGCCCAGAATGTGCATCTTGATGCATTATTTCTAGTCTGACAGCTCTGCACTGCAAAACACATTCTGGTTCACACACACACACTTGTCAGGACCATTGCAGACTTCCCTCTGTTGACCCAAGGTACCATTAGGCGGGTCTGAATTGTGTCCACACAGCAAGGATCTCAGTCTGTTAGATAATAGAATCAGGTTTGTTTGATTACAGAAATATCTTTACAGAAATATTTTTGATTACAGTCATATCAAAAAACAAATCGAATTTGGTCCATATTTTATAAATTGCTCCAACAAATGAGCATCAGATTTGTGATGGTAAGTGTATAATTTGCATTTTGATTCTCAATCCTTCTGCCACAATATAAATTTGCTAATTTATCAGAGTTCATAGTGAGGATTGTGCTGAAAACTGTGAATATAAAGATGAAACTGACCAAGACTCCAGCAATTACATTAACATATACAGATGCACAAAGTTGGTGGAGTTAATTTGGTAGAGCTAATACTTTCGTTGAGTTAGAACTTTGCAGTGAGCCAGATCTGAGGTTGAATCTTGGTTCTGCAGGTTACTATCTCTGTAACCTTGGGCAGACTACCTCATCACCATAAATTTCAGTTTCTTGGTTTATAAAATGGAATTAACAAAAAACTTTGCCTCATTGGGTCATTTTGAGATTTAGACGGGTAATTATGTAACATTTAGCATATTGCTTTTCTTGTAACAAATGTGCAATTAATGTTACTTAAAAGATAACATTAACCAATGATTTTTTTTAGGCCAGACTTCAGACTTTGGATTTAAACTTCCCAGTACATGACAATCATAAAGGTCCTAGTGAAAGTGAGAAATATGGAGAGAATTGATGGATAATGGATGTTCCTCTACAACGCGGCCCCTTTAAGTTCCACATCATACGGCTGTTCAAGAACATAATAACAAGCCACAAACACAACCGCCCTTCAATAACATGAAGGTGAGCTGCAGGTAGGTGGGCAGAGGGGCCACAAAAGTGCAATGAAGCACAATGGGAGGAAACATAAAATAGCTGTTGATCACTGGGAAGTAGTAACAGCAAATAGGCAGTGCTGGCAGGGACCAGTCAGAGAAGAGGGGGCTCAGAGGAAGGGAGACAACGAAGCTTCCCATGAGGCAAATTTGCTGAGCTCCAAACAGCAGGAGGCTAGGCAAGTCATCTATAGGATTTCCCCTTGTACTCTGGCCTGGGGTACTGTGAAAGTCAAGTGGTCTTCTCTCTCTCCGCAGTTGGTATATAGATCCAGACAACATCTCCAAAAGACAACCCAGTAGAGTGAAAAGAGCAGAGTCTGTGTGTTTTTACTCACTGTTCCACCACCTACCAGTTCCGCGAACTTGGGCAAGTCACTTGACCTCTGCAGCTCAGTAGCATGGTCTGTGAAATGTGATGATATTGCCAACCCAGCAAGCAAGCAATGGTAGTTTCCTTCTCTGATTCCCTTCCCATTCCCCCGTTACCTAACATTTGCCATATTTATTTCTGTTTTTATTTTGGAACAGAATTCAGCACTTAAAAGCACCTGGAAATTAGCGGGGTAAATCCATTGCTTCTTGGCACAGGAGCAGATTTCCCTTCTCTGTAACAATGAGGAAATCATCACCACCCATCTTCCTGCTGCAATCATTTCAGCGGCAGCAGAAATCGTTCCCATTCTTTATCTCAGGATTACTTTTGCTCTGTGAAGCTCTCTAGAGCTTCAAAATTCTTGGTGCATTTGACGACTTTTGCTTTCAATCCAGATGCCAGATGAAGAACTGTATTTATTTTTTTAAAAAATCCCTGGCAACCAAACTTCAAGTCTTTTAAAGCCTCAAGGAAAGTCTGTTGTCATTGGTTTTGCCCTTATCCAAATCTGCATATACGTCTTGACCACAAATTAGGTCACGGATAAGTTTGGAACTGCCAATCAGCCTTGGATTCATCAAGCATTTTAAACTGCTGGTGCTGCAGTACAAACGCCAGTGTGTGCCACAGATAACGGTATCATTTGCATAGTTACAATCAGTTAGTGATAGAATGCCTGAGAGGCAGAGGGGATGCATGGCAAATGCAAAGTCACTTTCAGATTTGCATTCGTTTTGGTTTTAAATGGGGAACAGAGAACTTGACTGAAAGGGGCATTGCCTCCTGTTCAGCTTGATTCAGTGGAGCCTGTGCCCATAGAGCATTTCAACTCTTTGAAAGTGTTTTGTGATCTTCCTATGAGCTATTCTTCTCAACAATGTATGACATAGCTAGTAGGCATTATTATCCATAATTTAGTGAAAGGGAAGTGAATCAAAAACAGGTTGAATGACTTGTTCAACACTGCAGGAACTCACAGCCGAAGCAGAGGAAGAACCTACAGCTTTGTGCTGGCTCCCCATCTGTTGCTAAGCTCCATTAGCTGTGTTTCCTACCTGTACCCAGTAATTAGCCAAACTAAGCGCTGCCAAATAAGGACATTGCATTGATTTTTTTTCCAGCATTTTCCCTCTTTTGAACTTTGTCATTTGACTTGCAAAGCATTATAAAAATAGCCTTTTCTCTCTCCCTCCCCCCACAAAAAGACCCCACGGGAACAATAAAAAGAAGAGTGAGCTGAAGTTCATTTATTCTGAGGCTTGAGAGCACAAGGAGTTAATGTTTCTAAGTGCTGTGGCGGATGCTGTGAGAGAGGCTGGTAAGCCTTGAGAGAATTGTGCTCTACTTAAATGACAAGTACCAGGATCTGATTGATATTCTGTGTAAAGTTTTCCCCAGTTACATGGTTTTTTCCTTGGCACCTATGATTTATGGAATATCCCTGTATTAATTAGGCATATGCTAGTATTTTGGAGGGAGAGGGAATAAGACAATTATCTATCATCAAATTGCATAATATATACAGTTTATTGAAAAGACTTGAGTTTAGAAACTGGGAGAAAAGGTTAAACACTTTCTTCAGGAGCCATAATGGAAAATGCTGTCATGAATAGATAGCAATACCCTAAATATAAAAACAAAAAAAGTAACTTCTTTAGTGGGAAAAAAAAAAAGTTAAAACCCACAGCAATCCCTGACTCAGCAAACATGAGCAGTTGATAAATGCACCTGCTACCTTGTCTAAAGCTGATCTAGCCTTTTCAGGGTGGCCTTATCAAGTTAAGATCTTGTTGGAGAGTAATGAACATGAGAAAAGACGCTGCTCCTCAATTGCTCATCATTAGAGTGCTGTACACGGCTTGAAGGAGAGCAGGGACCTGGATAAATCAGTGCTTTGAACCTCCTGATAATTGGTGCTCAAATCTCTGAATCTGGGTATTATTTTTGGCTAAAGTATCTGCCACATGGCTAGATAGCTATATTCATTAATATGTTGAAGACAAAGTGATGCCAGCACTCATCTTTGCAAAAGGAATTAGCAGAATTGGGTTACATATGAAAGTGACCCAGTATGTCACACTGAGCAGTCTCCTTGTACCTCAGTTTCTCCTGCATGTAATAATAATGACAGTTACTTCTGAAGAGGGCAAGTGAAAGCATACAAGATATGAGTTTACTTTTAATTAAAGGGCTACATAAAGGTAAAAGCAAACCTACATTTGGCCGAAAGTTATCTATGTGAATGAAACATTTGTTGAATACCTACTTGTGTGTAAATTCTAGGCCATTACGAAGGGTATTTCTAAATATCACAAGAAGCCTGAAGAACAGGTGACTTAGAACGACCTGCGTATGTAGCTAAAGATGAGAGTGGTAAGATCTCTGATTGTAGGGTCAGATAGCAGAGCTCCAGAAACCCTATTTAAAATATTTTGGCAATACACAGGAAATCCCAAAACGGGCACCTCTTTTTATTATCTGCAGTCTCTCAGTCTTGCTCAGTCCTCAATCAAATTTTTTTATAAAGCTATTTCCAGAGACATTGAATCTTCCTCCTGTTTGTTATTTTTGGCAGACTCAAGTGTGGCATCCTTGGGCATCCTGAGGCATCCAACCATAGGTTGACAGGCTCCCTGCTGTAAGTAGTAGATAGTCTCTGTCCACCCCGAACCCAGTCTAAAGGTTCCAGCTTCTTTCCCTAACTTCCACTGTAGTGATAGAGGTAGAATATTCTAAGAGCCCAGAGCCATGGGCTTGACATTCATTTAATGTTTATAACAGGCAAGGCCTTTGTATTTACTATTTTAGGGTGATCACTTAATAATTTGTGGTAGGCCCAGAAGTGCGTTATTATGTTTTTCTAGTGTTTCTAAGATAGTACAGAAAGACTAGTGGTCATGATTACTTAGCCTAGCTTAGGAACCGGTCTGCTGATGAGGAACAGTCCCAGGAAGGCTCAGATCCTTGTCTAGGCTGTGAGCAGCAGTGAGATGATTATAACGCCCAGAGTGGTCACTTTGTTTGCCATAGATCTATCTCTATCCAGTTTGCTTAAGACGAACCCATCAGATTTCTTTGTTCCCATCTTATACATATTAATCTATATAAGATAGACAGGATACATTGCACAGTGAACACTTAGCTTTTCACTAAACCTTTCCAGGATGTAAACATATATAAAATACATTATATTTACAAAAATATCACAGTTGTGCTTCCATATAAGATGATTATGATTATAGGTTCTGGAATTGGTTTCTGGGATTTTTAGCTGTGCAGTTTAGAAAAACTTACTTCATTTAAGTCTTTGGCTTCCTCTTGTATAGAATAGAAGAAAAATAGAATCTGCATTACAGGGTTATTTTCCATAGTAAATTTGATAATGTATATAAAGCACTGAACAAAAGTCCTAACTTACTGAACGCTTGACAATTGTTTTTAAAAGTACATCTGTATAAATGCATACAAAGGGCACTCACAATGCAGGCAGTGCAGCCCATTGGTAGAACAGACACTTTGTGTAATGAATTTACTCCATTACAATAGATATTACTGTTCACATCTCATCCAAGAGGAAAAAGCATAGATAGATTAAAATGGCTTCCCCTGCTCACGTGGTTATTGATCAAGCCAGAATCAATTCAGGAATCCAGTCCAGCTTGTCTCTACACATAGGCTCTTTCAATCTTCAAGCTCTGCCTCTAATAACACAGCTCTCTCTGCTATATATATAATTAGCATGAATAAAAAGCAAAGAAATAAAATAAAGCTTCCTAAAATCTGCTGTCACCTTCATCCCACTTCCTTTTTCCATAAATCTTTGTAACTCTTTATCCTTTCATTATCCTGGAGGACAGATATTTAAGGCTGGTTCCAATCACCTGATTTTTACTTTAGAAAACTTACTATTCCCACAATTCTAGATGGATAATGTTTATAGGGAGTGCCACACCGTATGGGACTTTGTAATTCTAAAGAAGATTCTTAAAGACTAGAGTGTATAATATTCAACAGAGTGAGTCGCTATTGGCAGAATTTAAGCATTATAACAGAGGAGGCAAGAGAAAACTAAGATATAAGGAAAGTAACACTTTGTTTTAGTTGAGGAACTTTTCTAAGATGCTGAAATCTTCAGGAAATTGCCTGTCCCATATAACACTTCTCTGCTTATAGTTTGTTTTATTTTCTTTTTGTTTCTGTTTTCCTGCTGTACAGTACAGAAGTTCAAACAATGTAATCATTTAGAAACAAATCAGTCACCCTATGATTGGTCTATGAAAATATAGGCTAGATTTAAAAAGTTGTTATTTTTTTAAAAAAACAAGCACGCACAATTCTGATTTGCCCCATGAAATTTTATGATATTCTATAAAAAATTTTATTGTATAAAGACAAATCAGCATTAGATAACCTTTAAAAAGGTCATTTTTATAAGCAAACATTAAATGAATATAAAATGATGCTTGATAGATATTATAATTTAGTGACAAGCAATATAGTTCACATAAAAATAGTAATTAACAATAGAGCCTTTAAAAAATATCATAGAGGGCCAAGCACGGTGACTCATGCCTGTAATACCAACACTTTGGGTGGAAGAGGCAGGTGGATCATTTAAAGCCAGGAGTTCGAGACCAGCCTAGCCACATGGAGAAACCCTGTCTGTACTAAAAATACAAAAATTAGCTAGGCATGGTGGTGCACATCTGCAATCTCAGCTACTTGGGAGGCTGAGGCATGAGAATCACCTGAGCCTGAGAGCCAGAGCTTGCAGTGAGCCGAGATTATGCCACTGCACTCCAACCTGGACAACAGAGCGAGACTCTGTCTCAAAAAATAAATAAATAAATAAATAAATAAATAAATAAATAAATAAAAATAAAATAAAATAAAATAAAATAAAAACTTCTGTATTTTTATGATTAAAGAAATAAAATCAAAACCCTGGATTTATATGACACTTCTTAGATTTCAGTAAAATAATAAAAGCACCAGAATCTAAAAATACATCTTTGTCTTAAGGTATTGGTAACAATAGAAATCCACCAATATCTATGAGAAGTATCTATGGTCAGTGTTACAGCTGCTTAACAATATTTCCAGGACTCTTTCCATTCTGGGCAACCCTCCCCTTGTAATCAGGGCTGGTCATGGGACTTGCTTTGTTTATTTAAATGATAGGAAAAAAGTGAATACTTCAACCTGAAGTATTTAATTGCCAGTGTTGAATCTCTAACTCTTTTCTCCCCTTTGACGCTGATTGTGGAAGAGGGCTTGTATTGAGATATTGGGGATGAAAAATTGTAGGGGCCCCCATCAACTTTTGAGGGCTGCCACTCTGGACTCACAGAGGACTTTGAGTGATGAAAACCACATTTTTATATATATATATATATAATATATATGAGTCTTAGGAGTTGGAAACTGAGTAAAAAGTTAGCAATCTAGCAGTATGTGTTCCATGTTCTGATGCATGAAATGCCCTGTATATCAGCATCTTTTCAAGTCTTGGTTTCATCACTTGCTGGATGAACTTGAGCAAGTTTATAAATCTATCGGTGCTTCATCTTTACATTTGAACACAAAGCTAAGGATAATTTCTACTTCCTTGAGTTGAAATAAGGATCAAATGAGATGATTCATGTAACATGCTTAAATGCAACGGCCATAGTACGTATTTGATACAGCTCTTGTTATTATTACTAATATTATGATTAGGGGCATGATAGCCATGCAATGTTCTCAGGCTAACCAAATCTGTGCAAACGAAAGATGATTTATAATGTTGTTTTCTGTAACAATGCATTTAGAACAGTTACTAAAAATGGTGACTGAGAATTCTTGTTTGCGAAGAACAGAAGCCTACTCAGACTAGCATAAATAAGAGAGCTTATTATAATTCTCACAGGCATCTAAGCTCAAGAAACACAATACAGCAGGGCCCAGGGTTTACTTAGCACAAATCCTTTCAGCACCCAACAGCTCCCCTCATTTGGCTTCTCCTTACACCTGCTTCATTCTCCTCATTCTCCTACCAAGCTCCTTTTCTTCCTCCTCTTGCACATGGTCCAACATTCCCATCACTTACAATTCCTTACCAGGAGTTTCAAATGTAAACACCCACCACTGCCATCTCCAAATTATTTATGTTTCCAAAAGATATCTGGTCAATTTTGGTTATCCAATAGATTGAGGCACACATTGGGTTTAATCAGCCACAACTTCGGTAAAGCATAGCATAAGAGTGCTGCTTCTAGACACTATGGAAAAAAAAAAAGTGATAGAACTTTCTAAAACAGAAAGAAAGAAAATAAGAAATGTTTTTAACCTTGAAGTTTTTTTAAGTTCTATTTTATATCTAGCCATTTTGATTAGCTATGTTCTCATAAATCTTGTTTATATGTATTGTAAGTTTCAAAAGAATGTGCTGCAGCTCTTCTCTTCCCATTTTATATAGACCTGTATCATCCATATTGACTTTACTTAATGAAAAATTGCCTTCTCGGTGTCATCAGTATTGATCTTGATGAGGGCAAAAGTGACTGTTCACTTTCAAAATCATCAGAAAATATTTAGTCATTTCCATTGATTCTATGAGAAATAGATCAAATGTTCATTTCCTTTACTGCAGTAATAACACTTAAATCCACAAATGGAAAAAATCTGTATCTTCATGATTAAAGAAATACAATCAAAACCCTGGATTTATATGAGACTTCTTAGATTTCAAAAAAATGATAAAAGCACCAGAATCTAAAAATATATCTCTGTCTTAAGGTACTGACAACAATAGAAATCCACCAATATCTATGAGAAACTATGGTCAGTGTTACAGCTGCTTAACAGTATTTCCAGGACTCCTTCCACTATGGGCATCCCTCCCCTTGTAGTCAGGGTTGGTCATGCGACATGTTTTATTTAAATGATAGAAAAAAAGTGAATACTTCAATCTGAAGTATTTAATTGCCAGTGTTGAATCTCTAACTCTTTTAATGTTGATTGTGGAAGAGGGCTTGTATTGAGATATCGGGGACGAAAGATCATAGGGGCCCCCGTCAACTTTTGAGGGCTGCCGCTCTGGACTCACGGAGGACTTTGAGTGATGAAAAACCACACTTTTATTTTGTTAAGCCACCGAGATTTGGGGGTGAGGGTGGTTTGTTACCGTAACTTGATCAAACCCATCCTGAAAGTTTGGCACAGCTATAAAATATCAATGTTTGTTCTCTCTCCTACTAAAAATAACCTCCCTGCAAGGTGAAAAAAAAAATTATTCACAGAATCTTCTCTACATCAAAATGTGGCTAACTTTGGTCCACATGCATGATTGGAAAGGAAAGAAAACCAGAATTAATGACAAAATTTAGTTAAAACTTTTACTTCCTTGCTAAAAATTAATCTTTTCTCTAAGGTAATAAGCCCAGGGTCAGCAGAATGGACAATTACTATTATACATTTTCAGCCCATCATTTCTAACAGTTTCTAGTAGGACAAAAGGAAAATGGTTAAAAAGAAACTCAATGATATAAAATTAGTCAATATTATATTTAAATAATTTTCAAAGGATATATTGAGAAAAAAGGATTAAGAGGAAATAGAAAAATGTTAAAATAAAGAGAAATGATATAGCAGAAAAACATTAGGTTATATTTATCAGTATTCTAGTTCATCTATTTTTAATAATTTGGTTATACTAGCTCCTTCCTTCTTTCCTTCCTTCCTTCCTTCCTTCCTTCCTTCCTTCCTTCCTTCCTTCCTTCCTTCCTCCCTTCCTTCCTTCCTCCCTTCCTCCCTTCCTCCCTTCCTCCCTTCCTCCCTTCCTCCCTTCCTTCCTTTTACTTTTATTTTGGCTAAAATTGTACTCACTTATTATCTTAGTTTGTGCCAGGAATCTGGGCACAGCTTAGCTGAATCCTGTGCCTCAGGGTCTCACAAAGATTCCAAGTGTCAGCTGGTACTATGTTTCATCTGAGGCTTGAATGGGGAATGATCTAATTACAAACTCGTGTGGCTGTTGGCACATCACTTTCCCCTGGGCTGTTGAACTAAGGGCCTCAGCTCCTTGCAGGCTGCTGGCCAGAGGCTGACCTCAGTCCCTAGAGACCTCCCTCATTTTTTTTCTAGATGTGTCCTACTTGTCCCTACAGATCCAGTTTCCAATAGCTGTATGCTCCAGGAGGCTGACTTCTATGGAGTGTGTCAACTGCGTTCCTTTGCCTTCTAACTTCTGGTTGGGGTTGACCCATGGGAGACACTGGCAGGAAAGTAAAGAAGGAGGAGATTGAGTCTGTGTTTCTATTCCACTGAATCCCTCTCTGCCTGGCCTTTGCTTGCAGTTTTTTGTTTTTTGTTTTTTTTCCTTTTCAAAGATTACAGCATTTTTGCTCCAGCTCCCTTCAGCTCCAGCTATTGTCTCTGGATTATGGTCACTGCTTCCTACCTTTGCCACTTATGAATAATGGTAGTGGATCCCTCAGTTTATTGGCCCTAGAAGGTTTCACCATCACCATTTGTTTCCCTTAATCTTCTGGCATCTTTGAAAACATGTCTTTATTACAAGCTTTCTATTTACCTAATTTTACTCTGCCATCTGTTTGTCCAGGACCCTGACATAACCACCTTTAAGAAAAATATCCTGACATTAACTTACTTTGCAATAGCATCAGCCGCATTCTTCTTCCTATCATTTTTGCCCCAATGCTTTTTAGTGTGGGAAAATATATGTACCTTAAAATTTACTATCTTAACCATTCTTAAATGTATATTTTACTAGTGTTAAATACATTCCTATTATTGTGCAATCTTCATCAACATCCATATCCAAACCTTGTTCTATCTTGCAAAACTGAAACTCTATATCCATTAAACAATAACTTCCCATTTCCCCTCCCCACAGGCCCCTACAGCCATCATTTCTGCCTCCATGATTTAAGCTACTCTGTGTATTTCATATGTGGAATCATACAGTATTTTTATTTTTAAGACTGGCTTATTTCACTTAACATAGTGTCTTCCAGATTCATCCATGTTGCAGCATGTGTCAAAATTTTCTTCCCTTGTAAGGCTGAGTGTTCTCTTGTACTTACATTTTGCTTATCTGTTAGCATCACATTTTGCTTATCTATTCATCTCTTGATGACCACTTGGGGCGCTTCCATGTTTAAACCGTTGGGAATAATACTGCTATGAACATGGGTGTACTAATATTGCTTCAAGACTCTGATTTCACTTTTTTGAGGTACACACCTAGAAATGGAATTGTTGGATCTTATGGTAATTCTATTTTTAATTTGTTGAAGAACGATCTACTCTTTTCCACAGAAGCTATACCATTTTACATGCTCATCAGCAGTGCACAAGGGTTCCAAGTGTTCCACATTCTTGCCACTAGTTCTTTTTTATTTTTATGGTAGTAGTCATCCTAATGAGTATGAGGTGATATCTCATAGTAATTTTATTTTCATTTCCTTGTTGATTACTGATGTTGGATATCTTTTCATTTGCTTACTGGTCATTTGTACGTCTTCTTTGGAGGAATGTCTATTAAAGTTCTTTGCCCATTTTTGAAGCAGGTTGTTTGTTTTTGTTGAGTTTTAGCAGTATTTGTATATTATGAATATTAATCTCTTATCATAGATATGATTTGCAAATATTCTTTCATTCTGTGGGTTGCTTTTTACTCTGTTTATAGTTTCTTTTGGTGCATAATCATTAAAAATTCTTATCAAGTCCAATATATATACTTTTTATTCTGTTTGCTGTGCTGTTAGTGTCATATGCAAAAAATCGTAGTCAAATTCAATGTGGTGTAGCTTTTGCCCTAACTTTTCTTCTAAGAATTTAATAGTTTTAGGCCTTACATTTATATGTTGGGTCCATTTTGAGTTAATTTTTATATATGGTATTAGGTAACTGTCCAACTTTGTATTTCACATGTAGATATCCAGTTATTGCAGCACCATCCCTTGAAAAGACTTCGTTCCATTAAATGTTCTTGGCACCGTTGTCAAAAAGCATTTAACCATATATTTGAGGATTTGTTTCTGGGCTATTTATTCTATTCCAATAGTCCATGTGTTGTTCTTTATGCTAGTGCCACACACTTGACTAATGTAGCCTTGTGGTAAGTTTTGAAATCAGGGAAAACAAGTCCTACATCTCTCTTCTTTCTCAGCATTGTTTTGAGTATTCAGGGTCCCTTAAGATGCCATATGAGTTTTACAATAAGTTTTTCTATTTCTGCAAAAAACAATTTTGGGATTTGCATAGGTAATACATTAGATCTGTAAATCACTTTGGATAGTATTAACATCTTAACAGTATTAAATCCTCCAAGTGATAACCATGGAATATCTTTTCATTTATTGATGTCTTCTTTAGTATCTTTTAACAATGCTTTGTAGTTTTAATCGGACAAGACTTTTACCCCCTTGGTTACATTAATTCCTAAGTATTTTATTCTTTTTGATGCTATTGTAAATGGAATTTTTTTCTTAATTTCCTTTTTGGATTGATCATTGGTAAGAATACGACTGATTTTGTGCATGTTGACTTTATGTCTTGCTACTTTGCTGAATTTGTTTCTTAGTTCAAACGTTTTTTGTGGAATTTTTAAAGATTTTTTACGTATAAATCATGTCACCTATGAAAAGAAATAATTTTACTTTTTCCTTCCCAATTTGAATGCCTTTTATTTCTTTTTATTGCCTAATTGCCCTGACTAGAACTTCCAGTATACTACGTTGAATAGAAGTGGTAAAAGTGGGTATCCTTGCCTTGCTCCTGATCTTGGAAGAAATCCATTTCATCTTTAAGCATTGAGTATGATGTTTGCTGTGGGTTTTTCATATATTACTTTTATTATGTTGAGATAGTTCTCTTATATTTCTAGTTGATTGAGTTTTATTTTTGTTAATCACGAAATGGGGTTATATCAAATGCTTTTCTCCTGAATCATTTGAAATAATGTTTTTTCCTCTATTCATTCTGTTAATATAGTGTATTATATCGATTGATTTTTGTATGTGAGAATATCCTTGCATTCCAGGAATATAGCTCAGGTAGCTATGGTGTATCATTTTCTTAATATACTGATGAATTTGGTTTGCTATTATTTTGTTGAGGATTTTTTATCAATGTTTGTAAGTGACATTGGCCTGTAATTTTGTTTTCTTGTAATGTTTTTATTTGACATTGATATGAGGTTAATGCTGGCGTCATAAAATGAGCTTGAAAGTGTTCCCTCCTCTACAATTTTTTGGGAAAAGTTTAAGAAGGATTGATGTTAATTATTTAAATGCTTGATAGCATTGACCAGTGAAGTGATCAGGTTCAGGGCTTTCCTTTGTTTGGAGAATTTTTATTAGTGATTCAGTCTCCTTACATGCTATAGGTCTACTCAAATTTATCATTTCTTCATAATTTAGTCTTCCTAAGGTTTGTGCTTTTAGGAATTTGTACATTTTCTCTAGAGTAGTCAATTTACTGACTTATAATTTATCTCCAACTGTTAAATAGCTATCTATTTCTCCCTTAAATTTTATCCCCTTTTGCCTCATATATCTTAATGATCTGATATTAGCTGCATAAATTTTTATAATTATTATATATTCTTGCTGTATTCAGCCTTTTGTGAATGCATAATGTTCTTTTTTTTGTCTTTTACAATTGTTTTACTTAAACTCTACTTTGATATTAGTAGAGATTTCTCACTCTGTTTTGGAGACCATTTGTATGCAATATCATTTTATTTCTTTTTGCTTTAAATCTATTTGTGTTTTGACTCTAAAAGTGTGTCTCTCATAGATACACATAATTGCATCATCTGTGTTTTTCCATTTTGCCAATCTCTGTCATTTTGAGTGGGGAATTTAATCCATTAGCTATTAAAGGGATTACTGTTACAAAAGAATTTGTTTATCTCATGTACTACTTATTTTCTATATGCCTTCTAGATTTTGTTCCTCATTTCCTGCACAACTATCTTTTTCTGTGTTTAGTTAATTTTTTTGACAGTGAAACATTTAATTTAAATTTTTTTCTCATTTATTTTGCTATGTATACTTTTTACCTATTTTCCTTGTCATTACCATGGGCATTACACTTAACATACTAATGTTATTACACTCTAATTTGAATTTTTACCGGTTTAACCACAATAACATACAAAACTCTGCTACTCTAAGAACTCCATCTCCATTTCCTTTAGTTGTTGGTATCACAAAATTATATCTTTATACATTGTGTGCTCCAAAACATGAATTAAAAATTTTAATGCATTAATTTATTAATTTATATATAAAGCAAATTGTGGAGTTATAAAACGAAGTTGCAACAATACCAGCTTTTAGGCTGACAAAGGTTTTCTAAAAAATATATTAGTTTCTTAAATCATGCTAAAAAATATTGAGCTATACATTGTTATTACAATACTACTAGCTTCATAATTGTCCACTTATTTACCTTTACAGAGATCTTTATTTTTTCATACACCTTGAAGTTCTTTCTAGTGTTCTTTCATTTCAACCTGCAGGGGTTTCTTTAGCATTTCTTGTAGAGCAGTGTAATTGGAACAAACTCCTTAAGATTTTGTTTATTTGGGAACACCTACAATTCTCCCTCACTTTTAAAGAACAGTTTTACTGTTCTTTAGCACTTGAAATATATTGGTCAACTGCCTTTTGGCCTACAAAGTTTCAGATGAGAAATCTGATGAGAATGACATTGAGGATTTCTTGTAATGTGACAAATTACTTCTTTCTTGCTGCTTTCAAAACGCTCTTTTTGTCTTTGGCTTTCAACAGATTATTAGTAATGTGTCTGGGTGGTACTCTTTGAGCTTATCCTACTTATTGTTAAGCTTGTTGGCTGTTTTATTCATGTCTTTTATAAAATTTGGGAAGTTTGGGGGCAATATTTTTTAAAATAGTTTCTTCTCATCTTTTCCTCTCTCTTCTTGTGGGAGTACCATACGCATATATTGGCTCACTTAATGGTGTTCTACAAGTCCCCCAGCCTGTTTAGTTTTCCTCAATTTCCTTTCTTTCTCTTGCTAAGTCTCAATAATTTTCATGGTCTTGTTTTTAAGTTCACTAATTCTTCTCCCTGCTCAAATCTGCAGTTTTCAGTTCTAAAATTTCTCTTTAGCATTTTTAGGTTTTTCTATTTCTTTATTGATATTGCTATTTTGTTCATATATTCTTGACTTTTTCCACATATTTCTTTAGTTCTTTAAACATCTTTAAGACAGTTGGTTTAAAGTCTTTGTCTAGTAGATCTGTCATCAGGTTTTTTCAGGGTCAGTTTCTGTTGGATTATTATTTGTTTTTCTCTTTAAATGGGTCATACTTTGCTGTTTCTTGTTTTGTTTTGTAATTTTTTTAATTGAAAACTGAACATTTGAATCTAATAATCTGTTAACTGTGGAGATCAGATTTCCCCCCTTCCTAAGGTTTGCTGTTTTTTGTTTTGTGGATTTTCATTTTTGTTTTTTTTTTTTTTTTCTTTGTTCCTGTTTATTTGATTGTTGTAGGCTTTCTCTGTGCCAAGCACTAGCTTGAGATGTAAACAGGTCTTCTCAGGTCTTTCATGAGCCTGTCCCCTCCCCAGGCATGTGCAGTAGTTTTCTGATTTCCCTGTATATACCATGACCTTTGATTTTCCTAATATTCAGTGTCTGGCTGTTGAAAAAGGAAAAAGAGAAAAATAAAGGAGAAAAAAATATATATTAGCCCTTTAAATCTCCTAGAAATCACTTCAACCAGACAGGGAAGGACTGGCAAGAATAGGGGGAGGTGCAACAATGATATCTGTTACCTATTTGCTTCTGTGTGATCAGAAGCAGCTGTCAGTGATCAGATCACAGATTTCAGATATTATGAAGACAGTGTAGCTTTTTCCCACTCATTGCTCCTATAAGCTGTGTAGAAGTTGCTTCAGGAACACATTCATAGGTATTTGCCAAGCAGCTGAGGGGTGGAAGATGGTTAAGTACTACTGTTTTAATACCTAAAATTGTCCAAAATTAGCCACAATTTACTGTTGAAGTCCTCCCCTGAAACTTTCTCTTGAAGTAGCAAGCCTTCAATAGACTCTGGAGTTCCAAAATGGTTACATCAGACAGATTCTTTGAGTTCAATTGTTGTCTAGTGTACAGATAGATTCCTAATACCATTTACTCCACTATCTTCCCAGAATCCAGATATTATTTTTTAAATGAATAGGTACAATTAATTACAGAAAAAGACTACAGAGAATGAAGATAAGCCAAATAACACAAACAGAAGAAAACGTTAATCTGGAATGTCTAAGAGTTGACCACCTCAAAATAAAACTCCTACTTAATGTTGACATGCTAACACACCAGAGATATGAAAAATTAGGCTATCTTTCAGGTTTGTTAATATACTTTTTATTATGATAAAGGGAAAATAGTCCTTTTATTGGCCTTTCAAAAAACTTTACTCCAAAGTGAATGAAAATTACAGTGCAACCTTTCAGGTAATAACAATATCTACATAAACCTTCCATTTCATGTAATTTGTATAATCCTTACCCACACTGAAGAGTGTGTTTTATTTGATGGTGGCAAGGATCACTAGAAAATGAAAATTACCAGCATCTTAGGCTGTATTTTCAACTCAGATTATAAGATTTACAGTATGCCATCTGATTTTTAGTTTTTTTCCCCCACAAAGTAATGGTTTGCGTTTGGGATTTTTGAACTGCTATCACCCTCTGTACAATCAGAAAAGTTGGAAAACTTGAAATAAATGAATAACGGGATGCTCAGCCTTTCTTGTGGACTAACGTTCTCAGACAAATAATCCTCTCTCATCATTATTTGCTCACCTGACTCCCTAAACGAATCATTTTTATTCCAGAATAGCAATCTGACTCTGTTCTTTTTGAAGATCTGAATAAAGGTGCACTTTCCTTTAGTTTTACTTTTGATTTATTTTCAAACATATTTCAAAATTTTGATAGCAATTTAATACCTGTATTAGTCTGTTCTTGAATGGCTATAAAGAAATATCTGAGACTGGGTAATTTCTACAAAAAGAGGTTTAATTAGCTCGTGGTTCTGCAGGCTATGCAGGAAGCATGATGCTGGCATCTGCTTAGCTTCTATGGAGGCCCCAGAAAGCTTAAAATCATGGTGGAAAGTGAAGGGGGTGCAGCCATGTCACTTGGCAAAAGCAGGAGCAAGAGAGAAAATGTGGGGGAAAGTGTCACACATTTTTAAATGACCAGATCTGTTATCAACTCAGAGAGAGAGTTCGCTTATCACCACGGAGATGGCCCAAACCGTTAACGAGGGTCTGTCCCCATGATCCAAATACCTCCCATCAGGTCCCATCTTCAACAATGGGGATTACATTTCAACATGAGATTTGGGCAGGGACACGTATCTAAACTATATCAATATCACTGGCATCATTGTAAGCTTGAGGCATACTTTTTAATCCATCTGGGAGAGAAAATTTTGGCTTAAAACCGTGAAAATACAAAATACAGCAATACCTTTTTGGGGTAAAAGACATGTTTTATTTGTTGCTTGTGTTGTTGTTGTTGTTTTGAGATGGAGTATCACTCTGTCACCAAGCTGGAGTGCTGTGGCACAATCTCGGCTCACTGCAACCTCTGCCTCCTGGGTTCAAGTGATTCTCCTGTCTCCGCCTCCCGAGTAGCTGGGATTACAGGCATGCACCAACACCCCCAGCTAATTTTTGTATTTTTAGTAGCGATGAAGTTTCACCATGTTGGTCAGGATGCTCTTGAACTCCTGACCTCATCATCCACCCGCCTTGGCCTCCCAAAGTGCTGGGATCACAGGCGTGAGACACCACGCCCCGATGAAAGATACATGTTTTAATGTCTCACTTTATTGGCAAAACATTGACACCAGAGCTTTAAATAAAATATAACATAGTTTTCAGAACCCTCAGCTAAAGGCAACAATAGGAGGATTAAAACCTCCCATTAGATCAGAGGGTAAGTATGGATGAGTGAAACTACGGATCAGCCTCAGTCTTTGAGTAAAAAGCTTAAGAGGAAGCCATGTTCCTAGGGTTAGGAGGAAATAGGGTCAGAGCCTATTTCAGCCTGGGACAGCATAAGGGAGCTCTAGTATTATTGTCAGGAGTCCTGTCAGGGAGAAATTAGCGTTGGTTGATCCCTAGGAAGATTAGGGATCAGTAAATACCAACCAGTGATATTTACTGAAGAATTCATTGTAAGGCAAGAATCTAATTCCTCTGAGATAATGTTTAATGTAGAATGCAAGTCACGAGGGAACCAGAGAAGTAATCTTTCTTCTTTCCTTTTCTCTTTCCCCTCTTTTCTTCCTTCCTTCCTTTAGTTATCCATTCATACATATTTTTCAGCAAACAAATATTGAATATCTATGGTATTGGCACCTACACCGCTTTCTCAAATGTATAACACACATTTCCTACTGCTTATCTTTATCAGCGCTTCTTTGTCTGTAATTCTGGGGTACCCCTCAGTCTGCCTCCAGGCTCAGTAGCCATCTGAGGGGATGGTATGGCAACAATTCTCACTCTTTTTATCACCTGGCTTTTGAATCCCTTTAATTGTTTGGAAAATTCCACACTTTATGTGTTGTAAAGGAGTAGAGATCACAGGAGGCAGTTTAGACACATGCAAGTGATGCAGGAATGGGTAACATGAGGGATCGGTAACTGGTATCCAGTCTTGGGGGAATCAGCAGTGAGGGGTGGTGTTTGGTCCCAGCAACATAAAAACGCTACAGCCTTCACAGGACTGTGAGGTGAGAAATATGAGACAAATTCCTGCTTCTCTAGTCTCCTCCAAGAGATTCTGAATTACCCACCATCTAGTAATAAATAGTTTTTACTTAGCCAGACCTGGTTTCTGATGCTTGCAACTACGAGCTGAGAGTCAGTGCTAAAATTTACCTGAAGTTCAAAACTCAACTCAATGTTGTCTGAGTGAAATGTAGATAATAAGCTGCTCCAGAGGATGCAACATGAACTAATAAGTGTAGCTTAACTGGTAAGGAGTGAATAGAGATGGGGACTTCCAGAGCCGAAACCATTTGGAAATATAATTAACAAGGCTGGCAACTTCAATAATAACACAACAGCCATTAAACTCTAACTTAGGTGATTAACGGCTGTGCTAGTGTGTGTGTACATTAGCTCATTGTTTCTAAAGTTATCTCAGGCCATTTGCTAAAATTAAAATTTCCCAGGTTTTAATCCAAACCCATTCTATCAGAATTTGAAAGAAGCTGTTGAGGTATCTGTACTTCTTCTAAGTATTCCAGGTAATTCCAATATTCAGGAAAATGTTAGAAATAGTGTATTATTTGTTCAAACATCACACAATCTGCAAATATCATGACTTGCATTTTACAGTTGAGGACACAGCTTCAGTGAAATTACTGATTCAGAAACACAAATAACTGAGCGGCAAATGCACACTATGGAGTCAAGTTTGTCCGAATCTGATTTTTCTCCTTATGATGTCATAATAAAACTAATCAAAGACTTTTGATAGATTCTTACAAAAAAAAAGAAAGAAAGAAAAAAAAATCCAGAAAGACTTGGGTTTAACCTCAGTTCTTTTTTTTTTTTTTTTTTTTTTTTTGGAGACGGAGTCTCGCTTTGTTGCCCAGGCTGGAGTGCAGTGGCCGGATCTCGGCTCACTGCAAGCTCCGCCTCCTGGGTTCACGCCATTCTCCTGCCTCAGCCTCCGAGTAGCTGGGACTACAGGCACGCACCACCACACCCGGCTAATTTTTTGTATTTTTAGTAGAGACGGGGTTTCACCGTGTTAGCCAGGATGGTCTTGATCTCCTGACCTCGTGATCCGCCCACCTCGGCCTCCCAAAGTGCTGGGATTACAGGCGTGAGTTAACCTCAGTTCTACAATTACTACCTATATAATGTAAAGCTATTTAACTTTCAGAGCTTCAGTCTCCCCATTTGGAAATAAAGGATTATAATAGGTAATTCTCTGGTGTATGACCTAAAACAAAATTTGTAAAATACAGTGCATGTTTCTTCCTTCTCTCTTCCACTCTTTACTCAAGTTTACATTCCGTAATTTCAAGGAAGAGTATGTGAGTCATTTACTAAACCTATCTTTCTCCCTCTTGTGTGCACAGATAAACTACATTTCTCAACCTCTACTTGCTAAGGCCAGGCTCCTGAGTTCTGGCAGATTCCTGGCCTGACCCAGAACACTCACTGACTCTTTTCTCTTTCCATCCAGTGATTGAATACAGAGGACAGTGGAGCCAAAGCTGGAAAGAGTCAGGTTCCTGAATATGACCACACAGAGTAATAGTTAGGCTACAAATGAATAAGACAGTCGCTATTGTGTTACACTATTGAGATATTTATGCATATATATTACCCAGTTAACCTGATTAATACAGAGAGAAAATGCAAGTTCACATATGTTATGTAATTTTAAAATTTTGTTTGGTTAATTGTGATTAAGATTGCAATTTGATCAATCATACAATAATTAAAATTATTTGGGGTCTCCTTGTAACATGGCCAAAGGCACTACCCTGTAAATTCAGCTCTGTTCAAGATGTGGACCCATCTTAACATGAGACACAGAAAATTTATGAGTCACTTCTTATGCGTTCAGAAACAGTCTCACTGTTATTCTTGCAAAAACTTAATATTACACTTCCTGGATCTTGGAACTACTCTTCACAGCTCAGACTTCTGAACTGGATCTTTATTAGGGCCTTTTCATCATAACCTCCCCCACTACTTCTACCTATTACCTATTCTTGCTTTGTTAAAGATATTGAGGCCAGCCTCCTGGTTACCAAGGATCTAGATGGAGCCTTCTGATGTGATATTTATTACCCACCTGTCCTTGAATCCTCTTATTTCTTCTAGTTTGAAAACATCTGTTTCCCCAGTATCACATGTGGGCTCTGGTTTCAGCCACTTGCTGAACATTCAAATGCCTGTAGTCTCAACAGAGATACTAAGTACCCCTTTCCATAATCATGAGCTGATGGAGTAAGTTGCTAGTCTGACAAACTGGCAAATGGGGGTACCCATCTTCTGGTCCCAAGCTTCCTGTTTACCTAGGAACCTGGTTCCCCAACTCCTATGTCTGGGACTCTGCAGCATTCCAGACTCTAGATTTTTTAGAAACGAAAGGTATACTCCTGAGCTCCAGTCTTGGACACTAGATTGCCTCAATTTATTTATTTTTATTTGTTTTCCTAATCAAAATTCCTCTCTTTTGCCACCTGATCACATTTTGAAAGCTGTTATAATTTCCTAGGTCCCAGCTGGCAAGTATGCAGGTAGAAGATTCTGACCTTGCCTTCTGGAAGCTACTCTAATTGGGAAGAAAAGTTATAAATTCATTAAACCCACTAAGCAGAGTGATATCAAGGTAATCATAAAGAGTCTGACATGATAGAACATACCTTCTGGATTGGTCTGATAAGCACTAGGACACCACTGTAAGTAAGTTCTGGAGAAGTCAAGGATCATGTGAAACAATGTCATTTGAGTATCTTGAATAAAACTAACACTGAATAATGTAGTTTATAAAATATAACTTATTTTTAGTAGATTACATGCACTGTTTATTATAATGATTCCAGATAATCTACATGTTCTGACTAGGATGTTTCTCAACTGGCTGACACCACTCCTTTCTAGCTCCTTACAAATGCTTTGCTGACTCCTAGGTAGTGGTAGAAGTGGTGATGGGGGCGGGGGGCAGGATGTGTGACTTCTTTCCAAACATCACGGCCCTAGAACGTATAGAATTTTTTTCCCTGATTTTCACTTTACCTGTGTTTCTGAAGTCACTCTATCTGCTTAAGTAGCACAACACTGAGAATAGGTTTAAAATTCAAGCAAATGAGACCCTGTTAAAGCATCGCAAGGTACAGACTCTGACACATTAGAAGTCCCAGTTTCATATCTGAATGGAATCCAATTACACTGATGAAAGGGAGTCTCTTTCAATACCCTCTTCAAATCTTCTTTCAGTCTTCCCTCTTTCAGTGGGCTCTTCCCTACCTCTTACTCTTAGGAACGGTGCATGCTATGTGACTCACCTCTTATCACAGCCAGATCCTGGGAACCAGGAGTCAAAAGAAGCCCCAGTACTTTAGCTCAAACTGTTTTTAGCTTCTGCCACTCAAACCATTCTTACTGACATCCTCCACAATCTGCACCTAAATAATCTCAAAGCACTCCTCTCTATCCTGATGGGAGCTTCTGACTTCTAAGTCTCTAGAAGGCGTTTTAACTTACTTAAAATTTGCTCCATCTTTCTCACTCTGTCTTTTACCAAGATCACTTACCAGCAGGGATCAAATTCTAGGACCATTCTCAGCCACATGAAATTCAAGTTATCATTGGGCTTTTGTTTCTTCTGAGATAAGCCCTAGCATAACTACCACTTTGTTCACCAATTTAATTAAAGATCAAGACCTCTATCCAGATGTAAATGATTTTCAGAAGAATTTTTTTTGGTCATAGTCTAGTTCTTATTTATTAAGTGTTGAAATCCATACATAGCACCCCCCATACCCTCAAACATTAAAGTTAAGTATCACTGCAGTTATGTAAGATTTGCAAGTAATAGATGTCATCTTTCTGCTTAATACTATGCAAATCTGAATCAGATAAGTTCGGAATTTCCCCAGAATACAGGAGATATAACAAGAATTGAGGAGAACTCTTTAACCTTAACTTTAGTGGTAAGAAAAAGTACTTAAATGTTCAGATGTGTAAAACCGCCTCAAAATAACCTTTTATGTTCCTGCTTTCTGCAGAAATATTTCCTAAAGCTTAGTAGAGCTAGGTAGAAATGCGCTCTGGATTAATTTTGACCTTCTGTGGCAATGCATTTCCAAGACCAAGAATTTATGTGTGCAGAATATTAAATGTCAAATGCAAATATGAAAATGGAGCTACACAGTTGCTGATAGTCCCTAATTGATATTGAGCAGACTATTCCCTTTAAATGTTAATGAAACTGTTGTAATTACTAAATGACCAAAACAGCTCAGAAGCCAGGGTTCACAGCTGTAAACCATTACTTGTAAATTACTGGCACAGGCCCGCATTAGCAGATGGCTCAGCCCATGGAAGAAAACTTCCTCAAGATGCTTTCTTCCAGGCCTGGGCTCAGGAGCAAATTAGATGAGCATATTAGAGAGGGCCAGAGTGCCTGTTTGGACATGTCACTGGAGATAAGCACCTCCTTTGATCTTCTTATTTTTTTTTCATTACATTCTTTACAGAAAGTGCTGAATATCACAGAACACAAAGAGAAAGAGAAACTGACAGAGCCTATAAATGTTGCACGAAGGTTCAGATATATACAGTTCTGCCGGCTTTTTAAGGAGCAGTGTTTCCTATATCCTGAGGCAGATGGACATGTTGGGATGGAGGTAAATACTCAAAGGGCAGAGGTGTGTGTGCGTGTGTGCGTGCGTGTGTGCGTGCGTGCGTGCATGCGTGCGTATATGTGTGTGAGACAGAGAGAGAGTGAGAGAGAGAGAGAGAGAAAGGGAAAAGAAAGAGAGAGATGGTGATAACAAGCCAGTGGCAGAAAAGCAATTTGAAGAAAAACAGGGCATTTGAATGGTCTTAGAAGCCTCAAGACAGAGAACGTCTATAAAGCTGTGTAAGCAAAACTATGCAGTAGAAGCAATAGATGTCTTTATTAGGGAAGGCCTGTGGCTCTTCACAGCTTTGTTCTGTAAATTCCATGCCAGCTTTACAAACTCTCTAAGGTTATTAACGTTAGTGAAGATTTTTTTAAAGAGTTGGGTGCAGCCTAACCTTTCATTAATGTAAATGAAAGATTGATTAAGACATCTGCCTAGACCAGGAGGAAGGAGGAGTTTATCTTGTGACGTACACTACAACCTATCCTAAAAATGAAACAGTGGAGTTTTCCTTGCCAGGAATCACTCTGTAGAGAACATGTTTAAAGAATAAGATGTTTACAATCAAGCCAGAGAGTACAGGGAATATCCACCTTCTGAACAGTTTGAATCCCAAAGTGATGCAGAAAGCATTTGTTAGTATTTCAAAATGTATCTTCATAGAAAAAAAATGTGATATCTGTTTCTATGTTTAGAGAATATATCAAATAAATCTAAATAATCTCACTTGATGGTAGCAGAAGGGACAAAATGTAGAGATATAGGTTGTGGGCTAGGATATGGGTCAGACTCACTGTGAAATAATCAGATATAAAAAATTGAAACATAATTTGAGAATTTTGTCAAGATAATGCATAATGCTTGACTTTCCAGGATATTTATGTTTTATGCCTAAAAACCTATAAGACCAGAATAATCAGTGTTAAAATTGACCCATAAAATCAGGAATGAATTATTAAAGTGCTAATAGAATATCTTGAGTCTGGATCCTAGGCTTAGGAGGAACTGCAATGCAAGAAAAAGCATGATAAAAAGATTTGAATTCTTTTCTCTGGGCCTAGAACCTATTTGTGCAATATTTTGAGTTACTGATATTGGCCTTTAGTATTCCACCACTTTTCTGTCTTTCTTCATGATCCTCATTCACAGGGACCATGGAAACAATTTACTCCCAATGCCTTGTCTGCCAGTGCCTCTGACCTTCCATCCAGTCTTGCTCAACGTGATCATCTCTTTCTTTTTTCCTTCCTGACTTCCTTTCTTTTCTCAGGGGAGATGATCTTCAGATAGGCATTAGAAGAATGCAAGCAAGCGTGTAAGCAATTTAATCTAATTCATAATGAGAACTGGTCAGTCAATTCCTAACTCTTCCAGACATGGAAAGTATTTTTCGAAGTGAGTTATTATTCAAGTGTGGTGGTGTAGCCTGCAGAGAATTGCATTCATAAACCTGGCCCTGACACTTACTACACATGTGATCCTAAGCACGTTACTCAACTTATCTTCATGCCTCAGTTTCATCATCCATAAATCGAGGTACTAGTAGTATCTACTCACAGGATTAATTTGAAGAGTCTGAAATACTAAATATACTCTCTGACAGACATTAAGAGCTTAATAAATGTAATCCAAATGGTTTTTGAATTGGCCAATTTTAGATAGCTTTACATAGTGAAAGAAAGAGTCTCAATCATGAAAAATAATATTTTCCATCAGGAAAACTAATAAAAATAACTCATTTCCTGGTTTTGATAATTCAGTTATGCAAAAAGTTACCATTGTGGAAGCTGGGTTATGGGTAAAGGAAACATTTCTGTATTATTTTTGCAACTTCTTGCATGTCTATGGCAAAATAAAAAGTAAAAAATAATAAATCAACACAGTCCTCTTTTGTCCCAAAGCCAATTTCATCAAGTTATTTTTTATATTGATAGTTATTTTTCTCTTTTGCTTTTGAACCATGAATTTTGAAAGCTCTCAGATTATTTGTGGCAATTCCCATGTCCATAGCTATAATACAAAGAGTGGTTCCAAAGAAGGGGTGTGTGTGGGGGGGGCAGGCAGTGTGGGTGTGTGCACATGCATGCATGTGCATGCTGAAGAAAAAGTAATGTCTTATATTTGTATTGATGTGAAAGGGATAGCCATCTGTACTTATTTTAATGCGTCATTTCTGCAGATACTTGGGAAAAGAGAGGTTATCATGGTATGCTCTCAGAATCTGAATGACTGTAACTTACAACGTTTTGACAGCTAGCATAATGCAAGCATGAAAGTGTGCTTGGATATTTTGAGATCATGGACCTTTCTGAGACTTTAATGAAAGCTATGGACTCTTCCAAAGGAAGTGTGTTAAAACGAATTCAAGCAAATAATGAGCACAATTCATTTTTATTTGCTAGTAACCATAATAGACATGAGAATGACACAATATGAGACGTATTATAATAAATAAGGTAAACCTTGTCCCGTCCTAGTGAGAGATGGTATAGTAAAGAGATATTATAATCCAACATGACTGGTACTATTTCCTGGGAGAACAGTGTGCTCTCACATAAGAGGAGCATTTAACTCATGCTTGAAAGAATCAAGAAAGACTTTCTAGTGGAAATGGCTCTAAGTTAAGACTTGAAGCAAAAGTATAGGCATTAACTAGTTGGTGAAAGAGGAGTTTAATTTTAAAATAGATAATGGATCATTTGAGGATGTGGTTGTAAGAGAAACCTCAGAAAAGCTAGAATACGGCACATGATGATGACAGGAATAATAGATGGAACTTGAAAGGAGAACAGGGGCCTCATTCAGTACCTTGTAAGCCCCATTAAAATGGTCTATTGAAGAACTCTGGAGAGTCTTTGCAGGATTTTAAGTAGAGTTAGATTTGCATTCTCGAAAGCTCACTTTAAGTTCTGAGGAATATGGACTAGAGGAGCAAAACTGAATGAGGGAAAGCAGCAATATGCCAATTGTGGTATCACAAGGAAAAGATGACTGTGTCTTGTATTCTTGGCAAGGAACATAAAGAGAAGTGATTGAATTTGTATGATTTTTGTAAGAGATAGATTAGATATGATTTTTATTTGAATGTAAGAAGGATGAGAGAGGAAAGTTGGAAGTTACTCTAAGATGTCTATGCTAAGCCACTGGATGGCTGCTGGTGCCACTCACTCATATACACACCAGAGAAGAAAGAAAAGTTTAAAAAGAAATAAATTTAAAAGTCTTGGGTTTGTTGAATGTTAATGTCTATAGCCTATCCAAATATCCAGTGGAACATTAAGATATGCAGCTCTGCTATTTACAATAGCAATGACATGGAATCAACCCAATGCCTATCAATAATAGATTGGATAAATAAAATGTGGTACACATACACCATGGAAAACTATGTAGCCATAAAAAGGAATGAGACCATGTCCTTCGCAGGGACATGGATGGAGCTGGAAGCAATTATCCGCGGCAAATTTACACAGGAACAGAAAACCAAATACTGCATGTCTGTGGGAGCTGAACAATGAGAACACATGGACCCAGGGAGGGAAACAACACACACTGGGGTCTGTTGGTGGTAGTGGGAGTATGAGGGAAGGAAGAGCATCAGAAAAAATACCTAAGGTATGCTGGGCTTAATACCTAGCTGATGGGTTGATAGGTGCAGCAAACCACCATGTCACACATTTACCTATGTAACAAGCCTGTTGCACATGTATCCCGGAATGTAAAATAAAATAAAATAAAATAAAATAAAATAAAATAAGTACCCCAAATGCAGTGCAGGACTCTGGATTCAATTCTGGAACAGAGAAAGGACATTTGTGAGAAAAAAATGGTGCAATCTAGAGTCTTTATATATAGATAATGGTATTGTATCAATGCTAATTTCTTAGTTTTGACGAATGCACCATGGTTATGTAAGATATTAGCATGATGGGAAGCTGGGTAAATGATAGATGGTGACTTTCTGCACTCTTTGTAATGTTTTTGTAAATCTAAAATGATTCCAAAATAAAAGGTGTATTTAAGAAATGGGGGGAAAAGATATGCAGCTCTGGGCCTTGGGGAGAGAGAGCAAAATTAGTAGCGTTTGAAAATAATTAAAGCCTCAGCAGTAAATGATACAATACAGAAAGAGTGACAGAACCTTCATGAATTCATGAGAATAAATGCTAAATTGCTGTAACATAAAGACCCTGTAATACCTTGACTCAGAGGACAAAGAAGTTTCATTTTTTCTTCCTTAACAGTCCCAAGGTGAAGATACTCAGCTAGTAGGATCACTCAACTCTACTCAGGCTTTTAGGGACGGTTATATTTGGGTGATCTGCAATCCCATAGGTGTCATCGCTAGCACAGTTAAAGCTAGAGTACTGCTTTTATATTCCTGTCACTTGTACCAATCAATTGTAACTGGAGAGAGAGAATAAAAAAGAGTATATCTACAGGTGCATATTAGTTCACAGGTATGGTAGTAGAAGTTAAGGAAACTTCCCTCTGTGAAGGAACAAAATCAAAGTCATCTGTTTGCGATCAAGAGGGGCATGGAAGGGTTATACAAATGTGCAAAGAAGTTTGGATTGTCTCCAAGCTTCCATGGATAATGAGAAATAAAGCTTTCCGGAAAAAGTGAATGGTCCAGCCTGCTGTTCATTCTGGAGTGCCTAGCTAGGTTTATAAATCATCTCTTTATACCTGTTGTACCAAACTAGTCAATTGCAAAGTGGTAAAGACATAACATGAAAAAACATCTTTACAAAGACTTATATCTTTCTTGCTCTAATCTATTTATACATATAGTTAAAGGCCCATTCTAAAAAATTAAAACAGATCAAAATTCTGTAGATATGACAAAGTAAATTCTGCCCCAAATAAAATGTCAGCAAAAAGCTATATTCATTTTTTAAAAACCCCATGCATGTTATCTTTAACATCTCATTTTGATTTTTTATGGTTTATGTGGCTTCATGTACTAATAACCTCATTTACAAAGAAATATAAATGGAATCAATGTTTTCACAAATGGTTTTGCCAGGTGTGATAGTCAGGGTTCTCTATAGAGAAAGAACCGATAGTATATATGTAGATAAAGATATACGACAGAGAATTAATTAGGGAAATTAGCCCACATGGAGGTTGAGAAGCCCCATGACAGGCCATCTGAGACTGGAAACCTTGGGATATGGGTAGTATGGCTCAGTCCAAGTCCCAGAGCCTCAGAACCAGGGAAGCAGATGGTGTAATTCCCAGTCCCAGGCTGAATGCCTGAGAACCTGGGGGCTGTTGGTACAAGTTCCATCATCCAAAGGAGCCTGGGATTCTGATATCTAAGGGCAGGAGAAGAAGGGTTTCCCACCTTCAGGACAGAGGGAGACAGACAGAGAGAGAGAGAAGAAAGAAAGAGAATTCTCCTTTTCTCTGCCTTTTTTTTGTATCTGGGCTGATTGGATGGTGCCCACCCACATTGAGGGCAGATCTTCCCCATCTCAGTACACAGACTCAATGCCATTATCCTGTGGAGACACCCTCACAAACACACCCAGATATAATGATTTGACAGCTATCTAAGTATCCCTTAAGCAGTCACCTTAACACCTAAAAGTAGCAATCACACCATGTACATTGTCATACACCTTGTCAAGTAACAATTGAATTATCTGGAACTCCTTGACTTGAAATCCTGACATGGCAAGTCCTTTGTCCTGAAGGCATTGAGGTCAAAGTCTACCACAGTGCTGTTCTTTTCATCAGCAACAAGAAGATCCCAGAAAATAATCACAACGCCAGATTTCAATATTTAAATTGTTGGAGCAGAAGTAATGCTGGGAAAGACTCTTTTTTTTCCTGAGGTCTGTAGATTTTTTTCCCACAGATAATTTGGCAAAGCTCTATCATTCTCAACACAGACTAAGAACATGGTTTTTTGTTTGTTTGTTTTTTGTTTTTTTTTTTTTTCCATTTATAAATTTGCAATAGTTGCCTAATTTTAGTCTTTGTTTCAAAACCCATAATTTGGATGCAAGAATTCACGGTTTATTGCAGTGACGGCTTGAGGTAGGGGTGGTATATTTGTTTTGTTTTTCACAGCATTTGTAATTCAAGGCTTTGTTTTAAATTAATTACCTCATTTATATTGTCAAAAATATCCTTCCCTTAGCCAAAGTACAAATGAACTCATCCTTGTCAGGTAGTTTTGAGTGAATTTTCCTCTATATCACTTCATCTTCCAAAACATAAAGAGAAAGAGCAAGAAAGAAGGAGGAAAAAGATAAAACTGTTTTTTAAAATGTAATCGAGAACTAGAAGTCTTGTTTTTGGAATGCGTAGTCAAGAAGTTCATATTCTGCTTCCATCTCTTGACAAAACATACTGAAAAGAGTGATATAAATCCTTGGCTTTGATAAAGTTGCTTTTCCATGGTGGTGGACGAAGCTTTGTTCAGAAGTGCTGGCACCATTTCCTATGAAATTGCATGCCGGTGTAGAAGGCAGTGAGTCATTATGACATGTGGAGTGCCTTTCTTCAAGAAAGCAGCCAAACCAGATGTGTTGCCAAGCATCACAGGTGCTCCACCTGTTCATAGAACACCAAGATTTGTCTTCCAGTGGACGCTTTCCCTGGCAAAGAAACTTTTTGCCATTTCAAAGACACTGACATCCTTTCCAGGTTCCAAAATGAGCTCCCAAAGCACAAATTCTTCTTAGATGGCAATGGTGTGCACACGATAGGAGCAAGCTAGGATTTGTCTTCACTAAGGGACATCTATATTTTTGTCCATTTGCATTCAGAATTCAAATGACACAGCTGCCAATTCTTTCAAGACTTGCTTTAAAATAGTGAAAAACATATCGGGACTTCTAGAATGGATGACATTTGTTAACAAAGGCAATTTTCTTTGTTAACTCAAAGGCACAAAAGAGGTTAAGTGGCTCCACAAAAATTTCTCCAACATGGTGGCTTGCTTGTTTTGGAATGAAATAAATGTCATGTTCTAATATATGATTTCTCTAAGTTCTGTTAAATACACAATCCTAAAAATTACGAATTTTTCTCATATAATTGGTTCATATAATCAGCTGTGTTTGCATGACAGAAGGTACATGATACTCCTTCCATTTAATTAAATGTAACCTTGGCTTTTTTTGCCCCATGATTTTCTGAAATTGATATGAAAGTATAATTAAAGGATATATTGATTCCTTCACTTCCTTTTCCTTTAGTATTTAAATTTAAATTTTTAACCTGACCCAGACCTGAATTCCACAATCTTAATGGCAGGATTTAAAGATATATCAAAAGAAAATATTCTATACTTACAAAATTACGATGTTTAGCTAATTTATTTAAACATAATCACTGCACAAATAGTATGAGCCAGGTACTTCCCTGTACATAAGACATAAAGAAATAAACAGGACAGATCCAAACCCTTTCCATCACAAAGCTTATAGAGTAATGGGTCACCACTGTATGCTTTCTAAACATGTAATCTTTGCACATCATGCAACTTTATACTTGTTTTGAGCAAAAAAAAAAATTAATAACATAATTAGCAAAATTGATGCTAAAATAATTTGTTTTTTGTAATTTTCAAAATAAAGCAAGCAGATTAAAGAAACATATGGTTTCTTCGTTGATTTATTTCATTATTTTTGTAGCTTCCTAAATGCTTTCCTGGACCTTGAGGACCTTACACGTCTAGTTTACACAATTCAGGCACGGAAGAAAAATTTTAATTGTCAAAAACAGTTATGATATGTTCAAAGTAGAAAAGCAAAGCATGATGTTTATTCAAAATAATTGAAAGATACAATTTTTTGAACCTAGTCAATATATTTATTTATATTACCTTGTAAGACAGTTTTGCTTTAGGCTACTATATATTTTTTTCTAGTTTCTAGAGCACAAGAAAAACTCCTGACAATCAAACCGTTGCGTTAATTTCTATGATACCAGTTTAAGTATTTATCATCACAAAGTTATCTGTCTTTGGGAAGGTTTATAACCCCCTTAAGTTGCTTCAAGTGAATCATTTTTCTTCAGAACTAACCTGAGTTTTCTTCCCTGTATAACTTTGGCAATAAGCTGTTCTGTTTGCCACCTTCAAATTGTGGATGCCCTTTTGTTGTGCTGCAAAAATAAATAAAGAAAAAGATAAATGCAATTAAGCTTGTAGGACAATGGTCTCTAATTAGGAAGCAGGAAGATATAAAACAAAGGATTGTTAGAAAACATCTGTGGTTTTGTCTGTCCAGTGCAACAATTCACCAAATGCACACCACATTTCCACCAATTTGTTCCAGCAATTTCCCTGTCCCATTATTAACTAAATGGTTCCAGAGAAAGCTGCCATCTTCTTAGAGGTTCAGAAACCCTCTTCATGATGATTATTACCAGTAGAGTCAGCACTGACTCAGGCAGAACCAATAAGAACCTTTCTCTGGGATTTGTGAACCTGAGAAAATATGGAATAACTTTTACTTCCTCTTTGGTTTCAGATAATTAGGAAATTTAAGTGTGAAGGCTGCCAGTAACATTGTGTGCAGCTGTTATGGGAGAAGTCAGCAGAAAGACAGAAGCAGAGTAAAGAGGGAGTTACTTATCCCTGAGCCCTTGTTACAACTCTGTCCTTACCTTGGTTTTGTTAGCCAATAAATTACCCTCATTTGCTAGAGGTAGTTCAAGGTACATGTATGTAACTGGCAGCAAAAGTAATCTTGATCATATAATGGTTCATTGATTTTTAGTTTGTAAAGTTGGTCAGATACATTGTCACTAATAAATTAATTGTATCAATAAAATAAGTCTACTTTATCATTAATTTGGTACTAGTATCTTTAATAGATGATAAGTCTATTTTAGAAGATTAAATGTCATCTTTTAAAATGTCATTTACATTATTTATATTGGTAATAATAGTAATTAGTGGCTTAATAGAGTATGGGGAATTAGAAAAAAAGAGATGTTTAAACAAAAATCCTCAAACAACTTTGATGGGAAAGAGGAGAAAATATAATGTTTAAATCTAAAAATTGTTTTTAAGCTAAGTATAGGAGTGACATAATTTTTAACATAAATTATGTGTTTACATATAATTAAGTATTAATTTTCTTAATGTGATTATGAAGTAATGAGATCTATAAGGCCTGAACATCTAAGTTTCAGTGTTCTTTTTAAACATATCTTTTGACAAAGGAATATTGATGTTACAGATACATTTTATCACATGGAGTATTTGTTCTCAGTTTGAGACTGTGTACAAGCTGAGAAAATATTTTTTTTTACATTATTAAGAAAATTATGAAACTCTAAATTGCAACATCTGTTTTTCCTCCATGTATAATGAGAGAAACGGGGTTACTTTCAAGACACCACACAATTCCTTTTGGAAGAAAATTGAAAATAGAAGAATGTAATTTGGTGATATTTTTCATGAGCAGATGAGCTCCTCTGAGTGGAGCCTCTTAGTCTAGGGTGGGAAAATGTCAGTGAAACTATTCTGTATATGGAAAGAACAGCTACTTGGGAGTTGGAAGATGATGAAGTAGTCCTACCAACAGAAAGTGGAAGAATCGTCAGATGGTGTTGAGTGAGTATTTGAGGTTGATGAAACGAAATCAGAGTGATAATGAGAGAGAAGCAACTTTTGTAGGACCTTGTCATACAATTCTCTTTAATGTATAGTTGAATCCTGGGCATCTTATTAAAATGTACATTCTGGTTCGGTAGGTCTTTGTTGGAGCCTGAGGTTCTGAATTGTACAAGCTCACAGGTGATGGACCATACTTTAAATAATAATATTTTAAAGCATAAAAGGACTCTGTTGTGGAATGCAAAGCTATTAGATACTTTGAAGCAGAGGCTAGAGATGATCTGACTATGCATTTCAAAGATCATGCTGTTCATTCTTAATGATAGACTAAGATTGATTAAGATGTTATTGAAAAAAATTAGATGAGAGATGATGGTGACTTACAGCAATGGAGACAGTCAGAAATGTTGTCTCTGGATATATTTTGAAACCAGAAATGACAGAATTTGCTAAAAGAACAAATTTGAGGAGTGAAATAAATGGGAGAGTCTGAGAATACTTCTGTGTCTTTTGTCCTGAAACACTCAAAAGTAGAATTGGTCTTTGTCGAAATGGCAATGACTATTGAAGATGGAGAGAACGGGATGAGGAACTCGGTTTTCACATGCTAGATTTGAATTCCTTATTAGAGATTTCAGTGGAGATGTAAGGGAGGCAGTTTGATACAGGAGTCAGGGCAGAGATTATGACTGGAAATATAAAATAGGGAATCATTAGCATTAACATAGTAGTCAACAGGATAACACTAAATAAAGTCACTGAATGAGTGAGTAGAGAAAGAAGAGAAAAGATGTCCAAGGACTGCAAGGACTGAGTCCACAAATGCTCCAATGCTTAGAGAATGAACAAAGGAAAAAAACAGAGGAAGAGTCAGGAATGTTGAAGACAACCAGGATACTGTAGTACATGGTAGCAAAGGAAAGACGAAATATAAAAGAAGAAAGTGATCTACAAGGTTGAACACTGATGATAAATCAAGTAACATGTATACTAAAAATGATTATTGGATTTAGCAAAGGAAAGATCATTAGTGACCTTGACGAGAGTAGTTTCCATGGAGTGCTGGGCAAAAACCTGAATGTAATAAATTTAAGAGAAAATAAAAGTAACAACATTAATGAGAGTGCGGTGTTGATACTTTTTGAGGTATATGTGGCATGTGAGAATTAGTGTAGTATCTCAAAGGGAATAGAAGGGTCTGTTTTTCATTTTTGCTATGGCTTTTGCATTACAGATTTATTTTTAATGTACAGAAACAGAAAGAGAATAGTGTAATATATCCACGGGCACCGATTACCCAATTTTGCATTTCTTCAACATTTTGACAACTTCGTTAAGACACAGATTTTAACTGTGGAAAAACAATAACAATGTTTACATGCTAGTGAGAAGACTGAGAAGAGAAGAAAAATTTGATAATGTAGCAGAGATAGGGAAAATACTAGAGAGTTTTCCTTAAGTAGACAAGAATAGATAGAGTCTAGAGCACTAGAGGAAGAGTCGGCCTTCCCTGGGAGCATGAACAGCAAAATAATCATTTTGCGAACACAATCCACGTTAAAGTTCTCCTCTGTGTGCTTGAATTTTCTAAACGAAAGAGTAAAAAATCCAGCATCTGTGAATCAGAATGAAACTAAAAGTGATGAAAACTTGAGAACAAGATATGATAGTGTCTTCTAGGAAAGTGAGAGAATGAATAGACAGGAAATACAGCACTACTACAGGCAACATTATAGACCCACTTATGTGAGCCTTTAAAGTGAGGCCAGTTAGCATGAGAGTGTTTTTCTTTTCTTTTCTTTTTTCTTTTCTTTTCTTTTCTTTTTTTTTTTTTTTTTTTTTCCCAGTCACATTCAGCTGTGGTTGGTGCAGGTTCAGAGTTGGTGGACAATTGGCTTAACTAAGAATGAAGTTCAAAAAAGCAAGCGCAATAAAACAAGAAGGTGAGTGGTGTGAGAACTAAGCAAGGGAGAGGTTATTGTGAAGGACATAAAATCTAAGTTGAATAAAGAGAGATACAAGGGTCTAATAGAGGTGGGTTATTGAGAGACAGGAATTTTTGCAATACCTTTATTTTGTGAAATATTTATAGAAATTGAAACTCTCTGGCTTTGAAAAGAAGGCTACAAAATAATGTGACAATATTTTTCAAAGGTCCTTATGATTTGCACTTTAAGATAGTAGAAACACAACCTCCTGTGATTTTTTCGTATTTTATTTATTCCTTCTTAAAATGACAAGGGAAAAAAAACCCACATCAACTCAAATGTTTGGGGGATTTTCTTTTTAATATTGTTCAATATTGTAAATTATAAAAAGATATTGCTTTGCATAATAAACTCAGCATATTCAACCTTGTCAGCTGGTTTTCTGAAGTCCCTCTAGTAAGCTGACATCACTCAAAAAAAAAAAAAAAGGGAACAAAAACAGGATTTTCTTTTTCACAAATATCCTAGGAGGCCTCTCCAGCTTTCTTGTTTTTTCAAAAAATCATTCTTCACAGTCTAATGTGGTTAAAAAAATAAAGCTCTAGAGTAAGACTTCCTGAGCCTATACTATTGCTTAGCCACCAAAGCAGAGTTGTATCACGTTGACAAGATACTTAACAAATTTAATCTTCTTCCTAGATATGAAATATGGTTAAGGGCATCAAGGTCATAGGGTCATCGTCCATAGGCTAATTGTATACATTCAGTAAGAATCCAAATGAAGTCCACAGTACAGTGTCTGGCATATAGTGAGAGATCAAGGCATGTGGTTTTGTTTTATTTTGTTAATTTGCTGTCCTTGTTGGTGTTACAGTTGCTGAACTCTCATCTGCCTAAATACCCACCCCTGGCATGTCACTAACCTTGTTCAAGTGTCCCTCCTGCCAGAAGATGATCTCTGGCCCATCAGTCAGATCTGGAAACCCTATTTCTGTGCTTCATTAGGACGACATATTCTCCCTCAGCCATTATTTTTATGTACTCATTACTCTTCTATGACGATTAAAGATTTTTGCTGGAAGAGATTATGCATGATATCTTCTTTATATTGCCACCACTAGCAGAGAGCCGGCTAATAGGTGCTTAATACATTTTGAATGAATACGTGTGAATGGAGTTTGAATTTAAGGTGAGAACATTTCATGGTATGCACTATTTATAGTTAAGGGGCAGAAGTGCATTCATTTGACTTGGTATTAATCATTTCTGCTAAATATCATTTGACTGTCCTTTAAATCTCTGGAGGTTTGTTGTTGTTTTTGTGTTTTTGTTTTTGCTCTGCCTTGTTTTGTTGTCTAAACCTGTGGCAAAGGTTTCCTCTGAGGTGATGGCCAAGCCTGGGCTGGCCCTCTGGTCCGTCTGAGCACTAAAACACTAGCCTATATCAGTTATTTCTGTATGTATTTATGTATTTATTTATTATTTATGAGGGGCTACCACTATTCAGCTTTTTAACTTCTTGCTCTCAATCTTTCCAACTTAGATCACTCAAACATCTCAGCACCACATTTTTAAAAATCATGAACATTTGCCTTCCTGTGACAGTATCTACCACCACAGAGCAAAAGGATTGTTTTCCAACTCTGCTCCTTTTGATTTAGGAATTCTAAGAGTTGCCTGGGAGGTTACCATTAGGAGAAACCATCAATTATAAGAGCTCTTCTTGCATCTATTATATGCATTGAAAATTTGAGGAAGACTCTTTTGAAGAAAGACCAATAGCTACAAGAATATTTGAAAAGCATTTCTTCACACTATTTTCAATGTCAAGTAATATATACCTATATATTTAAAATGTTTATTAACATTTAAACATTTAAAACATTGGTATTAAAACACCAATAATGTATTTCACCTTCCACCCGCATTGTTCCTTAGAGCTACACAATTTCCAAATAGTTGCATTAATGGTTTTCATAATTGAAAACACAATTTTGAGATGTTTAGCAATGCATTTTAAAAAACGTTTTGTCAATAATTTGAATTTAATTATATTTTTCCATGAGGAAATACATAGATGTATATACACAAACACATATGAAGCATATAAGCAAATATATTTTACATACATAGTGAATACACAAGAGAGCTGCTAACTAAAAATGCATTAGAGAGATTATAAGCATGAAAGTTGAATTAAAAGTGTATTTTATTGGTATATTTAATCTTTTTGAGGCAGTCATCACACACAAAACTTACATGAGAAAAGTCACTCTAGTTGTAGATTTAAAGGTTTTGTTAAAGCTAATTTGAAATCTCAGTAAGTTATGCAGAAAACTTTGCCATATTACATTTTAAAACAAGTTGAGACATAAATCAAGGCAATTTATTACTGTAGATACAATCATGGGCCCCTTCCTGTAGGTCATTCAACCATCAAAATGGCATATTGAATTTATATGAAACTGAAGTAGTTAAAATTTTAGAATGTGGCCAATGGCTCCTATATTATTTAACTACCCTGGAGCTCATAATGCTTTTGGCCTCTCCAACCCTCTTGACATGTTTTTCTCCCTTTGTATCTTTGACATTCTCTCTCGCAGTCTTCTTTCTGCTTCTCTGCCAAGTATGTTCAGTCTATTTTTCATGCTTCTCTTTTATGTATTCATAAAAGGCTGAAATTCTTGAGTTTTTTCAATATATTTGATCATGCTTGAATATTTTCTTCATTTCCATGATTGAAACAACCACTATGTATATTTACAACTCATACATTATTAAAGTATTTCAAACCTAGCTATCTACATTTGATTTCAACTTGCCTAGACCACAGATGGAAATTTGCTCACCAAATTCTTTTTCCTTTCCTACTGGGCATCTAGGTAGACAAAACTTCCCAGTCTCCTCAAAGTCAGGTATGAATACAACACTGATTTCTGACCAGTGGAATATGTTTTGATGTTATATGTGCCTCATTCAGGTTTGATCCATAAAAACGTCTTACCTATATACTCTTGGACTCTTTAAACATCTTAACATTATCTCCACCTACACACTCTTTCTTCATCCACCAGCTACGTGGAATATATTCTAAGGATACAGAGGAGGGTCAGGGACACAGGCTAGAAAGAGTCTGGGTGCTTGACTGACTGCATTGAACATAGACACCCCCATACATACTCATCATTAGATTGGGATATTAATGAAATAGAAACTTTTATTGTGTTAAGCCACTAAAGTGGTTACAATAGTTAGCCTACCCTAATACAAAGCTCGAATTCACTATGTCTGATGCTGAACTGTTTTTTGAAACTAGCTTCCCTTCCTATTTTTTCTCCTATTCGGATTTCTAAGAATAGCACAGAAGACATATTATCCTTACTAGAATCTTCATGGCTCATTATTCTCTCCCCACCACCCACTCCACTTTCATCATCTCACTAATTTTGTAGTATTATTTACAGAGTTCTACAATCTCTCAGACCTCTGTGCCCTACTCATACAACATGATCCTGATGCCTACAATACCTTCCACTATTTATTAGCCCCACCCCAGTGAAGCTTGGGAACTACAACTCAAACTCAAGTTTGACTCAGAAGTCATCACCTACAGGAAGCTAAAACTCCTAGCTAGGTGATATATCTCTGTTCTGTAATTCCATATTGTCCTGTGCTTGCTGCTATCATAGCAATTATCATCTTATATATGTTTGTCTTTATCTTAGACTGAGTTCTTTGGATATAAGAATGTATTTTAAATTTGTAGCTTTAGCAATAAGGACAGGGCTTGATGCCTATATACATTCAGTAAGTGTATGCTGAATAAATGGTTAATATCATGATAATTGCAGCAGAGATGTGTCAATTTGTTTCAACAAACATGTGTTGCCATATACCTAGTATGAGGTGCTTTGGATACTAAAATAGATAACATGAACCTTGACCTTACAGTTTACATGTAATAGTCTAATACAGAAAAAAATATTATATTTCTGTAAGAGTAAATTTTAATTAAAGTTTTGTTTACAGGTTAGAAGTTGTACCTGTGGATTTACATACCTTTGATAGCACTGGCTCTGGTGCTTAATAAGAACAATAAATTTCTCTAATGTTAAATCAATGTGGCACTAGTCTTACTGAATCTCGCTTCAATATGTTTCTTAAGCCCAACGTGTTTTCACTACTCCCCCTGCTACTGCTTTTATTCATACTCTACTTATTTCTCATTTACATTGTTTCCCGGTATTTCTAGCCTAGACTTCCCTTTAGGATTTCCTCAATGACTTGCTACCTGAATACCTGCATCTGAGTTCTCGTCTTGTACAAAACTCAACATGGCTTTGAACTCAACAGTTTTTCTCCCTCATTTCCCTACATCTGCCTTTCTCTTCTCCTTGCATTCCCACTTTTAGTAAACATCATCAATTACTGCTGATCCTACCAGCCAGAAACATGGAAACTTTGTCAATCTGTCCCTTAAGTAGCTCTCAAATATGTTTCCTGTTCTTTATTCTTTCACCACTTGAGTTTAATTGTTGCCTGAACTGATGCAATAGTTCAATAATATTTACTCACATAATTCACTTCTCTATACCAATACACTACCTATAGTTTCCAAGAGTGATGTTTGTAATATTCAAATCTCACTGTACTCCACTATGAATCCTTTCCCCACAGAGTAAAGCCCCAGATCCTCAGCTCTGCATCTTCCAGATGTTCAGTTCTCCTCATGCCATCCTCTCACTCTCCCGTATACTCTGACTGTATCAATGGTTTGATTCTGACTATATCAATGCTGACTGAATATGCAAGCACATTCTTATGTTTGTACAGCCTCTTCTGATTATAATATCTTCTTTCTTTTAACTCTAACTCACCCTTCCAGAATCTTAAGGTATCATCAGTCCAAGATGGAACAGAATGGGACACCAAATAATGTTTTCTTTCTCTTGAAGTCTTTTAGTAGTTGCTGAAAGATCATGCTACCTATAGTATGTCCTTGATTTCAACAATTGGCAGAACTTACTAAGCTCTCAGTATACAGTAGTAGTAACAATCATTATTAATAATTTATTAGTATTTACTAAGAAATTGTTTCTATATCCAGAATTCAGTTTTTAAACATCCAGCTGAGATTAACTGCAATCAGTAAACAGGGCAGTTGGTATTTGAGGGCAATATAAAGTGATTTTTAACATGATGATTAAAACACATATCCTCTATCTCCATCAGCTTGGATGGATACAGGTAAAAGAAATTTTCCCCAGCATAGCCTGTAAACATTGATCCTACTCAAAATTCTAGAAATAAATTTGTTCTGGGTCACAGAAGAGATAAGAAGCTGAAAAGGAGAAAATACAGTAGCAAGTAAACACTAACAGAATGAGGTCATCAGGGTCCTTCAATATCCCAAGAGCTCATGTAAAATCAGATCATCTCAACAGAGATGTGGGGACCCCCAGCAAGATAAAATATGTGAAATATTCAGAGACAGATCTTTGTAAATTTGGCAGGTAGATAGGTTGTATAGGTTGTATATTCTTTAAAAATGATGTCATTGCTTAGCCTGTCTCAGTGTCTTGGTGACAGGAGGGAAGACAGTTTACTTGCCTATGTAAGGAAAAGAATGGAGCAGAGTGTATATTGAATATATCACGTTACTTTATAATCAAAGCATTTTTGTGTTGCTTATACTTTTATTCTTAATATCTATGTATCAAGGTGTTCATTGTATATGCCAGTGCATTTATTTAATTTTCTCAACATTTTGTAACATTAATACTCAATGATGCAATGACTATAGTCCTGAGAAAGCAGTGTATCAACGAAACCACATTTTTACTTTCACTTCTGCCATAACATTACTGATGCTTAATCTTGATTTCTAAGAGATTTTAATTGGAAGTGATTCCCACATGTCACTTTTGGTTCTCAGTGGACTTGCTTCTAACTATGACTTTTATTATCATCTAAAAGCTAATTGTTTGCAGCAATCATTTTTTATTATAAGTAATCATCAGCAGCATCATTAGTGGCTCAATTCATGCCAAATAAATAAAATACCATTCTTTGTAAAGGAGAATCCATATTTCTTCAATACTGTACAAGTGCCTGTGGAGGCATCTTTAGATTACTTTTTTATGTATAAAATTTAATGTAAGTATTATTATTTTATCTATAGAATTTAATGTAATATTATTATTATTTGAACATGACTTTAAGTTTAATTCTTGCATTCAGGTTGTTGTGCCCGAAGTCCCTTCTATATAGAAAGTTTATATCAGAGCGATTTTAATTATAATGATATCAAAAGTTGGTTTTGAGGTACCATCTTGTTTGCATGCTCAGTAGTCCTAAGCAATGTTTGCCGTTTCATTCAGAATTTCCATCTACTCAGAAGCTGTATGGTCGCCTCCTGCCTGTACAGTAGCCTTCAGGAGCAGGTTGAAAGCTTTCTTGTCTACTTCCATGTCTCTCTTCTCTATGACTGGGTCCCTTGGAAAAGATTGTGTCCAAATGTCAGATAAGTGAAGAGTTCCTTCTTCTGCCATCTCTGTTGGCACAATGGGTAACTTTGGAGAAAACTCTAGCAAGGAAGCCACAGTGTTCCAAGATCCAAAAATGTTTTGTTTTCTGGCTCAACAGAGGGCAAGGCCCCATTTTTAGTCCAATGCCGGAAGCACCTTCTACACCCATGTGACTCTGGCCTCTGCAAAGGGGGCTCCACCTCAGTGCCTCCCTTGTTTTTTTCAAGGAGGATGTAGAAAACTACAGAGGAGATGTCTATTCATTTTCTGCCTTCAAACACTGGTAGTCTGTCATATGTGACCCACTTATTCCTGAGCTGTTTCTCAGAGATTTTCCAACTGAGAAGATTTGTTTCCAACTGAGAAGGAAGCTGACTTATGTGGGGAAGTCTCAACAACGTAGTTTATTTTCTTTCCTTTTCCCTCTCACAGCAGTAGGGATGGCATTTTGTCTCATTTTCTTCCAGCCAATGAGTCAACAAATATTTCTTGAACAACTACGGTATGCATTGAGCAAATATAGGCTCTGGGAATAAAGTGAGAACAAAAGAGACCAAGTTTCTGCCCTCATAAATCTTCCAGTTTCAAAGCAAGTGAAAAAGCAAATTGGCATAATCATTTCTCCTGACCACTGAACAGTGACCTCAGGCCTCTTAGATCAGTTCTGATCTGGGAGATTAGAGGAGAGGTAGGACATAGATGTTTTTCACGTAACGATGGTGTTCTGTAGATATGGTTCTTGTATCAGAACACCTATCTAGACACTCTTAAAATAATTCCAGGCCATTTCTATTTTCTGTAGCTGTATGCAAATCATATCGAAATATCAGGTCTTCTCCACTCCATTTCTCTCCTGACAGGGAGAAGCTTTTATAAAATAGATGAAAATATACACAGTGACACAGAAATACAAAGCTAAATATCTATCATAGAGAAATGCAAATTAACATAACCACCATATTATTTTCCTAGCAGGAGATCCTAGCTAATATGAAATTTTATGAGGCATCACAGCACCCATAAAGTATGGGAATAAATAAGTGAATTTCTGAACAATGTGATGTAAATTTGATGTTACCTTTAAATATGAAAACTAAGCCTGTGATATATATCCATTAGGATCTTAGATTTGTTTAACTGGTTATCACTAATGCCCTATTGAAATACAATTGAAAATTAATATATCTAGTAGTAAAAAAAATTACCATTAAAGAAAGTTCATGCATGACATTTTTATAGACTTGTGGACTCTCTTGAATTCAGAATGTGGGACAGATGGTCATATGGTGAATTGTTCTCACTCACTAATGCTTTCTGCTGCTTCACTGATTTTTGATCTTCGTATTGCTTCAGTCTCATTCAGAATGTATGGTAAATGAAAATTTCCAATTGTCTTCACAAAAGGTAAAATATCTTATTATGTCTATGATAAAAAATTACATAAATTTTATAGGCCTAAATCAAATAAAAGCCTTACTAAATTCATAGATCCTTCAATGGGAAATTTTGAGTTTATCTTTAAGAGTGAAAATGATTTTTCTGAGCTTACAATATGTTCAAATCCCTGTTTTTGTACTAAATATCATTTTTATGTATTCATTTATTTATTAAGTTCATACTCAATAAAGTCATTCATTTAATTATTTAGTTATTTATTTCATCGTAGCTCTAGATGTATTAGTTTGGGCTGCTATAACAAAATACAACAGACTGGGGGGCTTAAACAACAGATATTTATTTTCTTACAGTTCTGGGGGCTACAAGTCTCAGATTGAAATGCAGATTCAGTTTCTGGAAAAGACTATTTCTGGCTTACAGATGGCCATCTTTTTGCTGTGTTCTCACATTACAGGGAGAGACAGCTCTGATGTCTCATGCTCTTCTTATAAAGAAACCAATTATATCAGATTAGAGCCCTACTCAAATGATCTCACTTAACCTTTATTGTCTCCTTATAAACCCTAATTCCAAGACAGCCACATTGGGGGCCAGGGTTTTAACAAAAAAATGGTGGGGTGTGGGGTGGGGGCAAACAATTCAGTCCATAACACTAGGTTACTCATTTTGTATCATTATAAAATAAAGTGAATGTTACTTTTGACATTTCATAAGACATAACAGTTTATATTCCTTTCATTGCAAAAGACAATTAAAATGTATATATTATACCTGCTGAATGACAAAAGCCTTATTGGTCCTGAATTGGCAAAATTTTGAACCTCAGTGGCAAACATAGGTTGTAAATATCACTTATAAGCATTTCAAAGCCAAAGCAGTCAATAGTGTGCTATGAAACCAAATGATACAATTTTTCATGTAACCTTTGGAAATTAAACTACTCTTTATTATCATTATTAAGTTTAGGTGCTGTTCACACTGGGTTTTTTATACCTGGCACCAACAAATCAACTATGGTGAGCATCCTAATCCAAAAATTCAAAATTCAAAATTCTCCAAATTCTGAAACTTTTTGAGCGCCAACATGATGCTCACAGGAAGTGTTCACTGAAACAGTTCAGATTTCGAATTTTCAGATTAGATATGCTCAACAGGTAAGTATAACTCTAATGTTCCCAAATCTGAAAAAGTCTAAAATTTGAAGCACTTTCATTCCCAAAAATTTTGAGTCAGGGATAGGAATACTCAACCTGTATTTCATGACAGGCATAAGTTTTATTATGGAAATGCCAGCATTTAAGACAATACTTATGAGAGTGGCATTGGTTAAATACCAGTCATCTATTGCTCTTGGGCACAACTGATTGGAAGAGGGCTGTGCCCATGAAGGGGCTACCAGCAAATTCTCATACCAACACATGATGATAAACCAGACTAATTATTTCTTTTAGAAATTAGAGCTGTAGTTTATGAACAAGCTTACCAAGTTTAGAGGCATCAAAAAATAAAGGAACAAGGACAAGCAGTGAATGCATGAGTAGGTGGCAGGTGGGAGAAGGGATAGCATAACTCTGTCAATGCAGAGCCCAGAAACAGGATTTCAGCAATATCCCTTATAGGCGAGTGCAATAAATAATTTAAACTTGTCCAATGACAGGTCTGGCTTTTGCCCTCAGTTCCTACACGGTAATCTCTAATCCCTTGGATGGATACGCTGCCTCATAAAAATATCTTGGTTTACCTGGGGGGCTTCGGCCATCGTAGGCAATCTTACAACGTGATCTGTGGTATCGGCTAGACTTCCAGAGTGGTTAGAGACTGAGATCAGCCACATGTCCAACCAACCATGTCTACATGATAGGACCTCAATAAAAAGTCTGGCTCAGGTGAGATTCCCTGGTGGACAATATGCCATTTGTTTTATTACATTCTGTTGCTGGGAGAATTAATGCTGTCCATAACTGCATGGGGAGAGTACAACTGGAAGTTCCATGTTTGGAACTTTCCTGAAGTTGCCTTATGTGTCTCTGCAACTCAGGTAATTTTAATCTGTATCCTTTCACTGTAATGAAACATAACTGTTAGTAGAATAGCTTTCAGTGAGTTCTGTGAGTCCCCATAGTGAATGATGGAAACTAAGGTGGTCTTGGGGACCTCCAAACTTACAGTTGGTGTCAGAAGTAAGGACGGTCTTGTGAACTATTATGTAACATCACAGTAGGGGAAAGGAAAATAATCCATTTGACACACCTGCTAGGCATCTTGAATAAGGCCTAATTATATGTCGTTGCATGCCCTTTTCCAGGTGTATGAGGTCGAGCTGTGTGTATAACTTCCTTCTGCGTTTTCACAGACATCCCTAGAGTAGACTCTCCCACTTGAAGATATTTAAGGGAGCATAAGAGAGCATCATAATAAGCCCACTATTATAGTTGAAGAAGTAGAGTATATTGCGATTTGTTTCATTTTTAAAATTCACACTTGCACATATGCTGTATGAAATTCAAGTATTTATAGGAGAGATTTGTTATGGTCTATGAACTCTGGTAAGAAAATATGAGATAAGGACAAGAAAACAAATGTGGATAGCTATAAAACAACAACAATAAAAAATATTGCTGTGGAAATGTTGCTCTTTGGGTTTGGAGGAGAGTTAATCTAAGGTAGCTGGTAGGCTTTATGAGATGAGAAACGGCTTTTATTAGAGCCATCCTTGTGTTTACCCTGCTGCTTCTGTGGTGCCTCCCTGTGCTCTGGACATTTCCTTTCACACGGTTACTCTCACCAAAAAATGCCTGCCCTTGATTCATTTCCTTGGGACCCGGTTCCTTGTTTTCCAAGGTAAAGGTTGTTAATATGATAAATTTCTCTTGGCTGAGTTATTTTTGCTGTTGGCCTAATATAGAAGCACTCAGTGATAACATTTATATTTTTCAAGATCTCTTGTAATGTGTATCCAAAAATCAATGAAACCTCTCTAATAGTAACCTTTTAGGTAGACTGGTAGTGGAGATATTTGGCTACCATTATTTTGGAAAGGTACTAGGAGACCTATGTTTAATTCTGCCACTAATGAATTGTGAGACTTCAAAGGAGTGAACCCTCTTCTGTATACATATCTGGTCCTACAGTATTATACACAGGGAGACCCTGCCAATGACTGACAACGTTTTCTTTATGTAGGGTGACCATATATCCCAGTTGGTGTGAGTCAGTGACAATTTATACCTTGCCTCAACATAATTATGAATTAATTAGTTATTAATAGTCCCTCTTCATTCTCAAAAGTGTTCCAGTTTAGATGATATCCAAGTAGAATTTGTGCCAAATGCCCAGTTATAGGAAACTTTCCCATTATTACTGTCCTAACAATCCCAGAGTGGTAAGCACAGGTGAAAGCTACTTGCTCGAGGAACTGTAGCTAAATCTCACCCCAGGTTAAAAACCAAATCCTTCAGCACCTGACTTAGGCAATACCTTCTTTAAATTATTACGGTGACTGAGTCATTTTACTGAAAAGGTCTTAATATAAAAAGTTCTGTGCCAAAAAGGAATTAGAGATGTTTTTTAGGAAACCAATATAATATTTTTTCTTGATTATTTGTTCTTTTTTACCCTCCACTTTTGCCCCTGCTGATAATGTAAATAAAAACTGAGCAAAAGTTATCTAACTAATTATCTAGGTTTACATTTTCTTCATTTCATTGAAATCCTCCCTTTTTGAAAATCCCGTCCATCCAGAGACTCTAGTGAGTATATTCATATTTCAGACAAATCTGCCTTTGGTAATCATCAAAAGGTATTTTCTTTAATAAGTGAAGCTCGGCAGGCCCTGCAGCTGTGTTGTTTATTTTATAGCAAGCACAAAGACAATTTATTTTTTTAATACTATAATTAGATTAGTGTTCTCTTTACTGAAGCATCTGTAGGAAAATGAGAGTGTGTTTCTTTGAATGAATGAGCAGTCACATTTATTTTTATTAAATCTGAACTTGTCCTCTGAGATAGCTGAATTTAATTTTATGTTCAAATACAACATGTAAGAGTACAATTTTTTTCAGATAAAACCACAGTCCCCCAAAAAAGAAGGTTGGACTAAATTGAATCTTCTGATTCCAATTTTATGAACTGCATTAAAATCTCTCTAGGGTGCAGGATTATGTTTGTGTTGAAAAATGACTACATTAAGATATGTATTTGCATACATAAACAAATATATTGGGATGGTTATCTATGACCTGTCATTGACATAAAGAATATTATAGAACATAATATGATTATGCCTTTGTTATTACTCTACAGGTCTTTACTAAAAAGTTTTGGAAGTGCTGATTATAAATCAAAAAGATTAATTTCCAAAATAGAGACATTTTTAATGTTTTGGATACCAGTTTGTCAACATTGTATCCTTTAAATGGTTCCTTAGGACTGTCTAGACAGTAATTAAATCACCCAGGAAATAAGTCATCACATATTGACAATCACTTTTCCTTTTCCCTTTTGCATAGCCAATAAGGAAAATATTTTCCTTTCTTTATGCACATTTAATCTTAGCCGATGAAAGCAATTTAGTGTTGGTGTTATACCTTTAAGAATGGAAAATTATTCTCATTCTCTATTTTATAACAACAAAACTTAGTGGCTTAAAACAACAATTTGTTATTACCTTTCATGGAGTGTGGGTTCACTGAACTCAGCTGGGAGGTTCTTGCCTGGTGCCTCTCAATCAGTAACAGTGAAATGGTGTCTAGAACTGGAGTTATTTGAGGGCTCCACTGGGGTAGATATCCAAGTGAGCATTTTATTATATATAACTGACTTTTCAGCTGAAAAGTTTCAAACAGCTGGGAGCTGGCAAGTTTTCGCTCTCTCCCTCCTGCCCTCAGCCCTCCCTCTCCCCCATATGCCTCTCTCCTTCCTTTTCTACATGGCCTGTACAGCTTGGCTGATTTGAGCTTTCTCTCAGCATGTCAGCCTCAGAGTGATTGGGCTTCTTACTTGGCACTAGCTTCCCACAGAGCAAGTATTCTAAAAGACCAAGGCAAAATCTGCATGGCTTCTTATAGCCTGACCTTAGAGGTCATTGAGTATCTCTTCTGCTGCTTTCTATTTGTTACACAGCATCATCCCAAAATCAGGGTTGGAGGAGACTGCCCGGGGGCATGAGTACTAGAAGGTATGGTTCATTGAGATGGGGGGAAGGTGGAATTTATTTGCAAAAGCAACTAAAAATTAGAACAAAACATGAATTTTAAATAAATTTAGTCATGATAAGAAAATAAATGCCACCAACACCTCAAACCCAAAAACTTGCCCATAAGTTGTTTTCAGAATCTTTATGAGTCTTACATTTATCTCCTCAAATAACTGTAGCCACTTTTGTTACTTATTTTTAATGTTATTATTTTACTCCTTTAACTATAGTGCTGTAATAATATTCTTCTGTACATTTTTATAAAATATAATTTTATTTTACAAACATGAGTGAAACATGCATTTGTGAGCTTGCTTAAGAATGTTACATTGCCTCTGATGAAATTATTTGTTAACTTTTGGGACATAATTTATCCGATTAATAAAGAAGTCTTATAGTCAATCATCCAAGTGGTAACATAACTTGCTACAATGAAAATAATTTTTAAAATATGTTTTATGATTATATTAAGAACTAACAAAGGAATGTGTCAATTTTTCAGTAATAATGGTTTCAAGTATTTTGCTGTAATTTACAGTTATGATGGTTAATATCTCTGAAAAGAATTGAGGTTAATTTATTTTTCAAACAGTATTTTGGATATTTGAATACCTAATTTCTATTAACTAGATAATTTATTATTCAAGCTCTACCTCTCTTTATATTTAAAAGCATAAGAGACCTAAGGAAATATATTATTTTTGTATAATTTCTGAAGAATACAACAAAGATCTTTTACCCGGTGGAAAAAAATATAGAATCCACTGAATGAAAATGTATTGTTTTCAGAAAATGAACATGAAAACTTTAAGAACTACACAAAATTTTCAGTATTGTTTTCCTTGTTGTTTTTTCTCTTGTGAAAATTTTTTCCTATTTGTTAATAAATCAGTGTATTTAAAATGCATGCAATCACCACTTCATTTTTAACTTCCTCCCAAAACAGTTTGAGCTGTAAACTCTGATGATTTCCACTTAGATAAAAGGTTAGAGACAGTCCTAAAACCAACTGTGAAAAACAACGCAGAATGTTATAATCTGCATTTTTCCACAACTAAATTGATCAAAAAGTCTTCCGATTGAGAGTTATGGTTTTAAAACAGGGGTTATGTCCAAGATAAGCTTTATCTAAGGTATTCTTTGGAATTTAGGTGTAGAAAAATTATGGACAACCTTTTAGATATGGGTCATAAATTTAAAAATAGACTCTTTTATTAAAAAAAAAAAAAAAGACTGTTTAATAAAGCACCAGACACAAAAGGAAATAAAAAGAGAGGCAGGTAAGTAGAAAAAAAAAAAAACTTTTAAAATATTAAAAAATAAAAGAAGAGGAAGCTAGAATATGAATTCTAAAAGGAGACTAAGTGTTAGAGGCAGCTGTAAAGCAGTGTTTTTAATGAAGTCTATGAGGTAGAATGAATAAAGAAATTCTTTTTAGGAACTTCTGATAAAAGAAAAAGAAAGAAAGAAAATTCTTCCAATCCAATGTAACATACAAAAAAAGTATTGCAGAAAAATGAAATCATAATTTACAAGCCAATTTTTACCTTTAAGAGAAGCACAATATTCTAGAAAAATAATCTATGAAGCAAGGTTGAGTATTATTACTTTTCTTTGTATTCTATTCTTCTATAACTATATTCCAATATCTTCTTGGCTTGTTTTGAGAGCTTATTTGTTCTGTCATCCTAAAGGAGGCAAAGACTGCAGTGCAGTAAGAAAAGGCGTTTATTGGGGTCTTAGGAATTGCTATTCAGGAGTCACAGATTCACGTAGAAACCAAATTATATTCCAACAAAGGGGAGGGAAATGGAATTTTTAGGAGTAAATCAAAAGGAAGCTGAAGATGATTACACAAATAGTTTAGGAAAAATTATTTGTGGAGGCAGCTGTCTTAGTACCTAAGTCCATAGTTCATTGGTTGTTGCTGTTTAGGAGTTGTGGCATTGGTGAAATTTAGTTGTTTTCCAGGATGTTGTGGTAGTTACAGTTTGACCCAGTTCAAAGGTGCAAGGTAATTTTTTTTTTTTTTAACTTGAAGGCAGTCTTTCTTAGAATGGCTTCCTGACTCTTATTTACAGCTCTGAATCAGAGTGCCACCATTTTGTATGGTCACATTTCACGCTCTTGACTAAAGATGTTTTATTCTTTAAAATAAAATCCCAATATATTTGTGGATACATGTATGAGATGGACTTCTATGTAATACACATATTATATCTTTGTTTTCCATTCCTAGATTATTTTATATCACCTGTGCCCTGAATTTTCTCTACAAGGAATAGCATTATCTTCTACCTTTTAGCATATCTGTTATATTTTTCTATCAGAATAATTAACTTTTTAACAGATTTTTATTTTAAGCTCAGACTCACATGGCAAAATGCAGTGGTAGGAATGGGCAGGATGGAGATGATGGTGGTGGTATTGGTATAGTAGAAAGAATTGATATAAAGTAAAATATATATAATTATATATATACAAGTAAAAATTCATATAGAAGAAGATTTAGGAATTTATTTTTAATAAAGGAAATGGAGTATTTTCAATGTTGTGCCTCATAATTAGAAATGATAATAAGTGCCCTTTATTCTATTTCAACTAGAAGAACTTAGGTGGAATGCCATATTTTCCAGATAGTAAACACACAAAAAAGTGTCTTTTATTTCAGTTTGAAATTGTTTGTGTTGAGCCTGACTTATTTGTAACTTAGCTCATTCACTGTTAAAGATGCTGAGCTACTTCTGCCCTGTGGACTTGCTGCTTTTTCCTTAGCCCACTGCCTGAAGCTGTGCCTAGGGTGTCCTTAAAATGTGTTTCTCCAATTGTTCTACTGTAACTCAGGACACAAAAGCTGTATAGGGTTCCTGATGTTATTTATTCTCTTCACAACCTCTCCCTGTAAAATGTGTTACTACCAGGTGTATTAATTTAAATTGGTGACTTTTCATTCTCAAGCTCCTTGCCTGTGATCTGGTCTTGCTTAGGAGTAATCCTGAATAAACTACTCAGGACCTTTACTATGTCCTTTCTGATATTGCTTTTATCTTTCCCAAAAGGTTGAAAAGGTCTTAATCTCTGGAGAAAATATTCAATAATATTTTCCAGCTTGAATATAATCTTATGAGACTACGTTTTTATATGCAGTTCATCACTGACTTACATTGTTATGTGGCCTATATGATATTGATGATCTTGACCCTGTGTATGTGATATAATTTGGATATGTGTCCCTGCCCAAATCCCATATTGAATTTTAATACCTAATGTAAGAGGTGGGGCCTGGTGGGAGATGACTGAATCATGGGGGTGGATTTCTCAGGAATGGTTTACCACCATCCCTTTAGTCCTTTTCTCATGATAATGAGTGAGATCTCCTGGGATCTGTTTTTTTTAAAGTGTGTGGCACCTCTTGCTTCTGCTTTGCCATGTGACATAAGTGCTCTCTATTCACCTTTGCCATGCTTATAAGCTTCCTGAGGCCTTCTCAGGAGTGAATGTCACTATGCTCCCTGTATAGCCTGCAGAACCATAAGCCAATTAAACCTCTTTTCTTTATAAGTTACCCAGTCTCAGCGTATTTCTTTATAGCAATGTGAGAATGGCCTAATACAGATAATTGGTACCAGGAGGAGGTATTGCTTTAAAGACACCTGATGATATGGAAGCAGCTTTGGAACTGGGTAACAGGCAGAGATTGGAAGAGTGTTGAGGACTCAGAATAAGATAGGAAGATGACCAAAATGTTGATAGTGATTGATATGGACAATGAAGTCCAGGCTGATGAGGTCTCAGATGAACATGATAAACTTTTTGGGAACCGAAATAAAGTTCACTTTTGTTATGCTTTAGCAAAGAACCTGGCTGCATTATGACCCCATGCCCTAGGGGTCTGTAGAGGTTTGAACTGAGAATGATTATCTAGGATATCTGGTAGAAGATATTTCTCAGCAGCAAAATGTTGAAGATATACCCTAGCTGCTTCTAACAACTTATGCTCAGATGTGGGAGCAAAGGAATGACTTGAAACTTATATTTAAAAGGGAAGCAGAGCTTAAAAGTTTAGAAAATTTGCAGCCTGGCCATTTGGAAGAGAAATAAAAAGCATTTTCGGGATAGGAATTCAAATGCATTGCTGAATATCCACTTGCTAGAGTAATTTGCCTAACTACAAAAGAAGCAAATGCTGAAAGCCAAGCCAATGAGAAAAAGGCCTTGAAAGCATTTCAGAGACTTTTGCAGCATGCCCTCCTATTACAAGACCAGATATTTAGGAGGGAAGAATGGTTATGGGCCATACCCAGGACCCCATTGCCTGGTACAGTGTCAAGATGCTGCTCCCTGCATCCCAGCTACTCAGGCTCTAGCTTTCACTCAAAGGGGCCCAGGTAAAGCTTAAGCCACAGCTTGCAAGGATGCAAGCCATGGTGACTTCTATGTGGTGTTGAGCCCGTGGGTGCACAGAGTGCAAGAGCTGAGGCTTAGGAGCCTCCACCTAGATTTCAGAGGATATATGGAAAACCCTGGTGTCCAGGTGGAGACCTACTGTGGGAGTGGAGCCCTTACAGAGAACTCTACTAGGCCACTGCAGAGGGGAAATGTGGGGCTAACACCCTCCCCCACCAGAGTCCTTACTGGGGTACTGCCTAGTGGAGCTGTGGGAAGAGGGACAGACCCAAGAATGGTTAGATCCACCAGCAGCTTGTATCTTGCAACTAGAAAAGCCACAGAGACTTAACTGCAACCCATGAGAGCAACCTCAAGGTTATACCCTGTGAAGCCACAAAGGCAGAGCTACTAATGTCTTGGAAGTCCACTGCTTGCACCAGTGTACCCTGAATGTGGGACATAGATTAAAGGAGATCATTTTGGAGCTTTAAGATCTAATGATGGTCCTGCTGAATTTTGAACCTGTGTGGAGCCTTTCTTTTGGATGATTTCTCTCTATTGAAATAAGAATGTTTACCCAATGCTGATAGTCCCCATTGTATCTTGAAAGTAACTAACTTGTTTTTTATTTCACAGACTTATAGATAGAAGGGACTTGCCTTGTTTCAGGTGAAATTTTGGAGTTTGAACTTTTCAATTAATAGTGAAATGAGTTAAGACTTTGGGAGACTATTGGGAAGGCATGATTGTAATTTGAAATGTGAGAAGAACATGAGATTTGTTGGGGACAGGGCCAGAATGTTATAGTTTAAGTATTTGTTCCTTCCCAATTTCATATTAAATTGTTATCCTCAATGTTGGAGGTGGGGCATTGTGGGAGGTAATTGAATCATGGGGGTGGATTTATCATGAATGCTTTAGTACCACCCCCTTGGTCCTATTCTAGTGATACTGAGTGAGCTCTTGTGTTGTATGGTTGTTTAAAAGTATATGGCATCTCCCCACTTCTCGCTCGTGCTCCTGCTCTCACTATGCAATGTGCAAGTTATTGCTTCATCTTTCACCATGATTGTAAGCTTCATGAGGCCTCTACAGAAGCAAATGCTGCTGAAGAACCATAAGTCAATTGAACCTCCTTATTTATAAATTATCCAGTCTCAGGTATTTCTTTATAGCAATGCAAGAATAGACTAATGCAGTAAATTACAAACTAATGGGTTCTTCTTGCCTGCTACACCAAAAAGCCAACACACTGAGACAGCAGTGTTGCAGAAAAGAGTTTAACTATCACAAGGCAGCTGAGTGGAAGGATAAGAAATAGTTCTCAAATCTGCCTTCCTAAAAGCTCAGAGTCTAGCATTATTAAGAATAATTTGGTGGGAAGAGGCTTAGGGAATGGGTGCTGCTGATTGTTTGGTGATGAAATCACAGGAGTGTCCAATATGTCTTTTATGCTGAGTCAGTTTTTGGGTGGGGAGGGGTCATAAGACTGGTTGAATCAGTTCTTGGTATGAATCATGGGGGTCCAGGTGGTGGGGCTGGATGACCTCGATTGGTCTGCCTGAATGCAAAAGTCTGAAAAAATCTCAAAGACCAATCTTAAATATTGAGAATAGTGATGTTATCTATAGAAGTAATTGGAGAAGTTACAAATCTTGTGACCTCTAGCTACATGACTCCTGAGCAGTAAACAAACTAGGGTACAATGGCTGGTTATTGCTTAAGTATGTATAGGTCTTAGCAGAGTTCAGGACTCTCCCATAATTCCAAACTTGCAAACTTTCATTAGATTTATAAAGGCGATTTTGGTTCCTGAACAAAGATGGGGTTAGTTTTGGGAAGGGATTATTATCATCTTCTTTAAAGTTAAACTATGAACTAAATTATTCCCATAGTTAGCTTGGCCTATGCCCAGGGCAGTTAGCTTGTGAGGTTAGAAACCAAATTGAATCAGCTACGTTGATATTGGATTTCTCTGTCACAATTTTTGCAAAGGCAGTTTTATGTAGGCCTAGGCTAAAGTGTATTTTGCAGTCTTAGTGTTTAGCAAAAAAGTTTAAAAGGTAAAAATTAAAATCTTAAAGCAAAAGCTTATAGAAGAATGGTACTAAAAAGAAAATATTTTTGTATTGCTATACAATGTGTTTGTACTTTAAGCTAAGTATTATTACAAAAGAGTCAAAAAGTTAAAAGACTTAAAAAGTTTATAAAGTTAAAACTTACAGTAGATGAGAGCTAATCTATCATTGAAGAAATAAAATAATTAAAATGAATTTAGTGTAGTCAAAGTGTGCAGTATTTATAAAGTTTATAGTAGTGTACAGTAATGTCCTTAGGCTTTCACATCCACTCGCCACTCACTCATTCACTCAACCAGGGCAGTTTCCAATTTTTCAAGCTCTATTTATAGTTAAGTTCCTGAAAAGAAGAAAAACCAAACAGTTTTTCCTGTGTTCTCACACGACAACAATCAACACAGAAGACTTCTGTGACCAAATATGTGGAGACTTTTCCCTACACACTAAGTAAGCAATCAGTTCTGAAGTGAACACCAGCTGGTTCTCTTCCAACTTAATTCTGACACTATCTACCTGAAGATACCCTCAAATCCCAAGGGGTGAAAGCTCAGTCCCACAAGACTGTTCCCCTACTTCTAACGACCATTCACATTCCCCATGCTGTTTTCCTTGTGCTTCTGATCACCTGGTTATAAATAAAAGTTTCCATGATTCCCTCCTTGGATTTAATTACGTTTTTAGAGTGGCTCACAGAACTCAGGGAAACATTTACTTATGGTTCCTGGCTTATTATTAAAGGACATAAGGGATGCAGATGAAGAGAGATGCATAAGATGATGTATGGTGAAAAGGGCATGCCAACTTCCAGGAACCTCCATATATTCAGCTGTCTGCAAACTCGCAGAACCCTGTCCCTTTGGCGTTTTATAGAAACTTTGTGTTGTGGGCATGATTGATTAAATCTTTGTCCATTCACAATCAAATTAGCCTTCAGCCCCCACTCCTCTCCCTACAGATGAGGATAGGGGTTTGGGGGTATATTCGTTCATTCTTACATTGCTATAAAGAGCTACTTGAGACTGGGTAATTTACGAAGATAAGAGTTTTAATTGTCTCACAGTTCCACAGGCTATACAGAAAGCATAGCTGGGGAGGCCTCAAGAAACTTACAATCATGGTGGAAGGTAAAGTGGAAGCAGGCACGTCCTACATGGCTAGAGCAGGAGGAAGAGAGTGAAGGCTGTAGTGCTACACACTTTTAAACAACCAGACTGCATGAGAACTCACTATCACAAAAACAGCAAAGGGAAAGTCCACCCCAAGATCCAAGTACCTCCCACCAGGTCCCTCCTCCAACATTTGGAATTACAATTTGACATGAGACTTGGGCAGGGGCACAAATCCAAACAATACTAGGGAATGAAAGGGTAGAGGGGAGCAAAAAGTTCCAATCCTCTAATCATGCCATTATTTTTCTATGACTAGCTACTTCCTGAAGCTACCTAGGGGCTGCCAGCCATCAGTCAACTCATTAGAATACAAAAAGATGTCACTTTTGAGATTCTAAGGATTTTAGGAGTTGCATAGCAGAAAAGAGGGAGGAGCAGAAAATATATTTCATAATATTAAGTGCCCAATATAATTATCTCATGATTATTTTTATTCCATATTTTTACTATACCTTTTTGATGTTTAGATACACAAATATCATTGTGTTACAATTGCATACAGTATTCAGTACAGTAACATGCCATACAGGCTTATAGCCTAGGAGAAATGGGCTACACCATTAGCCTAGGTGTGTAGTAGGCTATACTATCTAGGCTTGTATAAGTACACTCTATGAGGTTCACACAACAATGAAATTGCCTGAGAATGCACTTCTCAGAATATAATCCCATCATTAAGTGAGACATAACTGTATATGCAGTTGATACTTGAACAATACAGTTTTGAGCTACACAGTTTCACTTATGTGTGAATTTTCTTTCACCTCTGCCACCTCTGAGACAGCAAAATCAACTCTTCCTCTTCCTCCTCCTTTGCAGCCTACCCAAGGTAAAGACAATTAGATGGAAAACCTTTATGATGATCCACTTCATTTAATGAATAGCATATATTTAGTTGCTTATATTCGCTGTCTTATGATTTTCATAATAACATTTTCTTTTCTCTAGCTTACTTTATTACAAGAATATAGTATATAATACATATAACATACAAAATATGTGTTAACTGATTGTTTACGTTTTTGGAAAAGTTTCTGGGTAAACAACAGGCTATTTGTGCTTAAGGTTTAAGGGTTAAAAGTTATATGTGGATTTTCAACTGTGCAGTGGTTGGCACCAGTTCCTCCCATGTTGTTTTAGAGTCAACTGGATATTTTTCCTTTTAGTTATCCCCTGAAATGGAGACCAACTGAGAATTCTGTCTACCCAATTAAATATGCTTCACTAAAATGTTGATAGCTATAATATAAATTGTCTAATTAACTTAGCTTCTGATGTATACAATGCCTTATTAATAATAAATATGACATAACTGTTAAATAAATAATTGTCTTTTAATTTTAAATAATTCTGTCTTTTACAAGCTTAATTTTGTAACCTTTGAAATCCTTAAACCACGTACTTAATTAACTGACTGACTACCATGGTGTTAATTTTTAAAATCATCACAGATTTTTCGTTTAAATTTGTCAATTCTCATTGTTATTGGTCACAATAGTTTATATACGAGTTACTTTATTATAAAAGCAATGCATACACATTGGAGAAAATCTGTAGTATCAAATTATAAATTTTAAATCACCCATAGTCTCAATTTCTTTAACACCCCAGATATAACTATCTTGAACATTCTAATCGTTTTTTAGTTCTGTGTTTCTCTGTGTATATATGTACATATATTAATGATAGTATTGGATTCCAACTGCATGTCCCACTCCTTTGTTTTTCCTATTGGAGTTTTAGTGATTTTTAAATACCGATTGGTAATAGTTATTATACCTGCTTTCCCCTGCTGTTTCTCAAAGCACTATTTCCACGTGTTAAAATATACCCAAGCAGACAGACAAATGCACTCCCTGTGGCTAAAATGAGACACACTGAAACAGAACCAAATGTCCTTAGCCGGGGTGAGGAGCACGTCCACATATTCCTGTGTTAATAATTATCACAAGGTTTTCTTCACTCTAATTAAGACAGCTGGATATTCTTCAGCTGACCTCCAACAGACTGCCTGACACTAGCTGACAGCATCCCATCATCCCACCTGCTTTGCAATTCTACCATAAAACTCCATTTGGATGGAGGATCAGCCTTGCCTTAGGATCACTCCTTTGTGATAAACAGCTGCAGACCTCATGCAGTTTGGGACAGCTTATACCTTTTGACATGTATAGCCAAATTGCACCCCATTTTAATGCTATGACCTCATCTCAAAATAAACATGAAAATGTATGTTACATATATGTCTGCCCACTGCATATACACTTAACTGTCCTCATAATTGTTCATAAGCTTTCTTTTAAGACAGGCACTGAAGGTGTAAATGACAACCTCCCTGTCCATTCTTCAGACCATGTACTTTTCGTTTCCTCCAGAGATTGCATTCCCCAATCTGCAGGATTGTTTCCTTTTCTGAAAATCATTTTCTCCTTTCTCTTCCTCTGTAGATCTCATTATCTTTTGTTAACACATATAATGAAATATTATTCAAAAATATGATTTTCATTGATTGCTTAATATTCTGTTCTGTAGATGGTTGCATTCCCTTAATTCTTCATTGATAATTGACCATTGTTGCTTTCAAAGTTTTTCTCTAACAAATAATATTGTGACAAAAATCACTGAAAGCAAATTTTTCACTGCCATTCTGAAATATTCCTCAAAATGGAATGAGAGGGTGAGTCCATCTTAAGATTTTCATCACATATTGCCAAAGTTTCTCCTAGAAAGGTTGAATCCAATTGCATTCTCATCCATGGCAATGCCTATCTCAGTACAAATCAACATGGCTAGCATCCACAGACATTAATCTCCATCAAGGACATGCCTATGTCTGTATTGTTCTCCACTGTGTCTAAGAACTAACTCCATTAGATATTTATAGTCACTCAATAACTATTTCAGGAGAAAATAAATCTCTAAATCTTTCCAAGTAAAAAAAGTAGACTGTTCTTATTTTTTTAATTACCTAACAACGCCTTATATATAACAGAGATGAAAGTGTATGGTTGCTGCTTTTATGGGGGTAACAATATCATGTTGAAGTCATTACAGTTTTAATTCAAATTTTTGTACTACTAGTAAAGATTTTTTTCTTCTGTACTGGCTTTTTCTGCTTTTTTTTTTTTTTTTTTTTTTTTTTTTTTTTTTTTTTTGGTGAAGTATCTCGTCATAGATTTCAGTTCTTTTTCCATTAATATTTTCTAGTGCTTTTCTAGACATCCAGTTAGAGCACTTCATATATTATTAACGGTTTGTCGTATTTGTTGCATGTAGAGTTGTGCTATGGTTCAGTACTTGGATTGGTGTAACAGCTAGCTATAGCAAACCATAACTTGGGAAAATTAATTACTATAAATCTTAACAATTGAGATTAAAATAAATCTACCTCAAAAGATTGTGATAAATAAATGGGATAATTTATATAAATCTTAAAGTGCAGAATTTTAAATAGTAAACACTCAATATATAAATATTAGTTTTGTTATTAATTTATTACTATTGCTTTTGCTAAAGTCTTTCTCATACAAAGACTAATTAAAAACATTTCTTACTTCTGCTTAAAGTTATACAAATGTTCTTAGTTTACAATTCCGTTAGTGTTTCAGTAATTCTTGTAAGGTACCCCTTAGCCAAAAAATAATGCCTACTACTAGTGTTTATTAAGTAATTCAGTCCAAAAAATTAAATAAGTATTTATGTCCTGTTAATAACTTATTAGCTGTTTGAAGAAAAATACACGTAAACTGAAAACATTTTTTAGTTTCATTTCTGCATAACTGCAGTTATTCATGGGACATGTGTGTCCACTGGATACTGCAAAATTTCTCAAATATTGAAATTAGATTGGACACTGCTGCTCTCACTTCTTGACACAAATTGAATTTTACACTGTGTTTGCTTCTATCACAGAAATTATTGCAATGAAAATACATGATGTCAATTTTGCCAATGTAGCTCAATCTAATGAGGAAACAGTGTACCTAGAGTTAGTAGTCTGAATTGTATCTAAGAGATGTCGGGTACTGCTATATTTACCTTGAAAATCTAAAATATCCCATGGTGCCCTTATGAGTTGACAGGAGTGCCATAGGTTGCCTTGGTGTAAAGTGTGAGAACCATGGGGTTATATGTATTTACATTAGCTTTGTTTTCTTCTAAATGTGTAGTTCTTCATCTTTTATTTACTTTCAGTAATTTGAGAATTTTTTCTCTTTAATAGTAGAACTTACTATCATTGAAAATTTTTTGTGGTTTATAATGTTTGCTTTATTACATATCAAAGTAATATAAACCGTAGGCATCAGAATCACCTTGAATACTTGTAAATAACACCAGACTTAGTCAGAATACCTTTAGACAGGACCTCAGAATCTGGATACTATATGCAACATTGATTGGTCGCCCTTGGAGACCTGAGAGCAATTATCCTGAGATATGCTTCGGGCATATACATTCTATTCCACTAACCCTCTGTTGAGTTTAAGTTGGTTTATTTTTTGTGGCTATACAACATGTTGCCTTTACAGGAATAAAAATGTTACTCCCTTTACTCTTTAAAATAGTTATTTGTAGTTGTTTATTTTGAAAATAAATTTGAGAAACTCTTTATATATTTCTCTTTCTCTCAACTCAAAAAAAAAATCATGGCCTACTTTATATAAGCCTCATATATCTTTAGTTACGGGTGTTATTTCTAAATATTTGGAATGTGCTCCATGTGGTTGACATATTATCATCATTGTTATTGTAGATAAATACAGAATGTTTATATTTAGACATCTGACTCAGATAGTTAATTCGAATTTTCTAGGTATACAGCCACATGCTTTTAAACAATGATATTTTGTCCCCTTTCAAATATTTGTAATTCTTTATTTCCCTCTTTTGCCATATTTCTATAAGGGAACTTTAGAAATTAGATAGCACCTTTGTCTTGAATTTCCTTCTAGTGTTTCCCTATTAAGGAAGACATAACTTTTACTTTGGGATATGCTTAATCATATTAAGAAGATTTATGTTTGCCTAGTTTTTCAGAGTTATGGCTTACAAAGCTTTTCTATTCATGTTAAAATATTTCCAAATGTGTGTCTTATTGAGATGATACACTTTTTCTTACACATATTAATATTCACTCAGTATGGGGGAATGACTTGGAAAGCTGTATTCAACTACCTACTCCAGCACTTATTGACTGTGTGACTTTGAGCAAATTACTCTACCTCTCAGGGACTCAGTTCTCATCTGTAAATTAATAACATGTCTATAGATTGATGTTTAGATTAAATGATTTGATATACATAAAATGCTTAAAATTAAAAAATGGCATATTGTAAATGGCCACTACAGTTTAGTTATCATCAGCATCATTGTAATTGTCACTGTTGTTATAATGTGTTCTGGACTAAGAATTACTTCATCTTTATAAAAATCTTTTAATAAATTATTGAAATTATTTGCTATATTTTATTTAGAGTACCTCCATCTGTGTTCAGGAGTGCTATCATTCTATCATTTTATTCTTTTCGTTTTCCTAGGTTTTAATATGAGTTTTGTTAACTTCATACAGCAGTAACTAATTTGCTATCATGTTCTATCTCCTGGATGAATTTATAGCATGATTATTAATTGGGGACTGAGGTAGTTCACAAGTAAAGCAATTTAGTTCTGCAGCCTCTTTCAAAGCTGAATCATATATCGTTATTTGTCTATAGAAGCTTTATATAACCCCTTACGTTAGTCTTTGTTTATATATTTTAAAATAATTCCTTTTTTTGTCTTTTCACTTTCTTTTTTATTATTATTACACTTTAAGTTCTAGGGTACACGTGCACAAGGTGCAGGTTCGTTACATAGGTATACATGTGCCATGCTGGCCTATTGCACCCATCAACCCGTCATTTATATTAGGTATTTCTCCCAGTACTATCCCTCCCCCTACCCCTACCCTTTGACAGGCCCCGGAGTGTGATGTTTCCCACCCTGTGACCAAGTGTTCTCCTTGTTCTCCTTGTTCAATTCCCACCTATGAGTGAGAACATGCATTGTTTGGTTTTCTCTCCTTGTGACAGTTTGCTCAGAATGATAGTTTCCAGCTTTATCCAGGTCCCTTCAAAGGACATGAATTCATCATTTTTTATGGCTACATAGTATTCCATGGTGTATATGTGCCACATTTTCTTAATCCAGTCTATCATTCACGGACATTTGGGTTGGTTCCAAGTCTTTGCTATTGTGAATAGTGCCACAATAAACATACATGTGCATGTGTCTTTACAGAGGCATGATTTGTGTGTAGGAATGCTTGTGATTTTTGCATATTGATTTTGTATCCTGACTGCTTGCCTGGTATCACCAGCACAGGCTGCAGAACAGCAGATATTGCAGATATTGCTGCCTGATCCTTCCTCTGGAAGCTTCATCTCAGAGGGGCATCAGCCTGTATGAGGTGTCAGTCAACTCCTACTGGGAGGTGTCTCCCAGTTAGGCTACACAGGGGTCAGGGACCCACTCTTGAGGAGGCAGTCTTGTTTGTTCTCAGAGTTCAAACACTGTGCTGGGAGAACCACTGCTCTCTTCAGAGCTGTCACACAGGGACGTTTAAGTATGCAGAAGTTTCTGCTGCCTTTTTTTCAGCTGTGCCCTGCCCCCAGAGGTGGAATATACAGAGGCCACAGGCCTTGCTGAGTTGCAGCAGGCTCCACTCAGTTTGAGCTTCCCTGTCTGCTTGTTTACCTATTCAAGCCTCAGTAATGGTGGACACCCCTCCCCCAGCCAGGCTGCTACCTCACAGTCCCATCTCAGACTGCTGTGCTAGCAGTGAGCAAGGCTCTGTGGGCTTGGGACTTGCTGAGCCAGGTGCAGGATATAATCTCCTGGTGTGCTATTTGCTAAGACCTTTGGAAAAGCACGGTATTTGGGCAGGAGTGTCCTGATTTTTCTAAGTTCAGTCTGTCACAGCTTCCCTTGGCTAAGAAAGGGAAATCCCCAGACCCCTTGCAACTCCCAGGTCAGTGATGCCCCGCCCTGTTTGTGCTCGCCCTCAGTCGGCTGCACCCACTGTCCAACCAGTCACAATGAGATGAACCAGGTATCTGAAATGCAGAAATCACAGGTGGTCTGTGTCCATCACGTTGGGAGCTGCAGACCGGAGCTGTTCCTATTCGGCCATCTTGGAATGGAATTTCTGTGCTCCGTTTCACTTTCTTTATAGGGTTGTGATGGAGGCTGAGAAGTCCAACTTCAAGGGACCACATCTGGTGAGACCCTTCCTTCCATTGCGAGCCTTCATGCTGGTGGGACTTTCTTCAGGGTTCCAAAGTGGTGCAGGGCATCACATGGCGATGGACCTATGTCCATATTTTAGTAGCATGGAGCATGCTGTTAAAATAATTCTTTCATTCCATCAGTATTTTCTATTTTATCAGCTTAAAATTGTACATAGTGTTTATATATATTATGTATTTCCCATATTTGTTATTGTATAACTTAGTTCAATATTTCCCTCCCATTTCTGTAAGAAAGGGGAGCAAGTGCTTCCCCGCCCCCCGCCCATTTCAAGTCATGTAAGAAGGACTTCAAGGAGATCACTCAGAAAGCATGATTTATTTCCCTTGGATATTGGGGAGCATATTTGGCTAATGGCAGACTAATGCCTGGTAAATGTAAAGCATGAACAGCTGGTCTACAAGCTAGAGGTGGACCACAAGAAGAGAAGAATACATTGGGAAAGAGTTGCTTTTCCACTGGGAGCAGAGCAGAAATTGTATTTCCCATGGCATATATGTGGGCTACATGGAAGGGAACCAGCCCAGGTTCATGTCAAAAAGGACCTCTCAAAGAGGGCTTCTTGAAAAGGGTGAGGCAGCTCTGTAGACAGTGGAGTATGTTAGATATCTAAAACGGAGAGTGTATTTTAAGAAATGGTGTTCTCATAAATGTTTAATATTCAGCTCTTTTTTGAAAAAGAAGTACATCTCATATGAAAAATATGTAGGAGACAATTCACAAATAATTATGAAATATGCAATATTTACATTATAAATTTAAATAGCCAAAGCATTCTCTAGCAACCCTTTCTTTCCTTGATTTTTCCTGAATTCTTGAATCCCTAGCCAACCTATCATTACAATGGATAAATCAGTATAAATCTGAAATGATGGTGGTTGATATTTTTGTCTACATTGACAAGTAAAACAGCAAAGACATATATTGGGACTTCATTTGCTCTTAATAACATAATGACTTCCTTGCTGATTAAATAATTGTTTTCAAATACTGGAAAGGAGAGCCTTAGTTGTTTGTGCTATTCACAGTGTAATGGTTGCAAACAGAACATACTTTTATTAATATTTCTCTCATAATTTTCTTGAGTCTATACAACCAATCAAACAGTAAATAAGGCCTTCATTTATAGTATTTGCCCTGTGATGTTTATGCTTCCACCATGGCCAATTTAAACCTACCAATATGATGTCACTGAATGCAGAATTAGAAAGCATATTACATTGCTCAGTTGTTCACCATTATACAGTCAATCGTCAATATTTGTGAATTCTATATGTGTGAATTACACCTCTCTAATAAATAAATAAATAAATAAGCAAATAAATAAAACAAATAAAATAAATAAATAAATAAACAAATATTTATTTGTCACCCCAAAGTAATGTTTATGGTCATGTCATGGTCATCCACAGACATGCATAAAATGGCAAAAACTTGAGTTTCCTGATACTCATGTTCCCAGCTGAGGTTGAAGAAGACAATACTCTGCCTTCTCATTTAAGTTCTCATACTATAAGCATCCGTGTGCCATATTTTTTACACTTTTGTGCCTTTTGTTGGTGTTTTTCTGTTTAAAATGGTGTCCAAGCATAATGCTGACATGCAGTGTAGTGTTCTTAATTGCAGAAGGCTGTGATGTGCCTTATGGAAAATATATGCGTTAGATAATCATCTTCATCCAAGCATGAGTTACAGTGCAGCTGGCTTTGAGTTCAGTGTTAATGAATCAATAATATGTATAAAATAGGTGTATCTAAGCAGAAACATATATAAAACAAGCTTATGTATTGATCAGTTGATGAAAAGGTCCTGATTAGAGGTTTGCAGAAATCTAATTCTGAACTTCCCTAGCAGCATGGTTCGGTATCCACTAATTCATTGTTCACTATTACTTCATATAACATAACTACTGCAAATAATGAGACTTTCCTATGTAGTATTTCTGCCATACAGATAGACATAGATAACTTCAAGATCATAGAAAATCGCAAAATATAGTGAAATTCTTAGAAAGTGATTAGTTTCGATGTTTTACCTTTGTTTATAAAATCATTAACAATTAGTTTACAGAATTTTTTTTTCATAATGGCTGGGCTAGCTCATAAAATTTCTGAATATTTAACAGTTTGCTCTTGTGAGGCTGTATATGCCAGCTCTTGCACACCACTAAGTGGAAGCAACTAGGAAGAACCTATCTTGGGGGCACAGAGCAGATTTAAGGAAAAAGAAAACTATCTGTGTGTAATATTAGATGAAATTAAGTGGTACAAAGAAAAAGTGAAGAAGGCAAGGAAATTATATGTCAGAGGTGAGCAAAAATGTTTACTAGGATGACCAGGGAATCCCTTACTGAAAAGATGGCTTATGAGTTGTACCCGAGGGAAGTGAGAGAGCTAGTCCTATCAATGTTTAGGGGAAGAATTTTTCATACAGTGAGTGCAAAGGCTGTGATATGAGAGCATGACTGGTGTGTCTAAGGAGGACTAAAATGGTTGGCTCAGAGTGGCCACAGATTCAATAGTAGATGAGGTCAGACTGTTTAAAAAAAAAAAAAAAGGCCAGAAAATGTTGAACTCCATAGATGACTGTAAGACATTTTCTTTCACTATAGATGATGGTAAGACATTTTCTTTCACTCTGAGTGAGATGGAAAGCTGTTGGAGAGTTGCTAGCAGGGGGTGATAAAATGTAACCTCTTGCCATGATCACACTGTTTGCTATGTTGGGAATAAACTATAGCTGGTCAAATATGGAATCTGGGAAACCAGTTAGGTTGCTATTACTGTTTTCCAGGTAAGACATGAGTATGGTTTATTTAAGGATAGTGGCAAATGGAAAGAAGTGCTCAGAATTTACATATGAATTAAAGATAAAACTTACAAGACTAGCTACTGGAATTAATGTGGTATAAGAGATTTAAAAAAGTAATCAAGAATGATACCACTTATTTTAGTCTGAATAATTGAAAAGTAGAGAGAGGAAATGTCCAGAAATTCTATATATGGAGGTGAAGGGGAGGATAACAGAAACTCAGCTGTGAATATATTAAGTTTGTAATTTCTGGATTATATTGTGAATATATTAAGTTTTTTATTTCTAGATTTCATTCAAGTAGAGATGTCAGGTGGACATTGGATATATGAATGAATCTTTTAGTGGAGCATTTTAAGTTGAATTTGAGAGTCATCAGTACATATTCTCGGTCGAATCACTTATAAGTGTAGGGAGCAAAGAGGGGAACATTGGGGTACTCCTACATTTAGAAGCTATGACTATAAAAAGAAACCAGACTAAGAAGATGGAAGCAGAGATATAGGTGGTAAACACGAAGAGTATCATGCCCTGGAAATCAGATAAGAAGATGTTGCAAGGGGAAAAGTTTGATGAAATGTCATCTACTCTTGCAGTTCAGTGAAGACTGAGAAATAACCATTGAATTTAGAAATGTGCAATCTCATTGGTTAAGAGCATTTTCTTTGATATGTTGAAGTGGGTGAAAATCTTTTGGAATGGGTTTATGAGAAAATGGGAGGAGGGATATTAGAGACAAAATATATAGAAAATTCCTTCCAAAAGTTTTGCTATGAAAGGTATGACATGGGGACACTATTTGGTAGGGAGTAGGGTTAATTTGGAACTTATTTATTTTATTGTACATGCTGATATCATCTAGAGTGGGAACTATGTAGAGTGGAAAAAAGGTGATAATGTAGGAAATCAAGAGAATTGCTCTAGCAATGTCTATGTCTGGATGAGAAGGCATGAGATCTAGCACACAGGGTGAAGCATTGTTCATTGTTCATGAAATGTCCACATTCTTATAAATAGTGTAGAGTATAAGGTAAAGATGAAGGTTAGAGGGTAGAAGTTTTGGTAGATACTTTTTTATGTTCTCTTCAATTTTCTAAGCTGAATAAAGTTTTAAGGTGATTGGCAGAGTTTATCAGTATTGTGTCTTCATATATCATGCATCTTTAAATAATAGTCTAACTCATTTTATTTTTCTGCCTCTGCAGATAATACTGACATCTATTATATTTTATTATTTTGTTGTTTACAACTATCTGATAAATCATTGCTTATTCTGTTTATTTTTTTAATTAAGTACTTTTGTGACTTTTGGGGGGGCATGTCTTTTCTAATAAAAATATAATTGGACTTAAATTTTTTAACATGAGTAACTTTATTTTTTAATAAGAAAGTAAGTCCAGGCCAGGTGTGGTGGGTCATGCCTGTAATCCCAGCACTTCGGGAGGCCAAGGTGGGCAGCTCTCTTGAGGTCAAGGGTTGTAAACCAGCCTGGCCAACATGGTGTAACCCCATCTCTACTAAAAGTACAAAAATTAGCTGGGCACGGTGGCACATGCCTGTAATCCTAGCTACTCTGGAGGCTGAGGCAGGAGAGTCACTTGAAACCAGGAGGCAGAGGTTGCAGTGAGCCACAAGTTCAATTATATCTATCATAATATAATATTTTGTTTTGTTTACATTTTTTTATAGTTTATGTTAATTAGGGCTATATGGATGGATATATCATTACCAGTCATCTGAATAGTGTATATCTTGATTTTAGCCTGTTAATTATATTTAAATTTTCAAAAAATTATTTAACAAAACTTTATAAATCAACCAGTCAATAATAAAACTGTAGCTTCTAAGAATTTTCAATGTAAGCAAGATAATTATTACAATTTCATTGCTTTCTGAAATCATAGAGGCCTTCCCTAAGGTAATCTGGAATTTTAGAACAAGCTAATTACTAAAATATTTTATATCATATACTATCTTTCAAGCATATTACTTTACTTTGTTATCAAAGCTAGATTTATAATTATAATTTAGAGGCTTACATTTATCTCTAACTTGTTTTAATACTTAAATTATACTTCTTAATATGACAGTATTCTCATTCTTTCCTTCCTAATTATCATTCATCTTCACTCAGTTGAAATGCAATTTTTTTTTTTTTTTTTTTTTTTTTGAGACGGAGTCTCGCTCTGTCGCGCAGACTGGAGTGCAGTGGCCTGATCTCGGCCTGCAAGCTCCGCCTCCCTGGTTTACGCCATTCTCCTGCCTCAGTCTCCCGAGTAGCTGGGACTACAGGCGCCCGCCACCTCGCCCGGCTAGTTTTTTTGCATTTTTTAATAGAGACGGGGTTTCACCGTGTTAGCCAGGATGGTCTCGATCTCCTGACCTCGTGATCCGCCCATCTCGGCCTCCCAAAGTGCTGGGATTACAGGCTTGAGCCAACGCGCCCGGCCGAAATGCATTTTTAAGTGATTTTTTTGGGGTGGGTAATTGTTATAGACTGAATGTTTATGCTCCTCCCAAATTTACCAGTTGATACCCAAACCCTCAATGTGATGGTGTTTGGATGTGGGGCCTTTGGGGAGTAATTAGATTTAGATGACGTCAGGAGGATGGGGCCCCCATGATGGAATTAGTGACGTTAGGAGAAGAGGAAGAGAGAACAACACTCTCTCTTTTCCCACTATGTGAAGACGACAAGAAGGCATCCACCTGCAAACCAGGAAACAGGCCCTCACCAGGAACTGAATCGCACAGCAACTGTATCTTGGACTTCCCAGCCACAGAACAGTGGGAAATAAATTTCTGTTGTTTAAGCCATCCAGTCGATGGTATTTAGATAGGGCAGCCCAGTCAGACTAAGGCAATAATAGTGGATGTTATTACATGGATGGATGGATGGATAGATAGATAGATAGATAGATAGATAGATAGATAGATAGATAGATAGATAGATAGATAGATAGATAGATAGATAGATAGATAGATAGATAGATAGATAGATAGATAGATAGATAGATAGATAGATAGAGATAGAGATTTGTCCCAACATGGGGCTCTTGAATTTTGCAGACAGTCTGATTTATTTTTAAGTGTGAAGGCAAAACCTGAATTTTCAGAAAAGCAGGAGCCCCAGTTTTTCCCATCAAGACTTTATATATCTTTATTCAGTTTCTTTGATCATTTAATGTTATAGAAACATCAAATTCCAGTCTTATTTTTCTCCCCGCCTTTCAATTTTCCTTCTTTCTCTTCCTCTTTCAATTTTCTTGCCCTGCCTTCCTCCCTCCCTTCCTTCTTCTCTTCCTTCCTTTCAACTTTTTCTTCTTCCTAGGTTGGGTTATTCCCTGCTGATGGGAGCCTATGGCAATATTATTTACCTTTGAATTTCAGATTTTTGCAAGAATATATTTATGTTGAAATATCTTTCAACATAAGATATTTACTTTTCCCTGAAATATGTTTATGATTAAATTGTGTAACCTCAGTAAGTTAGGGACATATACATATATATTTACATATATATTTATAGATGAAGTATGTTTTTATTTTGATTATTATTCCAATTGTTTTATTTTCTCTTTTAGGAATTCCTGAAATTCTTACATGTTTACTTCTGCTTTTTTTCTTTCCAGTTCTCTTGAAATAAATTTGGACTTATTCATTATTTATTTTTCTTTAGTAAAGTTCTCAAATTTATTCTCCAAATTGCTAGCATTTCTCTTTTTAATTTATGCTATTTATTGATTCTAATAAACAGTTACATTGATTTTTAAACATTTGGATTACTTACAATCCTTACATCATTTATCTACCTTCTTCTCTATTTCATCATGCTGGAATTTTATCTATGATTATTCAGTCCTTGTAGTTTTCTGCTTCTGTTTTATTAAAGCCATGTCTTCTTTCATCAAATTTAAGTTTGCCTCATAGCTATCTAAAAATTGATTCTGGTTTTTGAAGTAATTTTCAGCTTCACTCCCCTATCAGCCTTCAAAGTAGATATTCTTTTCTTTCTTTTAAAATGTATTGCAGAGATTTCCCACTTCATGTTTTTGTTTATTTGTTTACTGTTTACTATTCTTCAAAGAATAAAACTGACCTTCTCAGGACAGTTCATATCCTACAATATGTGGGACTCTCACCTCCACTCTGTAGCTTCAATGCCATGCTTCTCAAAGGTGGTGTTATATGGTATGTTTATATACATTATTTATAGCCCAATTCCTGAACTCTAACAGCCATTAATCCAGCAGTTTTTATCAATCCACCACAGTTCTTCAGGCCTGATATAAGCATATCTAGCTCTCTAAAACATAAATGAGGATAGATTTATAAACATAAATATGCATAGAAATGAAGATAGATTTGTAAATATAAACATATATACATAAACATATATTTACATATATAGAATTATATTATATAATTGTTTACATATATATATCTCTCTCTCTCAAACCTTCCACTATTAGACAATTAGACATTATTTCCCCTTTCCTTTCCCACTACATGCAAAACAATGATTTCTCTAGTTGACCACTTCTGGGACATTTTCTTTGTCTTTTCCTAGTGCATAACATTCTACCATCCCCCAACTCCATCCTCAATATGCTATGCATGATTATTCATCCCAAATTATTTCCTTTCCAGTTGTTTATGTTCAGCTAATGTCAGACACTACTATCATAGTATTTTGGAACAAACATTCGGTGCTGGTTGGGCAAGGGGGTGAATGACTCTCTAGCTATTCCAAAAGCAGTAATCATGCAGTAGTTAAGTAGATTAAGGTCAACACATTGCCGAGATTCAAAAACTTATGTTTTTCAAACAGATGGCAATGCTCAGGATATGTTTTGAATAGGGCAAAAGGTAATAGAAAGCAAAATTTTCCACTGATTTTTAGGAAGGCAGTTCTATGTAGGCCCCTTTAATTTAGACATGTAATGAACTCAATTGGCAACTTCTTTTAGTCTGTAGATTTCTAAAGGTCAGAGTTTCCTTGGAGAAATCTGCATCAGCAGGGCATGAGAGGACTACGTTATAGAGACCCTGAGAAGTAAAAGATGCATAAACTTCCTTTCCAATTCTTCACAGCCCTTCAATGACACAGAATAGGAACACGTAGTGCCCTTTCCTCCAAGGAAAGAATCATTGAGTTTAGAGGATTGGAAGGATGCAGAAGGCTGAACAGGGGGCTACCAAACCAAGCAAAGTAACCTCACAGCTAGACAGAGGTTTTTATTGTTGTTGTTGTTTGGTTGTTTGCATGGCTTCTGGAAGGAATAAAGAGTGCCTAAGCTTCCCCTCCCTATGGAATATTCCCTTAGGACAAGAAAGATGGAATGACTTGAGTACTTTTTTGAGGAAACTGTATATAGTATCCTCTGCGAAGACCACTAACATTAGACTGAATAGGGTCTAACTGGAGTAGTGATTAGGGATAATTTCTATGCCAACATACACTTCGATAAATAAGATCTCTGCCTCCACTTTCCTGTATCTCTGGCCCCAAATTTTGAATAGTTAAATCCAGACTCTGGATTTGAACCAGAAAAGGAAACGAACCAGAGTCTGGCTGAGATCTCTCCCCAGGCCAAGGTACTAAAGTAGGAAGAGGAGAGAAAGAGTAGATCCCATCCCCTGCCCAGTTATAAGCACCTTCAACCTGTCCTGGGAGAATCTGTATCGAGTATGAGATGGAATTTAATATGGACTGGACTAAGTTTAATTCAGCCATGTGCACATAATAATGTATCAGTTAACAATTGGCCGGGCGCGGTGGCTCACGCCTGTAATCCCAGCACTTTGGAAGGCCGAGGCGGGCGGATCACAAGGTCAGGAGATCGAGACCATGGTGAAACCCCGTCTCTACTAAAAATAGAAAAAAATTAGCCGGGCGCAGTGGCGGGCGCCTGTAGTCGCAGCTACTCGGGAGGCTGAGGCCGGAGAATGGCGTGAACCCGGGAGGCGGAGCTTGCAGTGAGCCGAGATTGCGCCACTGCACTCCAGCCTGGGTGACAGAGCCAGACTCCGTCTCAAAAAAAAAAAACAAAAAAAAAAAAACAATGGACGACATATACTTCCGTGGTCTCATGAGATTATAATTAAGCTGAATAATTCCTATCACCTAGTGACATTGTAGCCATTGAAATGTCATTGTGCAACATTGTACTCAGGTGTCTGTGATGTCGGTGTAAACAAACCTACAGAACCGTCGGTCTGATAAAAGTATAGCACATACAATTATGTACAGTACATAATTCTTGATATTGATAATAAAGAACTATGTTACTGGTTTATGCATTTACTAGATCATCCTTTTTTCATTATTTTAGAGTATACCCCTTTACTTGAAAAAACAAGGTAACTATAAACAGCCTCAGGCAGGTCTTTCAGGAGGTGTTCCAGAAAAAGTCTTTTTTTGGTTGTTTTTACTTTTAAGTTCAGCAGTACAAGTGCGGGTTTCTTACATAGGTAAACTTGTGTCATGGGGGTTTATTGTACAGGTTATTTCCTCACCCAAGTATTAAGCCTAGCACCCATTAGTTATTTTTCCTGATCGTCTTCCTCCTCCCAACCTCCACCTTCCAAAAGGCTCCAGTGAAAAGTCATTGTTATCAGAGGAGATGACAGCTCTATGTGTGTTACTGTCCTTGAAGATGTGATATTGATGATCCTGACCCTGTGTAAACCTAAGCTAATATGTATGTTTGTGTCTTAGTTTTTAAAAAAAAGTTTAAAAAGTAAAAATTAAAAATAAGAAAAAGCTTATTAAAAAGGATATAAAAAAGAAAAATATGTTGTGTATCTGTGTAATGTGTTTGTTTTAAAGTGTAGTTACAAGAGTAAAACAGTTAAAAATGTTTAAATGTAGAGGTAAAAAAGTTACAGTGAGATTAATTTATTATTGAAGAAAGAAAAATATGTTTTATAAGTTTAGTGTAAAGTGTTTATAAAGTCTATGGTAGTATACATAGGCTTTCACATTTACTTATTACTCACTCGCTGACTCACCCAGAACAGATTTCAGTCCTGCAAGCTCCATTCATGGAAAGTGCTCTATACAGGTGTTGTGATGGTTAATATTGAGCGTCAACTTGATTGGACTGAAGGATGCAAAGTATTGCTCCTGGGCGTGTCTGTGAGGGTGTTGCCAAAGGATATTAATATTTGTGTCGGTGGACTGGGAGAGGCAGACGCACCCTCAATCTGGGTGGGCGTCATTTAATCAGCTGCCAGCACGGCTAGAATAAAGCAGGCAGAAGAAAGTGGAACGAGACTTCACTTGCTGAGTACTCTGGCCGCCATCTTTCTCCCGTGCTGTATGATACCTGCCCTCAAACATCAAATTCCAAGTTCTTCAGTTTGTGGACTCTTCAACATACACCAGTCATTTGCCAGGGGCTCTTTGGCCTTTGGTCACAGACTGAAAGCTGCACTGTTGGCTTTCCTACTTTTGAGGTTTTGGAACTCGAACTGGCTCCCTTACTCCTCAGCTTGCAGATGACCTACTGTGGGACTTCACCTTGTGATCGTGTGAGTCAATTCTCCTAACAAACTCCCCTTCATATACACATATATCCTATTAGTTCTGTCCCTTTAGAGAACCTTGACTATACTGGACTATTTTCTGTATTTTATGCCACATTTTTACTGTACTTTTTCTATCTTTAGATACACCAGTACTTACCATTGTGTTACAGTTGCCCACAGTACTCAGTCAGTAAAATGCTGTACAGGTTTATAGCTTAGAAGTAATAGGCTATACCATACAACCTAGGTGTGTGATAGGCTATACCATCTAGATTTATGTAAATATACTCTATGATGTTCACATAATGATGAAATAACCTAATGGCACATTGCTCAGAATATATCCCTATTGTTAAGTGAGGGATACACATGACGGTAATTGAAAAAGATTAGGAAGCTTTGAAGTCTTACAAACATATATATTTGTATATACACAAAGCCCAATGCAGGGCCTCATCTGCCGGCTAAGGGTGATATTGCTCTTAGGATGGATCCTTACTGCAGTCCAAACAAAACCCATGTTTTATGCAAAGGAAGTGCCTGATGATACTATTCTGAGCAGAGGTTCATGGATTGGGCAACTTTAGTCAAGGGAGAGATTAGGTCTGTCAGGCACCAGTATAAAAATATCAAGTCCGTAATTCTTATTGACTTACTCCATTTAGGTAGTGAGAACAGAAATGGAGTGACAGCCCTGGGAATCTTTTCCTTCATGAACCAGCTCCATGACCTGAGGCTGCTCCCTTGAACTCCCTGGCATTCATTCTCTAGATGATTGAAGATAAGTGACATTGTACTGCAGGAAAATTTTCAGCAATTTTTGAAGGATAGTGAAAAAGGTATAATATGGTCCTATTTTTCTTTGTTTAGGTTTTTTTAAATCCATTATTAATGAAGAATATTGAAATTCAAAGTGTGCCAAAAGTCTTAGTACACTTTTACGCCTTAATAACTTCAAAAGTGTAATACTACAAATTTATTTTTAAATCAGCATTTGAAAGTTCAATTAGGTCTAATTACTTTACTTTTTTTAGATTTTTGAATTTTGAATAATACAGTTTTTAAATTTTTGCTTTAATAGTTTGTCATCTTCAATTAGAGAGACTAAAGCCAAAAGTTAATGTAAAAAAATTCATTAAAATCATGAAAACCTATAACTGGTTATCAAATGTAAATAATGATGCTTTCGAGTGAATGTTTACATAAACTTTAGCATTTATACATCTGAACTTACTAAAGCCGCACCTGTACTAAAGTTTCTGGGAGAGTGTGTTTATGATGTAGGCAGCTTTCTTATGATCGACTAATGGAGTCAAAATGTGCAGTCTTTTTTGAAATACTTCTTGATATAATATATTTCTAACATCTTTTGCAGCATTTCTGGCAGAAGCTCTCAGTTTTGTGAATTCTTAAAATTCTTTGTGAGTGGCTAAAAAATATATCGGGTTGAAGGTTAAAGCTGAAATCAGTACAGGTAACTGTTTGGAGAGAAGGAGACAGAGAGAGTAGGGAAGCAGAGTTCAGACAAAGAAGAGTCAAAATGGAAGTAAGATGGTGAACACTCATCAGCTGGCTGAGGTGCAACCAGGCTTAATTAGTAAAAAAGAAGACAAGAAGCAAATACAGAGAAACATAATGGTTTTCTGTGCCATGTCAAGATAATATGGTTTTATTGATATATATTTTACCTGTAATATGATTTGTGTTTTAAAATAAATTTCTCTACACTCATTTTCTTAGAAGAAAGAATAAATTTTCATCTTTTTCTTGTAATGACACTGTAAGCGTTGACTGGGTTTTTGAAAAACAAGTAAGATTAGAAAGCCTGGGACTCTACGGAGATGACACCCATATAGAAAGATATAGAATATATAGAAAGCAAAATATCTTATGTATAAAGCAAAATACCTTACATCTTTTTTTCTGGAAGTGAACATTCACGGGTTTTTAATGTGTGAGTATAAAATGCAAACCATATTTTGTATAATTAATTGAAGCAATTATACAATATTTGAGGTAAAAAGCTAATGGGTCCTAAACAATTTATATTGTTATCAAGAGTCTTGTGTTAAAATAGATAACCAAATATCAAGAAAATAATTTTCCTCATCTGAAATAGTTTCCCTGAGCCATCACCGATGTATTTTCTGAAAATTTGTAAGTTTTAAAATTTGAAACTTATTTATGTTTTTTATAGATAGAGCTACATTTATTTACATGCATATAGGGATTTTAGAGAATGTGTTGGATTCAGAAGAGTTTACTTTGAATCGTCCTATAGAACCAAAAATATACCATGCACTAGGCCACCCAAACTTTTAATAAATGGCCATACTGAATATAGTTTGATTGTCACTTCTGTGTCCTCTGTCACACTGCTGATACTGACATTTCCAAGGCAAATTATACTCTGGGTTTTATTCATTTTTAAGGTAAAGACTGACACATCCCTTCTATGTTGATAGGTAACTTCTTGCAATCAACAGCCTGAAGATTTTTAGTTATATCTTACTACAGTGAATACATGCATCAATTAATAAAGTACTAAAGCAAAGTCAGTTTTTAAGAAATCATTCTTCTTTCTCACTTTTTGAATAAGCCAGTCAAAAAGCATTTATGAAGAATGAATTCATATCTAGAATTTTGCTAGGTGCTATGGAGAATAGAAAGTTCCATGACACAAAGCCCCTACTAACTAAAAACTTGGGATCTTTGCACAAAATATGTCACCCCACTTGTTTTCAGCTAGTCAGCTCTGGTGTGGTTATCGTGATTAAAACTATTTTGAATAAAATGTTGCTTGATTGCATCTGTAGCAAGAAATGACAGTTATCAAACTTACGAAAGTTAACTTCTAGGCAAAATTACATGTGAACGATTGGATACATTTGGTGTTTTCTTCCCAATTCTTAATTGAATTTCTAGAGAAAGTTATTCTGAAATATTCAGTGTTTCACAACTAACACAGTCTGGCAGCTTTTTCTTATTTCCTATATATTTTTAAATTATATAAATGGTATGTATTTATGTTAGAAAAAATAGAAAACACAGATTACCAAGAAAAAATACATATCTCTATCTATATCAAGAGGTAATTATCTGTATTACCTTCCCATGGCTGCCATAACAAAGTAGCACAGATTAGGTGGTTCCTACAACAGAAGCTCATTTTCTCACAATTATGAAGGCTAAAAGTCCAAGATCAAGGCTTCAACAGGATTGGTTTCTTCTGAAGCCTCTCTCATTGGTTTGCAGATGGCCATTTCCTTCTCATGTTTTCATGCAGTCTTGCCTCATTACTTGTGTGTTTCCTAATCTCTTCTTATAAAGACACCAGATATTCTGAATTAGGGCCCTTCCATATGACCTCATTTTGCCTTGATTACCTCTTCAAAGACTTCTAAAAAGATTGTTAAAGACATTTCAAATACCGTTTTAAAGATAGGACTCCAAATACATAGTCATATTCTAGGTATGGAGGGTGAGGACTTCAATATATGAATTGTGGAGGAATACAGTTCAACCTCTAATAGCATCTATATAATATAGATGATAGATGACATTTAGATAGATGATACATAGATAGAGCTATGCACACACATATATATTCTCCTCTCAATATATAATTTTCATGTAAATACAAATAAAATATATAAAATATTTTAATGGTTAAATATTGAACAACTGTCTGGTTTAATATGATGCATTTACTCAGTCTCTCACTATTAATCATTTTAGTTGTTTCTAGTATTTTTCCATAATGTTATATAAACATACCTACAATATATACCCTAACACAATTTCCTATTCATTTTCTTTTGATAAATGTCTAGTAGTCAACTTTCTTGCTGAAAGAATAGGCTTTCTGTTTTATACTTACTGAAAATTTGCATCAATTTTCACTCTGATAAACATGAAATATGAGTTCCCATTTACTCTAAACATGCCAGCTTAAAATTTTTATCATTCCTTTCTTCCCTGATAAACAAATGACAACTTACAGTATTTACATTTGTGTTTATTGGAATTAATTTAATGGGAAGGGGGTGATATCAACTGTTTCCTCATGTTTTATGACTATCTATACTTGCTTTTTATGAGTGCAGGTCTCATCTGCACCCCAGTGGGCTCCTACCACTGAATACATTGGAAGCTGTTACTTTCTTCAAAAAACCACTCAGCAAAACATGAATCATTTCAGTCAGCACCAGGGCAAGTTTTGTAAGTTAGTCTTTAACTTACAGTCACTTTCCTTTCCTCATAGGCCCTCCCAGTGACAATTGTAAATTCTGTCTCATTCTTAAGATGTTGTACTCTGGGCAGACACAGTGTCCTAAAATAAATCCAGCTAGGGCTGTGGTTTAGTAAGTATTGGGTAACCCCATAGTTTCAAAATTTCAATTATAGCTATTATTTTTAGATAGTAGCCTTTCTCTTGTGGTTTTCTGCATATAGACATTTGAAATATTTCCATTAAAATGTTTGTATGAGCCATTGATTGCTACTATGAGGCAGAGTTTTAAATATTTAACTGTCAGTTCTCCTTTTCTGCCCTGCTCGTTTTACTGCATTTTTCCATTTGCATTTTAAATGGAGATTTTTTTCCTTAGATGGCTTGGAAAAAATGGTCTATAAATGTTATTATAGCTAGTAAGTTTCTCAGTGATGTTTCCTCAGAAATAAAATAAAAATAATAGATTTCCTCACAGACAAAACACTTCAGTTTCCAGACTGTCCTTGCTTTGTTTCTATCCCATGTTGAATTTATCTAGGTATTCTGTGTGATCAATTTAAGTGTTCCAGACTGTTGACAACATATGCCTCATAAGAGTCTTTTTTCTAAACTATTTTTCATAGATTCTGAATGAGATAAATTATACATCAAATTAAAGTGCAATATTGAAAAAAGAAAAAGCAGGAGGGTGCAAGATGATTCCTTTGCTTCTGAAAATAATTTAACTTTATTTGCCAAACTATTCAGTTACTTTTTCAAGAATACCAATACCCTCATCACCATCATTGTCATCTTCTGCATTTACTACAGCTCAATGCTGCTGGATATTAAAATTCTGCATGTTTCTGGCCAAGGTCTTTGAAGCAGTAAAATTTCCCTTACAATAAGGGGACAGTTTTTAGATAACACCTAAACATTTTCTAGGAGAATCATTTGTTCAAACTGTCTTTCTCTTACTTAAAAGTTATTTCTGTTTTATCACATTTTACTCTCAGACACATGTCAATTTCAGTTCCGCTTTCTTACTTGTAGGTCTACATATGGGTATGAACTGATAGATACAGCATGTTGAGTGCTCCTCTGCCTGTAACACCAATATAAGTGCTAATTTCTGCTCAACACGAAGGAAGCATTCTTCAAACACTTGCCGAATATGTCTTTCATTCAACAAAGATAATTAGTGTCAGTTACTTAAGCTGAGCAACTATTTTGCTTCCAAGAGGATATTATGTTTGCTTAATTGCATTTAAGTGCTAAACACTGTAAAGGATAAAGTTTCCAGAGAAGGGATTATTTTCTTCCTAACAGTTTAGAGGATGACTTATAAAACAAGGATTAGGAGAAATGTGCAACTAGTTATACAATGATAGGTAATTTCTGATTGTTGGTATGAACAATACTTATCTTCCAAATATCAAAAATTCCATGTCCATTTAATCAAGCTAGATCTTTAATCACATGGATTCAATAAGCAAAAGAAAAACAAAGTTAATTTTTCAGTTCAAAATGAATAAGCAAAATGACAACAATAATACCATACAAAAAACAGTCAAACAAAATTATTCTATCTGACCATTTAGAGGGATCCATCCTATCATTTTACAGTCTTCAGGTCTTAAGACACATATCCTAACAAATCATCCTTAGTAAGAGTGGTACTGGTTCATTAGACCAAAAATGAATTAGCAAATAATAAATAAATAAAAATAAAATAAAACCAATTATTTTTGTTTTAAGTTTGAACTAAACAAATAGTAAACAAACTTATGGCTAGAACATGATAATATCAATTCTTCATCCCCTAAAACTGCTTCCCTTAGCTATAGAAAGCTTTATTTCTGACTCCAAATAAAATGAAAGCAAGAAACATACAAAGTTTAAAATTCTCTGTCAATGGCTGTTTTACTAATTATCCAGATTCCAAGGCAATCATACAACCGTAATCATTCACCTCACGCCTAGAAACATAAGTCTTGTTCTTTTGATGAATATTTATAAGACAGTGTAAAGCAGTCTACTTTCTTTTCCCTTCAGGCAAGACAATTTGGAGTTCATCAATATGTATTACCAAGGACTTTTATAAAAGGCACTTCAAAGAAAATTCATCAGGCATTCCTTTTGTCTTGATTTCTGTTAGACTGATACTTCCTTTTGACAAGTATCAATAAATTATCCTCTGATGGCTAGAAACTTGATGTCTTATTCTGAAACTTCCTCACACTGCAAAATCTTGGCTTTGAGTTTCAAGTGAAATTATTAAGATACTGCATCTAATTTAAGGACAGACAGAAGATATGCAAATTAAAAACAATAAAACAAACCTATATATAGTCACCCTACAGCGCATAGGATGGAGTTTTCCCATAGTTGAGGGTTTTCTTGCTGCATACAACTTGACACTTTACTATATGCCATGTGAACATATTTACAATTTCCTCACAAGAAAAAGAAATGCAAGACCCAGTCCCTGGATAAATAGAAGAACCATACCAAATTAAAACCAGATTAATGTAGATATGAAAAGTGAAGAATGACAAGCTGTCTCTTTCGATAAGGCTGATTAGTTTTCCTTTTTGAATATTACTGGTTAGACTTACATTTCCATAAGAGGAGAAAAAAAAATGCAATTGTCTAAAAATAAAAATGAAAAAAAAAATCACTGCTATATTTAATATGCCTTGTAAAAGAATACTAAAACTCTTTATTTGCATCCTTTCTTAAAAACAAAACTTAGTTATTTTGCTTTATTATTCTGGCAAAAGTACTGAAATATAGAAATACTATTAATACCTATTTCTATAAATATACACATAAAACAGCATGTCAACTAAAGAGTCTATCTCATTTTATGGCTTTACTCACTCTTTACAAAGTTATTGTGCCAATTATAATATAACCTACATATTCTAAGAAGTTGTTTTGTCTTTACCTGGTATAATATAAAAGAAAATATAATGTGTAATTTAAGCTCAATGTTATTATAAAAAGACATGAAAGGAGAAAAAGGGTAGTATTTTAGCTGGAATGCATGCTTTACAAACCAATTGTAATACTAATCATGGAGCCATTCTATTCAAGTTCATATATACTATGAAAACATATGTCATTTGTGAAAATATAATTCACTATAAATAACCAACTAACAATATAGGGTTTATTTTACTAAAATAAGAAAAAAAGCAAAGATTACATGCAGAGTACTTGTGGCACATGAAATTCTGTATTTTCTGAGTCCCTAAGAAGCTACAATATGTCACTCAATGGCTTCACAAAGCTCTTATAAAAGCATTATGTGAAAATGGGCCGGGTGCAGTGGCTCAAGCCTGTAGTCTTAGCACTTTGGGAGGCCGAGGCGGGCGGATCAAGAGGTCAGGAGATGGAGACCATCCTGGCTAACGTGGTGAAACTCCGTCAGTACTAAAAATACAAAAAAAAAAAAAAAAAAAATTAGCGGGGCGTAGTGGCGGGCGCCTGTAGTCCCAGCTACTCCGGAGCCTGAGGCAGGAGAATGGCGTGAACCCAGGAGGCGGAGCTTGCAGTGAGTCGAGATGGCGCCGCTGCACTCCAGCCTGGGCGACAGAGCAAGTCTCCGTCTCAATAAATAAATAAATAAAAATAAAATAAAATAAAATAAAATAAAATAAAATAATAAAGTATTTTGTGAAAATGTTTTCAATATTTTTTGTAAGAAAGGTAATGATGATGATGATGAAGTCTGAGCTGTGTTTTCTATTTTGCAACCCAAATACATCATGCAAATGCTGCTACATTCTTGGTATAATGATTATTAATTTCTACAAGTAAAAAATAGAGGAAACAGATTAATTATTTCTGACCATATTCTTTATATCTTCCCATGCACTCACTAGAATCTACTCACTAAAATCTACCTCTAGATGCCCCATTAGTTATTTATTTTTATATAAGAAATTATTCCAAATTGTAATGACTTAAACATTTATTTCTTCACTATACCCATGGATTGGGAAAACAGAAAAGCTTATTTGGACGGCTCTGGTTAAGGGTCTGCCATGAAACTGCAATGTTTGGCTGGGATGCAATGTTACAAGTTTTCGGCTGGGACTACAATCATTTGAACACTTGACTGAGTTTGGTAAAACTGCTTCCAAGCTCACTCACATGGACATTGTCAGGTGACATGAGTCCCTCACAGGCCATTGCTTGGAGATCTCAGTTTCTTACCTCATGGTCCTCTGCCTAAGTGTCCTTATGCAGCTGGCTTTCTCCAGGGTGAGTGAACCTAGAGAGAGTAAGGTGGAAACCACACTGCCTTTTATAAGCTAGTCTTGGAGTCACACACTGTAACTTTCATCATATTCTATCCACTAGAATAGGCACAAGGCAGTAAGTTCAACTCATTCTTAGGGGGAGGGGAATTATATTACACCTTTTATGGGACTATGATCAAAGATTTGTTGGCACAGTTTTAAATTCCATAAGCTTGCTTATTGTATGTGAATGTGGTCTCACAATAGCAGGTTAAGACAGTATCCATATGACATGAAAATGCACAACACATTCAAATACTACATGTATTTGATATAAGGCATTTCTGTATATAAAACACTTTTATTCACATATTTATGTATCTGTTCCTTAAACATACATATAAAAGAAGATGCATGGGAATATTATTCCTGTGTTTTTTGTTGGTTTGAATACACTGATTTGGCCGGGCGCGGTGGCTCAACCTTTTGACGGATTAGATCAGGAGTGTGGGCTGAAAGATAGACAAATGAAGTGCTATTTGAGGCAGGAAATGTCCTTTAGCCAAGATCACCCTTCAGGCAAAAGATAAAAAAATAACTAATGACTTAGCAAGTTTGGGGAAATATAAATGTCCTTTACCCTTCAGGAAAAGATAATAGAAACAAGTTTGTTTTAAAAATTCTGGCTGGCCTCATGCATAAGAAATTCTGAAGGAAGGCTAGAGATGGAAGACAAATTTATAGGTAGTGAAATAATTTAGATAACAGACAACAAGAATTAAAATTGGTAGTGGTGGTCATGGAAAAGGAAAAAAAGGAAATTGATTTAAGAAATATGATGAAGAAAAGCAGCACGATTATCCCTCACTTAAGAAAAATTTGCAGTATATTTTTCCTGATTGGTGCTTGAGAAGAATTTATATATCCATTTCACAGCTAAAGAACCGTCTTTTGCAATAATGAAGGGAAAACAATCTAATTCAAAATCTTTGCTTGAGTATTCAATTGACTTATGGCCTCTGGTGAAAAATGAACAACTATGCCAGTGCTTACACAAACAGAGGGAGTGTGAAAGAGTAAGTAAGAAATAATTATAATCAGAGTATTCATATTATTGTCATCAGACAGAGTTGTTAGTCAAATAAAAATGTAATTTTTATCTAAACTTCTCTGAAGGGACAAATGGTACCAAACTATTAGCTAGACTTTGTTTTTGTGGTGGTGTTATAGTAGTAGCCTTATTGTTGTACATTTTCCAGCATATCACCTGATACCTTTGGAATAAGTTGAAATATAAGAAAATACATGTATAGAATAATTTGGGGGAGAAGGGGTTTTGGAGTTTGACACACTGAAATTATTATCTTGACTCCATCACTACCTAGGTTTATGATCTTTGACATGTTACTTAAAGTTCCCCAACGACAATTTCTTTAAAGACAATAATTGGAACTCACACAATGACTAAGAGTATTGTTATTTATGTGATTACTCTAAAGAGAGAGTCTAACTGTAAGCTCTAATAAATATTTATGATTCACTTTACAGATAATATTATTCATTAGGTATGATTTGATGTATGGAACTAGTTGAGTTGAACTGGGGAGGGGAATTGTGCAAATATTCCCCTGAAGCTAGGATGTTGGGGGTCCTGGTAAGGTGACAGCAAAACAGTCTTCTGCTACTTGTTTTTTTGGATTCACATCATGTATTCACTGACATTGGAGCCTTGTTAGCAAAAGACCAGGATATTCAAACGCAATTGGTGCCTTGCAAACTGCTATCACTTCAAGCTAGACCTTCTGAAAGCAGATGGGAAAACAATCAGAGACACTAATAATTTAGTATATAGGATTTTTTTTTCTGCCATTAGCCAGGGTTCTGAACCTTCTGAGTGTCTTAATGATTTCCAGGGAAAAGATTTTGGAAGGCCTTAATCCCAGTAAAAATGTTGGAAAAGATCTCATAGATATTGGAATTTACTTAAATGGTTTGAGGCTGGGGAGTCATGTGGTCAGCACAGGCCTGCTGCGGTATGACTGATGCAATTGGCTGAATGTGAGTGACTCACAAGCAAGTTAAACAGCAGAATTAGTTATGGTGCCACTAATAGGAGACAAAAATGAACAGCAGTCTGTATTTTGACACTGGATTTCTGGAAGAAAGGTAGTATTATTGAAATAAATAGAGGTGTTCAGATGAAGAGAGATTATGCCTAAAAATTATGAGTTTGTTTATAAAATATTTATTTTGTTGAAAAGATGGTGGACACTCAACTCTCCAAGTAGCTTGGGTTTATCAGAAAATATCTTAATAATCAATTACAGGACAGAAGGACTTTTACCAAGAAAATCTTCTTATATAAATTCTTAACCATTTTTAATCATAAAATAAATCTCATATATTTTTATTTAAATGCTAATGGATCACATTCTACCATTCTTCAATAATTATTGTTCTTTATTTTGTTTATAGCCAAAGGAAGATTAGACATTTTTTACCTTTGGATAACATATATTACTTTTAATTTTTTAGGTATTAATTTTGACAGCTACATAATCCTTAAGCATATAATGCATTAGGTCAGGATATTAAATTTGATTTTGAAAGCAGTAATATTATACAATATTTTTTTGAGATGTCAAAAAATTAAAATGATCACATAAATGCTTTTTGTAGTATCTAAGAAATAAAACTACACAGACATTCACAGGATGAATACAATTCATTACATATTTTTAATAAGAAGCACTTCCATTATTTTATCAGTTTTTCTTGTTAACAAATAATTGTATTGACACTTTCTGATATGTTATATTTATAAAAAGTCAGTATGCTATAATAATTGAATTATGATTATAGATTTCTAAATGTCAATTATCATTTTAATATTTCATTTCTAGTGAATATTAAATCATTATAATAAGACTCACTATTCCATCAATGTGTTATTTTGAACATGGTTATCACTGGATAGTTATTTTATTTTTTAATTTGGCTTTGTTTTTTAAATTTCAACTTTTATTTTAGACTCAAGCCATATTGTTTATTACACGAGTATATTGTGTGATGCTAAAGTTTTGTTACATGAGTACATTGTGTGATGTTGAGGTTTGGGGTATAAATGATCCCGTCACCCAGGTAGTGAGAATAGCACCCAGTAGTTAGTTTTTTGACCTTTGCTTCCCTTTTTTCCTTCTCTAGTAGCTTCCAGTGTCTATTCTTGCCATACTTCTGTCCATGTGTACCTGTTTTAGGCCATTCTTGAGTTGTTTCAAAGAAATATCTGAGGCTGGGTAATTGATAAAGAAAGGAGGTTAAATTGGATTACAGTTCTGCAGGCCATATAAGCATGGCATCAGCATCTGCTCAGCTTCTGGTGAGTGCTTCAAAAAGTTTACAATCATGGCAGAAAGTGAAGTGGGAGCACGAAAATCATGTGGTGAAAGCAGGAGGAAGAGAGAGAAAGAGACAGAGAGTTTGAGAGAGAGAGAGAGAGAGACAGAGAGAGAGAGAGCAGGGGAGGTGCCACACACGTTAACCTACCAGATCTAACAAGAACATAATAGCACAAAAACAGTACCAAGTCTTAAGGGATCTGCCCACATGACCAAAACATCTCCCACCTCCAAAATTGGAATTATATTTCAACATGATATTAGGGTAATATGATATGATATGATTTGGGTGGGGACAAAAATCCAAACACCCAAACTATATTATTCCACCCCGGCTCCCCAAATCTCATGTCTTTCTCACATTACAAAATACAATTATGCTTTCCCAATAGTCTCCCAAAGTTTTAATTTATTCCAACATTAACTCAGAAGTCTACACTCCAAAATCTAATCTGAGATAAGGCAAGTCCCTTTCACCCATGAGCCTGACTTCTAAAATACAATGTGGATATAGGCATTAGGTAAACATTCCCATTCCCAAATGAAGAAATCAGCCAAAAGAAAGGGGTTACAGGCCCCACACGAGTCTGAAACACAGCAGGACAGTCGTTAAATCATAAAACTCCAAAATAACCTCCTTTGACTTCATGTTCCACATCCAAGATACACTGCTGCAAAGAGTGGGCTCCGAAGGCTTTGGGAAGCTCCACCCCTGCAGCTTCATAGAGTCCCCAAAGGTGCTTTCACAGGCTGGAGTTTTCTGTTCCTGTGTTAATTCACTTAGGATAATGGTCTCTAGCTGCATATATGTGGCATACATTTTGTTATTTTTTATAGCTATGAAGTATTCCATGGTGTATATGTACCACTTTTTAAAAAAATCTAATACACAATTGATGAGCACCAAGATTTATTCCATGTCTTTTCTACTGGGAATAGTACTGTAATAAACACACAAGTATATGCATTTTTTAAATAAAATAATGTATTTCCGTGTACCCAGTAGTAGGATTGCTAAGTCAGATGGTAGTTCTGTTGTAAGTTCCTTGAAAAATCTCCAAAGTGCTTTCCACAGTGACTGAACTAATTTACATTCCCACCAACAGTACATAAGCATCCTTTCCATGCACAACCTTGCTAGTATCTCTTGTTTTCTGACTTTTTTCTTTTTATTAAAAAGTCATTGTGATGAGTGTGAAATGTTATCACATTGTGGTTTTAATTTGCCTTTCTCTGATGATTAGTGATGTTAGGCATTTTTATATGTTTGTTGGCTGCTTGTATGTCTTCTTTTGAGAAGTGTCTGTTCATATATTCTACCTACTTCTTACTCTGATTATTTGGGGGTTTTTGCTTGTTGAATTGTTTAAGTCCTTTACAGATTCTGGATATTAGACCTTTGTTAGATGCATAGTTTGCAAATATTTTCTCTCATTCTGTAGATTGTCTATTTGTTGATAGTTTGTTTTGCTGTTGAAAAGAAACTTATCTTTGCTGAAGCTCTTTGGCTCTCAGTTTAATTAGATCTTACTTCTCAATTTTTGTTTTGTTGCAATTGCTTTTGAGGACTTAGTCATAAATTTCTTACCAACGCTGGTATCCAGAATGGTGCTTCCTAGGTTTTCTTCTAAGATTTTTATAGTTTGTAGTCTTACATTTAAATTCTTCATCAATTTTGGGTTCGTTTTTGTATATGATGAAAGGTAGCGTTTGAGCCTCATTCTTCTGTCTATGACTAGCCAGCTATCCCAGCACCATGTATTGAAGAGAGAGTCCTTTTCACATTTATTATTTTTGTCAATGCTGTGCAAGATCAGAGGGCTCCAGGTGGATGGCTTTATTTCTGGGTTCTCTACTCTAGGGGCCTCCAACCCCTAGGCCACAGACCAGTGGGAAGGAGGTGAGCGGTGGGTGAGCGAGTGAAGTTTCTTCTATATTTACAGGCTTTCCCATCATTTGCATTACTGCCTGAGCTCTGCCTCCTGTCAGACCAGCGGCAGCATTAGATTCTCATAGGACCTTGAACCGTATTGTGAACTCTACATGCAAGGGATCTAAGTTGCACGCTCCTCATAAGAATCTTATGCCTGATGATTTGAGGTGGAACAGTTTCATCCAGAAACCATCTCCCATGCCCAACCCTGGTCCGCGGAAAAAGTGTCTTCCTTGAAACTGGTCCCTGGTGCCAAAAAGTTTGGGGACTACTGTTCTGCTCTGTTCCATTGATCTATATGTCTGTTTTTAATAACAGTACCATGCTTTTTTGGGTTATTGTAACCTTATAGTATAGTTTGAACTGAGGTAATATAATGCCTCTAGGTTTGTTCTTTTTGCTTAGAATTGATTTGACTATTTGGGATCGTTTGTGATTTCATATGAAATTTTTAATAATATTTTCTAATTTTGTAAAAAATGGCATTGGTAGTTTGATAGAAATAGTGTCGAATCAGCAGATTACTTTGAACAATTTGGTCATTTCAACAATATTGATTCTTCCAATCCATGAGCATGGAACATTTTTCTATTTGTTTGTGTTATGTATGATTTTTTTCTTCAGTGTTTTGTTCTCCTTATATGCATTTTCTAACATCTATGTGTATTGCTAGGTATTTTTTGTGGCTATTGTAAATGGGATTGTATTTTTTAATTCAATTTTGGAACTCAATATTGGTCTGTTCAAGGCTTATTCCTGAATCAATCTTGGGAGGTTATACATTGCTTGGAATGTATTCATTTCTTCTAGATTTTCTAGTTTGTGTACACATAGGTGTTCATAATAGTCTCTAAGGATCTCTTGTATTTCTGTGGAATCAGTTGTAAAGTCACCTTAGTCACTTCTGGTTGTGCTTATTTGGATCTTCTGTTTCTTTGTTAATCTAGATAGTGATGTATCAATCTTTATCCTATCAAGTAACCAACTTTTGGTTTGATCGATTCTTTCTATGCATTTTTGGGTCTCAATTTTATTCAGTTCTGTTCTGAATTTAGTTTTTTCTTTTCTTCTGCTGGCTTTGGGATTAGTTCGTTTCTTCTTTTTCTAGTTCCTCTAGGTATGATGTTCAATTATTAGTTTGAAATCTCTCTGTCTTTCTGAGGTAGGTGTTTGGCACTATGAAGTTTCCTTTTAACACTACCTTTGCTGTAGCTCAGAGATTTTTATATGTTGTTTATGTTTTCATTTGTTTCAAATAATTTGTTGATTCTTGCTTTAATTTCATTGTTTACCCAAAAGTCATTCAAGAGCAAGTTGTTTAATTATCATGTAATTGAATGGTTTTGGGAGACATTCATAATATTGAATACTATTTTCATTCCACTATGGTCTGAGATTATTATTGGTTGGTATGATTTCAACATTTTGAATTTACTGGGACTTGCTTTATGGCCAAGCATGTGGTCAGTCTTGGAGTAGGTTCTATGTGCAGATGAGAAGAATTTATATTCTGTCATTGATGAGGGAAATATTCTGTTTATATCTATTAGGTCCAATTGGTGAAGTGTTGAATTCAAGTCCAGAATTTATTTTTTAATTTTCTGCTTTGGTGATCTGTCTAATGCTATCAGAGTGGTGCTGAAGACCACCATTATAATTTTATAGCCAAGTCTTTTTGTAGGTTAAGTAGTTGTTTTATCAATCTGGTTGCTCCAGTGTTGGCTGTGTATATATTTGGTATAGTTATATCTTCTTGTTGAATTAAACACTTCATTATTATGTAATGCCCTTCTTTTCCTTGTCCTTTTTTACTCTTGTTGATTTAAAGCCTTTTTCATCTTATATAAAAGTAGTGACATCTGCTTTTTTAAATTTTCTGTTTATGTGATAGATCTTCCTCCAACCCTTTATTTTAATACTAGCTGTCATTTTGTATGAGATGGGTTTTTTTAACATAGCAGAAAGATAGATCTCCTTTCTTTGTCCAACTTACAACTCTGTGTCTTTTAAGTGTAGCATTAGACCATTTACTTTCAAGGTTATCCTTGAAATGTAAGGTTTTAATGATATTACAAGATGTTAGCTGATTGCTTTGTAGTTTCTATTATGTGGTTGCTCTGTAGGGTCTATGGCTTATGTACTTAAGTATGTTTTCATGACATCAGGTATTGTTCTTTTGTTTTCATGTTTAGAAATTCCTTAAAGATGTTGAGCACGGTTGGCCTAAGGGTAAGGATTTCCCCTAATGCTTTCTTGTTGGGAAATATTTTATTTCTGGTTTGCTTCTGAAGCTTAGTTTGGCAGGATATAAAATTCTTGATTGGAATTTTATTTTCTTTAGGAATGCTGAAAATATCCTCCCAGTCTCTCCTGGCTTGTAAAGTTTCTGTTGAGAAGTCTGATGTTAGCATGATTTAGTTCCCTCTGTATGTCATCTGGCCTTTTTCAGCCTTTAAGATTTTTTCTTTAGCATTGACCTTGGACAGCCTGGTGACTATATGTCTTGGCACAAGTGTTTTCTGGATTTCTTGTATCTGAATGTCTACCTCTCTAGCAAGATTAGGGAACTTTTATTCAATTACTCTCTCAAATATGTTTTTTAGATTGTTTACATTTTTGCCTTCTCTCTCGGGAATGTCAGTAATTCACAGATTTGGTCTTATCTAATCTCATATTTCTCAAAGACTTTGTTCATTTCTTAAATTTCTTTTTGTTTATTTTTGTCTGACTGAGTTAGTTTGAAAGACTGGTTAGAAGATGTTTTGTGTGTGTTGACTTTCAGTCTTGTCTTGGTTATTATTGTGTTTCATTGTAATCCATGCTTAGAATTCTTTATCTGTTATTTTTGAGTTTTCTTTTTGGTTAGGGACCATTGATGAACAGCTAGTGCAATCCTTTGCTGGTATCACTACCTTCAGATTTTTCTGAAGTGATCCTCCTGCCTCAGCCTCTTGAGTAACTGGGATTACAGGTGCCCACCACTATACCCAGGTAATTTTTTGTATTTTTAGTAGAGACGGGGTTTCACCATGTTGGCCAGGCTGGCCAACCTACAAGTTGGATAGGGTCTTTTGGCTTTGCTTCTAAAGCCCTATGCAATTTTTCAGTGGATTTTGTATTGGGCTCTGCAGTTTGACCTACAATACAATAGATGGCTCTTTGGGGTAGGAGCTGGCTTCGGCCAATGTGACTGAGTATATACTTGACCTTTGTTTACCAGGAGATTTCTCTGTTTCCTCAGGCAATGAGCTGATCTGTGGAGGTCACAGTGGTCTGAGCTCCCTGCTCAGCCCCAGACCAGTGGAGGAGAGAGATGGATGGGGCCAAACCAGGCTGGCTAACCTACAAGTCCCCTGATGTCAGGTATGAGCATCAGCACTGAGGGAGAATCCAGTAGGTGATCACCAAGTTCCAAGCAGTGTGCCTAAGCATAGAGCTGGGAAACCTCTTTGGCCCCAAGTTATCTGCCAGAGGAAGTGGAGACAGTCTAAACTTCTAATCTGAGAGAATGGATGATCTACATACCTGGAGATATGTCTGGGTATAGGATAGAGAGGGTCCTACTTAACCATGGTCTCTGCACAGTAAGGGAGGGCCAGCTCAGGCTGCTAATTCAGGCAAGCAAATTCTCTGACTGCTTGGAAATCTCCCTGGATATGGAATAGAGCAGACACTGCTGCACCGTAATCTCTGAGCAGGAAGGGTGGGGCAGCTCAGTCTACCAAGCGATTGCTACCAATACCTGGAGATCTGCCTGGGCATGGAGCAGAGAGGGGCCCAGATATAGTTAGGATCTCTGTTCCCACTAAAATTTTATGTCATATTATAATCCGCAGCATTGGTGGTTGGGCCTGATGAGAGGTGATTGGATTGTGGGGGTGGTTTCTAATGGCTTAGCACCATCCCCTTTGGTCACCATAGTGAGTGAGTTTTTGTGAGATCTGGTTGTTTAAAAGTGTGAGGCAGTTCTCTCTATTCTGTCTTCCTCCTGCTTCAGCCATGTGAAGATTCCTGTTCTGGCTTTCCCTTCCACCATGAGTAAAAGCTCTCCAAGGTCTTTGCAGTCATGCTTGGTGTACATTCTGCAGAATGTACAATGAAGTCCAGACTGAGGAGGCCTCAGATGCAAATTAGGGACTTACTGGGCATTAGAGCAAAGGTCACTTTTGTTATATATTAGCAAAGAATTTTGTGGTGTTGTGCCCTAGGGATCTATGGAACTTTGAACTTGAGAGTGATAATTTAGGGTATCCGGCAGAAGAAATTTCTAAGCAGCAAAGTATTCAAGAAGTACCTGGCTGCTTCTAACAGCCTAGGCTTCTATGTGTGAGCAAAGAAATGATCTGAAAGTAGAACTTCTATTTAAAACGGAAGAGTGTACAAAAGTTTGGAAAATTTGCAGCCTGGCTGTGCAGTAAAAAAGAAAAACCAATTTTCTGGAGAGGAATTTAAACACCTGTAGAGATTTGTGCAAGCAAAAAGGAGGCAAGTGTGGATAGCCAAGACAATGAAAAAAAATAGGCCTGCAAGGCATTTCTGAGAACCTCATTCTCAGCAGCCCCTCCTATCACAGGCCCAGAGGTTTTGGAGGAAAGAATAATTCTATGAGCCAGGCCCAGCGTCCCACCACCCTGTGGGGCCTTGGGACACTGCTCCTTGAGTCTCAACCACTCCAGTCCCAGCTGTGGCTCAAATGGGCCCAGGGAACAGCTTGAGCCACTGCTTCAGAGGGTGCAAACTGTAAGCCTTGGCAGCTTCCAAGTGGTGTTAAACCTGTGGGTGCACAGAGTGCAAGAGTTAAGGCTTGAGAGCCTGCACCTAGATTTCAGAGCATGTATGAAACTCTTGGGTATCTAGGTAAAAGCCTAATGCAGGGGCTGAGCCCTTATGGAGAACCTCCACTATGGCAATGCAGAAGGGAAATGTGGGGTTGGAGCTTCCACACAGAATCCCCACTAGGGTACTACCTCGTGAAGCTGTGAGAAAAGGGCCACTGTCCTTCAGAGCCCGGAATGTTATATCCACCAGCAGCTTAAATCCTCAGCCTGAGAGAGCCATTGGAACTGAATGCTGACCCATGAGAGCAACTGTAGGGGCTAAACCCTGCAAAGTCTACAGGGGCGGAGCTGCCCAAGGCTCTGGGAGCTCACCCTTTGCATGGAGTCAAAGATTATTTTGACTCTTTAAGATTGCAGAACTTTGGGAGGCTGAGGAGGGCAGATCATGAGGTCAGGAGTTTGAGATTAGACTGGCCAACATAATGAAATCCTGTCTTTACTAAAAATACAAAAAATTAACCAGGCATGGTGGTGCATGCCTGTAATCCCAGCTACTCAGGAGGCTGAGGCAGGAGAATAGCTTGAACCCGGGAGGTGGAGGTTGCAGTGAGCTGAGATTGCACCACTGTGCTCCAGCCTGGATGACAGTGTGAGACTCTGTCTCAAAAAAAATAAAAAATACTTCATGACTGCCCTGCTGGATTTGGACTTTCATGGGGTCTGTAGCCTCTTTCTTTTGGCTGATTTCTCCCTTTTGGTATGGGAGTAGTTACCCAATGCCTATACTCCCATTGTTTCTCAGAAATAACTAATTTGATTTTTTGTTTGTTTGTTTTTACTTTACAGGCTTATGCACAGAAGGGACTAGCCTTTCCTCAGATGAGACTTGGGACTTTGAACCTTCGAGTTAATGCTGGAATTAGTTAACACTTTGAGGGACTGTTGGGAATTCATTATTGTATTCTGTAATATGAGAACAACATGATATTTGGAAGGGATAAGGGGAAGAATGATCTGGTTTGGATCTTTTTCCCCACGCAAATCCCATGTTGAATTGTAATCACTAAAGTTGATCTGAGGTGTCCTTCATGATTCCAGTGGTTTTCCATTTTGCCTCTTAAATTAAAGCTCACAGAGTTGATCTTGCTATTTCAAAGAAGCTGCCATCTTGGAAAAAAAATGGTTAGTAAAGAATTCTTCTTATTAGGCAGCTTGGACTTCAGAGTTGCTAATTTAACATGTTTTCAAACATAAAGCCATTTTAGATATTCTAATTGCTTCATTTTAATATAAATTTATCAGTTATAATTTTATAGCTCTATTATTTCTTCATAAAAAATTGTTATCAGTGCAAAATAGCATTCATAATATGATTTTTTCAAAAATTCCATTGCTTAGAACAGATAAAAATTTACCATTAGTTACTAAATAATTTGCCATTAAAGAATCTTAATTGTAGTTGTATCATCATTACATATGAGAAAAAGAGGCCATCCATGACCCTCCCCACAATACGGTAGACCTGAACAAGATGTTGACCCTGTACATAAAGAGAACAGCAACCAGTTTATACACATGTTAAACCTTCCTCACAACCAAAACAATGAGTGTATTCATCATCCAGAAGTCTCCTCAAGCTCCTTTGTAATCCTTCACCCTTCTTCTCATTGTGTCATTCTCAATGCCCAGGGAAACACTGATCTGCTTTCTGACACCATAGCTAAGTTTTCATTTTCAAGAATTGCATCTATGTGAAGTCATACCGTATACATTATGTTTATCTTTTTAAAATTAGTATGATTATGTTGTTGTATTAGCAGTTCATTCATTTACATTGTTGAGTAATATTCTTCTGCATGGATATACCACAATTTCTTTATATATTCCCCTGTTTAAGGACATTTGATTGTTTTCAGTCTCGGGTTAATACAAATATAGCTGCCCTGCACATTTGTGTACATAGACAGATATATGCTTACGTATTTTTTGAGTAAATACCTAGGAGTGGAGTGTCTGAATCATATAGTAAGTGTATGTGTAACATATAAGTAACATTGTAAAACTGTTTTCTAAAGTGCTCCTGCCATTTTTCATAACAATCAAAAGAATAGGAGTGTTCCACTTTCTCTACATTTTCACTAATATTTGATTTGGTCTGTATTTCTGACCCATTCTAGTTTGTGTGTATTGTTATCTAATTTTTGTAATTGGTGACTTCTCTAATGATAAGTGATGTTGTTTTTCAATTTCTATAAGATTTTGTATAGAATTGACATTATTTTTCCTTAAGTTTTTAGTAAAATACCCCAGTGAAGCCATATAGGCCAGGAGTTTTTTTGTTGTTGTTATTTGTTTTGTTTTGTTTTAAATTGTGAGTTCTTTAAATTCAGTGTCTTTAGTAGAAAAAGGACTATTCAGGTTATCTCGATTTCATGTTGAAAAAACTTAGTATTGCTTTAAAAAATTTTCCAATTTTATCTACATTTTATTAGTAGTATAAAATTGTTCATAACATTTCTTTATTAACTTTTCAATATCTGTAGATTTTGTCATAATATCATCACTCTCATTCTTTGATAATCTGCTTTATTTTTTCCTGGTAAGTGTAGGTATCTGTTATTAAATAAATTAACTTTCTCAAAGATCCAGGTTTTGATTTTATTTATACTTCTCTGTGTGTTTTTTTTTTTCTGTTTCTACTTTATTTACTTTTATTCTGATCTTTGTCATTTCTCTTTGTCTACCTTTTCATCCTTTTTTTTTTTTTTTTTTAAGATGGAAGTGGGTGTCATTTGGGTCTTTGTTATTTCCTAATATAGAATTTAGTGTTAAAACTGTTTCTCTATGTACTGCTTTGGTAGTATCCAACAAATTCTGATACGTTGTAACTTCATTTTCATTCACTTCAGAGTCTTTCGGATTTCACTTTTGATTTATTATTTGATCCACAGGTTATTTAAAAGTATATTGTTTTCTTTCCATATATGTTGGGATTGGTCGGATTTTCTTTCTGTTATCAGTTTCCGGTTTCGTTTCTTTGCAGTGAAAGAACATACTCTGTGTAACTTAAATTGTTTTAAATTTATTGAGGCTCGTTTTATGGTCAATGTTAGTAAATATTCCATGTGCACTTCTACACAATATAAATCTTGTCGTTTTGGGTTAGAGTATTCTAAAATCATTGATTATGTCAATTTTATTGATAGTGTTGTTCATGTATTCTATATCCCCCATGATTTTCTTTTTACACTACTATTAATTATTGAGAAGAGAATATTAAAACTTTTGCTATAATTATGGAATGCCTATTTATCTTTACAGTTCTATCAATTTTCTCTTTATATATTTTAAAACTATCCTATTAGCTGCAGAAACATTTAGGATTGTTATGCCATCTTCACAAACTGATGCGTTTACCATTATGAAATGATGTTCTATATCCTGAGTAATATTATTTTCTCTAAAATCTACTTTGGGGATGGGACACTAATATAGCGACTCCAGCTTTCTTTGGATTAATGTTATCATAGTACAACTGTTTACATCCTTTTACTTTCAACTTATTTATGTCTTTATATTTAAAATGAGTTTCTTATTAGCAACATGTGATCAAGTTTTGCTTTTAAATCCAGCTAACAATTTTTGTCTTTTCATTATTTATTTACTTTTTATTATTTTATTATTAATTTTGAGACAGAGTGTCACTCTGTTACACATGATGGAGCTCAAGTGGTACAATTATGACTTATTCTACCCTCAACCTCCCACCAGGCTCAAGCAGTCCTCCCACCTTAGTCTCCCAAGTAACTGGTACTACAGGAATGTCCTATCATACCTGGCTAATATTTTTTTCTCTTTTGTAGAGATGATGTCCCACTATGTTTCCCAGGCTGGTCTCTAACTCTTGGGCTCAAGTGATCTTCCTGCCTTGGCCTCCCCAAATGCTGAGATTATAGGTGTGAACTAGCATGCTCAGCCAATTTCTGCCTTTTAACTTGGACATTTAGACAATTTTACACTTAATGTTATTGTGGATATTATAAATTTGTCACTCATCTTGCTATTTTTACATTTTTTTCCTCTCTTTTTTCTTCTTTTTCTGCTTTCATTTGGATTGAATTTGTGTGTGCATGTGTGTGTGTATAATTTCATTTTATCTCCATTGTTTGTTTATTAACAATATATATAATTTTAGTGACTGATTTAGGATTTGTCGTATAGATTTTTAATTTTTAATTTATAATGTTTCCTTTTTATAGTCTGTGTTCAATTTTGGATAGTTTCTATTACTACATATTTAAATTCACTAATCTTTTCTTTTGCAATGTCCAATCTACAGTTAATCTCATCAGGTATATGTTTCATGCCCATATTATAATTCTCATATTTATAAGTTTAATTTGGTTAGAGGATTCTAAAATCATTGATTCTAATGATTTTAAAATCAAGATTACTTTGTATGTTACATGTCTCTGCTAAACTTTTTAAACAAGTGGAATACAATTACAATAACTGCTGCATATCCTTGTCTACTAATTCAAATGTGCTAGTCAGTTCTTGGTTAGTTTTGATTGATCAATTTTTCTCTTCACTGTGGCTTATACTTTCCTGTTTCTTTGCTTACCTGGTAATTTTTATTAGATGCCAACCATTGTAAATTCTCCTTTGTTCAGTGCTAGATGTTTTTATATTACTATAAATATGTTTGACCTTTGTTCTGGGGAAGAGTTTAGTTACTTGAAAATTGTTTGACATCTTTGGGCTTTCTGATTTTAGATTTCATAGAGCCAGCATAAGATAAGCATTATTTACTCCAGGGCTAATTCATCCCAATTACTAGAGTCAGATCACGTTCAATCTAACCAATTCCCCATGAATTATGAGATTTTCTAATCTGGCTAGTGAGAACAGGCACTGTTCCCAAACCTCTTTTCACTGAAATTTTTACTATTTTTATGTAATTATTTTAGAATTCACTACCTGTCCTCAGGCAGTTTTCTCATGTTATGATCTGTACTTTGCTGAATACTTTAAGATGACATTTTGTAGATCTCCAGAATTATTTATCTACGCAACACTTTCCTCTCTTATATTCTCTCCTGTGACCTAGCCCTCTTGGTCTTCCACGAGTCTTACTCCATCTCCTCAACTCAAGGAGTTCACCAGTCTCTTCTTGATTCTTCTTCTCTGTGCCACAGCCTGAAAAATCCTCTCAAAATAGGCCAACTGTTGAACTCGCTTTTTTTTTTTTTTTTTTTGTCTCTCTTAGCTCACTGCCCTTAATTGCCTGATGTTCAGTGTCTTCAAGACCATTGTTTTATCTAATTTTGTTCATATTATTTTGTTTGCTTCAGCTGAGAGGGCTATTTGTTCTTTGTTACTCAATCTTGATCAGAAGTAGTTTTCCTAATTAAAAAATAAAATTGATTATTTTGAATCCTCATCCTGATCTCACTTCAGCATTTGACACAACTGATAATCTCTTCTTGAAACTTCTTTATCTCTTAAAACCTATGTTCTTTTTCTTAACTTTATATATTCTACCTCAGTGGTTTCTCCCATTTTAAAAACCCACAGGGCAATTTGTTCATTTCCCTGTGTTTATATAATAGCACACATCCCCCTTCCAAGTATTCTTTGACCTGCCCCTTTTCATTGAGTACCTTTACTTACTTCTGCATGCTCAATTTCTCATGAATTCTAACACAGGTCAAATCTTTCTCCTGAGCAATTCCAAATGACATCTTGCTTGGTAGGTCACCTCTAATGTATTATCTTTTCACGAAGCCTCCTATTCCTCCTTTGTTTACGTGGAAATCTATTTATATATTCATATACTTTCCTATGTCTTCCATGTTTCAAAAATATTTGGTTCCCTTACAAAATATTGTACACAAAATATATTCTATGAATTTCTATGTACTTAAGAGAAATGTGCCGAATAGTTGTTGCAAAAGTAGGTATTTAGCAGTTGTATAATTTGTGAATAAAACTTGAATCACTTGACAGAATAAAAACCATTTCTATTTCTGACAGAAAATTTGTTCATGTGGATCTCTATAAAGAAGACACTGTACCACTGTTCATTTTAAAAATAGCCACAATTTTTTTTAACAGTCCTCCTATTAAGAGGTCAGGTCTAATTCTCCTAACATTGAGTATGGACTGGCCTTAGTAAATTACTACATCGAATAGCATGCGACAGAGATAGTCATGCATGATTTTTAAAGCTATGTCAGGAGAGCACACAAAAACTACACTTTATTCACTGGAATGCTCCCTCTTGGAGCCCTGAGCCATCATATGAAACATGACTACCCTGAGATAACCATGCTATGAGGAACACCAAGCCACATGGCAAATTTTTCACATGGGGCATTCTGGCCAATAACTCCAGCTGAGCTCACTCTTTAAGTCACATAAAACCAGGCAACACAAATATGTGAAAAGAAGCCTCCAGATCTTTCTAGCTCTCAGCTTTATGAATCGCTCCAATTATTTAGGTCTTCACAGTTGCAGTACAAGATAATATGAAGAGGAGACAAGTCAGTATCATTGTGCAATATTTAAATTTTTGACCCACAGGATCAGTAAATGTAATAAAATAATCATTGTCTTATGCACTTAATTTTTGAATTTGTAAGGTAATATAATTGACATGACAACTTAAAAATATATTCAATAATATATACATAGACACACGTAAAATGTTTTCCTGAAAGTTTGTATTATAATGTCTATTGCTATAGGCTGATAGCATGATGCCTAAATATTTTGTATCAAAGGTTGAATCTGAATACCAAGTTCTTTGATTGTCTGGTTTACCTAGTGTTTCTAAGACTTTCTTAATAATAATAATCACTATAGGAATAATAAGTGTAGATTTCCAGGATCTTATACACTGGGCCTGAGGTAGGTACAGGAAGCTGCATACTTAAGAAATATCATCAGCACGTTTGGAAGACATAGGTTCAATACCAAGATTTTGAGCATCAAAAACAGAAATTTTTAATCAAACTTCAATAGATCATGATATGGTTTGGCTTTGAGTCCCCACCCAAATCTCACCTTAAATTATAATCCCCATAAATCCCCATGTGTCAAGGGCAGGGCCAGATGGAGGTAATTGAATCATGGGGGCCGTTTACCCCATGTTGTTCTCATGATAATGAGTGAGTCTCAGGGGTCTGATGAATTTATAAGCATCTGGCATTTCCCCTGCTTGCACTCATTCTTTCTCCTGCCACCCCATGAAGAGGTGCCTTCTGCAAGGATTGTAAGTTTTCTGAGGCCTCCCCAGGCAGGCAGAACTGTAAGTCAATTAAACCTCTGTTCTTTATAAATTATCCAATCTCAAGCAGTTCTTTATATTAATAGTAGCATGAGGATGGACTAGTACAGCAAATTGGTACTGATGTTGCAGGGCACTGCTATAAACTTACCTGAAAATGTGGAAGAAACTTTGCAACTAGGTAACATGAACAAGTTGGAACAGATTAGAGGGCTCAGAATAAGACAGGAAAATGTGGCAACGTTTGGAACTTCCTAGAGATTTGGAGGACTCAGAAGACAGGAAGATGTGGGAAAGACTGGAACTTCCTAGAGGCCTGTTGAATGGCTACCAAAATGCTCATAATGATATGGACAATGAAGTTCACGCTGAAGTGGTCTCAAATGGAGATGAAGAACTTGCTGGGAACTAGAGTAAAGGTTACTGTTGCTATGCTTTAGCAAAGAGACTGGTGGCACTTTGTCCTTGCCCTGGAGAACTATAGAACTTTGAACTTGACAGAGATGTTTTAGGGTATCAGTCAGAAAAAAAATTCTAAGAGACAGAGCATTCAAGAGGAAGCAGAGCACAAAAAATTGAAAACATTTTCAGCCTGACATTGCATAGAAAAGAAAAATTTATTTCCTGAGGAGAAATTCAAGTCAGCTGCAGAAATTGTATCCAAGGCATGTCAGAGACCTTTATGGCAGCCCATCATAGGCCTGGAGGTCTAGGAGGGAAAAATGGTTTCTTGGGCTGGGCCCAGTGACCCCGTGCTCTATGCAGCCTCTGGACATGGTGCCCTGCTTCCCAGCTGCTTCAGCACCAGCTGTGGCTAAAAGAGGCCAAGGTATGGCATGGGACATTGCTTCAGAGGGTGCAAGCCTCAAGCCTTAGTGCCTTACAGGTGGTATTGTGCCTCAGGTGCACAGAAGTCAAGAATTGAGGTTGGTGGACCTCTGCCTAGATTTCGGAGGATGTATGGAAACACCTGGATATCCAGACAGAAGTTTGCCGCAGGGGCAGAGCCCTGGTGGAAAACATCTTCTAGGACAGTGTGGAAGGGGAATGTGGGGTTGAAGCCCTCGCACAGAGTCCCCACTGGGGCACTGCCTAGTGGAGCTATGAGAGAAGGGCGACAATTCTCCAGACCCCAGAATAGTACATCCACCAACAGCTTGTACCATGTGCCTGGAAAAAAAGCATACACTCAATGCCAGCCCATGAACGTAGCTGGGAGGGGGGCTGTACACTGCAAAGCCACAGGGGCAGAGCTGCCCAAGGCCATGGGAGCCCACCTCTTGTATCAGCATAACCTAGATGTGAGACCTGGAGTCAAAGGAGATCATTTTGGAATTTTAGAGTTTAATGACTGCCCTACTGGATTTTGGACTTGCATAGGGCCTGTAGCCCCTTGTTTTGGCCAATTTCTCCCATTTGCAATAAGTGTATTTATCCAATACCTGTACCCCCATTGTATATAGGAAGTAACTAACTTGCTTCTGATTTTACAGGCTCACAAGCAGAAAGGACTCGCCTTGTCTTAGATGAGACTTTGGACTTGAATTTTTGGGATAATGCAGGAATGGGTTAAGGCTCTGGGAGACTGTTGAAAGGGCATGATTGCGTTTTGAAATGTGAGGATATGAGATTTAGGAGGGATCCAGGATGGAATTATATAGTTTGGCTCTGTGTCCTCACCCAAATCTCACCTTAAATTGTAATCCCCGTAATCCCCACATGTCAAGGGTGGGACCAGGTGGAGGTAATTGAATCACGGGGGCAGTTTACCCCATTCTGTTCTATGACAATGAGTGAGTCTCACAAGATCTGATGGTTTTATGAGCATCTGGATCTGGCATTTCCCCTGCTTGCACTCCGTCCTACCACCCTGTGAAGAGGTGCCTTCTGCCATGATTGTAAGTTTCCTGAGGCCTCCTCAGCCATGCAGAACTGTGAGTCAATTAAACCTATTCTCTTTATAAATTACCCAGTCTCAGGCAGTTATTTATAGCAGCATGAGAGCAGACTAGTACAGATCGCTTAGTGTTTACGACATGTAAATTTTTTAAACATTCCTGTTGACCAAAACAACTATTTCAAACCTTTTGCAATAGTCTCAAATCTCTGGAGACTACTTCTTTACCCATTCTCAGCAGATTATCTTGCTTACTACTCAGCAGAGAAAAGAGAAACTTACCAGATATCATGTTCTTAACTTCCTTAAACAACTTACCATCTTAAAGAATCTAGTGCCCCTCCCCTATGCCTATTTTTCTTCTTGTTATAATAGAAGTCTTTTCCCCTACTTGGGCCATAGATCCATCACCTTCTGCCTTCGAAAGTATTTTGTTTCTATTAATCATTTTCTCTGTCCTGTATTATAATCACCTTTCTCTTATCTGCTGTCTTCCTAGAGAAATGTGGTCAAATCTATTCCATATTTAAAAAGGAGGAAGTAGCTTAACTTCTCATAAGGTATTAGAAACATTTTAACCACAAATAAAGATGGTGAAGTCATAGATAAAAGGACCTATGTTTATTTATGAATCCCATAAATAAACATCAAACCTACCTCATTTATTCTGTAGCTTCATAATCCTCTACTGATAGGCGCCTTGAAAGACTTGTGTATACTCTCTGCCTCCACGTTTTCACACTCAATCCACTCCCTAGCATTCTGCTATCTGGGTTTTGCACACTCATCACTACTTTTAAATGGATCTTGGAGGAACCCTGCAAATAGAAGACTAACCAAAGAGCTGGTAGGGAAGAAGTGTGTGTAATTAGAGATGTTATGATTATCCTAGCCCTTCAAAAAATGTAAACTTCTCATACTACTATCCTATTTTCTTTTTAAAAAATTGAAAAAACGTAGAGACATTGAATTCTAACTACCTCTCTGTACTCTGAAAACCTTCCAACAAGGAGAAAACCTTCTGACAAGAAGTCTAGATACAAAAAATGACATATCCTTCTCCTCAGATGCACAAATCTGGGTGCACTAAGGGTTTCTCTGTATAGCTATGAACAAATTAAAAGAGTAAAGCACAATTCTAATTCCTCAGAAGAAGATAACCTTAAAAAATACCTCCAAACTCTTGGAAAACCATAAAAGGTAAAAGTAAATGTAAAGAAACCTGTCATCTGACAAGCAGATAATCATTTATTCTTCACATGTCAAATTTCACTTGGAAGGTACTATGCTATAGGCATAATGGTCCTTCAAGTATGAGTTGGAAATTGGAAACACCTTCTTGTGAGCAGCTAATTCACAGTTATGTACACTCATTTAAAAGTCATTCAGCAAAGAGACAAGAGCTCTTTTTTTGCCCTTCAGTAGTGAGAGTATGAATACTCATTAGTTTTAATGTAACTACTGGTACTAAACTAAAATTGGAAATATATTAACATATAACTCTGCAATTAGAATGTAAGGAATATATGCACACATCTGCCTTTCCAAGATACTTTTCAGAGCATGTCAGTGTGTCTTAGAAAACTTAGCAGCAATCAGCTTGTGTTGTATCCAAGATTAGGGATTCTGCCATTTTCATCATATTCACCAGAAGTCTTACATTGGGCTAAATGCCACATCTTCAAAGGTAAAGAATGTAAAGAGCCAAATTGTTATGGTACAAGTCTACAGAATCTGCATGAGCAATTGCTAAAGCTACAATTTTCCAGGGGAGAAAATCAAAACTCATTGTGCCATGAACAAAGGTGTGCTTACAATAAAGTATACCCAGACGTTTTACAATGAGATGGCTTAATCACAGGGGAATGTTGGCTACTGTTTCATATTTTTCTTACTGAATATCTACAACAAGAAAGGGATACAAACAACTTTTGATTACCTATTTTTAAAGTAGACAAAGTTAGCAGGGATAAATTGTATCCACAAATACCTCCAGAGGACAATATTCTCTGGGAGTCATCTCCCCAGACAAATATTTCTCCAGAAATTTCTCAGGAAAATGAAGTGCTTTGACCTTTACAGTCTTTTTTTTTTTTTTTTTTTTTTGAATTAATGTTCTACCAGAGATGATAATTCAAACATTAAAAAGCAAAGATATACGAGAAAACATAAAAAGAGAACAAGAAGCATAGTGATCACACAGCAGACTAACAAAAATATTGTTACATATACTATATTATGGTTTTTAATTTTTTTTTAGTTCAGTCACATTTATAACTCTGGTCTTGGCATCTTATCTAAGTATATCTCCAACAATAATTTTTGCCAGTTGTAAACTTCAACAAAAACATCAATGTCATTATCTCTAACTGATTGCAAAATATTTTACCTTCCAAAATAATTGTTTACTGTCAGCTAATATCCTTGATTTTGCTTCCCCTGAGGGGGAATGTGTAACAGAAGCAATTAGATCATTTTTATGTCTATATGTTGTTTTCCTTCCTTTTCAAGTGGGTGAGTGGTCCCAACAACTAAATCAACAACTAAACCAACCCCTGTGCTTATGGCTGACATCTTCTTTCTTGTCCACTCAAAGACTTTGAAGTTGCATATTAATTTATTCTTCTCCACAAGAAAATTTCCATTAGCTCACAAGCACATTCTGCTATCTCTTGTGCTTTAAAAAAATGAATAAATAAGAGACACTCCTTTGACCTCATCTCATTTTTTCACTGTATCTCCCATTTTTCATGTTCTCCTTTGTAGAAAAAGTTATAAAAAATATTTCTGTACCTGTTATCTTCAACTCCTTAACTCCCATTTTTTCATAATCTTCTCCACCTAATCTCTTATTCCCCAACAACCAACTGAAATTTTCTTGCTGGATTCTTCAGAATTAATAAACACTTCTAGATCATCCTTTTTTTCTTTTGAGCTTTGGCAGTATTTAAAATAGATGTTTCCTGTTACTTGAATCACTGTCTCCATTTGATCACGTGAATGGCAAACTCTCATGATTTTCCTCCTGCTGCAAAGATAACTCCTTTTCAGTCTCCTTTTTGGGATCTTTCTTACCTTCTAAAACTCTAAATATGAATTCTGCAGGCCTTAGTCTGTGCACTTCTTCTCTTTTCTAACCACACTCACTCACTGAATGACCTAATTCAGGATTATCTTTGTCTCTATCCCTTATTTCCCCATTTATGTTATCACATTGCCTACTCGATAACTTCACTTGGGTGTTTACAAAACATAGAAAATTTATTTTGGCCAAAGGACATGTTCTTCCCCACCATCTTCCAACTAGCTCTAGTCTCAATGTTCCACATCTAGACCAACACTATAAGCAACCTTGACTCTTCCCTCTCTCCACTCCACATCAGCACGTGCTTTAAACTATGTCGTCTTTGGAATAGATTCTAAATACAGATACCTCTTCTATCTTTACTACAAACATCCTAGGTCATCCCATCATCATCCTCACCTGTATTCCTACAAGAGATGGCTAAATAGTCATCCTTTTTCCTGCACCCCTTGTAGACTTTCCTCCAGGTGGAGCCCAGGAAATTCTTTTGACAATGTAAATCAAATCATGACACTTTTCTGTTCAAATTGTTTCAACAGCTTCATATTACAATTGGAGTAAAGTCTACTGTCTAAATTCCATGGCCTGTGAGTCCTGCATTATTCTGATGTATACCTGTCTCTCCAAAAGTATTTTCAACCTTGCTCCAGCTATCTTAACCTTCTTCCCATTTTGTACTCATTTCAACTTCAATTCGCTTGCTTCTCTGACTGCCTGAAAAATCCCTCCCCAATACACAAACACCTCAATTTCCAGTGTCTCCTTATTTTCTTTAGTTAGATTTCATGCCAAATAATTCTTCCTCAGAGAGTCTTGTTACTTTTCTATATAAAATAGCTCAACTTTTCCCTAGACATGCTTTATAATAACACCTGTTATGCTAAACTAGGTAATACGTAAGTGACCACTTTCTCTCTGGCTCTGTAAAAGGGGACTTTCTCATCACTTCACATTAAAATCCCATATACTCTACTGACTCTCCTTTAAATATATTTCCTTTTACTCTACAGTGCTCTTTTAGTCTTATTCAATCATTCTCTTAATTTTATCATTATCAGAGTTCTGTATTTGCCTCTTTTCTACTTCACTCATCAAATCTATCCCTGTTCTTCTCACTTACTCTCTGTTTAAATTACCATTAATCTCTGCCTTTACCCATTTCTTTGTCTTCAGTCAAGATCTGTATGCAGAAATCCATATCCATCTGTTTCATTACCTATTAAGCATGCCAATTTGTACTCAAACAAGCACATTAAATACAATATATTCCAAATAACTCATAATATTACCCTTTTCTCCTTTTATGAGATTTAATCCTCCTTCTATTTTCTCTATTTTGGTTACCATTATCATGTTTCCATTTACCCAAACCACAAAACTTGGAGCCATTCTTCATTTTTCCCTTTTTGACATCTGTCAGATTCAATCCATTGACACTTTCTCAAAACCATCCACTACTCTCTATTTCCACTTCCAATATATAAATTCAAGTTCTTGTCATTTCTGGCCTGGACCATGAAAAGAGTATATTCTTTCATGTACATTTGCTGGTTTCCTTCCAGCAGCCATTCTTACTTCCAGTTCACTTTCCACTCCTGTGTCTTCTTTTTAACAAGATTCATAATTTCCTTTTGGAAACCGAGTTTCCACCATTGTGTCTCTCTCCCCAATAGTTCAGATCAATGTGATTCCCCACCTCTATATATTGGCTCTGATAGGCATAAACTAATGTACATAATCTCATTCCTCATGCTGCAGTGTTCAAGTTGGGCTAATAAAACTTAGATGTATTGTTTAATCGTGGTGGGGAAAAATACTCCTCTTCAAATGTGAAAGAGCAAAAATGTAATCCCAGTTATTGGTGGCAGTCATTTTGTACCACAAGGGGAGATCGCCCGAGGAAAATCACCTCATGAAGGAAGTCAGAGAAAGCATTCACAGAGAAATGGAGTCTAAGCTCTGACAGTACACATACAGGGATTTCACCTTGAAACTAGGTATGAGTCAGTTAGTCATATTTAGGCTATAAATGAGCTGAGGTTAATTTTTTGTTACTTGCCACCAGATGTGCCCTAATTCAATCTGATTGACCTCACATATCTCATAGTTGCTACAGGACTGACCACAGGATTGGTCCTCTAACCAAGGAAATTTGATTTTTTCACAGACAAACATTTTTCAATAGGTTTGGGATAAAGTGTAAACTTTCTAACATTGCACATCCTACATTATAGGTGTAGTGAATTTCTACAAGTTCTTTAGGCATGCGATGGTTTTCACGATGTAGCACCTTCACCAATGCTGTTTATTTCAAAAAAGCTTTTTCTCCATGGATGCTTATCTCTAAGACTCATGCTAAATGCAACTGCCTCTGTGACAGCTTCTCTAACCCTTTAGCACAGTTGCAACTATCTGTTCTGCATTGGCCCATCTGATTTCTGCTATGACTGAATTTATGTTTTTGAAATACTACTCTTGTCTGTTTCTCTCCTGGTGTTATCATTATTGGCTTTCTTATCTCTTCTCTCAACTACCAATAGTTTGTCTTATCCATCTTTATGTTTCTATGACATCTGTCACATGCTCAATAAATATTTCTAGAATGAATCAAACACATAAGGACCCTGCCCTCCATTGAAATGTACATTCTAGAAGTGATATGCACACCAATCTACAAAATCAAGGTTAAAGTGCTCAAGGCCATAGAAATGGTACAGAGAAATTGTCTCACAGGAATTGGTTCTGATATTTTCTAGCTGAGGTAATGTAATGATAGATATTTCAGATAAAGGACAATGAAACCCAGAAAAAATTCTTCTAACTCTGTTCTTCCTTTAATACTTCCTCTACATATGATAACCTTGAAGTGAAGAACCACAAAGAAAATAAAATACAACAGCTGCACTCCTAATGATGTGTTCTTCTTGGACATAGAGGACATGCCTTCATCACTTTCATGGAGGCAGCAAGTTAACTGGTAAGGAATTTTTTAATTTGGCCAGTTCAATTATGGGCCATAAAAATGATCTTGATTTTCTGCATTGGTTTATTAGAACTTAAAGCTTCTGAAGGAAAACTTAATGACCAAGAGCCTAGTGCTTTTATTTAACATGTTCTTTTAAAAAATATGTGTTTTTTTTTCCCCAGGTAATGTTTATTTGTAGCCCTGACTAAAATTCTACATATTGAAATTTGTTTTGCATGAATTTAATAGCTTCAAAAATCAGTTTTATGTCATGACATTTTTCTATGTCTATTAAAATCGGAAATGAAGAAAACAAAATTGTGTCATAAAATGAATGAATCCTAATTTGTGCATTTGTTTTTCCCTTCAATAATCGACATAATATTCTAAATTGTTTTTAATATTTACATCATGCACACTTTTTTTTTTTTTACAGTAATATCCCTTGGACTGGCAAACCTTATGACCCTGAGAACTATGAGCACAGGCAGATCTCATCTTTTGAACAGGAAGCATTTTGTTGTATAGGTGTTTTGGCAATTGTGAAACACTGCGAAAAAATTCCTTTTCATTGGTACTCAGTTTCATACTTCCCACTGTGTGGTGTGGTGCACAGCCCTGCACTCAGACATTGAGCTACATGCGGTGTGAAACATGTGGGAATAGTGCCTGATGCAGCTGCCCTGCAAAGTGTTTTTCCATCATCATCACCACTGCTTCCCTCCCCTGACAACCCTCCCCATCACTCCAGTCTCAACAGTCTATCTTGTTGCAATGTAGACCTTCCCATGATTTTCAATTTTCTTATTTCAAATAGGGGTCAAAAAGCATGTGTTCTATTTAAAAAGTGTACCTTTTATAACTGTAGACACATAAAAAGGAATGTATTCTAAAAAGCAGAAAATGTCTACATCTCACTTTGGTACTAAAGATACATACTTGCCTCTGGCTTTCACACTATTTGTTTCCAGCAATTAGGGAGAATAGAAATGTGATTCCACGTGCTCTACATAAAGGCCACTTTGAAAGAACACTTTAACATTTTTCACCTCATCATTATTTTCATTACTTAATGCATAGACTTAACCAATTTTTGTAGACCCTAAATATACTATTTCTAGGTATTTTTACTTGTTTCATCTCATTTTCCCCTGAGTGTTTTAGTCGTGCGGCAGGTTAAGGCAAATGGCTAGGAACCCTGCGTCCTACGTCTGGTATGGACTGTGTGGTTAGAGAGACATTTTATCCTCATTCTATTACACCCGCCCCCTGTCAGCAAGAGGGCAACCCACATAATTTAACAGTTTCTCCATCTCAAACATGGTAGTTATCATGTGTATTTTTCAAGTCTGTCATGCCAGAAAGAGGGTAAAAATTCTAGTCCTGTTCCCGACATGCACCTGATACCTCCCAATTGTTAAGTTTGCTTTCTCTGTATTTCCCAATTTTTTTCTCTCTCTCTCTACACACACACACACACACACACACACACACACACACACATATATATATATATATATTTGAGTCACTTAGAGACTTAATGGGTTCCTAAAAAATGGCATGCAAACACAGAAAATCTATTTCTAAAAACTTAGAAAGGTCTTTATCTTAAATTTTCTCTACCTTTAACTCCCACTGTAACATTATAATATATATTTCCACTTAAAAACATGAGGTAAGAAGAATGAATAGATAAAAGTCAAATTTCTATTCTGTCTTTTTCCCTAGATTTCCTGTTGGATCCCTCTTGTACTAAAAGGTGAATATTTTTTAAAGTATTGTTGTTTCCTCTGCCTTATGTTCTCCCTTCATTTAGAAGTCTAAATATCTTCCTTGAGATATATTATATAATGTCTAAGAATTGGCTTCTTCCTTTTGTTTTGATATTTTACAAATAATCTATAATATAAAATATTCTACTGCTTAAATAGAAATAGGAGATACTAGAAGAAAAAAGTTATTTTACTGAATTATTAAGAGACTTCAAAATAGAGTACCAAAATATTATAATGACCTCTCCTGTGCATTATTAAGAAAAAGATAGATATAAGAGTCAAATGAACAGAGATTATTTAGGCCTGAGATTTAGGGCAAAGGCACTGCATAGAAAGTTCTAGTAGGCTTTTCCATTTTTGTGGCATGCTTGTTTGCCTCTTAGCTGTCTGCCCACAAGATGCTCAGTTTGTTACTATATCAAATCATCCTGCCTTTCGGTAAAGATTGCATACCTGCCCAGCTGATAGCAAGATGGGAAGTAAATCATATTTAGTCTAAGTCAATCCATTCATCTTGCTGGTGATTGATGTAGGAATCGGTGTGACACAATTTTATCTAATGAGATATAAGATTCTGCGGGTGGGGGGATGAGAGGAATCATTTTTAGGAAGTAGATTTATTTGTGTGTGTGTTTTTGTTGTTGTTGTTGTTCTCAGAAAGATGCAGAAAGAATGAATTCACCACTTGACTTGCAATTGTTTAGAAATTGTTGTCTGAGGCCACATGGAATGTAGGTTCCTCAGGACGAGGAGGTAGCAGGATGAGAACAAATGTCAAGAGGCTAAGGATGGCAGAGTGAAGAGACAGAGATAAATCTGGGTCTTACTGAGAGTATTCAGTTACAGATTTAGCTAGTCTTGGGAACTGATTTCAGAACCTATTACTGTGGGGGGTGTGTGTGTGTGTGTGTGTGTGTGTCTGTCTGTCTGTCTGTCTGTCTATAAATTAGCACAGCTAACAAAGATTGTCACCTGAAGTTAGAGTCATCTTAACTAATAATTGCATCAGTTCCAAAATTAAACATTATGGATGATATGGGTACAGACAGCTTTAAAAGATGGAAAAGTGTATATGCTCTATTGCCTGCATTTGTAAGGATTGACCATCAACTCTGGGGAGTTTTGAATTACTTCATAGAAATAAAAGGCTTATGTAATAGCAAATTACTGATTGAAATCCTAGGCTATCAATTATATGCCAGGGAAGTCATCCACTTACTGATTGATTATATTTTAAACTGGAAAATTCTTACCTTTTTCTTTCTGGGACTCTACTACCATGTTATTATTACTGCACCTGCATCTTTGTTTCGCCTTGCACAAATATTTTATAATACCATCATCATTTTCAATCATTCTGTGATTATGACAACATGCTGGATACAAGGCCAGAGAAGACTGTTGTTTCTATTAGCCTTTTCTTACTTAGTGTTTAAAGGCAGGATAGTTAACTCTGAGCTATCCTAGAGAGTCACCATCAAGTACTATTTACAAGAACTGTAAGATTCATTTATTATGTACAGAATAAACAATTAACAAGCAAATGGCCAATATGGGATTACTGAATAAGAAAATTAAAATTCATATGATAATAAGTTAAGATCACCCTCAATTTATATTTACGGACAGAATATGGGGGATTGCAGAAGTAAAACACAGTAATGGTAATGGCTCTTCTTGTAACAAATGCGCTGAAACTGACAAGCATGCAGAAAATAGAGGTAGCAGTGTCTTTTTCATTAGAAGTCAATAGACTCTGCAAAGCTGTCAAATGTTAACTAGCTTTCCTCCTGCTCTTTGCAAAAAGGTTAATGGATACAGCACATTTTCCAATGTGACTCTAAGAAACAAAGAATTACAAATGGTATGTGGTGGTATTTGTTTTTCTTCTTTTTTACCCTACACTATGTAAAACCTAGAAGTTGAATGCCACATCAAAGCCCTCAGCTATCAAACATTGTTAGTGACCACATATATGTGTCTGTGCCTGGCCATAGAGGTGAGAAGTGATGGTCTTAAGCTGTATTGGTAGGTTGTAAATGAATCATTGTTTTGTACAGAAGTTTTATTTGAGATGAAACTTTATTTGGTTATCAAACCTTTAATCTTAATTCTTTGTAGGAACATGATCTTTATTTACCATTTTTCTAGTTTATTGTAAAATATTCTATAGATATTCTTTATAAAAATATATCATTCATGCCAAAGAGTATAGTTAACCTGTATGCACAAATTAAAATGATAAAGTTAGCAGTTTTTAGTGACTTCTGGGAATGAAGAGAACGTTATTAACACGATTTCCCTCGTCTGTCCAAGAAGTACACATGGAACAACATTTCAGATTGACCTTGCCTTTGATATTCTTCATGGTTTTACCACATACATATGTATTCCTAAACATGACTAGGTCTTGCCTTGCATCTTTTGGGATAGTTTATTTATAGAATCACATGGTAGGTACTTCTGTGCATCACGCTTTATTCACTAAGCAGTTTGCTTTGGAGATTCATTGTGAGGGATGCTTCCTTCAGTTTTCTCGTCTCCAGGAATTTGTTGCTACACACACTGCTGCTTTAAACATTCTTGTGGATGTTCCCTGGGGGTACTTGGGAGATCTACTGGGGTGTGTGTCTAGGAATGAAACTACTGAATTGCAGTAGTTGTACAAGTTCATATTCTCAACAAGAAATAAAAACTGCTGAGCTATTTTCAATTTTTTAAACTTTTGCCAGTCTAATTAGTGGGTATAAAGTTGCCCACATTGTAATTTGTATTTGCATTTAAATGAAAACAAATGAGTTCAGCATATTTTTCACAAGTTCATTTTCCATTTTTGTTTTGTTTGCTGTGGTTATTTTTCTATTAGTATATTTTTGTATTTTTATTATTTTGGAATTACATATTCTAGATACTAACACATTGTTGGCTAACTACACGGGAAATTTGTATGGACATGATTTGTGCTTTCGCTTTTATGATATACACTGATTGTTGAACAACTCTTCTTAATTTTAGTGGTGTCAAAGATGTCAACTTTTCATTTACATTTTGTGCATTTTATATTTTCCAGAGAAAGAAGCTCCTACTCGAATTTTATAAAATGTGATCAATATTTTCTACTTAAAATTTTTATAATAATTATTTGCACAATTAACTTTTTAATCTATGTAAAATTGTTTGTGTATATTTATGGATAAACAATTTTCCTTGTACTACTTCCTAAATAATATAATATATCTTTTTCTCAGGAGACTCTAATACAGCATTCATTATAGATCAAGCTTTCATATTTATCTGCATCTGTCTTGTGTTTCCTTATCTTTTCTATTCATGATTTTCCTACCTCAAAAGTATTTGGATTTAAATATTATTTTGTAACCTGTCATCTGATAGAAGAATATCTGCCAAAATTTTCTTTAGGAATATGTTAAATATTCTTAATACTTTCCTTTTTTATTTAGATTTTAAAAAGACATTTTTAAGTTTCATGAGAAACTCTGTTACAGTTGATAGGAATTAAATTGAATTTGAGGATATTAGAGACTTGAGTCTTTCCCGTGTTTGGTCTTCCTGCCCATGAGTATGATGTCTTTATATCACTCCATCTATTTCATTTTCTTCAAATTCTTTAATTATTTTTAATTTTTTTCTTAAAAAGATAATTTCTATAATTCTGTTAGTTTTACTACTATTTCTAAAATACTTTGTGACTGTGCATGCATATGTGTACATCAATATGTCTTAAGTGTTTATTACATATTTAAGAGATGCAATTAATTTTATTGACATATTTGACAACTTGGTAAATTGTTTTATTAATTCTAATAATTTTAAATTCTAGACCTGAGGTTGATCAGATAGTAAACATTTTAGACTTTGGGGGCCATATGGTCTCTGTAGCTATTATTCAACTGTGCCATTGTAGCATGAAAGCAGCCATAGACAATATGCAAATGAATAAGCATGGCATGGCTGTGTTCCAATAAAACTTCATTTACAGAAACAGGTGGTGAGCTAGCTTTTGCCCGTGGGCCATTGTTTGCTGATCCTTGTTCTAGGCTATCATATCAACTGCCAATAACAGTTTTGTTTCTTCTTTTTAAATCCTTATCCCTTTTATTTATTTTATTTCCTAGCTACATGGTTAGGAAAGTCTAGAATAATATTTAGCAGAAATATTGACAACGTACATTTAAGTCTTGTTTCTGATTTTAAATAGTATGGTTCTAATAATTCACTGATATATGAAATTTGCTATAGATCAGTCTAGATAAACTTCATCTGATTATGAAAGATTCCCTCTATTTCTGATTTTGAGCAGTTTTATTATGATTTTCCTCTTGTATCTATTACGATATTTGAATGGTTTTCTCCTTTAATCCCATTGTTTTGTGATTGACATAGTGGATTTTCTAATGTGGAAGCAACATCACATTATTTGTACATTTGTACATCATGGTATTATAATTTTAAAATATTATTCAGTTTATTTTTTTCTCAAAAAGTTTGGTGTCTACTCATATGAGTGAAATTGACCTGTTTGTTTTCTTTCTCTTGGTGTCCTTGTCTGGTTTGGAATGAAGACTAAAAGAGCTACATTAAGTGAGTGGTGAAGTATTTCCTTTCTCCTATTTTCTAGAAGATTTTTGTGTACTATCAAATTAACTCTTCTTTGAACTTTTAGTTAACTTCTATAAAACTGACCATGCCTCTTTATGCCAGGTATGTCCCGCAGACCCTGGCCGACAGATGAAATGAGTACTCAGACACAGGTATGCAGTGTAAGAGCAGCTAGGTGACTGCATGGCTCTAGTGGCCGGATAGCAGCCCCAAGAAGCTGGAGCTGCTTGCTTTCATTCAGTGCACGCACAATGCCAAAAACCTGGAGCAAACACAACCTGTAGGTAATTAACATTTATTGTTACCCTTTCAGGGAGTGTCTCCTGGATGGTCAAAGGTCAGTTCCTGGTCAAGATAAGTAAAGAAAAGAAAACCTGTTAAGATAAATTCCCCTACGCTCCCTTGCACCTATTCCTTGCCCTCTGCCTCAGGGTTATAGAACAGCTATCTTCAGCTATTCTCCACTGGGGGCTCTGCAGAACCTTCTGAACTTCCAGAAGGTTTGCATCTTTTCCCTATAGTTTTTCCCACCACCCTGACCGATCTCCTACACTTGTACTCTCTGGGAAAATTCTTAACCAATGATCCATTTTTTTTCTAACAATTATAGAATTATACCATTTTTGTATTATTCTTGATTCCATTTTAGCAATGTGCACTTTTCTAGAAATGTACTTAACATGCTTTCATATTTGTTGACATGAATTTATTCTTACATTGTTTAATTATCTTTCTAGATTTCTGCAACATTTGTAGTTATATACTTGTTTTTATCCTTTATATTATCTAAAAAGTTTCCAGATGTTACTTGATCAATCTTGCCAAAACAGCCAAGGTTCATCTTCCCTAAGGACTATGATGTACCTTTATTAATCTTCTGTATTATTTATTCTATTTCATTAAATTATCTAATTTTTCATTACCCTTTACTTCATTAGTATTTATTCTTTTACTTTCTCCAACTTCTTTGAATAAACATTTAGCTTATTAATTTTTAGCTTCTTTTTCCATTAGAAACAAAGCTACAAGTTTTCCTCTGCCCCTTTAAAGACATACTATAATTTTTAGTATTTTATTTTAATTATTATTTATGTATTCATGTATAATCTTATTAATATATATTTGTATTACAAATTGTTCTTTGACAAATGAGTTATTTGGAAATGCCTTTTTAAATTTCCAGGCATAGAGATTTTATAATTATTTCATCGTATTAATTTCCAACTTTAAGACACTGTGATTAGAGATTGTTTTATATCATTCCAATTATTTGATTCTTTATTGCCTGGTATCTAATTTTTAGAATGTTCCAAGTGTGCTTGGAAAAAATAAGCTGTATTTTCCAGTTCTTGTGTGAAGGGTTCTCTAAATATACATCATATCAAACTTGCTAATAATGTGTACAAAAATTTTAATACCCTTCCTATTTCCACTTTCTTAAAATATCAACTAATGGGAGAGGTGTATTACAATCTTTCTCTAAGTTTTCCTTGAAGTTCTGTCAAGTGATACACACACACACACACACACACACACACACACACACCCTACACATTAAGGGCAAGGAATCTGCAATATGTATGTCTCTCTGTTGAATTGAAGTTTGTATCCATATTTTCAAAAATGTTTTTTACTTAATGTACATTTTTATATTAATTTAGTAGTCACAGTTTTAATTGTTTGGTTTTTGTCTAATGTTATTTTTTTCTTACGCTTTCAAAACTTCTACTATTTATGCTTCATCTGTGTCTTTTGTAAACAGATTGAGACTAGAGTTTTATAAATAGATTCTGAACATATATGTTTTTAAGGGAGGGGTATAGCCCATTTGCATTTAGTAAATTAATGACATATTTGTATATATTCCCCCTTTGTTGATTTTTTTCCCCATTTAATTGTTCCTCTTCTGCAAACCTTAAATAAATACTCTTTCTAATACTTTCATGGCCATACTTGAAATTTAGTACAGCACATAACTGAACAGCCTTTACGATGTCTTTACTACACCATTGAAAAACAAATGGCTTTTTTGTGTCATTTCCCAAATTATACTTTTTCCAGTGTTTTATTTTCATCCTATTTTGTTTTAGCATTGGGTCATGATGTTATTGTTTCATAAAGTCAATGTTTGTGTAGATTTATATGTTCCTTTTTTAAAAAATCTCACACTGTCCTTCTGGGGAAATTTTTTTCTCTTCCTAAAGTTCTTAGAGGATCCTTTAGCAAGGATCTATTAGTTATAAACTCTCTCGACTTCTATGAGACAAAACACACACACACACACACACACACAAACACACACCATGCTTTATCACTTTATTTCACTCATTTTAAAAAATGTTTCTAGGCATATGATTCAAGTTATTTTTTGTCAGACAATGAAAGTATATTCTATTCCTTTCTGAGTATAAATTTCTGGTAATTTGCTTTGTTTTGGAATATGTTGGGCTTTGGAGAATAATCATATGTTTTTCAGTTCTTGAAAATTCTGTTATTCGTTCAAGTATTGCCAAGTACTTCATTTCAATAATCCCTTCCTCTCATGGTTTTCAGGAGGTTTTAGTAGATTAATACTTGACCTGTTCATTCTAATTTCCCCAATTCTTAATTTCTCTTTATTATTTTGCATCTGTTTCTCTTTGTGATACAATCTTTGTTAATTATTTAGTTCTCTCAGTTTACTATTATTCATTCAAGTGTGAATTATCTCAATTATTCAGTTAATTCATTGAGTTTCTAATTTCGATTATTGTATTTTTCATTTTCAGAAAAAAAGTTCTACACAGTTCTCTTTTTGTCTGCCTTAATATTTGTTACGTTCAGGCATAACAAATTTGTTATGTTCAGGCATAACTTCACTTTGTCCTCTTTTATTTCTTTAAATATACTAACTAGATATACTTTATAATATCTATCCAATTATTCCAAACTAATTTTGAAGTATTGTTACTCATGTTGGCTGGTTTTCTTGTTTATATTTTTGGTACTTATTTGAGATATTTTCTTCAAGAGGATAATTTGCCTAAGATTTTCTCAGAAGCATTCCCAACACGTTCAACCTCTTAAAGATTGACTTGGTATTATTCAAGCCATAGAGAGAATATGAATATTAACCCTCAAACCCACATGAGGACCAATCATGTGCTGAATTCTCAGGGGAGATCTTCCCTTTCATCCGAAATCAATGTCCAGAGCAATCGACTGTAGATGCAATTTTTTTTTCAAAAAAATGTTATTGATATTACTAATAGTTTTTTAAAAAATTCCTTCTGTGAGGTAGGGCTATTTGTCTAGATCCCTGTTTCATTCCATGTGTCTCATTTCAGAGGTTCTGGCTTTGTGCAGGCTTCAGATATTGTCTTATGTCTCCTACACATATAGCTCTTTAAAGGCAGTACTGTGGACCACATGGTGTAGGCAGATGGCCCAAGCAGGCAGATTCCTGTACTCATGTATCAGAATACATAATCCTGGTAACTTTTTGCCCATAGGAATTTCCTCATTTTGTAGTAATTAAGTTATACATTTACATACTTTTTCTGCAAAACAATACTCCTAGATGTTATAAATATTTGGTCCACAGTAGTGATAAATCAAAAATCAGGCAATAATTATTTTATGGGGTCACAAATAAATGTCATCGATTTTATACCACAATGATCATTTTCCCTTTTTATAGTTAAAATTTTAGTCACTTGATCTTTATCAATTTATCATGTAAAGACACTTGATTCCACAGAATTATTTCTGCAAATCCTTTAAATGTTCTAGGAGGTCAGTCATCATAGAAATTCTGAGGGTAGAACCTATGGCTGTATTTCCACACTATTGTATCCCTGGTGCCTAGAACAGTGCCTGCCATATAACACATCCTTGAGAAAGATTTTCCAAATGAATGAATTTTAGGTGTTATATATAAATATGCAATGAATGTTCAACATGTCTTCCCCAAATACCACTTCCCCGAGTCCTTTATAATTGATATCTAATCTATTTTTATCTTTTAAATATGCAGTTAGCTTATTTACTTAAACACCTGCTAATCAAGAAATAGCATACACAATTTTTGTTGTCATTATTTTTAAAAATGTGAATTAATAGAAATCTTTTTCAATTATCTTTACATACCTTACCAGCTTCATTGACCCTGAAGTAATCTTATCTGAATAAGCCCTCTTTAGCTCTTGTATTTCCCTTTGGTTTTCTGGCTTCTCTAATACTTTAGAGAGTCTCTATATGCATTTCATCTTATTGGGTGCCTGGATCCTGGATAATATTATTATCTGCTTACCTTTTACATCATTTTTACACATTGATATAGTAAGCTATACTGACATGTTTAAATTCTGTAACTGGACTTAGGTTTTAGAGCGAATGTTTTCTGTGACATTGGGGAAAAGTCTCCCAATCCCTTTATTCTGTCAAGACTTCCAACTATAAATATCCATTAGAAATTAATATTTGATATGAAAGTCCTTCATTAAGCATAAGCACAAAAAGATATTGAATGATCTGATTCGTTAATGTTGTTTAATGTCTGTGATTATTTCTGCAGCAGCTTCAATGAAACTAGTCTCCACACCCTGCGAAACACAAGCTTATTTCCTATGGAGTAGGCAGAACTAGAGAGAATTTCAAATTTTATATTATATTTAACTTCACAAGATACCTAAAAGTTCAATGTAGAAACATATTTAAAACTCTGGCCTGATCTTTTTCAGTAAAAATGCATTTGTATGCAAATTATACTGTACAGTGTACACCTGAAAGTGTATTGCTCTGCATTTTTCCTAAGCCCCAGCAAAATAGTTAAAGGACGTCTGAAGGATGTTTGATTTGAAAACGCTTTTGAATAAGAATGTAAAATAAATTTAAAAACAATTTCTTCAGACTTGCTATAAGATTGGTATGTGGTATAAAACTGGCTCAATATTCAAAAGGCATTGTTTTCACTGATCTTATTAGTGCAAATGATGGCCCATGGATAATTTGTTCTATATACACAAGGCAATATGGGATGTGTATATTGATGCCAACATTTTGCATGAAGTAGTGTTTTCTGACCAGGTCAGTAATAGAAAGACCAGAGGTGAAAGGAAGTGTAAAAGACTAGAAAGATCACTCACCTTAGAAACTCAAGTATAGGACTTACATTTTTTCTTTGTTACCCACTAGGGGTATAAATCTAGAGAAGCTTTTAATTGCCTGTACGACTTGATTTCTTTATTCATAGATGTATATAAAATACTTATAGCTAATAAAAAGTACTTAAAATAGTATCTAATATTTTAGCCAATATTTCAAATCAAATATCCTTCTAAATTACATTCAGGGGAAAGTCCTCTGTCTCTAGACTAAATCTGATTAAAACTGTGGCTAAATTTACTTGCATTATTTGTTCTTATCTCAAGGAAAAGAGAAATGCTGAACTACTTTAAGTTTTCCTTGTTTCCTTAAATTAAATGTGGTTTGTTCGTAGAAATATGAAAGCCACACTGCATGTGGAGCTCCTACTGATCGACATCAGATTAGAAATTAGAACTAACATAATGCTTAAAAATCAATATCTAACATATATTCCAGGTACATTTTCTCCTTTGAATTTAAGTGATCAGAAAACAAAATTTGCAGTCAGGGATATCACTTAATATTAATTTTGATACCTGTCGTTCATAAAATTTCATTTGGGATAAAAATAAATAAATGAATAAAATAGAAAATGAACATTGTATTAGTATATTTTTATTTTCTCAGCTGTATACTGGGAGAAATCCAATTTTTATCAATTATTTTACAGGAGATACTATTGAAAAAAAAAAAATCAAGTGTATCTGTTTTGACCTCAATACTTATGAAGGTTTTATTTCATTGTTGTTACGTTTATAAAGATTTCACATAAAGTTTACAGTAATTTTTGTGTTGAAAATTATGCAATAAAATAAAAGTTTCATTAATAGTCTGACATATGCCTTTAGATAGTAAACATAAACTTTAACCTCGAATCCACCAACCCCAGTGTATTATTGTGCATAAGATACCAGGCAAACATATCAGAAGAGTTACTGGCCACAATATACAGCAGGTTTCTCTTAATTGAGGGTCTATATTTCATTTCCAATCCATGCTTGTTCTTGTCGCATGTTTCTTCAAAGCTCTCCCTTCAGAATTATTGTATAAAGGCAGCCCATAAAATAACTACTTGGAACTGTTATATATCACATTTTCTGGATACAATAGGTAGCATCATCACTGTCAAGATGGAAATTGGTTTGGAGTGTTTCCTGGTAAATAATATAGCCTGTAATTCTTCAAGGGCACAAAATCTTTAAGGTTAATATGAATGTGAGTCTTATGAGAATAGCTTTCTGATGTCATACTAGTGGCAAGAAGAAAAAAAAAATCAATTTTTTAACCTTAATTTAAATGGGAAAAAAGCATGGGGTAGAGACTTTTTCACTTAATCTAAATTTGGTCTTTACCCAGATATGTGCATTACTGTGAATGAAAATCTATAAAGTACGAGATGTGCTGCCCATATATGTAATTCATTTTAAATCTATTCATCTAAGAGAAACATAAAATAAGAGATGCCCACAATATCCACACTTACACACCCATTTGATTTAGATCACCCTTCTCTACCTACCCAACCTCCAACTTCTGTTTTCTTCGCACACTCTATAGTAGGAGTTAATTTAATTATTTGTATTTTCAATTAAAATGTATGTTCCTTAATATCAAGATTTTTTTTTTTTTTTTTTTTTTTTTTTTTTTTTAGGCCAGGCACGGTGGCTCATGCCTGCAATCCCAGCACTTTGGGAGGCTGAGGAGGGTGGATCATGAGGTCAGGAGTTTGAGACCAGCCTGGCCAACATGATGAAACCCCGTCTCTACTAAAAAAAATACAAAAATTAGTCTGGTGTGGTGGCAGGCACCTGTAATCACAGTTACTGGGGAAGCTGAGGCAGGAGAATCACTTGAACCCAGGAGGCGAAGGTTGCAGTGAGCCGAGATCCCATCACTGCACTCCAGCCTGGGTGGCAGGGTGAGGCTCCGTCTCAAAAAAAAAAAAAAATCTTTTTGTTCAACTTGGCATTCCTAACTCCTAGGTTCATACTTCAAATAAATTGGCTGTCTAATAAGATTTTGTAAATAGTGAATAAATGAGGGAGAGAAGGGAGGAAAGAGAGTAGAGAGAAGAAAATATATACTATACAAACCATGGTGGAAGCCTCTTTCTAGGGAAATGCATAAAAGACATTCCGAACTAATGTTCTTTGAAACTTAACATTTCCCTATGCCCATCTGTCCAACAGTGCAAAAAAGGGGTCTGCAATCACTACAGAGGTTTAAATCTAGATGGGACTAAAAAAAATAAGCACATAGTTTATTCAGAGCACCCTTTTTTATTGGGTTTTACAGAAGTGGATGCTTAGCTGTGATTGAATATCTTCTTTTCTGAGTTATTACACTTTCTAGCTGCAGAAACCTCAGGCAAGTGACATAACCTCTGTGACTCAGAGTCCCTATCGGCAAAATGAAGACAAAAATATCAGCCATTCCTGTTTTAAAAAGCCATGAAAATCAAATGAGTTAATGTGAAATAAAGTGATCGTCATATTCTATCAAAAATATTGGACAAATTGCATAACTATCTTGTTATTTACATCTTCATTTCTTTATAAATTATCTAAACTCAGATAATATGCTTTGGATTGTGAGATAATACTTAATAAACCTTATTAAGCAATTTCCTTCTCACTAAATTATTTCATTTTATATTCATGAAATAGGTTAATTTAGTGATTTATTACGATGCTAAATCTAGTACAAATGTTTCACAGGTTGTAGTTACAGAACAGAGAGCAAACATTTGACTTGCTCATAAAACCACACCTGAGAGAGATTGAAAACCTCCTCTAATGTCAAATGAAATAATTTCAAATCACAGAAGATTTTATACTATTCAACAGAGAAATCAAAGGCTCACAGAGAGATGGCAGAAGACAAAATGAGGTGAAAATGTAATTATGAAAGTCAAGCTAGGGGGTGGAGCAAGATGGCCGAATAGGAACAGCTCCAGTCTCCAACTCCCAGAGCGAGCGACACAGAAGACCGGTGATTTCTGCATTTTCAACTGAGGTACTGGGTTCATCTCACTGGAGAGTGCCGGACGATCGGTGCTGGTCAGCTGCTGCAGCCCAACCAGCGAGAGCTGAAGCAGGGCGAGGCATCGCCTCACCTGGGAAGCGCAAGGGGGAAGGGAATCCCTTTTCCTAGCCAGGGGAACTGAGACACACAACACCTGGAAAATCGGGTAACTCCCACCCCAATACTGCGCTTTAAGCAAACAGGCACACCAGGAGATCATATCCCACACCTGGCCGGGAGGGTCCCACGCCCACGGAGCCTCCCTCATTGCTAGCACAGCAGTCTGTGATCTACCGGCAAGGCAGCAACGAGGCTGGGGGAGGGTCGCCGGCCATTGCTGAGGCTTAAGTAGGTAAACAAAGCTGCTGGGAAGCTCGAACTGGGTGGAGCTCACAGCAGCTCAAGGAAACCTGCCTGTCTCTGTAGACTCCATCTCTGGGGACAGGGCACAGTAAAAATAACAAAAACAGCAGAAACCTCTGCAGACGCAAACGACTCTGTCTGACAGCTTTGAAGAGAGCAGTGGATCTCCCAACACGGAGGTTGAGATCTGAGAAGGGACAGACTCCCTGCTCAAGTGGGTCCCTGACCCCTGAGTAGCCTAACTGGGAGACATCCCCCACTAGGGGCAGTCTGACACCCCACACCTCACAGGGTGGAGTACACCCCTGAGAGGAAGCTTCCAAAGCAAGAATCAGACAGGTACACTCGCTGTTCAGAAATATTCTATCTTCTGCAGCCTCTGCTTCTGATACCCAGGCAAACAGGGTCTGGAGTGGACCTCAAGCAATCTCCAACAGACCTACAGCTGAGGGTCCTGACTGTTAGAAGGAAAACTATCAAACAGGAAGGACACCTACACCAAAACCCCATCAGTACATCACCATCATCAAAGACCAGAGGCAGATAAAACCACAAAGATGGGGAAAAAGCAGGGCAGAAAAGCTGGAAATTCAAAAAATAAGAGTGCATCTCCCCCGGCAAAGGAGCGCAGCTCATCGCCAGCAACTGATCAAAGCTGGACGGAGAATAACTTTGACGAGATGAGAGAAGAAGGCTTCAGTCCATCAAATTTCTCAGAGCTAAAGGAGGAATTACGTACCCAGCGCAAAGAAACTAAAAATCTTGAAAAAAAAAGTGGAAGAATTGATGGCTAGAGTAATTAATGCAGAGAAGGTCCTAAACGAAATGAAAGAGATGAAAACCATGACACGAGAAATACGTGACAAATGCACAAGCTTCAGTAACCGACTCGATCAACTGGAAGAAAGAGTATCAGCGATTGAGGATCAAATGAATGAAATGAAGCGAGAAGAGAAACCAAAAGAAAAAAGAAGAAAAAGAAATGAACAAAGCCTGCAAGAAGTATGGGATTATGTAAAAAGACCAAATCTACGTCTGATTGGGGTGCCTGAAAGTGAGGGGGAAAATGGAACCAAGTTGGAAAACACTCTTCAGGATATCATCCAGGAGAACTTCCCCAACCTAGTAGGGCAGGCCAACATTCAAATCCAGGAAATACAGAGAACGCCACAAAGATACTCCTCGAGAAGAGCAACTCCAAGACACATAATTGCCAGATTCACCAAAGTTGAAATGAAGGAAAAAATCTTAAGGGCAGCCAGAGAGAAAGGTCGGGTTACCCACAAAGGGAAGCCCATCAGACTAACAGCAGATCTCTCGGCAGAAACTCTCCAAGCCAGAAGAGAGTGGGGGCCAATATTCAACATTCTTAAAGAAAAGAATTTTCAACCCAGAATCTCATATCCAGCCAAACTAAGTTTCATAAGTGAAGGAGAAATAAAATCCTTTACAGATAAGCAAATGCTTAGAGATTTTGTCACCACTAGGCCTGCCTTACAAGAGACCCTGAAGGAGGCACTCAACATGGAAAGGAACAACCAGTACCAGCCGTTGCAAAAACATGCCAAAATGTAAAGACCATCGAGGCTAGGAAGAAACTGCATCAACTAACGAGCAAAATAACCAGTTAATATCATAATGGCAGGATCAAGTTCACACATAACAATCTTAACCTTAAATGTAAATGGACTAAATGCTCCAATTAAAAGACATAGACTGGCAAACTGGATAAAGAGTCAAGACCCATCAGTCTGCTGTATTCAGGAGACCCATCTCACACGCAGAGACATACATAGGCTCAAAATAAAGGGATGGAGGAAGATTTACCAAGCAAATGGAGAACAAAAAAAAGCACAGGTTGCAATCCTAGTCTCTGATAAAACAGACTTTAAACCATCAAAGATCAAAAGAGACAAAGAAGGCCATTACATAATGGTAAAGGGATCAATTCAACAGGAAGAGCTAACTATCCTAAATATATATGCACCCAATACAGGAGCACCCAGATTCATAAAGCAAGTCCTTAGAGACTTACAAAGAGACGTAGATTCCCATACAATAATAATGGGAGACTTCAACACTCCACTGTCAACATTAGACAGATCAACGAGACAGAAAGTTAACAAGGATATCCAGGAATTGAACTCATCTCTGCAGCAAGCAGACCTAATAGACATCTATAGAACTCTCCACCCCAAATCAACAGAATATACATTCTTCTCAGCACCACATCGTACTTACTCCAAAATTGACCACGTAATTGGAAGTAAAGCACTCCTCAGCAAATGTACAAGAACAGAAATTATAACAAACTGTCTCTCAGACCACAGTGCAATCAAACTAGAACTCAGGACTAAGAAACTCAATCAAAACCGCTCAACTACATGGAAACTGAACAACCTGCTCCTGAATGACTACTGGGTACATAACGAAATGAAGGCAGAAATAAAGATGTTCTTTGAAACCAATGAGAACAAAGATACAACATACCAGAATCTCTGGGACACATTTAAAGCAGTGTGTAGAGGGAAATTTATAGCACTAAATGCCCACAAGAGAAAGCAGGAAAGATCTAAAATTGACACTCTAACATCACAATTAAAAGAACTAGAGAAGCAAGAGCAAACACATTTGAAAGCTAGCAGAAGGCAAGAAATAACTAAGATCAGAGCAGAACTGAAGGAGATAGAGACACAAAAAACCCTCCAAAAAATCAATGAATCCAGGAGTTGGTTTTTTGAAAAGATCAACAAAATTGACAGACCACTAGCAAGACTAATACAGAAGAAAAGAGAGAAGAATCAAATCGACGCAATTAAAAACGATAAAGGGGATATCACCACCGACCCCACAGAAATACAAACTACCATCAGAGAATACTATAAACACCTCTACGCAAATAAACTGGAAAATCTAGAAGAAATGGATAATTTCCTGGACACTTACACTCTTCCAAGACTAAACCAGGAAGAAGTTGAATCCCTGAATAGACCAATAGCAGGCTCTGAAATTGAGGCAATAATTAATAGCCTACCAACCAAAAAAAGTCCAGGACCAGATGGATTCACAGCTGAATTCTACCAGAGGTACAAGGAGGAGTTGGTACCATTCCTTCTGAAACTATTCCAATCAATAGGAAAAGAGGGAATCCTCCCTAACTCATTTTATGAGGCCAACATCATCCTGATACCAAAGCCTGGCAGAGACACAACAAAAAAGGAGAATTTTAGACCAATATCCCTGATGAACATCGATGCAAAAATCCTCAATAAAGTACTGGCAAACCGGATTCAGCAACACATCAAAAAGCTTATTCACCATGATCAAGTGGGCTTCATCCCTGGGATGCAAGGCTGGTTCAACATTCGCAAATCAATAAACATAATCCAGCATATAAACAGAACCAAAGACAAGAACCACATGATTATCTCAATAGATGCAGAAAAGGCTTTTGACAAAATTCAACAGCCCTTCATGCTAAAAACGCTCAATAAATTCGGTATTGATGGAACGTACCTCAAAATAATAACAGCTATTTATGACAAACCCACAGCCAATATCATACTGAATGGGCAAAAACTGGAAAAATTCCGTTTGAAAACTGGCACAAGACAGGGATGCCCTCTCTCACCACTCCTATTCAACATAGTGTTGGAAGTTCTGGCTAGGGCAATCAGGCAAGAGAAAGAAATCAAGGGTATTCAGTTAGGAAAAGAAGAAGTCAAATTGTCCCTGTTTGCAGATGACATGATTGTATATTTAGAAAACCCCATTGTCTCAGCCCAAAATCTCCTTAAGCTGATAAGCAACTTCAGCAAAGTCTCAGGATACAAAATTAATGTGCAAAAATCACAAGCATTCTTATACACCAGTAACAGACAAACAGAGAGCCAAATCAGGAATGAACTTCCATTCACAATTGCTTCAAAGAGAATCAAATACCTAGGAATCCAACTTACAAGGGATGTCAAGGACCTCTTCAAGGAGAACTACAAACCACTGCTCAGTGAAATCAAAGAGGACACAAACAAATGGAAGAACATACCATGCTCATGGATAGGAAGAATCAATATCGTGAAAATGGCCATACTGCCCAAGGTAATTTATAGATTCAATGCCATCCCCATCAAGCTACCAATGAGTTTCTTCACAGAATTGGAAAAAACTGCTTTAAAGTTCATATGGAACCAAAAAAGAGCCCGCATCTCTAAGACAATCCTAAGTCAAAAGAACAAAGCTGGAGGCATCACGCTACCTGACTTCAAACTCTACTACAAGGCTACAGTAACCAAAACAGCATGGTACTGGTACCAAAACAGAGATATAGACCAATGGAACAGAACAGAGTCCTCAGAAATAATACCACACATCTACAGCCATCTGATCTTTGACAAACCTGAGAGAAACAAGAAATGGGGAAAGGATTCCCTATTTAATAAATGGTGCTGGGAAAATTGGCTAGCCATAAGTAGAAAGCTGAAACTGGATCCTTTCCTTACTCCTTATACGAAAATTAATTCAAGATGGATTAGAGACTTAAATGTTAGACCTAATACCATAAAAATCCTAGAGGAAAACCTAGGTAGTACTATTCAGGACATAGGCATGGGCAAAGACTTCATGTCTAAAACACTAAAAGCAACAGCAGCAAAAGCCAAAATTGACAAATGGGATCTCATTAAACTAAAGAGCTTCTGCACAGCAAAAGAAACTACCATCAGAGTGAACAGGCAACCTACAGAATGGGAGAAAATTTTTGCAATCTACTCATCTGACAAAGGGCTAATATCCAGAACCTACAAAGAACTCAAACAAATTTACAAGAAAAAAACAAACAATTCCATCAAAAAGTGGGCAAAGGATATGAACAGACATTTCTCAAAAGAAGACATTCATACAGCCAACAGACACATGAAAAAATGCTCATCATCACTGGCCATCAGAGAAATGCAAATCAAAACCACAATGAGATACCATCTCACACCAGTTAGAATGGCGATCATTAAAAAGTCAGGAAACAACAGGTGCTGGAGAGGATGTGGAGAAATAGGAACACTTTTACACTGTTGGTGGGATTGTAAACTAGTTCAACCATTATGGAAAACAGTATGGCGATTCCTCAAGGATCTAGAACTAGATGTACCATATGACCCAGCCATCCCATTACTGGGTATATACCCAAAGGATTATAAATTATGCTGCTATAAAGACACATGCACACGTATGTTTATTGTGGCACTATTCACAATAGCAAAGACTTGGAATCAACCCAAATGTCCATCAGTGACAGATTGGATTAAGAAAATGTGGCACATATACACCATGGAATACTATGCAGCCATCAAAAAGGATGAGTTTGTGTCCTTTGTAGGGACATGTATGCAGCTGGAAACCATCATTCTTAGCAAACTATCACAAGAACAGAAAACCCAACACCGCATGTTCTCACTCATAGGTGGGAACTGAACAATGAGATCACTTGGACTCAGGAAGGGGAACATGACACACCGGGGCCTATCATGGAGAGGGGGGAGGGTGGAGGGATTGCATTGGGAGTTATACCTGATGTAAATGACGAGTTGATGGGTGCTGACGAGTTGATGGGTGCAGCACAGCAACATGGCACAAGTATACATATGTAACAAACCTGCACGTTATGCACATGTACCCTAGAACTTAAAGTATAATAATAATAAATAAATTTAAAAAAAAATAAAAATAAATAAAAAAAAACAATTGTTAACTCAAAAAAAAAAAAAAAAAGAAAGTCAAGCTAACATAGTTCATTTATCAAATAACACACCTGTGCAATTGCTGCAGTTTACATATGCATAATTGTAATATGATATTCAAGAAGAATTAGGAGGATTTGTGCCAAGCAATTTTAAACATAAACATTAAACCTTAAAGATTATTTCGACCTTAAAGATTATATAGACATTGGCAGAGTTTTTAATGAGTAGTGACTGGGCTGAGCTACACAGACATTTCAAAGAGAGGGGGGAAAGAAGAAGAAGAAAACTAAAGTGAGCCTTTCAAAAGGAATAAATAAATAAATAAATACATACATACATAAATAAATACATAAAAACATAAATACATACGTGCTTATTAAAGACGCGTGTCAAATAATTAACATGTTTAATTTACTGCCAGCATCAGATTCCATTTACTTAACAGTTTTATTTAAAATACATAAAAAACACAATAAAAACTGTAAAATCATACTCTATAAACCACCTGTAAAGAGAAAAGGGAAACAGCCTGGCATCTAGAGTCTAAAGCCTCTTAAAATAAGTTACGAATTGCCCTTTTTTAATCAGGATACAGGAGAAGAGAATAATTTCTTCTGAGTTCAAGCACTTCAGAATTCCTGGTGTCAAGTGGCAGCCTACAGGCCTCGGGAGCCAGGTTCTTCTCCCTTGAAGAAGTTTCTGTGCATGTACATTAGATGCTTACATGCTCTTAAATGCAGACTATTATAAGGGCCACAAAGAAGAGATCAGTGAAAAGAATTTCTTACAGAAATAGGCATTACCCCAGGAGCCAGTTTTAGGCTGAGAGTAATAGAAAGATAAAATAGAAAGGTCATGACCTTCATTCTTCATCTCTCTAAAACTTGATGTCTTATGCTTAATATAAATCCTTCTGGCTAAAATATAGACTTAAAAAATATTAAAAACACCAGACTTTGGTGAAGTGTGTGGGTGAGTGGGGGAGGGAAGTTCCCTGTGGAGCAGAACTCTGATTATACTGAGGGTATCAGCTCCCTCTGGAACAAAAATTTTTTGTGTGATGTACTCTTGTATGCTTCTATCTATGTTGATTTATTGTATGAGCTCATCAGTTAATTGAAAACATTTTGGAATCAAGAAGGAAAGTACAGTTGAAATTGGATCCAATATTTTCTAATTATTTCTGTCTATATGTTATTATCTTCATTCATTTTCATCTGGCTTTCATATGAAAATTTTGAAGTGACTTTCTCGTTGCACCTAACAAAACCAGCATTCTGATACCAGTAGTATCCCAGTCATTATGTCAAAATAATCTATGTAATTCCTAAGTTCATTATTTTACTTTTCTTTTTATTTAACTATTTCATTAGTTATGAATTAACCTGTTTTATGCATGATATTTAACTCACTTTTATGCTGATTTGCTCTTAATTCAATTATCTGTGAATCAAGTTCAGCCAACTGATGGCAGTTGACCCAAAGTAAAAGAATAAGAAGGAGAATCATGACAATATAGTTTATATATTTATCCCCTCCACATCTCATGTTGAAATGTGACCCACAATGATGGAGATGGGGCCTAGTGGAAGGTGTTTGGTCATGGGGATGAATCCCTCATGAGTAGCTTGGTGACCTACTCAAGATAATTACTGAGTTTTCCCCTCTATTAGTTAATGCAAGATCTGATTGTTAAAAACAACCTGGCTCCTCCTACTCTTTCTTCCTCCCTCTCTTGTCATATCTCTTGCTCCCTTCTGCCTGATTAAAAACTTCCCGGGGCATCACTAAATACCTAGCAGATGTTGGCATTATGCTGCCTGCACAGCCTACAGAACTGTAAGCCAAATAAACTTCTTTTCTTTATAAATTACCCAGCCTCAGCTATTTCTTCATAGCAACACAAAGCAGACTAACATCCATGACCTCTCCAATTTTAGCCCAATTCATGGAATGTCACAATTTACCTCATGATAAACCATACATGTAACAGACAAAACAATAATAAATCTACACAAGGTTATAATCTACAGAACTCCCATAAATACACAAAAAATAGACCATACTGCCCAAAGTAATTTACAGCTTCAATGCTACCCCTATCAAGCTACCACTGACTTTCTTCAAAGAATTATAAAGAACTACTTGAAACTTCAAATGGAACCAAAAAAAAAAAGAGCCGATATAGCCAAGACAATCCTAAGCAAAAAGAACAAAGCTGGAGGCATCACACTACCTGACTTCAAACTATTCTACAAGACTACAGTAACTAAAACAGCATGGTACTAGTACCAAAACAGATATATAGACTAATGGAACAGAACAGAGGCCTCAGAAATAACACCACACATCTACAACCATCTGATCTTTGACAAACCTGACAAAATCAAGCAATGGAAAAAGGATTACCTATTTAATAAATGGTGTTGGGAAAACTGACTAGTCATATGCAGAAAACTGAAACTGGAACACTTCCTTACACCTTATACAAAAATTAACTCAAGATGGATTAAAGACTTAAACATAAGACCTAAAACCATAAAAACCCTAGAAGAAAACCTAGGCAATACCATTCAGGACACAGGCGTGGGCAAAGACTTCATGACTAAAGCACCAAAAGCAATGGCAATGAAAGCCAAAATTGACAAATTGGATCAAATTAAACTAAAGAGCTTCTGCACAGCAAAAGAAACTATCATCAGAGTGAACAGGCAACCTACAGAATGGAAGAAAATTTTTGCAATCTATCCATCTGACAAAGGGCTAATATCCAGAATCTACAAAGTTAAATAAATTTACAAGAAAAGAAAAGCAAACAACTCCATCAAAAAGTGGGCAAAGGATATGAACAGACACTTCTCAAAACAAGACATTTATGCTGCCAATAAAACCATGAAAAAAAGTTTATTATCACTGGTCATTAGAGAAATGCAAATGAAAACCACAGTGGGATACCATCTCACTCTAGTTAGAATGGCAATCATTAAAAATTCAGGAAACAACAGATGCTGGAGAGGATGTGGAGAAATAGGAACGCTTGTACACTGTTGGTGGGAGTGTAAATTAGTTCAACCATTGTGGAAGACAGTGTGGTGTTTCCTTAAGGATCTAGAACCAAAAATACCATTTGACCCAGCAATCCCATTACTGGGTATATACCCAAAGGATTATAAATCATGCTGCTAAAGACACTTGCATACATATGTTTATTGCAGCACTGTTCACAATAGCAAAGACTTGGAACCAACCCAAATGCCCATCAATGATAGACTGGATAAAGAAAATGTGGTACATATACACTGTTGAATACTATGCAGCCATACAAAAGGATGAGTTCATGTCCTTTGCAGGGACGTGGATGAAGCTAGAAACCATCATTCTCAGCAAACTAACACAGGAAGAGAAAACCAGACACAGCATCTTCTCACTTATAAGTGGGAGTTGAACAATGAGAACACATGGACACAGGGAGGGGAACATCACACACTGGGGCCGGTTGGGGATTGGGGGCTAGGGGAGGGATAGCATTAGGAGAAATACCTAATGTAGATAATGGGTTGATGGGTACAGCAAACCGCTATGGCACATGTATACCTATGTAACAAACCTGCATGTTCTGCACATGTATCCCGAAACTTAGAGTATAATAATAATTTTAAAAATTTCCAAATGAATTTGAGGACTCTCTTAGGTTCTGAATCATTCATTGTAACCAGCATATGCATGCAGTATTACACAGTATAATATATAGTGTTGGAGTATACAGTATACTATATGGTATTACACAGTATATTATACAGTAACATAGAGTATAATACAGTATATTATACAATAACCATTTTAAAAGAGTTAACAATAATCTGTACATATTTCACAGTTATCTTTATACCTCACTTAAGCCTTCTAAACCTGTTTCTTCTTAGAGTTTTCCCAGATAATTATAATAGTTAACCTCCTAATGCCAGACTATGTTCCAGAAATTGTTTCAAGTGCTTCAAATGAATAATCTAGTAAGCATTCTGCTAATTTTCACATGCTTGTTATATGAGAAGGGACAATCCTAGCACATTGTGAAAGATGATTTTGCCCCATCTCCCTTCTAACAACTGATAAAATTAGAGAGACCTAAAGAGGAAATCATGATAGATGCAAACTATGCAGCTTGTAAATGGCAGAGCCAGGAGACTTAGGTATCCCAGCTTCTTTCCTCTTAGGATAGAAGCTGCAGCTTGGTCCCATGGATGCTATGTGTGCTGATGCCCAGGGGACCAGCAGGTAAGGATTATGGCATTGGAACTTGAAAGAATTATGGAGACTGTGCAAAGAGAGACAGCTGGGTGCAATACTAGGGGCAGCAGGCCTTAGAATAATTACCTGAAGCATGTCATATATCTCCTGGAAGTAAGCCTTTACTAGAGTTTGAGTAAGTGAGTAATTAGTGACATAGGGGTCACTTATTTTACCAAGTGGCTTTTATTTTAAACAGATAATTAAACTGAAACGTAAAAAGTCTCTGTGGTCCCTAATATTATAGAGTTAATTATGGAATTGGGATATACACAATTTTGCAAAACTGTGCTGATAATTTCTACTTTGTCTAAACAGTAGGGTTCTTTGTAAAACCAAGTTAGTAATTATATGGCATATATAATTGAACACTTGTTTTAAACCCATCTTGACTGAGATGGAGGGCTTTTCCTGGACCTAGACTTTCAATGATAAAACTGAGAAGGTTCTGGGAAACCAGGAAGAGTTGGGAACTTAGGCTTTATGTATATGTAATGTATTCCATTGGTTCATGGAAATTCTGTGCACAGAGGTCAAGAATATTTTTTGAGTTGACAAAATGCAGGTTCTACCTCAGAATGAACAGTATCTGAAACTCCAACTAAAGAACGTGGAATATTTGGGCCGAGCGCGGTGGCTCATACCTGTAATCCCAGCAATTTGGGAGGCTGAGGCAGGTGGATCACCCGAGGTCAGGAGTTCGAGACCACGCTGGCCAACACGGTGAACCTCTGTTTCTACTAAAAATACAAAAATTAGCTGGGCATAGTGGCACGTGCCTGTAATCCCAGCTACTCAGGAGGCTGAGGCAGGAGAATTGTTTGAACCCAGGAGGCAGAGGTTGCAGTGAGCCGAGATAGCGCCATTGCACTCCAGCTTGGGCAACAAGAGCAAAACCCTGTCTCAAAAATTAAAATAAAATAAAATAAAGTAAAATAAAATAAAAATGTTGTATCTTTATAACCAAAACCTGATCATAATAGTTCAAGCATGGCTGAGAGAATGACAACCAAAAGAAAAGAGTGATACATTCTAGGGTATGTGGAGTAAAGAAATTTAATTGATCTGTGAGAGAAGAAGGGAAGTCCTGGCAAACACTGCATTAAGCCATGCTAGGCTAAGGTCCTTTTAAACTAGGCACATAAAATTTAACATTTTTGCATCTTAATTTAATTGTTATTGTTTTGCTTTTAGACATTTATATGACAGTAAAAAGAATTAATGTAAAACCCAGCAAAAGAAACTCAAAATGAAAGCATTCAAATCTTTATAGACCACAATTTGCTGAGAAGTAAAACTAAAAATTCAAACATGGCAAAACAGGACATGTTTGGTTTAAATACACCTTTAAACTCATGACCATTAGGTATTCATTAATCATGATTTATGTCATGATAAATGGGTTTCTAGCATGGCTCAAGAGATGAGAATTCTACTTGCAAGTTTACTATGAACAGTAGGAATGACATTGAGTCAATCGCTTTTTCTCTGTTGAGTTTCACTTGCTTCCTCTATAAAGTAGGGCCTTTGGACTAGATTTACAAGTTCGCTTCTAGTTCAAACATCCTGTAACGTTTGAAAAACAAAATCCAGAATCTGCTTATTTGGATATTTATTTACATTTGTACCTCACCCTAGAAAAATGACATCCTTGGCCACCCAGTGAAATTCAGAGGTAAGTAGCAAGGGGTGAGATCTAATTGGACAGATGTCTTTTTGAATCCCACCTCCAGCACTTACTGACTAGAGCCACTCAGGTAGTTGTAACCTCTTAAAGGTTAGACTAAAAAAATTCTAAAAGACTAAAATGGCTTAGACTAAAAAAAGTCTAAAATGGGTCTTTTGAAAATGATGCGAATTTTAACCAATTAACAGTGCAATTGTGATGATTGATGGGACAACATGACAATGTCTGGCACAGGGTAAATAGACCATAATTTTTGTTCTTGTCTGCTTTTTTCCAGTTTGGACTAACATGATACGCATTTTGTACCTAAAAGATTAAAACATGAGAAATAACATGCAAAATAGTAAATTTCTACTGTCCAATTACAATGAGTATTTACACTCAACCCCGTCAGAAAGGTCACCTGTTTGTCATCATCCTGATCTGTCTTTTCAAACCCTAGATTAAGCTCTCTTCAAAACATTTAAAAATAAAGTGAAATAAATAATACAAATGTGAAATCTATAGCAATGCTAAATTTCTCTTTTGAATTTCTATAAATACTTATTCTTAATGATTGCCTGACAATTTCAGTAATTAGTATATATGTTTTAAATTAAAGCATTTTTCGCTCAATGACAATAACTACAGATACATTGGTTATTTATTGTATGAATCACTGCAAACCACTTCTCCTTGTCTCTTCCTACAGCAGTGTTAATTTGTTCTGCTGGTAGCGAAAGAAAGCAGTTGTCCTATCATATCAGCCACTCTTTTGGCAAAGAATTACTTTAATTTCTCATTGAATTTATATGGAATTCATTAAAGCAGATTCTGTTCTTGAGTGGCTCAGTTTCTCATTCCCCACATTTACACACCTACAAATCTACATATGTATCTTCAACATAATTATTTAATGCATATACATAGCATACACATGAACATACACATATGCAATGCTTTAAAAATGTTACTGTATATTATAGGTGTTGATTTCATTCAAAGCACACGGACATTGTTAACACCTCATACACTATCCTAATTTGAGGAATTGTTCTCAAAAGGTGCTGAAAAAATTCCAATTTGCAATACCATGTAAGTTCATATGGAAAGCCTTATCATTTTTTTAATGAGTGGTGCTCTGACCTCTTCATTCAAGGTCAGATTGTGAAAATGTTAAAGTGACTCATAGGCATGAATATTCATTTCACATGCAGATATATACACAACAATCTTTGTTTTCGTGTAAGTTACTGGTGTGGCAGAGATTTCTCATTAAAAAAGAATTTTTGTGGTTGAAATCTGTTGCTAGCTTACCAAAGCACCTGTCTGCTTTTACAACACATATGGCATTCGATCCAGAATGCCTCATGGGTATCAGTTTCTGGATAGACTTTAGCACTCTGAAATACACACTCAGGATCTGTCCCTCCTGAAATTAGATTACCAACTAGCAATTCATTTTATCCATGTCCAAAAGGCCTTCATGCAGAGTTGGGGATCTCTGGGTGGGGAGTGAACAATAGCTCTGTTCCCTCCTCATAGGGTGATTCTTCCTACACCACTTTGAGCTAACACCCTTGTCTTCTGTCCCCCGAATTGCTGCAAGAGTGTTCTGGTCTGCCAGAATCTAGTCTTCCTCTTTCAAATATGTTTTTTACATCACAGTCAAATTTCATCACGTCTCTCTCTTGCTTAAAAGCATTCAACGGCTTCCCAACGCTCTCAGGATAAAGTTCAAAATTATTAACTTGACAGAGGTAACTCCTTGTATTGTATCTCTTTAGCCTCTGCCTTGTGATCTCTTCTCCCAGCCATGATGAGACATTTTCAGTTCCCAGAATTTGCTACATGTATACTTGGTTCCAGGTTTCTGCACATTTTATGGCTCCTGCCCATACTGTTAGCCTTCCTCCTCAACTATCTCGAGAACTTCACTGGTTGAACTCAGTTTCTTCCCTTGAGGTGTCAGCATAGCCATGACTCCCTCTAAAGATCCTTCCTTGACACCTCCTCAACATTTTCTCAAGAGCTGATGAGATGTTCCCATATGGTGCCTTAGATTTTGTACTTTTATCCATATGTAGGATTTGCTGTACTATAATTGCTGGTTTACTTGTTTGCCTCTCCCGTAAGATTTTCTTATAAATTCCTTGACTGTGAGGAGTATATCTTATTAGCTATTATATCTCTAGTAGAATACCCAGCACTTAATAAATGCTAACAAATATCGTTTAATGAACAAAATAATTAAAGTTAGTTATGACACAAGTTATGTGTTTATGAGATGTGTGTATTATTAAAATGCCAAACAAAAATCATATTCCAAAGCTAGGAAATATGCCCTAATCAACAAATGAGACATACAGAAACTTAAAATCTTCATGATCTGTACTATTTATAAAGATTTTTAAGTTCATTTTCATTTGAAATCTTTGATAATCAATTATACTTTTAAAAAAGCGAGATAGGGCCGGGTGCGGTGGCTCAAGCCTGTAATCCCAGCACTTTGGGAGGCCGAGACGGGCGGATCACGAGGTCAGGAGATCGAGACCATCCTGGCTAACACGGTGAAACCCCGTCTCTACTAAAAAATACAAAAAACTAGCCGGGCGAGGTGGCGGGCGCCTGTAGTCCCAGCTACTCGGGAGGCTGAGGCAGGAGAATGGCGTAAACCTGGGAGGCAGAGCTTGCAGTGAGCTGAGATCCGGCCACTGCACTCCAGCCTGGGTGACAGAGCAAGACTCTGTCTCAAAAAAAAAAAAAAAAAAAGAAAAATAATAATAATAAATAAAAAATAAAAAATAAAAAAATAAAAAAGCGAGATAAATAAACAATAACCTAAAAACCTTATTTTCTTCTTTATATTTTAAGGAAAGTAAATATGGGGAAGTTAGCCTTATTCCTAACCTTTGCTGTTGACTCCCCATCTAACTCACTTTACCTACCCTGATGTAATCACTTCATTTACTGTCAGGGTTACCTTCTGCTGCATAGCAGTTTATCCCAAATTTATTGGTATAAAAGTTGCCATAATTTATTATTATCATCTCTCACGATTCTGGGATTTGACAAGGATAAGCTAGTTGATTGCTGCTCAGAGCCTCTCATGAGGTTCTAGTCAGATCCTGTGGCTGGGGTTGGTTTGATAGCATCTTCACATGTTTGGTGATGGGTGATGACTGGCTGTCAGCTAGATGTTTTTGGGAAGCCTTTGGCCAGAACATTCCTGCGTAGCCTCTGCATGTAGACTGGATTTCCTCACAACATGGAGGCCAGGTTCTCAGTATGAACCAGAACCTCACCAGAAGTTGCATGACATTTCCCTAGTCTTAGAAGTCACCAATCTTATTTCCCCTGCATTTTAATCTTGAGAAAGAAGTTTGTAAGGCCAGCCCATATTTAAAAGGAAGAGAATTGGAGTCTACTTATTGAGGGGAGGAATATGAAAAAGCTGTGGATATATTTAAAACCATAAAATTTACTTTCCCTCTAGGTTCCAAACATTCTTCTTTCTAGCTGGCATATTCCTTCTTCGCTTGTTTCTCAGTACACATAAGATTCCTCAGTGTTTAGTTGTCTATTCTCAATACACCTGTGTGTGCATGCTTTTGTTTATACCCGGTGAGCTCAGTATGTTGTAGAAGTAAGTGTGCTTTAGCATTTATAGTCGTGTGTCCATTTATGATCATGTGAATGGACACATGATTATAAATGCTAAAGCGCACTTACATTAATGAGCACAAAACAACGTAGAACATGCTTGTGTTGAATCTGAAAGGATGAGTAGCTGTGTAAGTGACATTGGTGGAATGAGCAGCCGTGTTGTCACCCTGGTGGAAGTATGCAGACATTCCATTGTGACCTCCTAGTGGTCACCACGAACTCCTCTTTCCTTTTCCCTATAAGAGCTACGGTCCTTCAAAGAAAAAAAGTTAAAATATTTCTTTCTAGTTTGAGAACTTTAATTTTTCTAAAATTGTGGCTTACATTTTCTGAATCAATAGGGTTAGTTTCTCTTAAAATATTCTTTCTGGGGTAATGGAATGTTTTGAAAATAGTGGTGATGGCTGTACAACACTGAGAATACAATAAATACCACAGAATCTTGTACTTAACAATGATTAAAATACCAAATTAAATCATACCTTAAAAACTTTTTAAAATGTAACAAGCTGAAAAGATTTTTTAAAATAATAATGTTATAGACCAAAACCATTGAATTGCATAATTTAAATGGGTAAGTTTTATGTCATGTGAATTATATCTTGATAAAGTTGTTTAAAAATGTTCATGGTAAAGACCTTTCACTTTTCACAATTATAGAGAATTATAAAGGGCTTTTACTTTCCACAATTATATACAGGCTTGACATAAAAAAGAATGAAGTCATGTCCTTTTTGTAGCAACATGGATGAGGCTGCTGGCCATTATTCTAAATGAATTAACATGGGAACAGAACACCAAATACTGCATGTTCTCACTTGTAAGTGGGAGCTAAACATTGGGTACACATGGACATAAAGATGAACACAATAGACAACGGAGACTACTAGAGTGGGGAGAGAGGAAAAAACTCTTTGGACGGGTGTAGAATTGAAACAGGATGCTATGAATTGCAATTGTATGATGCATCAACCATTTGCTATGGCAAGAAGCTGAAAAGCTTTAACTGAGTCTCGCTGAAGGTAGGAGGTTGAATTGGACAACTTTTTAATTTTTTTAAACTTTTTAAAATTATTTATTTATTTATTTATTTAATCCTTTGAGCCCAACCTGAAATGAAAACAAATCATAACCAGAATTGATAGTTTGGCTGAAAAACTACCAGTTGGGTACTATGCTCACCACCTGGGTGATGGGATTATTCACAACCCAAACCTCAGTGTCACACAATAGACCTATGTAACAAACCTGCATATATACCCCCTAAATTAAAAATGAAAGTTAAAATCATAAAAATAAATAAATAAATAAATAAGAAGGGACTTGTGTCATACTCTATTCAATATTAAAAGAAACAGAATTGGCCGGGCATGGTGGCTCACCCCTGTAATCCCAGCACTTTGGGAGGCCAAGGTGGGTGGATCACCTGAGGTCAGGAGTTCAAGACCAGCCTGGCCAACATGGAGAACATTTGTCTCTACTAAAAATATAAAAATGAGCCAGGTGTGGTGGCGGATGCCTGTAATCCCAGCTATTCGGGAGTCTGAGGCAGGAGAATCGCTTGAATTCGGGAAGCAAAGGTTGCAGTGAGCCAAGATTGCACCACTGCACTCCAGCCTGGGTGACAGAGCAAGACTTTGTCCAGAAAAAAAAAAAAAAGAAAAGAAACAAAATAATTATATATGTATATCTTTCGGACCAATATGCTTGAAAACAATGATATGGGGTTTTCGGTTCTATAATGTGTACTTTATTGGTCCATTATTAAGTACTTCATGTTACCTTTTAGCCTCCAGAGATGTGTTAGGTCTTTTGTGTTTTTGTTTGTTTGTTCTGTGGACAATTATCAGAAGCTCTGTAAGCCTGAATAATGGTTGCAGTACGTCTATGCTCACACGAAATGACTGCCATCTCTATATCCAAAGGACAAGGAACTGTTTTTAACCTAAACACAAGAAATTTATGTCAGGCAGTGAATAGTTACAGATGACTTAAACAGAAATTATTTTCAATTCTGTATATAACCTTTTTCTCTGTTTCGTTTCTAATAACTTCTATCATTAAAATTCTTGGCTCCCAAGTGAAAACGTGGGAGTGGAATCCGTATATGGAAAAATATATGTGGAACAAAAAGTAAAAAAATAAAAATATGTAGGTGTGGAACTTTGATTATGATTTGTTTTCATTTCAGGCTGGGCTCAAAGGATTAAAAAAAAAAAAAAAAAGTTGTCCAATCCAACCTCCTACCTTCAGTGAGGCTCAGTAAAAACTTTTCAGCTTTCTGGCAAAGCAAATGGGTGATGGATCATACAATCATATTTTACAGTGTCCTGTTTTAATTCTACCCTCGTCTAGTTCATCCCATCCCATCTTATCAAGTTCTTCTTTGGTTTCTCCTTCAGCTAAAGTTCAGCATGTCAGTGTGTAGAAAAAAATTTCACTGGTTTGATTAATCAAAGTAGGCCTTTTCTGTACCTATGTACCTATCTGATGCTTGTCCAGAACACATAGAAAACGTGTCAGAAATCTGAGCTCCAGATTCTAGATTACATTGTTAAGAATATGAAACAGCCCTAAATTTGTTCTCTAGATAGTAAACAATGAAACCAATGAAACATCTAAAAAAACCTCTCCAGATGATGTAAGCTGGCATCGACTATTCAAAAAAGAACTTTTCAATTAGATAACCAAAAAGTACATGTTATCTAAACAATATACCACATTTTACTATTTTTGGAACATATTAGTTACACCATATTTAGTTTTATGTCCTTTAATGATGAACTTAATAGGACATCAAGGCCCTTTTTCTAGGATTGTGTAAAGTAAAATACAGTGTGTTCCCCAAGACCCACCAGGGCACATACTACAGACTGCTATACATTTTCCACAGTGCTGTTGATTTTATCATTAATAATTCCATGTTAGGGAATCACAGACCAGGGATAAATAATCATTGGGTTTGGGAAAATCAGCTTTTCCTATATCCAAAGTCACAGTTGATAATGATACCTCCAATTTGCATTACTCCCAGTTGATGATACTTCAAATTGCATTAGTAAACAATACACTCAGCCTGCATACTTTGCAGGTAAGGTACATACTATACACATGAGATAACTGTGCATTTTCCTTTCAAAGCAATTATGTTGTGTTTGCCTCTCTTCTGTGTAATAAAAGGCACATCCTGATGAATTCCCCAAAATAAAGGTAATGACATTTTCACCTACAAGAAACAAAACTACCAGAAATTCCACAAATCAAAACTCTCTTGATGAAATTGAAAGAAAAACATGGGCAGTACACTAAATTTGCAATAGAATAAGATCAAGAAATTAAAGTTTCAAAGTGTCCTCTTCTTTCTTAGTATCTCCCACGGAATGTTTTCTAGCATAACATAACCTGGGAAAGGATCCTCTGCCTCATCAGGCCTACTTCCACTTTCATTACAAATATTTGACATCTTCTCACGTATTCTGAAATGAAATTCATACGTAATATAATCTACCAGTACATACAATTTCAAAGAATCAATATCATGTCGTGACATGTAAAAGAGAAATAGGGATGTAATTTATCATACAGTAATGTATAGTTCACATGTAAATACTTAAGAACAGCACTAGAATACAAAATGAAGTGGTTGTATGTTTGTATCTATTAGAAATATTTTGAATGAAAGAGCTACAAAAGCCTGCTGACTGAGGTGTATTGGCTACTCATTCTATTATGATGAGAGTTTTGATAATGGGATTTTCTGTTATATGACAAGTCTTTTTTTTATATATATATGTACTTTAAGTTCTAGGGTACATGTGCACAATGCGCAGGTTTGTTATATATGTATACATGTGCCATGTTGGTATGCTGTACCCATTAACTAGTCATTTATATTAGGTATATCTCCTAATGCTATCCCTCCCCCCTCCCCCCACCCCACAACAGGCCCCAGTGTGTGATGTTCCCCTTCCTGTGTCCAAGTGTTCTCATTGTTCAATTCCCACCTATGAGTGAGAACATGTGGTGGTTGGTTTTTTTGTCCTTGCGATAGTTTGCTGAGAATAATGGTTTCCAGCTTCATCCATGTCCCTACAAAGGACATGAACTCATCATTTTTTATGGCTGCATAGTATTCCATGGTGTATATGTGCCACATTTTCTTAATCCAGTCTGTCATTGTTGGACATTTGGATTGGTTCCAAGTCTTTGCTATTGTGAATAGTGTCGCAATAAACATACATGTGCATGTGTCTTTACAGAGGCATGATTTATAATCCTTTGGGGATATACCTAGTAATGGGATGGCTGGGTCAAATGGTATTTCTAGTTCTAGATCCCTGAGGAATCGCTGACAAGTCTTTTAAAGTTTTGAACAAATTAAAATGCAATCTTCTCTAGGTCATACAATATTTATATTTCAGGCAACTTCAGTATACATTATGTTCAGACAAAAAATTACTTTGTGTTTACATGTATAAAGGAGTTATGGTTTAGACTCAGTATATTAAAATGGGTTTGTGAGTCACAAAATATCTGATACAATATTTCATAATCCTGAAAAAATTAAGACCATTTTTCAACATGCTCTTTTTCCTGTTCAATGCTGGACAGCTACCAACCCAGAGTCTCCTGGTAAATGGTTCCTTCCTCCAAACCTGTGACAATAAAAAATGCCTTCATAAATTTTCAAAACAACTTTTGGGAAGAAGCATACCCATCATTAGAACCATGTTCTAGGTTTTCCAAAGGCGCTAACTGTTCGGGTGCCTGAAGCCATCCCTGTACTGTCCTGGTCTCTCACGTGGCAGGCCCTCCTCACTCTGCACATGGCCAGTGTCATTACTCTCAGGCTTGGATTCTTTACAGCATGGTCAGATGCACCCTGCTAGCTGCTTCATTTGGTGCCTTTTCACATAGCCCCAATATTTCTAGATGTTACCCCCTACATATTACGGTACCACCTAAATATCAACCAGAAAATCCAGAGCAAATTCCTCCTGATTTGGAACCATCATTCTTTCTGAAGTTCTTGCAGCTTCCGTAGATCCTACAGATCTCTTTGTGGTCTTATAAACCTTGATTTTGAAGTTAACTTACCCATGTACTCTTCTATTTTCTGATACACAGCCAGACCCTGGGCAACAAGATTATTTTGTTCCCTCACTGATTTGCTTCTTCTCTTTCTGAGATCACATCCCACCACTGCCCCCATGCCAAAAAAACACAAAACAAACAAACAAACAAACAAAAAAAGACTTCATTCTAACTCTGATGGTCTCTCTGTGCTTAATAAGATTGGATTTGTTTTCCCAAGGAGACAAACCTATGCCCACTCAGGGATAGTCTAGGGATATAGTGGCCCTCCAGTTAACTTTTGTTAAATGCTGCATTGAATAATTGAATCTAAGATGCTGGTGACAGGTACTGGCCAGCAGCTTCCCTCAGACACACAATTCCAGGAATAGTGTCCTCAGCCTGCTTTTATTCGCTGAGGTCAGCACAGGGAGGAGGCTTTGTAGGCTGCAGACAAAATTTCACAGCTCCTCATGTTTTGAGTGTTCCATGTTTTTATTTTCTTCCTTTCCTAACTGACATAAAAAATAAGAAGTTGAGGTAAACTGGAAAAAAAAAAAAAAAAAAAAAGCCATACTGTTCTCTACTTTGCTTCAGCCTGGGACAAATTCTTCCCCAGAAGAAAAATCTGGTTGTAATGATATAAGAAAAGGAGAGGAAAACTTAACCATCTTCAGCTGTGCTGAAGGTTATCCTGAGGCAACTTCAAGACCATTACTCTGACTTACCGAAATCAGTTCTGGAAAGGTAGCTTGGTCGTAAAACTTCTGCTATGTATTTTTAGTGGAATTATTTGTGTGTGTGTGTGTGTGTGTGTGTGTGTGTGTGTGTGTGTGACTTTGGCAGGAGAAAATCCGCTGTTCTACAAACTATCATTTTTCCATATATTCCTTTTAATTATTTTCCTGCTTCTCTGCACTTCCCCTCTCCTCAACACGCACACACACATATACACCTTTGTGGGTAAAGATAATAATGACAACTAACATTGTACTCTGCCTTTGTCCTGCAATTTGAGTCTATGAACATTTGTCGTTATTTAGCCTCTGCCTGCTGGCATGAGGAAGTGTATTTCTTAATCTGTTTCATACGATTACTGCCCAAAGAGAGATCACTCTGTTTTTTTCCTTAATTTTGCTAAAGAGGCCTGTGTTTTTCAGGGTGGAGCTTAGAAAGAAAAGCAGCAGGAAAGCAAAGTGAACTTAATGAAAACGCAGCCCACAGATCAGAGTTTCACACATCAGGAGCCCCTGCAGCTCTGCCGCGCCTGCTTTCCAGAGGTATGGAACCTTCCCGCCAGTGTTGTAGGCACAAGTTCACAGCACGTTAAAAAATGAGACTTTCTTACTACACAGCATTCTCAATTGAGTTATCAGGGGATGGAGAATAAGATTTCAGTTCATCCTTTCCTTTTAAAGCCAGGGCATCCATTACGGAAATTACATCTTTCCAAGCTGTTTTGTTCAGAGGTATAGAAATGGTGATGACAATAGTAATTATAATTATTATTTGTAGAAGCCCTAGTATGTACCATGCATAACACTTAACTCTTAATTTGTATTAATTTTATTTCTGACCTCAATTCTGTCAGGCAAGCAGAATTAAATAAAGAAAGAAAGTGTTTTGTGGAGGAGAGTGACTCTGCCGCCTTTCAATTATATCCTACTTAAAACAAATTAGGATTTTAGTATGCCCTTATTGTTAAATCTTAGCCTGATAAAATCTAAAATTCTGTATTGTAAATTTTATATGAGTTTTAGAGCCAACTTTGACTTATACTCAGTTGTTTTAAATGAAATGAATATAAATCTTGACATAAAATTTCAACATTTTGACTTAGTCGATTAAATATTTCATTTGGGCAAAATTGTTGGACTACATCTATTAACATGACCTAAGTGGAAGTCCAGGCAATAAAATCATTGTTTCATTTCTTACATAAAATTTCACAATGACTTTCTGATTGTAAACAATAATGTGGCTTAGCCTAAAAATTTCACTGCAAATATTCTCTTTTGAAATTACAGTTTCCTTTAATATAATATTTGAAGGGTTTTTACTCTATGCTTTTGTTTGTTTTAAATATTTTCACCCATTTCAATTTATACAAATAATAAATATAAAAAATTCAGCCTATATAAGAAAACCTACCTAAAATTAAACTCACAAATCTTAATCAAGGACAGTAATAATATCGAAGCCACAATAAGGGAGTTAAAATATGAAAAGAAAATGAATTATGCAATGTATTCTCTAATCTCTTAAAAGCTCATTTACCATTCAAATATTTAACTTTACGGTATTTTATAGTTTTCATATGTCATATTCTTTAGAGTTATCATTTGGTCTTTTTGTAGGTGATATGTGAAACCCATGATTTATTTCCACTACTAAAAATGTTAGAAAACTTTAAGCTAAATCTACAATCATGGTAGAATGTTAGAGTAATTCTTCAGGTTACACTTTCCAGAGTTTAGAAGAAGGAGAATAGCTTTTCTGCAGTGCTCTGTTATCAAGACCACTATCAAGACCAGTCATAGCAGAGAATTTTTGGTCTATCACTTCTGCCCCAGATCATGTAGACATAGATGGAGGTAACTGAGAACAAGAAATCAAAGTCTTCATCTCAGTGTTATAATTTGCTACATTAAATTCTGGAATTTATTAATGCCTCAATAATTGATTATCTCTATACAGCCTTCAATGCTAAAAAGCATCACCTATTTGGAATCAGTTTGTCTTACTCTAGGATCTTCCAAGAACAGAGGCAGCACAAGCACAGGCAGCTTCAGAAAGTGATACTAGGCCACAGGGCAAGGGTAGTGAATGGGGATATGAGACAGAAGCAGGGAAAGTCTATCAAGAATGCATGACTACATCGCCACCCCTACACGCTGGTGTACTCTGGATCTTCTGAGGAGCATTATGAAATGCATCTCTGAACCATCCATATAGGAAACAAAAAGAAGCATCATCATCGTCACAGGCTTCAGTCGCCCATTAATCATGATGCCCTCATAGACATCAATATTCCCATACTTCCAAGTCTCATTTGAAGAAATGTCAGCTGTTTTTCTGTTAGTTTTATTTATTTATTTATCTATTTATTTATTTCCAACATGTTCTATGAGGTAGTTTCAATGAAGCCCAAGGACAGTGATATGGTTTGGCTTTGTCACACCCAAATCTCTTCTTGAATTGTAGCTCCCATAACCCCCAAGTGTCATGGGATGGACATGGTAGGAAGTAATTGAATCATGGGGGTGGGTTTTTCCCATGCTGTTCTCGTGATAGTGAATAAGCCTCATGAGATCTGATGGTTTTATAAAGGGAAGTTCCCCTGCACATGCTCTCTTGCCTGCCACCATGTAAGATGTGACTTTGCTCCTCCTTCAACTTTTGCCATGATTGTGAGGCCTCCCCAGTCATATGGAACTGTGAGTCTATTAAACCTCTTTTTGTTTATAAATTACCTAGTCTCAAGTATGGCTTTATTAGCAGCCTAAGAACAGTCTAATACAGAGAGTAGGCAGGAAGTATGTCTACACAAGCCTAGAGTGGTGTCCTCTCAGGTTGCACCTGTTAGAATCCGATTGAAGCTTGTACATAAATAATTCCCACTGCAATGGCTGAAGTTGGGGCTAAGAAAATTTGGAATAATGCACAAAAGGAGTCCGACACAATTTTTCAATGACTCAATTTCTTTCTTGCCTTTGGCAATTTGCTAGCATTCATGTCATAGTACTCGTGCAATTTATGTAGAAAACTGTGGCAAATAATCAAACCCAGTTGTGTCTAAAGGCAGATTATTAATCTACATCTCATATAATCATATAATTTGATACTATATGAAAGAGAAGTGTGTATGCCAAAATGTGATAGCTGAGACATGGTTTGATGCTCTTGTCAAAGATAATGTCCCGTCTGCATATTTTACACTTTACAGACATTATTTAGCTTATAATATTCTGCTTAAAATACGAAAATATCAATTAAACCCATTTTATTCTCATAAAGCTTGTTTTTCTCCTAAAAATGATGAGTTTTTTTAAAGAGAGTGAGGGAGCAAAAGAGAAAGAAGGAGAGTGTGCATATATATAACAAAGAAAATTGAGAGAGAGAGAGAGATAAACTGGAGAGATTGATTACAAGTTCTTGCTTTGAACTTTTTCTGAAAAAAGTGTTACACGTGAAATAGCGCTCTGAAACACTTTACAGTCCATTCAGTTTCTTTTGGAAAATAATACTTGGGTTGAAATGAACACTTTAGAAGATATTTTATTTCTTGGCATTTAAAATCAATATTTTTCTCACTGTCATGAATATTTTTTGGAGAAGCCTTGGCAGCTATTTTTATTCATTGTAATTGTGGGTCTACCGTAGGTGAAGATGGAACACCTTTCTCTCATTATTAAGAGCTTAGTAGCCCTGAGCTAAAGGCTGTGATTCTTCATGTCACCACTGTGGTGGCAAATAAGAATTCCCATTTAGTTTCTAGTAACCTCATTTGTCAAGAAGACTGTATTTCAAGCTTATATAGATTTAAGGCAAATAAAAACCTCTATGGTCATAAATTGCATTCATCCATTAGAGAAAAGTTAAACTAATAGGATATTAATTTTGCAGACATACTAACCTATTCAAATTTTATTTTAAAAAGATGTGAAAGTGAATTTAATTTTTAAATTGGTTCTCCATTAGTGATACTTTCAATGTGCTGCTAATGTGAAAGAGCACTTACATGAACCACATTCCAAACCAGGGAGATTTCAAATTCCCTAAACTTTGCTGTGAACACGGAAGTGAAAATACTTTAGCAGAATGTTCTGCATGGCAGTTTAAAAAGTATTTTTAAGTAAAAGCTTTGAAATTCTTCTCAAGTCTTTCTTTATGCTTTCAATTTTAGCCTGAGTTGATCAAGAATAATAATAAAAAGGTCATGCTTTGAGAAACTTTAAATCTGTCTCAATCTTGAAATGACAAGCCTTTCAAGCCAAATGACTAAACGCCTCACAGGGGGAGAAGAGCACACTGGGTCCCTCTGTGCTTCAAATAAACTTCAGGCTTCTTACTAATGCAGCCGTGTGCTACTCACTTATGTAGCTTTATAAACCTTTTTTAGAGTTGAGATCATTTTTATTTTTTTTTTTCCTTTCATCTTGCCTATGACCTAAAAATACTGGACGTTAGCTTAACATTTAGTATTTGATGCAATTAAAAATTCAACAAAACCATGAACTAGTAATAATGTAACAAGCCAAGTTACCATATCTTTTCATGACTACTCTCACCAAACCCCCTTTGACCTCTTTTAGGTGCCAGCAGATGCTGCCTTTCTGAAGATCATAAAAACACAGAGGCAAACCCTCAGAAACATCTTTTATTTACACCACTTCAACATACAAAGACTTTGTATTTTCTTGGAACCTATCAGGTTTATTAGTTTATATTATCTAAATTTCTGTCAATATCAAACTGATTTTTCTACCTTCTTCATCAATATTTTTTCATTGTTTCATTAAACAATTAATCTAAATTATATCTCCAACATGTGTATATTTGCATGGCAATATGCAGTGGGAAAACAGTAAAAACTTCAAAATATTTTTATAACTTCTCTAGTATTTTTCTTCATTGGGGTCCACTATTTAAAAATAGTATTTTATTGCCCATATATCTGAAAACATTTGCAAATATTTTACTGCAATACTATATTGGAATATATGAAAATTTTTAAGTAAGACATTTTATCATTTTGTCTAACTACAGATTACTTTTCCATAGAATCAAAAGTCTAGAACCAATGTTTCAGGCTCAGACTTGTAGTTTAAAATCCATAGCATCTTGCAATCCAGCTGTGAATGATTACAAATGCAACATTTTCCTCCATGGAAAGAATTTCTATGGTTGACTCTGAAACTTCAGTATATAGGAAAGCACATAGAACTTGCTTTTGGAGTAAGGTCGGGGAACCACCATTTTTATCAGCCAACTGAGAATTCAACATTTGGTAAACCTGTGATTTTTTTATTACGTTTTAATTACACTGTACCTTCTTTGAATAAATAATTCTATTATGCCATTGATTTAGAAGTAATAAAAGTGGACCTCAATAAAATATTATAATTAGCTAGAATCTGGAATTTGATGTGGTTCCACAAAGTAGTATCTTATTCACAGACTATTCTATTTTTGGGGGGAGACATGTATTAGAGTAAAATATATTAGTAATTTTTTTGGTTTGTTGTTGTTTTGAGACGGGGTCTCTTTCCCACAGCCCAGGCTGGAGTGCAGTGGCACAATCACGGCTCACTGCAACCCTGACTTCCTGGGCTCAGGTAATTCTTCCACTTTGGCCATTTGAGTAGCTGGGACTACAGGCATGCATCTCCACACCCAGCTACTCTTTTTGTATTTTTCATAGAGAGGGGGTTTTGCCATGTTGCCCAGGATGGTCCTGATCTCCTGGGCTCAAGCGATCAGCCTCCCAAAGTGATCAGATTACAGGCTTTTGGGATTACAGGCGTAAGCCACTGCACCCAGCCTTATTTGTAAATTTCATATTTTATCTTTAACCATTGATCGTTATACTTCATAACTTAAGTCTAATAACAAAGCTAATATGAATTAGGGCTACATTGATAAAAGTGTAGTGTCCAGTATCAGAGAGCTGATCATTCCTTTCTTGCTGCAAACAGACTTCATCTTGTATATTCCTTTTGGTTGTCAACACTACGCTTTAAAAACTGGGACAAGTATCAAGCATTCAGAGGAAAGCACCAGTGAAGCTGAAGGAACATCAGCAGAGACATAACTAGTAATATTGGTCCTGGGATAAGCAACCCTAATTGTGTCCTCAAAGTAATTTACCATTGACAATGTGGCTTAAAGATGGATATGAACAATCCATGCTAGTCTGGGAGTTTGATAAGTTAACTGTACTTAGTAGATAGTTACTAGGCTCTTACACTTAGTGCTTTGAATTTGGTTCTGTAAATGTTAGTGTTCTGGGACAAAATCTTTTTAAAAATGAAGAATGTCTGAGGGAATTTGGGCTTTGCGAGGAAAGGAACAGAACAGGCATGATGGAGTTCACTTATTCAGCATTTTATCAGTCAGAGCTCTCAATCACTAACAACAAATCCTCTCTGGCTAGCTTAAGCAGAAAAGAATCTGTGAAAGGACATGCGGTAACTCACAGAATCTTACCGGAGCAAGAGAACAAGGTTGGGTGTTGACAATGACCCTGAATTCGGCTTCTGTAGTGTGTTCCGCTCTCACCACTACTGGCTACCGCCCAATATATACATATGTATGTATGTTTGTGTGTGTATCTTCAATAGTAAGTGTCATCTTGTAAAACATTGTGAATCATTTGGCTGATCAGGCAATACAAGGAATGACTAGGCCTTAACATTAATAATAACAATAGATTATGATTTTTTAGAGCTATGTTCCAGTTAATGTTCTGAGTGTCTTATATGTATCCACTGACATGTTTTAGTCCTTGCAAAAAACTCAATAAATTTTACTATTATTATCCCACTTTTAGAGATGAGGACAAAAAGATAGAGGTGGATTAGATAATTTCCCTCTGACAGCTAGCAATTGGTAATGCCAGGATCTGAACAAAATATAAGTTGGACTTTCAAATATGGTCCTGTTTTTCTCACTGTGCTCTATTTTCTTTAACCAAGTAATTAACTAATTAACTGACTAGATCTTCCTCAAAGGTACATGTGGCACTTCAATATGTCATCAATGAGTTGCAGGTGATCCTGAGATTGATTGCCTCAGGCCTGGACAGCTGTGCATCTTCAGAAGGGAAAGGGAGCTTTGTACTAATTCACAAGGGAATATATTCTAAACAGACTAAACAGAGAAATCATTCTACATTTGTAACCATGGTAAAATCGTCAACACACATTGACATTATCTTTGAATTATCATGAGATTATATAACAAAGGCGTATAGACACTTATACAAGTGCTATAATTTGTGAAATACATCCCTTTTACCTCCCCAAAGTTTATTATACGTTGATACGCAGAGTCTCGTATGAGTGGTGATTCCTTATGGACATCAAGAAAAGGGGTGAGTGCATGGCACACAACCCACCCACAAAGCTTTGGAAATAGTCTAACTCAGCAAAGACAGCTTCTGTATTAGGCTGTTCTTACATTGCTATAAACAAACACTTGAGACTGGGTAATTTATAAGAAAAAAGGCTTAATTGGCTTATGGTTCTGCAGGCTTTATAGAACGTTTGGTGCTGACATCTGCTCAGGTCCTGGGGAGGACTCAGAAAGCTTACAATCACCGTGGAAGGCAAAGGGAGAGCAGGCAGGTCACATGGCGAAAGCAGGGACAAGACAGCAGGGGAAGTGCTACATACTTTTAAATAACCAGATCTCATGAGAACTCACTATTACAAGGACAGTACCAAGAGGGATAGTGCTAAATCACTCATGTGAAATCCACCCCCATGATCCAGTCACCTCCCACCAGGCCCCACCTCTGTCATTGGGGATTACATTTCAACATGAGATTTGGGTGAGGACATACATCCAAATTATATCAGTTTCTATCCACAGAGAAAGCTGAAAAGCTGGAAACTACAGGCTGCACCCCATCTCACACACTCTGTCCAAATCCCTGGAGAGTTCAGGAGGTATGCAAGATCTTCTCTTGTTCTAAAATATAGTTGTCAAAGGACAGAGTACTTTAATTGACTTCCAAGTTACGCCTTTAATTAAATGTATTCTAAAATGAGATGAGGGGGCCTCAAGAGGTACAGTGCTCCCAGTTTCTGAAAGAAAATTCAACAGATACTCAATATGATAAGAACTTTATTCATCTCATTTCTAATATTTTGAAATCCTATGAATAATAAGTAAAATATTTGTGTTCTTTGGTGTCATTTGAAACAAACATGAAAATTGTTTTATACCTATGAGAAGATTCAAATTCTAGGAGGGATTCATGATAATAACATTTCATTTGTGAAAACTATATACAGTAAAAAGCATTTGTTGGCTGGGCGCGGTGGCTCATGCCTGTAATTCCAGCACTTTGGGAGGCCAAGGCAGGCGGATCACGAGGTCAGGAGATCGAGACCATCCTGACTAACACGGTGAAACCGGGTCTCTACTAAAAATACAAAAAAATTAGCCAGGCATGATGGCGGATGCCTGTAGTCCCAGCTACTCGGGTGGCTGAGGCAGGAGAATGGCATGAACCCAGAAGGCATAGCTTGCAGTGAGCCAAGATCACACCACTGCACTCCAGCCTGGGTGACAGAGTGAGACTCCATCTCAAAAAAATAAAAATAAAAAAGTGTTTGTTTGACAGCCATCAGAAGCTAGGGAAAAGATTTTCCTCATTAATGCTCATGAACCTCAGTTTCCAGTGATGGCATAGTAAAGTAGCATAACCATAATGCTTTGCATTGCCTCTCTTAATTTAAAAAAAAAGCAAAATCTATAATTATTTCAACTCCAGTTTACATTATAAACAATGAACAGTTCTTACAGAAAAAGGTCCACTGTGGGATAAAAGTAAACTTTAAATTTAGAAACAACGCTGTAAATATGAGGGTGAATCAATGTTCCCCAAAATCTAAGTACTTGAATACTAACAAGTTGCAAGTGAAGAAAATAAAGAAGGGAAAGTAAAGCAATTTTTCATTATTGTTTAATCAAAGTGAATTTTTAAGAGTCATGACACTACCTCTGAGAAATTGCCCTATAGATACCAACCTAAAAAAAAATGCAGGCAGAAACAGTCAGGTTTTAATTTGAGACACAAAAGTTATCACATGCAAAGCACAACAATTCAAACCATGAGGTCAGTTGGGATTTTTTTAAAGACTGTGTAGAGTCATATGCCATTGAGGCAAAACTGAAAATCTAAATGGGAGACTGTGAAATATTTAGTAGATTTAAAAATATATACCCTTTTTTTTGTTGTTTCTACCAAAGTGGTGGATTAGATGTCTTAGAAAGTCTCCTATAATAAAACACTTTAAAGTAAAGGAGACCAAAAATCTCATAATTCTTTCAGGTATATATCTGAGATTAAACACAATAAGAAAAATCCCTAGAATCCAAAAATGAAGAAAGATGGAACCAAAGTAGCAGCATTATGTTGATGTTTAGGGTTGATGAAGTCATGAGACCAAGAAGAAAGTTGGGAGTTGGAATTGAGAAACACGTCACATGAAATTAAGACTTTCAAAAGGCTATGCTATGTGTAAAAAAGTGAGTCTTGAAAAATAGTTTAATTACAAGCCCAGGGAATTAAGAAAATTTACCGGTGTTGGGGGTCAGAGTGTAGGTTGGGATAAGGAATTCTTCGTAATCACCATTTTACCAACCTGTGGTTTAATATCAAAGAGACTTGAGGTCAATAAATTTCATTAAAGATGGCCTGGACTGTTTACCCTAGACACCAGGCAAAAGTAAATATGTATTCTCTCTGAACATATTTTCATGTCAAGGCTTTCAGTGTTGCCACAGAATGTATACACCAAAGTTGTAAACTATACAATGAAAAGAGTCAACATAATGAATCAGGAAGAGCAACAAACAGCAAAAAGAGACATCTCCCAGATAAAAGGTTGAAAACAAAATGTAAACTATCTATTTATATATGGAAAATAATAACATATAAATACATTCTCTGTTTAAAATGCTCGAGGAAATTAAAATGGTGTAGAAAATAAGAAAAAAGTATTATCAAAATAAGAGGGAGAGCCCACTATAATATCCAACAAAAAAGAAAATAACAGGTGTTAAAAATTCAATGTAAAATAATATAGCAGATTACATACACATTTGGAGATATAAATTTGTATCTGAGCACAAACAGAGGTGGAAAATATAAAAGATGTGTTAAAGATATTAGACATAGGATGACAATGTATAACGAATATTAAATTAGAATCCTAGAAAGAATGAATATACAAAATGGGGTAGGAATATTCAAAGAGATAATGTCTGAAATAACAGATTTTCCAAACTTAATGGAAGATAAAACTTCTCTACTTCAAGAATAATAAATCTCAAGCAGAATTGTATATATGTATGCATGTGCATGTGTTTGTGCATATGTACATATATCTCCATACCAGACATACTCTGGAGAAACTGCAAAATATCATGGATAAAGGCAGATATTAAAATGTCAGAGATTAAAAAGAAAGAAGGAAAACTTGGCCTATGGAAAAAGCAAATGTACCAACAGCAAGAACAAGGGTGGAAATAAAAATATGTACAATGGATATTCAAAATGCTGAGAGAAAATAATGTCAACATAGGATTGTATACCCAGCTAAACTAGTATCAAAGAATAAAGCAAAAAATAAATAAATTTCAATACAACTTGAGAGAGCTTATAACTAGTGAATAGTCAGTAGAGGACTTCTGCAAAATGTATTTTAGGGGAAAAAAAGGATAAAAGAGTTGAAATGAAAAAAGAAATTTAAATGGAAAAATTGGTACCTATGTGGGCAAATTGAAAAATATAGCAGTATTACAACATCGAATTTCAGAAATTGAAAAAATAGGTGTTACCAAAACACTAGAAAAATAGAAAGTATAAAAATAGGAGGTAATAGTAATAAATCATTATAATGTCCTTGGATTATTTTGAGAAAGATGATAAACATATTAATGTTAAGCTGTTAAATGTGTATGTGTTAAAATTTTAAAGATTTTCTATAAAAGGTGAGAAAGCAAGTATGATAGTTGAGGAGATATAATAGGATAATAATAATAATTATGAATCCAAAAGGAGAACTGAAAAACTAACATAGAAAATGCCAAACAGATACCACAAAATAGTATGAATAAAAAAATACAAATATGCCAGTAATGACGTGAAATGTAAATAAACTACTCTTGCCAATTAAAACAAAGAATGGAAAATTTCTGCTGTGTGTTATTTACAGGAAACATACTTGAAATATAAAATGTGAAGTCTGAAGGAGAAGTATAAACCAATAAGGTTATTACAAGTAAGAAAAATTACAGCCCAGTCTCTCACAGGTGAGATGCAAAATCAATTTTAAAAGTATTATATATCTAATTGTGACAGATAAAGAAATTAAAAATTCTAGATTTTTAATATACCAAAACACACTCATGACTTTGGGTTAGAAAAACATTTCTTAAGGAAGACTCAAGAAAGCACTAACACTAAAAGAAATGACATATAAATTGCATGATATTACAGTTAAAAACCTGTTTATGAGGAAAAGTCAACAACAGAATGAAAAAGCAAGCTTCAAATTAGAAGATCTCTGTAGTCCATATATCCAAGAAAAGACTTTCCCACAAATTGAAGACAAAGAGATATCATCCAATTAAAAATGGTATGGAAAAGCATGCATCACAGTGAATGTCCATACTTCCAATGGCCATAAGTGCTCAATATCATTCATTATTGGAGAAATGGCAATTTAAATAATAGAACTATATGTATGACCACCTACTAGTAGGGGTTAAAATTTTAAAAACTGAAAAGTATTAGGAAGATGTGGAGCCACAGGGACAATCATATACTGCTAATGTGAGAGTAAATTGTCACAAACATTTAGAAAAACTCTCAGTACCTGACCATACACATATCCCATCACCTAGCAGTTTCATTCATAGGTAGAAACCCAAGAGTGATGCATTTATATGTACACCAAAGCATGTACTGAATATGATCATAGAAGCATTATTTGGTAATACCACAAAAGTAGAAACAATCCAAGTATGTATCACCAATAGAACTGACAAATGTGGTCTTTTCATACAATGAATACTACACAGTACTGAAAATAACATGGATCAATCCCACAGACATTATATTGAGTTAAAGAAAAATATGAAAGTGTTTATACTGTATTACTCCAATAATATAATGTTCAAAACAATTAATCAATACAGACAAAAATAAGAATAGAGGTTGTCTTTGGTCTTGACTAGGAGAAGTAATGACTAGGAAGAGATAGGAAGCATCCAAGATGCTGATGTGACTCTATTTATTAATGTGGGTAATTGTCATCAAGGTAAGTTCACTTGTAAAAGTCTATCAAGCTATAAATTTGTGATTTGTACATTTAAAATATATTTAAAATACAATTTTATTTGTTGGTTGGTTTTTAAAAACACTTTAGCTTTTAATTTTATGGGTACGTAGTAGGTATATAGATTTCTGGGGTGCATGAGACATTTTGATACAGGCATACCATGTGTAATAATCACATCAGGTAAATGGAGTACTCATCACTTCAAGAATTTATCATTTCTTTGTATTATAAACATTCCAATTGTAATATTTTAGTTATTTTTAAATGTACAAGAAGTTACTGTTGACTGTAGTTACCTTAATATCTCTTGTCTTTTATCGTTTGATTTCCTGCCGGTGCCTCTCATTGGCTGAACGCATTGAGAAATCAGAGAGAAGGGAGTCAAATTAATGGAGTCAGTAAATGTTCAGCCTGCCAAGGCACTAAGCAGGGCCACTGAGAAGTGGCCAGAAAAGACCACATGAATGAGTAAATTGCAACTAAAATAAGAATACATTGGTATATTACATACCATTACAAATTAGAGCTATAATACTAATTCATGAATCATGCAAAATACAAACAAAATATTGAGCACAAAAGAGAACTGCAAAAACAAAATACAATGTAGTATAGATTTTCATAAGTTCTTCAAATATATAAAAATATTATCTATTGTTTGGGGAAGCATTTATGTAGTAAAGGCAATAAACAAATACAGATAATAAATATCAAATTTAGGATAATTATTTTCTGGGGACATTGATGTGGAATGTGATTACAAAAGACTTTAACTGTATTTGTAATGTTTTCTGTCTTAAGATACATAAGAGATACATAGGCGTTTATTAAATTACTCTTTACATCTTTATGAATACCTAAAATATGTTACAATAAAAAGCAACAAGAAACAAACTACCACTCATAATTCAGCATTATATCATTATTAATATCTAACTAATAAAAGTCATTAATTATATCACTCAACTAATATATAACACTAAAATATATTAGCTGACACTTTCATATCTATTTACTATAATAATTTTATATGGTATTACTATAATTAGAAACAAAAAACTATTGAAATATATATATGTACATATATATATTTATATACATTTTGTGGGGAAGTCTGAGTCAGGAGAATCACTTGAACCCAGGGAGGTTGCAGTGAGCAGAGATCGTGCCACTACACTCCAGGCTGGGTGGCAGAGTGAGATATAGATATAGATATCTACATGTATATATCTATAGATCTCATAAGCATATATATTTTGTAAGCATAAAATGTAGATATCTATATCTACATGTATATATCTATATCTACATGTATATATCTATAGATATATAGATATATACATGTCGATATCTATATGTAGATATACACGTGTGTATATCTATATATAGATGTGTATATCTATATATATAGATATAAATATACATATATCCAGAGATCTACAGACATATACACTCTCTCTCTCTCTCTTTCTCTCTCTCTATATATATAAAATTTGACCCCTTATTCAAATTTAATTGCCTGCACTGAGCAGGCCCTATTAATAGAAAATACCCTTTGAGTTCTTTGTTACAGGACTAGGACTAGGGTCCATTTTTGCATTTTTCTCTTTTGAGCAACTATGTGCAATTGGGAAGTTACTTAGGGATATTAGGGCAGCATGTGGCTTTAAAACAGCAGAGCTAAATGGTCTTCACAGAAATTTAGTCCCGAACTTTGACTTCATCAGCTTAGTACTCTCAGAAACTGAGCTCACTTTAGTGAGTACGTACATCCTGCATGATATTTTTATTGTGTGATGTTTATATCTGTTTATATAGGTATTAAAGATATATGTAATTAAATGACTCTCCTTATTTGTATTTCTTGCAAGTTATTTAATTTATCTGCTTTCTTTCTGAGGAATACTTTTAGGCCTTCTTTTTTCTAATTATTTGAAATTTTAGAATTTAATTCCTTAGTTCATATCCTTATCCTTGAAATAATACCTAATAGAGCTGTCCTTTATTTTGTAAGCATAACAAAGCCTATACATTGTGTAATCCCGGAGGCTTTCTGATGAGTGCTGCACAAGTCGAGGTCCATTTAACAAATATGATCTCATGCGCTGTCAGCATATGTGTCCTCACTATAATTAAAATGCAATAACAAGAAATGCATGGCAAATGAGTTTTAAACCTCCACCGACATAAGAAATAACTTCTTTCTTCCAGGGTCAATTGAACCACATTTCTCACTTATTTTGCCCTTTGTCTCCACATAGATCTATAATACTGAAAAAAAAAAAAATCATTCTCATTACAGAGCAACACTATAATAAATTAAATTCATTGCTCAAGCTAAGTACTTTTAAATATTACTATTTCTGTGGCAATCCTCCTTCCATTTATTTTACTGGAGACTATCTGCAGTTTTTTAATTCAAACTGCATTCGTAATGTTATCAAGTGCAAGCAAATTGTGACTAAACCAATCATAGCATGGCAATTCTTCAATTAATATTCTTAAACAATGAGAACAATTTCAAAAATGCTATAGCCTTTTCTCTCAGCATGAGTAGCATCAATTCACTGTGTCTCCCGATGACAAACCCTGATGATAAAAAGTGGAAAAAAAAATCAGAATCTAAACATTTGGCTTCAAGAAACCTATAGCTGATACTTGGATTTTAAAAATTAAGATTGGCATTTGTTCAGCCAGTAAATTTGGATATAAGCAGGTTTTCTTCCTTCCTATTGCTGTTTATGTGGCAGGTACAAATAGTCCCTCCTGCACAAACACCTATGGCAGCTAAAGCATTCCAACTTCAAGATTGAATTTATTCATATAACAATCTTCTAATAGTGAAAAGCACTTTCACTTTCATAGATATAATTTTCTATAATTTCTTCACTGAGGTAACATCATATTCACACATCTTTAGTTTGAATAGACCAAAAAAATCATTTTCTATTTGTTTCCTTAGAGAAGTAGTTACAGTTTTTATTATTGTTATTGGACATTATATGTTATTTTCTTACCTCAGGAAGAAACATTTTATGGTCTAGCTTTTAAAATTCAGTTTTTAACCTATTTCACATAAGAATTTTTTAAAAGAACAAAGGGAGGGAGGGAGGGATGAAGGAAGGAAAAAAGGAAGAGAGGGAGGGAGAGAGGGAGGGAAGAAGGAAGGAAAGAAGGAAGGAAGGAAGGAAGGAAGGAAGGAAGGAAGGAAGGAAGGAAGGAAGGAAGGAAGGAAGGAAGGAAGGAAGGAAGGAAGGAAGGAAGGAAGGAAAGAAGGAAGCAAGGAAGGAAGGAAGGGAGGAAGGGAGGGAGGAAAGTGAAAGAAAGCGAAGGAGGGAGGGAAGGGAAGGGAAGGAAAGAGGGAAGGAGGATGAATAAATTCAACATGATTGAGATCAATATATTAGGTATATGTTATCCAGTGTTTTAAGAAAAGAAATAGAGAAAGACTATCATATTTCTGTATGTTTTCTATGTCAGCTCTTCTTCATCAGCTACTACTACATTATACATTAATAATATTTAAGAACCTGGTACTTTAACACCTAGTAGAAATGCTATAAATAGTTGATGAAAGATAATAAAGTTCTCAGAGTTTTAAAATTTATTTCAGAATAAATGATTAGTAATGACTTCTTTTTGCTTTGTAACTGAAGTTTTTGGAAACTAAAATGAGTTCTTTAATTGAAAATTTTGAATAAGACAAATCAACTGAAATGAATTCACCGTATCTAATATTACTTTGTAATCTATTGCACATTCCTATTTAATTATGTGGGGTTTTTTTGTTTACTGTTCCTTACCAGTAAGATTCACTTATGTAATTTTATCTTAAAGTCATCTATAGTAATGGAAGTGCCTATAGTGTATATAATGTTCCTATAGCAAAAGAAGAGCCTTATTTATTTATTTTTATTTATCTTTTTTTTATTATACTTTAAGTTCTAGGGTACATGTGCACAAAGTGCAGGTTTGTTACATATGTATACATGTGCCTTGTTGGTGTGCTGCATCCATTAACTCGTCATTTACATTAGGTATATCTCCTAATGCTATCCCTCCCCCCTACCCCCTCCCCACAATAGGACCCAGTGTGTGATGCTCCCCTTCCTGTGTCCAAGTGATCTCATTGTTCAATTCCCACCTATGAATGAGAACATGCGGTATTTGGTTTTCTGTTCTTGCGATAGTAACCAAAACAGCATGGTACTGGTACCAAAACAGACATACAGACCAATGGAACAGAACGGAGCCCACAGAAATAATACCACACATCTACAGCCATCTGATCTTTGACAAACTTGACAAAAACAAGAAATGGGGAAAGGATTCCCTATTTAATAAATGGTGCTGGGAAAATTGGCTAGCCATAAGTAGAAAGCTGAAACTGGATCCTTTCCTTACTCCTTATATGAAAATTAACTCAAGATGGATTAGAGACTTAAATGTTAGACCTAAAAGCATAAAAACCCTAGAAGAAATCCTAGGTAATACCATTCAGGACATAGGCATGGGCAAGGACTTCATGTCTAAAACGCCAAAAGCAATGGCAACAAAAGCCAAAATTGATAAATGGGATCTAATTAAACTAAAGAGCTTCTGCACAGCAAAAGAAACTACCATCAGAATGAACAGGCAACCTACAGAATGGGAGAAATTTTTTGCAGTGTACTCATCTGACAAAGGGCTAATATCCAGAACCTATAAAGAACTCAATCAAATTTACAAGAAAAAAACAAACAACCCTATCAAAAAGTGGGCACAGGATATGAACAGACACTTCTCAAAAGAAGACATTCACACATCCAACAGACATATGAAAAAATGCTCATCATCACTCGCCATCAGAGAAATGCAAATCAAAACCACAATGAGATACCATCTCACACCAGTTAGAATGGCAATCATAAAAAAATCACGAAACAACAGGTGCTGGAGAGGATGTGGAGAAATAGGAACACTTTTACACTATTGGTGGAACTGTAAACTAGTTCAACCATTGTGGAAAACAGTGTGGTGATTCCTCAAGGATATAGAACTAGAAATACCATTTGACCCAGCCATTCCATTACTGGGTATATACCCAAAGGATTATATATCATGCTGCTATAAAGACACATGCACACGTATGTTTATTGCGGCACTATTCACAATAGCAAAGACTTGGAATCAATCCAAATGTCCATCAGTGACAGACTGGATTAAGAAAATGTGGCACATATACACCATGGAATACTATGCAGCCATAAAAAAGGATGAGTTCATGTCCTTTGTAGGGACATGGATGCAGCTGGAAACCATCATTCTCAGCAAGCTATCGCAAGGGCCTTATTTATCTGTGCAAGCACTACACTGGCCAGTATTATCTCTCATATATAGTAATATATTATCTAAAATGAGTTACACATTTCTCCCATGTTCAAGGCACCATTCTAGAGGCCAAACATAGACAATTTAGGCATGGTCTTTGCTATAGGAGTTTATAATAAATTGAGGGAAACAAATGTTAAGGAATTGATAACATGCTCTAATAACATTTTGAGTTACGTTCTGTGGATTCACTAAAGGTATCACTAATTAAAGAAGGCAGGGAAGGCTTTCCCAGCAGGCCATATGTGAGCTGAACCTTGAGGAACAAGCAAAAAGGAGGAGTTTGATGGAAATGAGGAAGTTTTTCAAAGTTCAATCACTGTGAAGCACATGCATGACCTATGTTATACCTATGGTTATAGTTACTTAATATTTTCCTTCATATGATTCAAGTTTTATTAAATTTTAAATAAATGTACTTAAAAAGAAAACATGTTAAGACTTCCACAAGTGAAAACCCAGTATCATCTGACACAATGTAAAGGTGAAGTTGAAGAATAGATGTGTTGAAAACAGAAGAAAACGTTATATTTTACATAGTTTCTGTTGCTACCAAAGACTGTTCTGCAGGTCTGCATCCCTTCTTACAAAGATAATTTAATGGAAGGAACAGGGACAAAACAGAAGAGATTAAAAAAAAAAAAATGCTGCTATGGACTGATTGTGTCCACCTACAATTCATAAGTTAAACCCGTAACCCCCCATGTGATGTATTTAAAGATGGGATCTTTAGGATGTAATTAAGTTTGGAAGAGGTAATGAGGGTGGGGCCCTCGTGCTGAGATTAGTCCCTTTATAAGAGACACTTGAGTCCTCTTCCTCCCCACCCCCACTCCATATGGGGACACAGCGTAAAGGTGGCCACCTGCAAGCCAGGAAGAGAGCCCTCACCAGACTGATCATTCTGACACCTTGATCTGGAACTTCTAGCCTTCAGAACTGAGAGGAAAAAAAAATTGTTGAAGCCTTTCAATCTGTGGTATTTTGTTATAGTAGCCCAAGAGGACTAAGACAGATGCCAAGAAAATTAAGGCAAAACAAAACTTTTCCAAGTTGCAGTACGATTTGATGCAATGCTATGTGTGTGAACATAATTATCTACCTACCAGGTCTAGCTTATGATAAATGAAATGTATCCTACGCTTTTGGAAACTCTATTTTTAAAAATGCCCTCATAAACACAGGTAGTGAGATGTGAGCAAACATCCCATGGTTGGTGGAGAACAAGTCATCTAGCGGTGCAGCAAGTAGCCTTTTAAAGCTAGAACTTTAAGGTATGTGTGAGAGACATAATGATTATATTCATAGGAGTGTAGGGGGATTTTTCCTGGGTTGAATTATTTAGTTTAGACAAATTTATTAGTTTCATTACTATGTGACAAATCACCACAAGCTTTGCAGCTTAAAACAACACACATTTTGTTATTCAGAGTTTCTGTGGGTCAGGAGTCCAGGCTTTAACATAACTGGATCTTCTGCTCATAGGCTTACAAGGCTGTGAGCAAGACATCAACTGAACTGCATTCTCAGCTGGAACTAGGCAGGAAAAAAAAAATGTATTTCAACGGTTACTCAGGTTGTTGACAGAATTCATTTCCTTGTGGCTGAAGGGCTAAGGGTACCAGCATTTTGCTGGCCATGAGTTGAAGCTTCTCTCAGCTAGTAGTGGCTACTCACATTCATAGAAGCCATCTTAATTCCCAGAAACTGCCATTGCGCCTTGCCACATGGGCTTTCCCAACATAGCCTATTAAGCCAGCAAGGAAGACAGTTCCTAGAGCAAGTCCCCGCCAGCAAGGCAGATACACACACACACACACACACACACACACACATATACACACACACACATATATAACATATATACACACACACACATATATGTATATATGATGTTATATATGTGATATACCTTGTTATAGATAATATATATCAGTTTTGTATATGTAATATATAGCCCAATATCATGTGTGTGTCTGTGTGTGTATATATATATAACATAATGTAACCATGGGAATGACTATCCTATCACCTTTTATACATTCCATTTGTTCGAGGCAAGTTACAGGACCTGACAATACTCATCAGGAAGAGATTATACCAAGACATGAATACCAGGAAGCAAGGATCATGGAGAGGATCACTGGTAACACTCTAACATGTATCTGGCACAGACGTCTGAAGCAGTTCTCTCTGACTACACACATTTACTTTCTTTTAACTTCAAGCACTAAAAAAGGAACAAATTTTAAAAATCATTGTGTTTATAAATTTGAATGTGAAGGAAGATAACAACAAATTACCCAACTCCTGATCCCAAACTTAATTCCAAAGTAAAAAATTACCAGGATATAAGTATAGCATTTATGTGTCTAGAAAGCTTTTAATAGATATGGTTTTAATAATCCTCCTGGATTCTGGGCAGATTACTGCTGGTACCCATGGCTATTTGGTTAGTTTGTTATTATGAGCATATGATAGCCCAATTCCCTGCCTGGGGCTAAGTCTCTTCATACTTCCTCATTTACCTTTCCTCCAGCACCATCAACATGAAATCATTAGTGAATCTCTTTTTGAAGGAAGAAGAGAAATAAATAGAAAGAGGAAGGATGACGAGCCATGGAAGGAGGAAAAGAGGGGGAGGCAGGAAAGAGAAGGAAGAGGAAGAAAAGGAAGAGGAGGAAGAGGAATATCACACGCAAAATAAGTTGACTTAATAACAGACCAAAGCCTGCTTATCTTTTCTCACTTTAATCATAATCAGATAATTACAATTGGAACTTTAAAATACAGATCGTGCCTTGACAATCTTTACGTAGACAAGGGCCCTGTTTTGGGTTTGCCTGCAGTTCACAAGCATACTAATTCATCATTTGAGTAATGATGGTGGGCAGAGTGCAGAGCAGTAAAGTGATGGAAGTAAGAGGAGCAGCTGATGTGGAGACCATTGAGGGACAACTGTAATATTATAGGAATGAATGATCATAAAGTCTGAGCTATTCTGTGGGAATTAAGAGGATAAAATTTGGACTTAAAAAGAAAAGGAGGATGAGAAAGAGAAACAAGCTGACAATAACATAAACCATCAGCAATTATTTGTGGACCTGAACAGAAGAACATATACTTAAATACAAGAGTGAAGTTCGAGCTGTGGCTAGGAAACTGACACTGGCTGATTTGGGGAAAGTGTAATTTAGGAATAAAGAAGAGAGAGAAAGTGCTAACTCATTTTAAATCTCATGTTTTAAAAGACACACTAATAGTCACAATGTACTAACAAGAATTTGAGTAGGAAAAGTAGGAAAAGGGTAGGTAAAAGGATGTTGACATTAGATACTTCAAAGAGAAAGAAGAGAGATTTTGTGATATTGAAGACCTTTAGTTTCTTTCCTTATTAATAAAATAGAGTTCATAGTCAGACCGTAGACAGAGACAGATTGGTGATCAGAAGTTAAGCAATGGCAGTATTTCACATATGTGAACAGAAATTTATTAAATCATGACATTTATCTGCTCAGTACTTTGATAACATAGATCTATTCTATTTTTAATCCTGAATAATTTAAAAAATTACTCTACATTAAATATTTAACCTATTCAAAATTATCCTGTCCTAAATATATCAATTAAATGCATACATTATATGCAAGATCACTTTTATTAAACCAAATTAAATATTGAACCAAATTTAATAATTAAACTGGATTTCATATTAGATCAATTTAACACACAGTGTAAAAAGTTCAGTTTGTGCAAGAATGAAAGGGTAACAGAAATAAATATTGGATAGGTTAAAAAAGAAATGACTGTGAATTTAGTTAATAAAATATTCAACATTTAAAATTGTAAGATAATATTCATGTGACATATGTACGTATATATGTGAATGTATGCATGTGTGTATGTGTATCACTGTGCTGAGGCATGTAAAGATTTTAGACATTATTACTTACGTAGACCCTTATTCTGGAAATATCTAGATAATCATGACTTCCCAGAATTCCCAGGTACCACCATAGCATTTATTTTCCCTCATAAAATGCAGTCAGGTAAAAATAAAAACATAAATTACCTCATATAATCTCTAACAAGAACTACCATACTCATATAAAAGACGAGTTGATACAGTGTCTGAGCAGTTGACTAGCTTCATTTACTCTCCAATTTTATTCATTCATTGAAGAAAAATACTTATTGAGCATTTAGTTGTGCTGGGAACTGTTCTAGGAACTCAGGACATAGAAAGGAATCAAACACAAAATGTCATTACTCTTACAGAGTTTCATTTTAAGGCATCAGGAGGACAAACAAACACATAATGTGCCATTGGATGACAAGAGATATAAAGAAAAATAAAACAGAATAAGGAGGATAGAGATTGACAGGGAAAGAAACAACATTTTATTTAGACTGACAAGGGAAGGTCTTTCTAGGAAGGTGGTATTTGGGCATAATGAAAAGAGGAAGGCAGTCTTTCTGACCTGGAAGAAGAGTCACTAATCCTCAGAGCTGAAGATAGCTGCCATGGTTCGCACGTGTCCCCCAAAAGTTCCTGTGTTGGAAACTGTATCCCCAATCCAACAGTGTTGGGAAGTAGGGCCTAATAAGAGGTTATCAGGTCATGAGGCCGGAGCCTCCTGAATCAATTAATGTCATTATCGTGGGAGCAGGTTAGTTATCTCAACAGCAGCTTGTAATGTCCAGCCCCGGTGATTCTCTTGCCCTTCTGCTCCCAGCCTTCCGCTATGACATGACCTTGGCCAGATGCTGGGGCCATGTTCTTAAACCTCCAAGTCTCTAGAATCGTGAACCAAATACACTTCTATTCTTTACAATTTACCTAGTCTGTAATATTCTTTTATAGTAGCAGAAAATGAACTAAGACAGTAAATAAGCGACTTCTACTATACAGCAGTCTCATATATTCTACCATAAATTTTCAGCATTCCTTGCAAACTGTCCCAAAGGAGAATGTTAAACCTGAACATTCAGTAAGTTTTGAAGAACAAAGACATCCTAGAAAGGTCTCCAAATCCTAAATCCTCATGCAATATCAAATTAGAAATAAGTGTTTACACACATACACCAATGAAATTCAAAGTATAATTGTTTATACATAAAGTTTGAATCAAGGCTAGTCTCTACTAACTGATATACAGGACTAATGCTATCTTCTGTTTAACTTAAAGTAAACTAGAACCTGCAGTATATAACCTTTCTAAAATGCAACAGTCCAATTTTCTGTCTTTGTAAGGAGGAAACATCAAACGAGATTGAAACTTCTTTGATGATTGAAAAGCTTACAGGGCCTTCCAGTCCTCACTCTGAACATTCATTCTCACTCTGCTTGCAGTATTTGAAGAAATAAAAGGGTAGAGAATAACACTGAATTTATACCAAAAGCAAGATATTAGCTGGAAATATGTTTGGGTCTAAAGCTCTAAAATAAAGCTGCTTTTCAAAAAATCAGTTTCTCTAAGTTTGCTGAATTTTATTATTGGGATCTATGATTACTTAGATTCTAATTAGGCAATTTCATTACACAACAATTATTTTATAACTTCCATTTCTGAAAACTTTAACAATTATAAAAGGAATCAAACCAATACAATTTAGCTTCAAATGGAGAAAAAATTGGGATGACTTAGTACTTTACATATATTCTATTTTCCACTTTATTGTCACAGCTCTTGAAACCACATACTGTATCTCTATCTCATGGATAAATATAACAGTCAAAGTTAAAACTCTCTCAGTCAAGACCTATCATCTGTGAAACTTGCTTCCCCAGGAGATTCTTCCTTCCTATTGTTGTGACATTTTATCTAGCAAAGCATCTCTATAACATCTATTTGGTAGCTTTGTTTGTTTGTTCCTAACTAAAATAGTGAGAAACCAAATTTATTCCAGTCAAATAAAAACCACTTGCCTTGTTAGCTTACTGCTATTGCTGTATGTCCTTGGTCTGAGAAGAAAGTATTGTTCTTTACTGGATCCCTCATACTATTAAAAGAGTGTGTGGCTTGCTATAGGTACTCCAAAAATTGAATTCAAATGAACTGTACTAAATTATCTGGAAGCCCATACTATCTTTATCTCTTCAATCCCCATTGCTTGCACCTGACATGATTTTTGCCAAACATCATTAAATAACATGTCTTATTTTATATATCCTAGTATTCATATTTTCATCTCAATAGAATAAATCTAATGAAAGTGGTAAAACATGTCCTAAAGGTAAATATGTCTTAAACATCGCTGCAAAAGCTGTCTTCTCTTTTGCTTAATATCCCTTGATTTGCCATGCAATGAATGAAATACATAACTGTCTATAATCTACACATGCTTTCCACTACATCTTCTTGATTACATTTTGTTTATAACAAAATAAAATAATTAAAATTACACTTGAGTTACTCCCCAGGATAATAATTCCTGATACCAATTTCTTGCTAAATTCAAAAACAAAAAGGGGTTTTAAACAGAACTAAATTTCAGTATTCCTGTTTGCTGTTGTATACATGTTTTTAAAATATAGTAGTCATGCATTATTTTCTTCTATCTACTTTTCTAATATGCAAGATGATGTTATGCACGCTACAGGTACACTGTAAAAAAAATTTATTTATGCAGCTTTGAAGAAGAAATAAATAGCTCTCCTTTGGAAGTTTAAAAATAAATTTTAATTTGTTTATTTGATGATATTTTCACAATTGTATAGTATTATTTAGCAGTGACCAGGATTATTTTCAATACAAAATCTTTATTGTAGTAGAAAATGAGATATTTGAACTTGCGCTGCTCTGATTAGTGTGTCATTGATTGGAAAGTAAACCAAGTTAGGACACATATTTAGGCTACAGTTGTCCTTTTTTATTTTTTTTTAAATTTTTACTCCTCAATTTAAAGAGAAAGTTGGATCATAGCCATAATTTTTCTTGAAAATGGGAAAATGGCTTTTGGAACACCGAATGGGTAGAGGTAGAACAACAATTCAATAATTAGGCATTCTTACAATCATTTGCTAAGCTGGACTTTTACAAGCGGACTTATAATTTAATTTTCTACCTATATACACACACTGATATACTGTTGTTTATATAAGGTTTCAACATCTCTTTTTCTTTCTCCCTTCCTTCCTTCCTTCCTTCCTTCCTTCCTTCCTTCCTTCCTTCCTTCCTTCCTTCCTTCCTTCCTTCCTTCCTTCTCCCTCCCTCCCTCCCTTCCTTCTTCTGAAACAAGGCCTTACTCTGTCACCCGGGCTGGAATGCAATGGTGTGATCTCGGCTCACTGCAACCTCTGCCTCCTGGGCTCAAGTGATCCTCTCACCTCAGCCTCCCCAGTAGTTGGAACTACAGGCACGTGCCACCAAACTCGGCTAATTTTTGTATTTTTTGTAGAAATGGGGTTTCACCATGTTTTCCAGGCTGGTCTAGAACTCCTGGGCTCAAGCAATTCACCTGCCTCAGTCTCCAAAGTGCTGGGATTACAGACATGAGCCAACATCTCTTTCATTACCCAAGATATGGGCAAGTCCCAAGACAATGTCCTGTGAAGACGTCATTGTGTTATCAAACCTCAACAAATATTGTATGTGCAACAAAGTCATAGTTATTCTATTGCTACAAAAGTAGTGGAAAAGAGGAATATCAGATATTTCAAATATCACCAGCAGAATTCTTTTTCCTTTGGTGTGATATTGGATCATGACTGTCAATTCTTCATGACTTTCCATAAATATATTTATATGTTCATACCTTTACCATATGACTTTATAGTTCTCCCACTAAAGGCATAATATATTTCTCTGTTTCACTAATGTTGGGACTGTCACGTACTTGGTCAATGGAATGTGGGAGAAGTGAGAAGGTGCTAGTTCCAGGCAAAAGTCGCAGAAGATCTCAAATATTTCTACTCATCTTTATTCACTCCAGTGATTCACTGTGCTGAGAACAAGTCTCAGGTAGCTGCTGGTCCATGAACAATAAAAAAGTACATGGAGCAGACTTAGCCAACTTCAGCATGGACACAAGCTGCAGAGTGTCCTAAAGCAGGACTGTATCTGTTGAACTTCAGGCCAAAGGCTAAGAAAAAAGAATGCCTATTATTATAAATCGCTGGTTTCTTTCAGTTGTTATACCGCATTGGTGAAACAATAACAGACTATACAGATATTTTGTCCACAATAAGAGAAAAAAGAAACAAAGGAAAATAAATGCTTCTCAGAAACAATAGCTAATTTAATAAATACAATAATACAAGAATAGCCTGTTATTTTAATAATGAAAACTATGGCATTTGTTAGATGCTAAAGACCCCTATGAATAGACCTAAATACAAGGGACAAAGACAGTTTGACTATAATCTCCATTCGAATACAAAACAAACGATGGGGTTATAGACACATTTACAAGCAAACATATGAGGCTACTTGAGGTTCATTCTCCAGCATCAATAATTATACAATTTATAAGGTCCTTGGAAAATATAAATTAAGATAAGCATATTTGGCTGGAGGAATCTTTGGAAATTTTACTTGCCTCATAGCATACTTTTAATGCCTAGGAATCAAGAAATGCGTCATCTCAACCTAACTCAAACATTTTACTTTCTCCAAATTTGTATAACCTCCAAAATTATTGTAAGTTATTACATCTCCTCCCATTATTTGATTTTCTTCACCACAAAAAGTCTTGTTATGACTAAAAGAAGTGTCTACTTAGAGGGAAGCTTATTAGGAGAACACAAACATTTACCTCTTCTTTGAGGAAGTCCCTAACTCTACCTTTACTATGACTTCCAGAGAAGAGAGAGAGAAAGAGGAAAAAAGAAAGATTTTTCAGATTATTTTTTCTATTTCTTCCTGAAACCAACTGCAATCATATATGGATATATATCCCTGGATTCTATGAAACAACACTGTACCCTTAAAATAAATACTCCCCTTTGCTTATGAAATACTATATGTATTTTGAATCATATTCCTGCTACTTGAAACTAATTGATATAGAAATTAGTTCCAGGAGTGGAAACTGCAATTGACAGACCTGAAAATATAAAACTGGTTGAAGTCAAAACATACAGGACTGATTCTAATCCTTCTCATGAGAAATAATTTACTTAAAATATCTTCTTCAGTTTCTTAACAATTAAACTACATGCTCTACAAGACTTAGTGGAAAAAAAGGTCAGAAACATAGAGTATATTTATATTTTCTATATACACTGTAACTAAAGTCAGTCCTCAAAATAACTAAAATGTAATAACAAAGGAATTATATATGTTTCCTAAGCTCTTCTGCCATAGTCAAAGATCTAAGCACTGATGACATTTGCATGCTAAAAAGCCTCACTGAAACCCAGCAATCTCAAACTCTATAGCATTCTGAAGCCAGTGAACAAACTGGAGACTTTATAGGCTTAGGAATGGAAATGAAAATGCCCAGGAAAACCAACATACCAAGAAAATTTCAAATTGCCTAAAATGACAAAGTTACACAAATAAGAGATGTCACCCTTAGATAGATTAGGAAAAATGTCTCCCACTATGACTACACAAGCCTGTGATTTCCTATCTATGTTCTGAAGGACAAACCATTAATCAAAGCACACATTTGATACACACAATTCATTGTCCTGGTTCTAAGAATTAGAAGTCATTCAGATGTCCAGTCTTGACTGTGGGCTTGAGAACAATGATTCCATTTGCTAATGAAGATCTCGAAAAAGAAACTGATGGGCACCCAATTATAGCTTGGATATAAGTCTCATACTCACTAAATAGAGAGTGGTGATTGATTAAAAATTCAAGCAATGTTCAGGCGCTAGTGTTTCTACTAACACTAAATGAACCATAAGGACAGCACAATAAATTCTAACTGAAAACCTTCTTAGTAACAACCTTCAAAAACAATGGATTTTTAGAATTTTCCTAGAAGACAAAATTGGAGCAACATATCCGACCGACCCAGCTGCCACTAAATTTGGAGGATAGGTAAAACTCTCATGATGGGCTCTGCAGCACTTTTATATATCTAGGAATGCATGTATAAAATTAGTGTAACTATCACCCAAATAATGTACATTGTACCTATTAAGTCATTTATCATCCCTCACCCCCTCCCACCCTTCCACCCACCTGAGTCTCCAATATCTATTATTTCACATTCTATGTCCACGTGTTCATATTATTTAGTTCCTACTGTGAACTGAGAACATATGCATTTTGACATTCTGCATTGTTTCACTGAAGATAATGGCCTCCAGCTGCATCCATGTTAACTGCAACATATATTATGTTATTCTTTTTATGGCTGAATACTATTTTATTTTATATATATATATAAAAATATATAAATATATATACATTCTATTTATCTAATCAGCCACTGATGGGCATTTAGGTTGATTCTATATCTTTGCTATTGTGAATAGTGCTGTGATGTACAAGTGCAGGTATCTAGTTGATATAATGACTTCTTTTCTTTTGGGTAGATACTCAACAGTGGGATCGCTGGATCAAATGGCAGTTCTATCATTAGTTCTTAGAGAAATATCCATACTGTTTTCCATAGAGGTTATATTAATTTGCATTTCCACCATAGCTCTCTTTATTGATCTTCCTCATTTTGCTGTGTTTGATTTATAATTTTTGAATTATATCAAAGTACCTCACTTGGACTTTCATGTTTTTATACATATTTGCCACATTTGCTAACTAATTCAAATTTTACTTAGTCTTTTGGTAATGTAATAGAAATGCAAGATTGTAATCAATTGTTAACCTTTAAGTAATTAAAGTCAAGTGAAACTTCTCTATGGGAGAACCTCAATTTTCCACTTAGACCAAAATGCAAGTCAGTGATGGAAGAAATTTCTGATTAAAAAATATCTAAGATTCAAAGAAATCAGGCTAAGGAAGGAAGATATTAAAAGTGAAATGTAATACTGATTTCAAACACCACTATTATACCTCTTACATAAGAAAGGGCTTGGCTGAGAACCCGGATTCAGCTGTTACTCTACTTAGGCCCTAAAGGTTAAACAAGATACTTATCTATTTATTATCTCAATATGTTCACCAAAAAAGAGGTGTGGGTTGAGGAATGCATCTTTATCTGGGTGTGACATTGCTACTGGGACTAAGAAGCATTTAACACAAGGAATAATGTTGGTATTGACAAGTTAGGGCAAGTAAGCTTGGAAAGCACATTTGATCTTTTGTATCTACCTGAGGATGGACATTTAATATAGAAATACTTGGGTCTCATAATAAAAAACCTCCTAGGACAGGTGACTATTTCCTACCAAGTTTTTAATGCTCTTATTTTCAGTGTTTAAGATATATATTAAAGTGTTTGTGGCAATGAGAGAAGTCCATGTCTAAAGCAGTGAGAAATTAGTCCAGGAATAATATAGTGAATTCCAAAATCTAAAATTCATATGGAAAAGTATTTGTGGTATACAGAGCAATGGGACACAACACACCGACGTGTCCAAGTCTAGAAACAGCAGAACCTGATGTCCCAATACTAACGAGGATGCAGTCGTGGGTATTGCAAAAGTGAAGTGAGCTTGCTATTGGCAGACTACGTTGTATTAGGTAGTAAAGGGTGTCCCAGGGAAAGTGTCAATAAGAAAGTAAGAAACACAGAGCTCTATAGAAATCAACAATGGGATACAGAATTGAGACATTTGGCATAAGAATAAATGTATAATAGAAATACTATTGAAAAACAAAGCATTTTTTAAAAACCTGTGTAACACACAGACAAGCAGGGGATCCATAGTACATCTCATGGGCCTTCCATTAGAAAAGCTGGTCAGAGGAAAGCCAAAAGGAGAGGTGGCAATAGGCGGGCAGAGTGAAATTAATTACATAGCAGCATAAAAGGATCATCCTCTCATAGGAAAGGCAAGCAGGGCTGATCTGCCATTTAGATAATTAATCCTAAAGAGGTCTAAGATCCAAGTTCTTCCATTCAGGCACTTATTCTGGAAATGAGTGATATACTAAAAATTTTACTAAGCCAAATATCTTATGATATCTTCTTCTATTTCCTCTTTAAGGTGTAACACAATTTTAAGTGAATAAATACACCCTGAATCAAGGGAAATGAGGAACAAAGCATCTGTACATTGTGTAAGCCTTGCTAATTGCAGAACCATTGGGTCAATTCTGTGTTTCACAGAATTATGGTGATTCTGATAGGAGATCTTCATAGCCTCATAAGAATTTATAGTAATCAAGAGGTTTTCTTCTCCTGTAAAAATAAGAATAGGTTGGGAGGGAGGGCTGTGAGGACAGGAAAGATCTTTCACCTTAGTGTTACTGAGGGCCAATTTCCCATTAACAGGCTAGTCCTGCAGGACCAGTTCATTAACCATGAATGCTTTGTTTCTTCACAGAATGTTTTGCAGCCCTGATGAGCTTGGCTTTGAGTGCCTCCCCAGAGGAGGGAAGACTAACTGATGGGAACACAGCAGGCTAAGCCTATGTGTTCTAAGGAAAGTGTACAGTTGCTAATAAAGTGTTTGGATTTTTCTTTTCTTCTTTTCAGGTGCAGAAAGCTCTGGGGACCCTGATGTGCTGCTTGATATTTTGATCTCAGTGTAAATCTATGCAGTTTTTGCGCATCTAAAATTAGGTCTTCAGGAGAATGTATTACTTGATGTATTTTCAGAGAACGTAGAACTAAAATAAGAGCATTTTATGGAAAAAAAAAATGTTAGAAGTAAGTGGATCTGCAATGACCTTACACCCAAAAGAGATAGAATCATAGGGTCTAACATCACTGAATGAGACCTCAAGAGGCCAACCGCCCATCTCATTCATAGACAACATCTCAGAAGGCTGCATCCCCTTGAACACAAACAATGATAAAAAGTCCCCACCTCTCAAGATAGTTCTTTTATTTTATAGCCATTTCTAATTATTCCATCATCAAAGCACCGGTCTCAGGTTTGCTATTTCGGGTTCATAATACAAATCTAATTCCTAAGCCATTTTTTTCCATCAGATTTTGGAAAACATCATGTCCTCTGTCAACATTATTTCAGATTAAAGAATCCCAGTTCTTGTGGCATTTCTTGTAACATATTATTTTCAGTCTTAGGAACCTTGTGTTAGCATATTAGTTAGAACTGTTTGGGTGCATGTGACTGAAATCCAGTGAAAACTAGTTAGGCAATGAGAAAAATGTATTACACATGTACTAGGATGTTTCACAAAATCCAACAACTGTGAATCAATTATTCTCTGAAATTTCTTTTAGTATAATAAAGGTTTCTTTTAAATATGATGAAAATGGGCTCAATAATTTCTGACTAGTTCAAAGAAATATTTACCTATTATCTCCTCTTTTCTGACTAGCATATGTCTACTAATGCAGTAGTTGTCAACCAAGCCATTGCAGGAGTAGAGAGTGTTTTATATATGAGTTCTTTTCTCATTGCCTGGATGTACTACTGGCAGTATTGGGTGAGGCCTATGGATCCTAAGTCTCTTGTCAAACAGAGACTGCTCTGCACAGTGAAAACTCATCCTGCCCAAAACCCAGTAGCCGACCCATGAAGAAATGCTATTAATATAGTCAAGGGTTTTGGAGCTATCACAATGTTAACACAAAATTCACTTGCTGTAACCTCCTCAACTCTTTTTCATATGAAATTTCACTAAGTGAAATCTCTATCTTACCAATTTGGCAATTGAACTTTTGATTCCAGTTGCAGGTTTGTATTTATTTTAAATTCAATTTTAGTTATTTTTTTATCAATTACTTCAAGTTATTATTATTACTTTTTAAAATCTTGAGTAAGTCATTGTGGAGGTACTGTAAAGTAGTGGCTAGGTCATGGGCTGTAAATCAGACAGACACGAGTTTAACTACTCCCTCTATGGACTTTTAACATGGGTGACCACAGGTATAAATAACCTCTCAAATAATGCATCTACCAGATGAGGATACAATGATTAGCTCATCTTTTGGTTGTAAATATAAAATAAAAGAGCCTAGAATAAAACTGTCCAACGTACCTAGGCAGTTACACCGGTAGTCATAATTATGAAGATTCACAAATTTCATGAGAATGCCTTATATAGATTCCCTTCATTATTGATATGAATGTTTTCATATGCCTGTACCATGTCCACAAGGGGCCTCTAGTTATAATGGTCTTATTCCATTAATCCCCAGAAGAGATCCTTAACATAATAGGCAGTAGTTTTGTTGTCAATTATTTTCAGCGCTTAGGTCATAAATTGTCCATTGTGTATGTTTCTTCAGCTTTAGTTCCACCTACAGCATGTCCTGCTTTTCCTAGTCTTAAATGAATCCCCTTCTAGAGAAGAAGCAAAATTTGTTTCAAGTAATTCTGAATTCATACTTTTCCAATGAAAAGCTAATTAGAAGAGTAAAGTTGCAAGTTTTTAAAATTAATCTATTTTCACATATATTTTAAAGTATTCACAGATATATGAAAATGTAGGCATAATTATTGCTCTTCATATGCAATCTTCAAAATGTAATCATTTACATTCCCACATCAAAGATTATTGACTAGGCAGCTATCTGTGGATCCAAATAAATCATTAAATTCAGCCAAGCCCTGAGGCAGCACAGATCATTGGTGGAGCACATTGCTTAGGACCTAAATGAAATAGACCTATGTTCAACACGTTTGTTGTGGGGTGGAAGGGGAAGAGAAAAGACCTATAAATCCTGCTCAGATTTAAATAAAAATAAAGTAAACATTTGAAGATCCAAGTATATCTCTGTGTCCTGACTTGATATCTTTGAAGCAATGAGAGAACTCAATTTGACAAAGTCCAGCCAAGAGCAGGCTTATGGTAGGTTTCCTTAACCCTCCCTTGGATAGACACACCGGATGTGCAGTTACTACTACTACATTTTTTAGAGACTCCCTATTTGGGTCACACAGGAAAATGTGCTGTTTCCCATGTCCTGAGAACATAGTAGTACAGAGAGCTCCATGTCAACATAACTCATTAGACCAACTGAGGGTATGACAGGGAGGAAGATATGGGAGAAGGATGTCCTGCCACACTGCATGTGGCTGCACATGTGTGCTGTCCCCAGAGGGAGGCACAGTAGCAACCTGGACCCAGCGACTATGCAGGAAAATACATGCCTGAGAGCTATGGATGCCCCCAGGTGATTCCATCATCTGTTCCTTTTAATAATAATTCCTCTCTCATCTTTTAAGTTTTGTAAAAATTCATCAAACAATACATACTAGCTCCTGGGAAGGTATAGGGTTATGCCATTTTAAAAGTGCAGTTTATGCCCATAGATTAGTAGAAAATTAAAGATTTCAGGGTCTTCCATACATAAAACTCTACCTCTAAGCCACATCAATTTATTCTTTCTGATATGTACATTAATGTCTACCTGTAGAAAAATTTGTGAAGCATTATATATTAGAGTGGGAAGAGATGTTTTGAAACCTAACTTGGCTGTCATACAATTTTGCATGATCCATATTCTAATAATAATTAATGAGGGTCTATTGAAGATCTATTTCTAAGTACTCTGGCTTCCTTTAATTCTTCCCACAAATCTCTGATACAGATTGTTTTACTTTACATTTAATAGGTAAAATAAAAAGTTTTAAAAAACCTGTTTAGGTGAGCAAAGGAAAATACCTTGCCCAAGATCACAGAGTAAAATATCCAGATTAGTAATTGTGATAGTCACACGCTATACCATATTAAGAATGTATATACACACATATATTTATATATACATACAAATCAAAACTATTTCCACTTGATACTTTAAAATTTATCTTTAAAATGTTATATAAGCAAACATTCTATTTGAGTACATGCTTAGCATATATTTATGTTAACATTATTTGAAATAATTATCCAATAGTAGCTGACTAAACATAACGTTTTAAAGTTTTCAGAGTATTTTTACATATACTGTCATATTCCATGCCAAAAACATACTACTAATAATAATTACTTTTTATCATTAAGAATTTTGCTACGCTAGAGCGTGCTAAATTAATCAAAGCAGATTTTACCTTCACATTTCATAAAGGAAGTAACTAAGAACCTATATCCTAAAATAACCTGCCCAAGCTGACAGGGCAAATAAGCAGCAAGACTAGCACAGGCTCTAATCCAAATCTTCTGGCTTCAAGGCACGTGTTCATGGGAATATATGTGTGAACAGAGATTTGATATGTTATGGAATTTATACATTTCATCACCTTTCTCAGCCAGCAAGAAATGTATCAGAAATTACTATAAGCCTGGAAAATAGCTTATACCTACTAAAATGTTGTATAAAATGTTTAAAACTCAACAATGGCATGAATCCTGGAAGTTTCCATTTCTGCTGCACAGACTTTAGTCGTGAGCTTTCTCTTTACCGTGGAAAGCAGTAGCATTCTGAGTCAGGTTAACTGTCTGCATGTGAAACTGACAGAATCGTGTATCCTCACCAGCTCTCCTAGGCCACTTCTGTAAAAGGCTGTGAATTAAATATATTTTTGTACATAGTTTCTTTTAGTCTGTGAAACTGTGAGCTACTGCACAAACAGGCAAGCAAAAGCATAATATGTTATCTGTTTAGATTTAGGATGCATCAGAGTATAAGTGCTATCTAAGCTAGGTTGCATTTACCTTATATTGGCCAACAAAAACAACTGCTTCAGTACTTGAACCCATGGTTTTGGCTCCGTAGTTCTTTTAGTCAAAGCAGGTAAATCCCTAATAAGAGCAAGTAACTGGCTTAATCATGGAATGAACATAGTAAAATTAAAATGTTGATAAACAAAATATCTATCATAGGAGAAGCCACATGCATTGTACCCATAACCTATACTGCACTATTTTCATAAACAGGTGATTTAAACAAAGACTTTAGAGGAGCACACTAACATCAAGGAAACAAAAAAATTACATAACATTTAGATAAATACCCGTCCTGTCCTGGCATGCAATTTGAGTAGGGATAGAGTAGTTGCACGGACTGTGCATTCTGCAGTCTGGCTGTGGTCTGCTTGGAACGGCAACTGTATTTTAATGGCAAATTCAGAGGGATAGAATGTATAGTTATTGCAAGCTTGACTTTTCTAGTAATCTTTGGTCTGCTCTAACATTCTTGACTTCTATGGTAGTAGTAGCGTTTTATAGTTTACAGAGTGAGATCATTTTAAAAATACTGTTATGCAGGCAATTAAGATTAAAGCCAACGTCCCCTTCACACTCTCAAGTAATATGCTTCTGTATCCAAAAGATAAGAACTTGAGAAATGGCACACTGTGACAGGCCAATGGGCCTAGAGTCCAGAATTCTGTCTCTGACAGTGACAGCAAAGGGCTTTTTTAGGGGATTGCATGGTTACCCACCATGACATTACCCTGAAGAAGCAGGCAGTGTATATTAAGAACACCTGATGGCCTTTAACAATCTGTTAGGAACCTGACATCAGAATGTATCTAATCCTGTGTGAACTTACACATTTATTTGGCTTCTGATGCCTTTACTGCATCAGGCGGCCTAGGACTAGGAGTCAAACATCCTTTGTTTCAATCCAAACTCTTTACTGGTTAAACGAACTTGGGGAAATCCTTTTATTTCTCACAGCCTCAGTTTATTTATCTATAAAAAGCAACCATAACCGTTCTGCCTACATAATCAAATTTCAAAAAGTTATTGTAAAGAACAAATCAGAAAATGAACATAAAAATGCAATGATCCAGACTTAAAAGTAACATTCTAATTACCTTACAGAATTCCCAGGCTCATCTCCTGAAGCAAGTTACTGACTGCTTGGAAGAGGTGATGGACATCTAAAAGGTGGAGTTCTCACTAGGCCATTGCTCTTTCAGATGATTAAGTATATCACATGAGAGCAGACAAACAGCTACGTTCTTTGAATAGACAATTGTTAGTTTATACTACTCAGGAAGTACAGTCTCATCTTCACCTTTTGTTTCTAAAAATAAAAATAATTGATTCAAAAATAATATTAAACACTTACTATGTCCATAGGCTACTGTTCTGATGACAAGTAGAGTTTACATTGTTTTATACGCCTATATATACCGCTGATTTTAAAACTGGAACTCAATGTGGTTTTTAAGATTCAGAAACTGTCTCCTCACATTGTCTGTCCCTCAAAAAATCTAAAATTTGGGTGAAGAATAACTGCTTCTTCCAGAAACCGTGTTGATTTTCTACAACAAAGAATTAACAGTTGTACCATAAAATATATAGCTGAAAAAGGAACAATTCAGTGTGAGAAAAAAGAAATTAAGAGGTAGAAGAAATATGCCCTCAAAGAGAAATATACATTATCCAATCAATTTCCAAAAGATTATGATGATTCAAGTCATTAAACAAATTTTCAAAATTTCAAATATTTTGAACCAGTTAAAGGCTCTTTTGCCTTCTTCAAAGCAGTTCCCAATTTGTAATTTTCCATCAGTTATCCACACTTTACCATTTCTGACATGTACTGACCTTTCCATATTAATAACTTCTTTACTGGATTTACAATTTTGCTAATACAGCTGTCAGGAGTGTGTTGTTGTAAGATGTGAGAATGAGAGAGGTCAGCAGTTTCAGTAACACCCATTTTAGTTACATCATGAATTTGTAAAGATGGTACAGGACTATCATTGCCTTTCCAGATAATTTAAACTGGGAAATGCAATAGGAGACAGTGGGACATTGCAGATTAATGTATCTTAAAGAGCTCAAAGAGCAGATTTAGAGAGAAAGGAAGATTAAAAATTCCTAGAAGATGAAGCTTCTACTCCTTTAAAGAGCTAAGGAAAAACATACTCCCCAAAATGTCTCTTTTTCACTTGTACCTTTACCAAGATCATTACTTTTTTAAAAGTCAAGTACAGTATTGTGCCCCAAATGATCTACTCTGTAATTCCACTTTGCTAATGATCATTCTTCTCCGCTTTTATTGAAACATTCATGAGGAAAACTCAGGAAGAACAGGGGAATTCCTTTGAAGCCTGCACAGTGCTTTCAGTGTTTTAAGTGCCACTCTATTAAGCTATCCTGTGTGATGGGTCAACATACTACATCTGAGACAGTTCGATTTTAGACATGTTAACTGCTTTACCACATCTTGCAGTCTCTGACCAAGTAGCATTTAGCTTCATCATTGTAGTCTCTTCATTTATTTTAAGACCAAGTCACAAGAACAACCTTATCTGTTTTTAATTGCTCTGCCCAGTCTCTAAAATATCTGTAATTGTTATACATTTGAGTCAAGTTTATTAACAGACATATGGTTATAATAGAGAAATCACTCCAGCTGGTGAAGCCCTAAGCTAAGCCCACAATAATTTGATCATTTGCAAATCATTGTTACTTGAATGTTTCCTTAGTACAGCTTAATTATGACTCGGTTCAGTCCAAAGTACAATGCACTTCCTGGGAAAGAAAAGAAATTGAGTGCTCTCAACACAAGTAGGGCAAACTTTGTTATTTATGTAGATCTCTCCTGCACAACTGAACATCTGCTATTAAATGTGTTTCTAGTCTCCATGCTAGCTTTTACCTTCATCATTCAAACCTGGCATGAAATTTACATCAACTGAGAATTCATGTTATTTACTCATTGCTAACTATTACCATCCCATTAAATTTTAGCCTATAATACCCTCTGGAAAATTAGAAATGTTTATAAAAATAAATGCACAAATAAGACAGGGAGACCTTTTGCCTTTTTTTCCCAGAAGCTCTCTGACAGGTGGTCACCTTGAAATTATGCTGTGATAGTACAGCAGATTTTTTTAAAATTGTCTGGATACAGAAGGTAATCGAGAGCTCTTGGGAGCCAGCTCTGCATTTTTCTGAGCAATCTTTTCTGCAGTTTAAGTGTGTTCATACAAATCTTAAATGACATATAAAGCAATTTTATTCTTCAAATTTTATAAATTAGTCATTGCATTGTAATTAAATGTCACAGAATGGCAAATAATTATCTTACTTAAATGGTTAATATAGGAAAAATCCATCAACTATCAGTCTTGAATATATAAACGTGGTACTTGAGATTGTATTGATATAATTAAACTTAAAAGCAGATTTTATTTGTGTGGCCACACCTGCCGCTGACAAACCAAGTTTGAAAACTGTATTTGGCTACAGGTCTCACAAAGAGTCCACATCTCTTCAACTCTACTTCAACCCACCCATACTTAGGTAAGTATTCAGGTATAAAAACTCTATGGTTTCTTCTTGCCAAAAAGAAACTTTGAGGGTCAATGTATTCCATGTGAGAGGCCTCGGAAATTTCTGATTAGTATCAATTTCCTTACCACTTCCTGTCTTTCTCTTTTTAACTGTTTCCTATGGCCTTGGCAGATTCTTGGAATTTATGCTACTAAAAATGAGGCCTTTGTTCACCTCTTCCATGGGATGAGGACTATACTTTAGCTCATAGCTCACTCACGGCAGTTTAAGAAAACTGTACAGCTCCTATCTTTCAGAATGGTACTTAACTTTGCAAAAGCCCATTGAACAATTCAGCAATTATGATGCAATGTGATACCACACTATCATATTCCTCTTTTCAATATCCCTTTCCCCTTTATTATACTGGGGACCATTATCATCCAATTCTCCTGCTTAGGAGTTGCTTTGCTCATCAAAAACATACACTCCTAGGAGGAAATAAGGAGTTTGAGAGCAAGTCCTTCTTAACCCTCTGACAGGGCCTAGGGCCCTTCTGTAAAATCCATACTCGGGTCCTAGTAGAGGCAACTAAAGTTAATGCAGGACAGAAAAGTTGATTAGGCAATTGGACCACATGGACAGAACTACAGAGCAAACTCTATATTATTCCATTTCTTTGGCCTTGATAATGCTCTACCATTTAGGGCAGAGGATCAGCCAGTGAAGACCAAAAGAAAATAGATAAAAATATTATCCAGAACAGAAAAAGAGTATTTTTCCCCTTAGTCACTCTTGTTGAAGAGTTTGTATCAATCCACAGGGGAAGAAACCTGAACCACATTCTTGCAAACATGCACAATATATGTGTTACAGATATATTAAACAAGCAAGACTCCTGGGTATAGAGTAAAATAATGCTTCTTTTCTCTCAACAGCTCTTTAAAATGTGTTTAGTGGGGAAATTTTCTTCCTTGCTACCTGATACAAATTCCCATGGTTCCATAACTTGTTTGATCAGTCTTAGGCAACAAGAAATCCTATGATTTAATCACAATTAAATCTCAATTCAGTTATTTAGAATATCTAGTCCTAAAACAAATCAAAATTCCAAACTCATTTTGAAGTTAAATCTTTTTCTATTCTCTTACTGGACCTGTATCAAGCAGTAGGCCAGGGACAAGGATTGTGGTCCTTCTCTCCTCCCCTGCCTTGTGCTTATATCCCTCTCCTGTCTTCCCAATCAGGGTGTTTAGTCACATTCCCTCAGGCACAAATAGGGAAGGAGGAAAGGTAAAGGCAGAAAAGTTCTTACCTTATGGGCATTCATTAAATTGACTTTGTACTCCCCAGATATATCATGTATTTAAAGTTGACTTCATGTTTGGTGGCTAATTTTTTTAATTTAATATTTAATTTTTTTTAATTTTTTTCTAAAGTGTTAATGCTATCTCATGCCCTCTGCGGACTCTCTGAAGATCCAGGGAGAATAGACATCAGAATTATCCCAAGCTAGAATGTCCCATTCCCTGATGGTTGAGGGTTGCCCATCTGATAATTAACCCCTCTGAAAACCCTATATTGAGAACATAGTTGTAAAGATTGACTGAAATTTAGATTAAAGAAAGAATTAAGGAAGAGATCTGAGGAACAGTTAAAAAGTATTAGAGTTGGATAGAATTGTTACAAGAAATTGAAAACACAGGACACAGTTATGACAGAGTGGGAGACTTGAAATAAGATTATGTACATGTTGCCATTACTAGTTGTGAAATGAACTGGTGTAGGACAATGGAAATAGATGGCTGAAGTAGGATGGGAGACGTGATCATTGGAAAGCAGAGGTTAAATGGAACAGCCATTGTATTGAAAGATTACTACTTAAATAATGAAATCTCCCCAAAATAACATAAGGGTCATGTTCGAGATACTGATAATGAGCCAGGAGTTAAATCCTCAAATGAAATGAAGCAATGATCTAAAAGTTGGTACAACTAGAAAGGATAGTGTGCAATTACATACCCGAGGGTTGAGATATTGTTTAAAATCAGGAATGAGAGTTGAAGTACTGACTAATTACTGACTGCATTCCAGGCAGCAAAATGGGGTTATTTTAGGTTTGGAAGTGTGGAGGTGGTATTAGAATGGCATGAAAGGGCCGCACGGGAGGCAGTATCTCCAGGGCCCAGGAATTAGAGTCTGAAGAAGCACTTAAACTCTACTCACGGAACAATATCAATAAATAAGGTCCAGAACATTTAACAGATGCCAATCTTTCAACAACCAAATGATTCCTACTTGATAAACTCCATTGCAAAGACCCAAAAAGGAGGAAAGTTCCCCCTAAATACATAAATAACATACAAGAAAAAAAAAAAAGTTGGCAAATCTCACATCCCAAACTAGATGCAAGAATCCTATAATAAAATTAGTAAGCTGCATCTATCAATTATTTTTGAAATCACAATAAGACTGAGTTTGTTAAAGGAATGGAAGAAAGGTTAACATGCAATTTATTCAGCATGTTATTAAAGGAGAAAAATTAAAAGCTTATATTCATCTCAATAAATGCTCAACATTTTGATAAAATTTAAAACCCTTTTAAGATTTAAAAAACAGCAAACTAGAAATAGAATGGAATTTCCTTAGTCTGAAATAGGTTATCAAAAGCCTACAGCAACTTTTATTCTTAATGGCATATCATTACATGCTTAACAAGTATAAGCAGAAACACAACTCTGCAGATGAAATCACCAAACAATTTAATTTTGTTTTTCTATCATCTCTTGGTTCTTTACTCCCTTTTGAGTTTTATCTCAGTTTGATGAGTTTGCATTGTTTAAAAATTGTATTAAGCATTCTAAATGGAATTACATTGAATTATTGATTTATTTGAGAATTGTTATCTTTACAGTACTTATTCTGCTTAAGTAGGATCAAGAAATATCTCCTCCTTTTATAGATCTGTTGAGCCCTGAAATAATGTTATATTTTAAAGTTTTTAATCAACATTTATTGAATATGTTCTTGTGTCTTTAATTGTTTTTGTTGCTATTATCAGATGCACATACATTGGAATTTTACAATATGCTATTGCTGGATGTAGACAAAACATTGATTTTCATATACTGATTTGCTTGCAGCAAAGTTTCAAACTTTATTAATTCAAAAGGCTATCATAGATTTGTTTAGATTTTCTATGTAGTTAGCCATACCATCTGTGAAAAAAGGAGGGTTTTCTTTCTTCTTTCCAATTCATTGAGTTGTTATTTCTTTTCCTGATCTCACTGTGTCCCTCTGGTAAGTGTGGAGGAGAAGTGGTCAGTGACAATGGTCAGTCTTTCTTCTTCCTGTTTGTCATGGATATTTGCCATTCTTTTGGCCAACTAACACCTGAACTTCCTTCCTAGTAGAAATCTTAACAGGAGGCACAGCTCACCCTTAGAGTGAAAGCTAAAAATGTGAGATGTTCACTTTTCCAGCTCTAGGCCACTTCAGAAGGCCCATGTGACTTAGGCTTCTTCAACCGAACATACCCTCTGCCAGATTGGATGAGTCAGCTAAAATCAAGCAAGCAGCCAGGGCAGTGGAGCATTTTTTCTGTGTAATGCAGTGATAATAATCTCTGCAAAATCAAGTTTGCAGTGCAGAAGTGACAGTGGAACAGGTAGCAGGGGCTTTACTCTAACACTGAATTCCTAGAGCACAAAGTGCTGCTGTGCAAACCAGGAGCATTTGGCATTTAACTGCGCTCCAATGATCCAACAATTTTTTTTTTTTTTTTTTTACCTATCTAATAACCTTTTTGAAAGCTTACTTTCTGTTTAAATCAAGCAATCCTCCCACCGCAGTCCCCTGAGTACCTAATATGTGCAATCATGCCCAGATAATTTTTTTGTGGGGGGCAGGGGTTAGTAGGTAGAGATGGGGTCTTGCCATGTTGCCCAGGCTGGTTTCAAACTCCTGGCTTCAAATGATCCTCCAGCGTTGGCCTTCTGAAGTACTGGAATTACAAGGATGAGCCACTATGCCCAGCCTTGCTGAAGCATTATATTTTTAAATTTTATTTATTTATTTTTTGAGATAGAGTCTCACTCTGTCACCCAGGCTGGAGTGCAGTGGCACAATCTCGGCTTGCTGCAAGCTCTGCCTCCCGGGTTCATGCCATTCTCCTGCCGATGAAGCATTTTTATAACAGTTTTGCATTTGCCTTTATATACCATCATGGAGTATTACTAGCTCAAGCCCTAAGCTAGAGGTTTGATATATCATTTAGTTAATATTGTCACAATGAATTCAGGAAAGATACAATTTCAGGCACAGATTTCTCACAGAAATGTATTGCCATCCAAAGCATGATAGAGTAAGGATTCTATGTTTTCTTAAACATGTTTTGGAGTTGTGGTCATTCCAGGGTCCTGATTGATAAGGGACTCGTAGTTTTATTGCTTTGTCTTGCAAAACCCTGAAGCTTTTTTCCCATTCTTATGTGCACTTTAAAGACCAGACAAAAATTCAACTTCTTACTACGATTGTGTGTCTCATATCAGAACAACCAGAACGACTTTCCCAGTAAATATGAGAGCCAAATAATGAGGGAGGGAGAAAAGAGAGAGAGAGAGAGAGATGATAGTGATAGAGACAAAGCTAAAGAAAGAGGGAGTGGGGGCACAATTGTTTGAATGCTTTGAAAAGCAATTAAGGAAGGCAGAACTCAAAGTGCCAACATTGAACAATGAGATCACTTGGACTCGGGAAGGGGAACATCACACACTGGGGCCTATCACGGGGAGGGGGGTGGGAGGAGGGATTGCATTGGGAGTTATACCTGATATAAAGGACGAGTTGGATGAGGGCGGAGCAAGATGGCCGAATAGGAACAGCTCCAGTCTCCAACTCCCAGCGCCAGCGACACAGAAGACCGGTGATTTCTGCATTTTCAACTGAGGTACTGGGTTCATCTCACTGGGGAGTGCCGGACGATCGGTGCTGGTCAGCTGCTGCAGCCCGACCAGCGAGAGCTGAAGCAGGGCGAGGCATCGCCTCACCTGGGAAGCGCAAGGGGGAAGGGAATCCCTTTTCCTAGCCAGGGGAACTGAGACACACAACACCTGGAAAATCGGGTAACTCCCACCCCAATACTGCGCTTTAAGCAAACAGGCACACCAGGAGATCATATCCCACACCTGGCCGGGAGGGTCCCACACCCACGGAGCCTCCCTCATTGCTAGCACAGCAGTCTGTGATCTACCGGCAAGGCAGCAGCGAGGCTGGGGGAGGGGCGCCCACCATTGCTGAGGCTTAAGTAGGTAAACAAAGCTGCTGGGAAGCTCGAACTGGGTGGAGCTCACAGCAGCTCAAGGAAACCTGCCTGTCTCTGTAGACTCCACCTCTGGGGACAGGGCAATAACAAACACAGCCGAAACCTCTGCAGACGCAAACGACTCTGTCTGACAGCTTTGAAGAGAGCAGTGGATCTCCCAACACGGAGGTTGAGATCTGAGAAGGGACAGACTCCCTGCTCAAGTGGGTCCCTGACCCCTGAGTAGCCTAACTGGGAGACATCCCCCACTAGGGGCAGTCTGACACCCCACACCTCACAGGGTGGGGTACACCCCTGAGAGGAAGCTTCCAAAGCAAGAATCAAACAGGTACACTTGCTGTTCAGAAATATTCTATCTTCTGCTGCCTCTGCTGCTGATACCCAGGCAAACAGGGTCTGGAGTGGACCTCAAGCAATCTCCAACAGACCTACAGCTGAGGGTCCTGACTGTTAGAAGGAAAAGTATCAAACAGGAAGGACACCTACACCAAAACCCCATCAGTACATCACCATCATCAAAGACCAGAGGCAGATAAAAACCACAAAGATGGGGAAAAAGCAGGGCAGAAAAGCTGGAAATTCCAAAAATAAGAGCGCATCTCCCCCGGCAAAGGAGCGCAGCTCATCGCCAGCAACGGATCAAAGCTGGACGGAGAATGACTTTGACGAGATGAGAGAAGAAGGCTTCAGTCCATCAAATTTCTCAGAGCTAAAGGAGGAATTACGTACCCAGTGCAAAGAAACTAAAAATCTTGAAAAAAAAGTGGAAGAATTGATGGCTAGAGTAATTAATGCAGAGAAGGTCCTAAACGAAATGAAAGAGATGAAAACCATGACACGAGAAATACGTGACAAATGCACAAGCTTCAGTAACCGACTCGATCAACTGGAAGAAAGAGTATCTGCGATTGAGGATCAAATGAATGAAATGAAGCGAGAAGAGAAACCAAAAGAAAAAAGAAGAAAAAGAAATGAACAAAGCCTGCAAGAAGTATGGGGTTATGTAAAAAGACCAAATCTACATCTGATTGGGGTGCCTGAAAGTGAGGGGGAAAATGGAAACAAGTTGGAAAATACTCTACAGGATATCATCCAGGAGAACTTCCCCAACCTAGTAAGGCAGGCCAACATTCAAATCCAGGAAATACAGAGAACGCCACAAAGATACTCCTCGAGAAGAGCAACTCCAAGACACATAATTGCCAGATTCACCAAAGTTGAAATGAAGGAAAAAATCTTAAGGGCAGCTAGAGAGAAAGGTCGGGTTACCCACAAAGGGAAGCCCATCAGACTAACAGCAGATCTCTCAGCAGAAACTCTCCAAGCCAGAAGAGAGTGGGGGCCAATATTCAACATTCTTAAAGAAAAGAATTTTAAACCCAGAATTTCATATCCAGCCAAACTAAGTTTCATAAGTGAAGGGGAAATAAAATCCTTTACAGATAAGCAAATGCTTAGAGATTTTGTCACCACTAGGCCTGCCTTACAAGAGACCCTGAAGGAAGCACTCAACATGGAAAGGAACAACCGGTACCAGCCATTGCAAAAACATGCCAAAATGTAAAGACCATCGAGGCTAGGAAGAAACTGCATCAACTAACGAGCAAAATAACCAGTTAATATCATAATGGCAGGATCAAGTTCACACATAACAATCTTAACCTTAAAGGTAAATGGACTAAATGCTCCAATTAAAAGACACAGACTGGCAAACTGGATAAAGAGTCAAGACCCATCAGTCTGCTGTATTCAGGAGACCCATCTCACACGCAGAGACATACATAGGCTCAAAATAAAGGGATGGAGGAAGATTTACCAAGCAAATGGAGAACAAAAGAAAGCGGGGGTTGCAATACTAGTCTCTGCTAAAACAGACTTTAAACCATCAAAGATCAAAAGAGACAAAGAAGGCCATTACATAATGGTAAAGGGATCAATTCAACAGGAAGATCTAACTATCCTAAATATATATGCACCCAATACAGGAGCACCCAGATTCATAAAGCAAGTCCTTAGAGACTTACAAAGAGACTTAGACTCCCATACAATAATAATGGGAGACTTCAACACTGCACTGTCAACATTAGACAGATCAACGAGACAGAAAGTTAACAAGGATATCCAGGAATTGAACTCATCTCTGCAGCAAGCAGACCTAATAGACATCTATAGAACTCTCCACCCCAAATCAACAGAATATACATTCTTCTCAGCACCACATCGTACTTACTCCAAAATCGACCACGTAATTGGAAGTAAAGCACTCCTCAGCAAATGTACAAGAACAGAAATTATAACAAACTGTCTCTCAGACCACAGTGCAATCAAACTAGAACTCAGGACTAAGAAACTCAATCAAAACCGCTCAACTACATGGAAATTGAACAACCTGCTCCTAAATGACTACTGGGTACATAATGAAATGAAGGCAGAAATAAAGATGTTCTTTGAAACCAATGAAAACAAAGATACAACATACCAGAATCTCTGGGACACATTTAAAGCAGTGTGTAGAGGGAAATTTATAGCACTAAATGCCCACAAGAGAAAGCAGGAAAGATCTAAAATTGACACTCTAACATCACAATTAAAAGAACTAGAGAAGCAAGAGCAAACACATTCGAAAGCTAGCAGAAGGCTAGAAATAACTAAGATCAGAGCAGAACTGAAGGAGATAGAGACATAAAAAACTCTCCAAAAAATCAATGAATCCAGGAGTTGGTTTTTTGAAAAGATCAACAAAATTGACAGACCACTAGCAAGACTAATAAAGAAGAAAAGAGAGAAGAATCAAATCGATGCAATAAAAAATGATAAAGGGGATATCACCACCGACCCCACAGAAATACAAACTACCATCAGAGAATACTATAAACACCTCTATGCAAATAAACTGGAAAATCTAGAAGAAATGGATAATTTCCTGGACACTTACACTCTTCCAAGACTAAACCAGGAAGAAGTTGAATCCCTCAATAGACCAATAGCAGGCTCTGAAATTGAGGCAATAATTAATAGCCTACCAACCAAAAAAAGTCCAGGACCAGATGGATTCACAGCTGAATTCTACCAGAGGTACAAGGAGGAGTTGGTACCATTCCCTCTGAAACTATTCCAATCAATAGAAAAAGTGGGAATCCTCCCTAACTCATTTTATGAGGCCAACATCATCCTGATACCAAAGCCTGGCAGAGACACAACAAAAAAAAGAGAATTTTAGACCAATATCCCTGATGAACATCGATGCAAAAATCCCCAATAAAATACTGGCAAACCGGATTGAGCAACACATCAAAAAGCTTATCCACCATGATCAAGTGGGCCTCATCCCTGGGATGCAAGGCTGGTTCAACATTCGCAAATCAATAAACATAATCCAGCATATAAACAGAACCAAAGACAAGAACCACATGATTATCTCAATAGATGCAGAAAAGGCTTTTGACAAATTCAACAGCCCTTCATGCTAAAAACGCTCAATAAATTCGGTATTGATGGAACGTACCTCAAAATAATAACAGCTCTTTATGACAAACCCACAGCCAATATCATACTGAATGGGCAAAAACTGGAAAAATTCCCTTTGAAAACTGGCATAAGACAGGGATGCCCTCTCTCACCACTCCTATTCAACATAGTGTTGGAAGTTCTGGCTAGGGCAATTAGGCAAGAGAAAGAAATCAAGGGTATTCAGTTAGGAAAAGAAGAAGTCAAATTGTCCCTGTTTGCAGATGACATGATTGTATATTTAGAAAACCCCATTGTCTCAGCCCAAAATCTCCTTAAGCTGAGAAGCAACTTCAGCAAAGTCTCAGGATACAAAATTAATGTGCAAAAATCACAAGCATTCTTATACACCAGTAACAGACAAACAGAGAGCCAAATCAGGAATGAACTTCCATTCACAATTGCTTCAAAGCGAATCAAATACCTAGGAATCCAACTTACAAGGGATGTCAAGGACCTCTTCAAGGAGAACTACAAACCACTGCTCAGTGAAATCAAAGAGGACACAAACAAATGGAAGAACATACCATGCTCATGGATAGGAAGAATCAATATCGTGAAAATGGCCATACTGCCCAAGGTAATTTATAGATTCAATGCCATCCCCATCAAGCTACCAATGAGTTTCTTCACAGAATTGGAAAAAACTGCTTTAAAGTTCATATGGAACCAAAAAAGAGCCCGCATCTCCAAGACAATCCTAAGTCAAAAGAACAAAGCTGGAGGCATCACGCTACCTGACTTCAAACTCTACTACAAGGCTACAGTAACCAAAACAGCATGGTACTGGTACCAAAACAGAGATATAGACCAATGGAACAGAACAGAGTCCTCAGAAATAACACCACACATCTACAGCCATCTGATCTTTGACAAACCTGAGAGAAACAAGAAATGGGGAAAGGATTCCCTATTTAATAAATGGTGCTGGGAAAATTGGCTAGCCATAAGTAGAAAGCTGAAACTGGATCCTTTCCTTACTCCTTATACGAAAATTAATTCAAGATGGATTAGAGACTTAAATGTTAGACCTAATACCATAAAAATCCTAGAGGAAAACCTAGGTAGTACCATTCAGGACATAGGCATGGGCAAAGAATTCATGTCTAAAACACCAAAAGCAACGGCAGCAAAAGCCAAAATTGACAAATGGGATCTCATTAAACTAAAGAGCTTCTGCACAGCAAAAGAAACTACCATCAGAGTGAACAGGCAACCTACAGAATGGGAGAAAATTTTTGCAATCTACTCATCTGACAAAGGGCTAATATCCAGAACCTACAAAGAACTCAAACAAATTTACAAGAAAAAAACAAACAACCCCATCAAAAAGTGGGCAAAGGATATGAACAGACATTTCTCAAAAGAAGACATTCATACAGCCAACAACAGACACATGAAAAAATGCTCATCATCACTGGCCATCAGAGAAATGCAAATCAAAACCACAATGAGATACCATCTCACACCAGTTAGAATGGCGATCATTAAAAAGTCAGGAAACAAGAGGTGCTGGAGAGGATATGGAGAAATAGGAACACTTTTACACTGTTGGTGGGATTGTAAACTAGTTCAACCATTATGGAAAACAGTATGGCGATTCCTCAAGGATCTAGAACTAGATGTACCATATGACCCAGCCATCCCATTACTGGGTATATACCCAAAGGATTATAAATTATGCTGCTATAAAGACACATGCACACGTATGTTTATTGCGGCACTATTCACAATAGCAAAGACTTGGAATCAACCCAAATGTCCATCAGTGACAGATTGGATTAAGAAAATGTGGCACATATACACCATGGAATACTATGCAGCCATCAAAAAGGATGAGTTTGTGTCCTTTGTAGGGACATGGATGCAGCTGGAAACCATCATTCTTAGCAAACTATCACAAGAACAGAAAACCAAACACCGCATGTTCTCACTCATAGGTGGGAACTGAACAATGAGATCACTCGGACTCAGGAAGGGGAACATCACACACAGGGGCCTATCATGGGGAGGGGGGAGGGGGGAGGGATTGCATTGGGAGTTATACCTGATGTAAATGATGAGTTGATGGGTGCAGCACACCAACATGGCACAAGTATACATATGTAACAAACCTGCACGTTATGCACATGTACCCTACAATTTAAAGTACAATAATAATAAATAAATTTTAAAAAAAAGGAATTAAAAAAAATAAAAAAATAAAAAATAAATAAATGACGAGTTGATGGGTGCTGACGAGTTGATGGGTGCAGCACACCAACATGGCACAAGTAGACATATGTAACAAACCTGCACGTTATGCACATGTACCCTAGAACTTAAAGTATAATAAAAAAAAAAAAAAAAGAAAGAAAGAAAAAAAAAAAAGATACTGGAGCAAAGTAAAATGCCCTGAGATAGTCTTACATTCAAAGTCATTTCAAGACATTTGACAATTTGAGGTAGAGACATGTGAGGCAACATGCAGCCTCAGCTTAGAGCTTGTGAGAGTATCACTGAATTGCAGAGACAAATATAAATTTGGTGCTATCCCAACCCTGACTTTGAAATGCACCATGTCAAAGAAAAGACACTCACACAAAAGTGAGTCCAACGTTTAGCTCTTATTTTCCACTTGAGGCATTTGATGATTTCTAAGCAAGGTGTATTTTAGGCAAGGCTCTGAAAAATAAAGAAAAAAAGTAGCTGCTAAGAGAATAAAAGAGGCAAGCAGAATTTCTGTCATTTTCATGGAGCTACGGAAACCAAAATTTGAGTTCAAGACTCATCAAAAAGAAGCACCATAGTAAATATGGTGGGCTTCCAGGTGAGATTTCTAAAATGGGCAGATTAAGGTGATCTGTTCATATTTTATTTGCCTTCCAAAATAAGGTTGAATTATCTCTGCAGGAATATAACATCACAAAGAGCCTCTCAATTTTGCATACTCAGTATCCAGCAATCATTAAAAACTGTCTGTGTGTGTTAGGAAACAGAAGAAAGTTACTAAAAGCCAAGAGAAAAGAAAGTCTTTAAATATATCCATAGGTTATCCAGATATTTAAGTTATCATGCAGGAATTTAGAAAATATTATAATCAGAAAAAAAGAAAAAAATACAGAGAATTTTGCCAAAAATTAAAATGCATTAACAAATATATCAGAGGGAAAAATCTAAAACTGAAGTATCACCAACTGAAAACAAGACAAAATGGGTAGACTGAACAGCAGATTAGCTAGAGAGGGAATAGAGGATTTGTGACCTTAAAAGGTGATGAGATTAAAACTAGCTTTAGCATTCTTTATATTAATGAGAAACACAAATATTTAATACGTGTTCGCTTTACGTTTGGATGATAGGCATAATTTTAACTTTTTGAAAGTTTACTTTGTTTTTAGAGGTTCCACCTGGATGCCCAGGTGGATTATCCCATGAGGCAAGCCACCCAGACCAGGAGATGTGGCTGAGGGTTAAAACAGTCTAAAATGGGTGGTAACAAAGGACATGACATGTATCAGTAATGACCCTGGGACTAAATGCAGCAATGGAGGCTGTTGCTTTTCCTGTCAACCTTGCTCTTGCAAGTTTTCCCAGAAATATTAACTAACAGGAATCCTGGAAAAGCTGCAACAGGATAGAGTGAATGTGAAAAACAAGTGCATCTCAGTAATGTAAGGCATAGACTATGGAATATACTATTGATGGTTTACCCATACACACCTGGATTCCTTTAACTAGGTTGATGTTCTCCATTCTCCAGCTTCTATGAGTGCTGCTGCTAACAGCTCACATCTGCAAGCTTCGCTGGAGGGTTCTTGCTTCTCCAAAAGTGCCTGAAATTATATCCATTCTCCCCCCATGGGAGATTACTTCCAATAACTGGATGTTAGAAGGGGGTACAGCAGCTCCACAAAAGCTCCACTACTCTTGCCTCAAAGTGTGTGTGGTGTGGGATGGATATACAGTTGACCCTTGAAAAACACAGGTTTCAACTGTGAAGGTACACTTACATGTGGATTTTTTCCAACCAAATGCACACTGAAAATACAGCTTTTGTGAGATGCAAAACATGCATTTGCACTGAGTCAAATTTTCCTATAGGTGTGTTCCACTGAGCCCACTGCAGTCCTGGAGCGTGCACAGATTTTGGTAGAGGAAGGGATCCTGGAACCAATGCCCCATGTTTACCAAGGGACAGAGACAACTGTGCTCTGTTTTTACATTCATGCTCAAGAGCTTCTCACATGATCAGACTGATGTTGAATTCCACCTGAAGCCCTTTCTCACTTAAATTTACCCCTTCCCTGTCCTATTTTCTCATCCTCCAAAGGATTCCCCTTAAAAATCACCTGCAGTAGAATATTTGTCTCAACATCTGTTTCTAAGGGATGCAACTTAAGATACTTCCAAAAATGAGTTTACAAAATAGGCGTGGCACAAATTAACACCATCGGGAATAAAAAAGAAGATATTACTAAGTGGCAACCATTACAAAGATAGCAAGAGAATATTATTAACAACTTTATGTTGCTATGTTTGAAAATAGACATGTTCTTTATAAACAACTAAGAAAATAAACACAAGGAGAACATAAAATATGATTATCCAATGTCTATTAAGATACTGAATTTATAATTTAAAGCTTTCTTAAAAGTAAACACCTGACCACATTGCTTTATGGGGAAAATTGTTTAAACACTTAAGAATAATATTAATCTTAGAAAAACACTACCAGGGAATAGAAAAATAAAAGCATGATCTTAATGTGCTTAATAATAAAACCTAGTAGGGACAGCCAGGGTGGTAGTTCATGCCTGTAATCTCAGCACATTGGGAGGCCTAGGCAGAAAGATCACCTGAGGTCAGGAGTTTGACACCAGCTTGGCCAATATGGTGAAACCCCGTCTCTACTAAAAATACAAAAATTAGCCAGGTGAGGTGGCATATGACTATAATCCCAGCTACTCAGGAGGACGTGGCAGAAGAATCACTTGAACCCAGGAGGCGGAGGTTGCAATGAGCTGAGATGGTGCCATTACACTCCAGCTTGAGCAACAAGAGTGAGAGCAAGACTCCATTCTCAGCCCCCACAAAGAAAGTCAAAAAATAAATAAATAAATAACAAGACAAAACAAAACCTAATTAGGACATTACAAAAAAGGATAGTGAAAATTCAATGCCTCACAGAAACGTAGATGCAAAATCTTAAAATGATAACAAATTTTGACTAGAGATATATAAAACTTATAGATGAGTACTAGGAAGCTTGTATAATTCAGGAATGTAAGCGTATTTTAATATTTATAAGTTAGTTCAATGTAATTAACTGCACTAACCAAATAAAGGTGAAAAATCATATCGTTATCTCATTAGGTACAGAAAAATTTGTTAATATCTAACATTACTCATTATAAAATCATTAATAAATTAAAGACAGGAGTAATCTTCCTCAATCTAATAAATCTAATAAAAGCAGCTACTAAATATATATGTGTGTGTATATACATGTACGTATATATATATACACATATATATACACACACATATATATACACACATATTTATACACATACTCAGATACACACACACACATATTCAAGCATTGCACTTAGTGGTGAAATATTGAAAGGTTTTCCTAGGCAGTTATGGATTAAGACAATAACGACTATTCTTTCTTTTATTCAATACTACACAGGAGGTCCTAGCCAGTGCAATAAGGAATAAAAAGTAAATAAAAGTTTTAGGAATTGCAAAGGTAGAAACAAAGTCATTATTGTCAAATCTCTCAGGTATTTAGAATATATAGTTCTAAAATATTAACGATTAGAATTTTTTTTTAAACTTTAGGAAACTTGTATATAATATCAACATACAAATTTCCATTTCATCTTTTGTATTTTATATATAGACAATTAGAAAGTCAAACACTTAAAAGTTACTATATATAAGGCCTCTACACAGAAAAGAGAAAACAATAATAATAAAAAATAAAGAATATATAAATAAGTGGCTATACTATGATCATAGTTTAAAGATTTAATATTTAAACTTATTAATAGGTTTAATTCAAAGGTAATATACTTGCAGATATCAAGACTAATTGTAAAACTATACAAATTAAAATAGTGTGGCATTCACACAAGAGTATTCAAACAAACCAATTATAAATGCAATAAATAAAACATATATACAGTTGCCTGAACAAGAGAAATTTTCAATAAATAGTACTCAAGTACTACATAGATAATAAATAGATAACTGATTATATTGACTTTTTGTCTATGCCTCTTTTTGTTGTTTTATCTCAGGATATAATTTTATCAGCTTTCTTTTCCCCTCTTGTTTACTGCTGAAGTGTCTTTTCTTCTTCATATGTTAATAAGTCATTATTGTGTTCTGGATTTGCCGTTCTGCAATATTTGCTGCTCTGCAGCCTCTGCTGGTGATACCCAGGCAAACAGGGTCTGGTGTGGACGTCCAGCGAACTCCAACAGACCTGCAGCTGAGGGTTCTGACTGTTAGAAGGAAAACTAACAAACAGAAAGCACATCCACATCAAAACCCCATCTGTACGTCACCATCATCAAAGACCAAAGGTAGATAAAACCACAAAGATGGGGGGAAACCAGAGCAGAAAAGCTGAAAATTCTAAAAATCAGAGCATCTCTTCTCCTCCAAAGGAATGCAGGTCCTAGCCAGCAATGGAACAAAGCTGGACTGAGAATGACTTTGACAAGTTGAGAGAAGAAGGGGTCAGACGATCAAACTTCTCCGAGCTAAAGGAGGATGTTGGAACCCATAGCAAAGAAGCTAAAAACCTTGAAAAAAGATTAGATGAATGGCTAACTAGAATAATCAGTGTAAAGAAGACCTTAAATGACCCGATGGAGATGAAAACCATGGTGCAAGAACTACGTGACACATGCACAAGCTTCAGTAGCTGATTCGATCAACTGGAAGAAAGAGTATTAGTGATTGAAGATCAGATGAATGAAATGAAGCTAGAAGAGAAGTTTAGAAAAAAAAGAGTAAAAAGATATGAACAAAGCCTCCAAGAAATATGAGACTATGTGAAAAGACCAAATCTACATCTGATTGGTGTACCTGAAAATGATGGGGAGAATGGAACAAAGTTGGAAAACACTCTTCAGGATATTATCCAGGAGAACTTCCCCAACCTAGCAAGGGAGGCCAACATTCAAATTCAGGAAATACAGGGAACACCACAAAGATACTCCTCGAGAAGAGCAACTCCAAGACACATAATTGTCAGAGTTACTAAAGTTGAAATGAAGGAAAAAATGTTAAGGACAGCCAGAGAGAAAGGTTAGGTTACCCACAAAGGGAAGCCCATCAGACTAACAGCAGATCTCTCAGCAGAAACTCTACAAGCCAGAAGAGAGTGGGGGCCAATATTCAACATTCTTAAAGAAAAGAATTTTCAACCCAGAATTTCATATCCAGCCAAACTAAGCTTCATAAGTGAAGGAGAAATAAAATCCTTCACAGACAAGCAAACGCAGAGAGACTTTTTTCACCACCAGGCCTGCCTTATAAGAACTCCTGAAGGAAGCACTAAACATGGAAAGGAACAACCGGTACCAGCCACTGCAAAAACATGCGAAATTGTAAGGACCATCAATGCTAGGGAGAAACTGCATCATCTAATGAGCAAAATAATGACAGGACCAAATTGACACATAGTGATATTAACCTTAAATGTAAATGGGCTAAATGCTCCGATTAAAAGACACAGACTGACAAATTGGATGAAGAGTCAAAATCCATCAGTGTGCTGTATTCAGGAGACCCATCTCTCGTGCAAAGACACACATAGGCTCAAAATAAAGTGGACATATATACACTGCATATTACACTTATCTAATGTTGAAAGACAGACAAAAGCAATATATGGTGAAGGATGTACTTTCCATCTGAAAAAAAAAAAATAAAGCCTGCAAGAGAGCATAAGGAAAGCTGAGGTGCTCATATGTTTTATAATTTGATCTGGACAGTGGGTATACAGGTATGTACTATTTGTAAACATGCACTGATCTCCATAAATGCAATTTCTTCACTTTATACTGTGTAACTCATGCTTCAATAATAACAAAAGTAAAAACAAATGCAAAAATGAGTCATTATTGGATTGCTGTCTCCTTATAACTCCCAGTCATCATCCTATTCACTATGCCCCTGGTGCCCAGTTCCTACTTTGATTTTGACATTTAGAGACATCCTTCATTTCTTACCATATGATCCATGGATTGCATATTGCTATATATTATCCAGAATTTGTTTAGATTAATGGAACAGTTCATACTTGCCTAGTAGTCCATGTTTTCAGAAACATAAACTGTGTGTAGGAATATAAAAAATGATTTAATCTGTGTCAAATATAGTTTGACAGTTGCATCAAAAGCCTTAAATTTCATTCATTTTTCACATCTCCATTCACAACCGCACTTCCAGAAATTTTAGATGAAGAAATTATTTGATTATGTGTCTAAGTATGCACACTGTCAAAACAAAAAAGTTACAGCTGGCCACAGCTATATTATCTAAACAAAAACAAATCCCGAAAACAGCTTAAGTGTCGAACAGTAGAAGATTGGATACATAAATTATAGCATATACTTAAAGTGAATGGCTAGAGAGACATTAACATGATGATGCTGAGCTATGTTTAGTGACAGTATTTTTCATAATATAGAGTTGTTAGGAAAGAGAACACAGAACACCATATATTATATTAGACCCATTTCATAAAAAATGGAGGTAAATATTAATGAAAATATGCACAAAATGCTGACAATAATACTTCTGGGTGCTATGCATTTGAAATTTTTCTTAGTTTTTATTTTGCATATTTATGCTTTGTAATTTTTACACAATGAATTAGATATCAATGATTTCAAAACTGAGAACTAAGTGCTAATGTGTTTATTTTTAAGGAAAAATGTTTGTATAATAAATATATTGAGTTAGAATACAATAATATGATGAGATAAACCAAAATCCTAAGGAGACATAGTGATGTCTTAATGTCATGCCTACTCGAACTGTTAATAAGTTTGGCTTCTGCCCTTTCGTGACAAATGAAATATGTGGAAGAATGAAAGCTGTTTTGTATTCTGCTGTTGTGTTAAAAATGAATGAAAGTTTATCTTTTCACTATTCTGTTGTTTTTAACTTAAAGAAAGCATTTCATTATGATTCTATGTTGTATGTTTCTATTGTTTTTTTTTTACCCCACTGTTATAGAAACACACAAATGAATAACTAACAACTTAGAATGTTTATGTGGTCAGTCTCTGCGTACTGGCATACAGTGTTTACTCCTTAATTTTGTATACATGACAAAGTAGTAAAGCATAAACCTACGTGAATCCAGTTCAGCAAAATCACAAAGTGATTGAGAGTAACTAATCAAGAGGTATAAACTAGCAAATACAAGAGATAATATATTTTTTTTTTATCATCAGACTTTTACTTAGGAGAAGCTGACAAGACTGGATATCTAGGAATTTTATTAAATTACTTCTTAAGTGGAAGTGTTATGAGGTCACAGTGGAAGGAAAGATGGTTCTCTATATTATTGGAAGAATATATACATATAAATAAAGCCTCTAATTATGACTGCATGTGGCTTTTCTTGTAAATTCAAAATAAATATATTTTTTTAAAATGTCTAAATTACAAGCACTTTTGAAATATAAAGGAGATTTAAAGGTTGCTTTAAATCAAGACTATGCATTTATCTATTCATTATAGCTGGCCTTGTCAGGATTAGTCCTTGTATCCTATTAGGGCTCTATATAGGGCCACGTTGGAAGTCACTCTCTATATAACAGAACTGAAAGGCATTTGATATTTAAATTCTACCATCCTGATCATCTATAACCTTAGGAAAAGTAAAAGACTTATTTCATTACTATATAGGCAACCTTTTTGGCTTGGAGCTTGGTGCCAGTGTGGTACCATATTTGATTTCCCTCTCTAAGGGTGCACGACTCTTTTTAGCTTACTCATGTGTTCCTTGACATCTGTGCTCTCCACTGCATCACTGGCAGTTGACTGTCAGGAGAAGTAGTTCACTAACAGCTTGCTGATCTTGATTTCTTATGAAAATCTTAGGCTGGAGATAGGGTTTCTCTAGACTACAAGATTCAATAGGCTTTATCATAAGCTCCTAGGTGTCTCCAAAACTGCAGAAGTGCCTTTATTTTATGTGTACCAATGCCACTCCCCCAACATATCACTCCTATAAGCTTAATTTTTATGGTGCTTATTACACTTTAAAGTCATGGTGTTGTGGACTTGTCTGAACATGCATGGTTGCCAACATTCTAGTCCCATGTTATCTTCTTAAGTATAGCTAGATAGAAAGGAAATTAAATAAGATTGGACTGACAACATATTCAACAACCTGGCAGCTCCTGGAAATATTACCATAAGGCTATTGTCAGGCTGAATTCTCTGTAAGTCTAAAATACTGCTCTCCTTCCTGAATGATTAGAATCCAGCCATTGACTAGCCAATATCCTTAGAGTGGTTATCAAATCATAAGAATAATAAAGAATATGGTCAAGAAATCCAGAAAGCAACATTTTCACTGTAATTAATATCCTGAGAAAAAAATGATTTTGGTCTATTAGGCCAGACTTTGCTCAATTTTCATACAGAATTTAAACTTAATACACAGTTAACATAAGAAAATGATAAGTAAGTTTCATTTCATATTTCATCAGAAAGCAAAGAAATGGGAAAAGTCACCATTTAATTGCTTTCCTAACTCCCCAAACTGCTTTGGGTTTAGTTTTACAAGACATAGTATGAAAGTGTATAGATATATTAATAGCTTTTCTTTGGTGGGCATACTTTCATTTAATAACATTTACTACTATCCACATACAGCAGAGATTAAAGTCAGGCTAATATCTTGGTCCTACGATTCATGTTACATCTAACCAGATTTCACTAATATTTATGAAAACTCAGGTCCAGTTTTAATTCCCACCAATCATATCGTCTATATTTGTGAAAGCATATAAAGAAACGAACATGTAGACTTTTTAGCCCAGAGCATTCAGTGTAGTGATGGAGGTGGTCACTCCAAATACAAAATAGCTAGAGTTAGCAAATGGGGATTCATTTCATTGTGATTCATACAACACAAAGGTAGGCATTTAAAAAATTAGGAAGTTTTCACAGATGACTTCCTTGAAGCAGATGTAGTACTTACATAATTATTTTACGCACCACGCAGCATCACAGACATCAGGCCATAAATTTGATGAGCAATTCTGTATTCCATGGCCTTTGTTCTCTTCACAGGCCACATATCACCTAGAGAAACCATAGTAGTCCTTCTTACAGTTTATATTATTTTAATGTTATAACAGTCAAAAATCTTGACAATCCATTTGTGATGTATAATCCCCTGTCTATATAACAAGATTCCTTAAAGTATGGTTGCATTTGTGTGTTTATTACCACACAGTTAAGGAAAAAAAAAAAAAAGTCTTTACAATTAAACCCTTGGACAAATGGATAAATGGATAAATACCAACTCTATTTGTAAACAGAAGATGCTATATTTCCCAGTGTCTGGGTAAAACAAATAATAGAATTTTCTAGTTTCTCTCTTGCTTCTCCTCAACGTGAAGCCATCTCTAGGCAGAGATCACGATTTTAGGCGAGAACAAGAGGAGAATTTAGAGGCTTGAGCCTCACTGTTGTAACTGAGGTTTTTCTCAGGTTACTTAGCATCTATGTGACTCAGTTTCCATCTTTAAATTTGGAATTATAACACTTGTTCTTAATTATTTTACCAAAATGTAATGAAAGCTAAATGAGGTTAAAGTGTTTTGGAAATAAAACTGCTGCATAAATCAAGATGTGGTATTTTGGAGTAATTATTGTAGCACATCATCTTATCACTGACAGCTAATAAATCATTTAGCATGTTAGTAACAAAAACTACTAATTATGCTAAGTGAATAGTGTCCTGATATAGTTCTGTATTTTGTTCCTGGTAACTCATTTAACACGGACAGCCTCTTTCTTACCACTCAGTGCCTTGCCAGCATTTTCTTTAATCTTATCAGATCTCTTTGATTTAATTGAGAAGTCACTCTAGAAGAATGTCATTTTTCTTGCATCTCTTCAACAAAGTAATATAATTAAGATTATGCAAAACAGAGAAGATTCCCAGAGTGCCAGGTAAGAGTGAAGGCCTGTGAAATCCCAAAATTAGGAATTGCTGAAGTCAACATAAATAATTGACATTTAGATGACCTAATTAAAACAAATTACATCTCTGCAGGAAGAAAGTTATAATTTTAAACACAGGATACCCTTGAGAAATAATAGACAAATATCTGAAATAGCATTTTATATTTTCTATAAAAATCATGAAAAATTCGGCTTCATTCTCAACAAAATAATATTTAATAAATGAAAAAGTGTGGAAATGGGAAAATACATAGGAAATAAAGTATTATTAAATAGTCTTAAGGCAAAATAGCAGAATAGTTAAGTGTGACTACTCTAGAGCCAGATAACACTGGATTACACCATGTCTATGCAAATTTCCTAATCTTTCAGTGCCTCAGTTTCCTGTCTATAAAATGGAGACCCCCATCGGTCTCTTGTGAAGATTAAATAATTTAATACATGTAAAATATCTTGAACAGTGCCCCAAATGTAGTAAGAATTTGGCAAATCTCCAATTTGTAGAAATTTTCATTTTTTTACACATTCAACTACTCTAATGATTTTTTTTAAAATGAAAACATTATAACAAATAAAATGGGCAACTTACCTGAATGTTTTTACATGTAATTTACTTTCAGAATTTCTAAAGAAAAAAAAAATATATTTTTTCACATGGAAACTACATTCTTATTCCAGAAGGACTTCATTACCTCTTCTTTTTATGAAGCAATAAATGTCTGTTCAAAATCCCTCAAACATCAGAAATGTGCTTTCTTTTGGAAATGTATCAGCTTGCTCTAAATGCTCTAACAGTTTGAATTTTTCTCACTGTCAAATCATCTCTAATAAAGAAATGAAATTATAGATGTTGACAGCACAGGGGGAAAAAAAAGGCACCTTCAAATTATCCTTACGAAGAATTTGGTGCCTTGAACATAATGTCCATTTACACTAATGGGACAGTATCTACAATATCTCCCAATGAGTACATTTTTTTAAAAGCAGAGAAGTTGCTGAAAAAGCTTTGTTAAAATTTGATCAAAAGCCTATTTCAAATGCTCATACTAAAAGCACTTTGTATAAAATATAATCTGTGAAATAATTAATTAAAATTATTCTTTGTTGAAGCCTTATCTATTGACTATTTCTAAATATTTTTTATCTTGTTAAAATCAGAAGGCGATTTTGGTTGAAAATGTACCAAAATCAACTATTGTATGAAAAATGTATGATGGATAGCAGACTATCCTCAACAACAAATTTCTCCTGCATGGTGATTAATAGTCACAACTATAAAATCACATTGCCTGAGCCCAAAACCAGTGCTGACACTTATTCGCTATATGACCTTAAGAGGGTTACATAATCTCTCCGTGCCTCAGTTTTTACTATTAGTAAAATGTGGAACAATACTATATTTATTCAAGAGAATTGTTGTGGGGATTAATGAGATAACACGTGAAATTATTTGGCATTGTCCTTGGCACATAGGAAGTGCTCAAAAGGCTTAACAATAGTCATTATGGGTGTATATATATATACACACACACACACACACACATATGTATATATATTTTTTATATATTCTGGTCAATAGCTTATATATGTATATATTTAATATTATGAAAATTAATCAAGTAATGCAAAAAATGCTAATTTTAGGAATGTTGTCATTGCATAGCATTACCCTTAACTACACATTTGGAAGCATCCAGTATATAAAAAAAGTTTTCTTCTTTTTATTTATCTACATTAAATACTTATTAAGACAAAATTACAGAAAGTGAGTACAAATGAGTAACAAATGTGATGTCTTTAGGTTATGTTCAAAGGTCAAATTTTACAAAACTTCCTTCTTTTTATTGGAGTGTGTTTATTATTTTAAAAGTCACACCCAAGTGAAGCTGAAATGAATAGAGATGTGAAGATAGGAAGTTTTGGTTTCCTGAACACCAAGGCCACTCACTGTCTGATCAAAGCACATAGCTTTACCACTATTTCTTTGCCATTATTGACTTAGTCCCCTTTCAAAAATAGTGCATAGATTTCAAACATAGTAATTGCTACCATTTCATTAGCGACTAGTAAATGCCAAGCACTATTCTAAATGCTTGTAAATATTATTTCAACAATCTTCTGCAATTTTTCTGTGAGGAAAAATCATAAGAATTCATATGTAATGAGAAAATGCAATTTACTTTTGATAATTACCTGGAAGAACTCTCACCCTCTGGTTAGCATTAAAAAAACTAACTAAATGCCCAACCAGTTTAAATTTAATCCAGTGTGATCATGTACATAGCTGCTAGGGCATGGTCTCTCATTTAGGTAAGTTTTCAGTCTCTTAGACAGCTTTCCTCTCATCTTGTCTTTTCCCTAAGGTGGGGTACAAGAGGACTGTGTGGGTGACTTGACCCTGAAGTTTTAGAGGACAGAAGAATATCCCAACATTGTGTTGGTCATTGGGCCTATGCTAACTACTGTCTACTGGAATCTGGTACAATGCTTCCTGTCAACCTACTGACTACCAAGGCTTCAATTTGTGGCTAGTGCATTTGTGGTTCTTTATTTTTGGCCGGGCAATGTTCCTGGAGTAATTTGAGCTCCCTTTAGCCATGCTGATTGCAGGTCCATGTGCTCCTGCCTACCCCAATGTCCTGTAGTCCACCCAGCTTCTACTGCAAGATTAATTGCAGGCACCTGGCAGGCACCCTGACTTTCCACTAATGCACCCCACACATGAACCGAGAGGCTGGAGAAGGCTACCAGATCCTCTCCCAGCATGAGCATAACTTTCCATTCTTTTAACTAGACTGGGTTGCCTGTGATGTTACAAGTTTTTCTCCAATTCCAAAGGGAGAATGCAGAGAGAGATCTTTCCATGCTAGATATACCTCTCAATTTTTCTAACACATGTTCTTTCCAAGCCCAGCGAAAGAAGATTCAGACTGTGTTGGTTTGCGTAATTTATTCTCTGTCCCTCATTCTTTTCCATATCCCCTTAAGACTGAGAACTCCTACTCTACTTTTGCCATGTCGTATACTGTTTATATCATAGAACAGCAAACCTCATGGTTTTGCTCTTAAAAGCAGAAAAGCCACTTTTTAAAACTTTGGTAGAATACTTTGGGCTAGGTCTTTTCCAGGTATGGTTAATGGGTTAAGAGAAGAGTGGAAGGGGATTGCTAAAGAAATACAGCAAATCCTATGTCTCCACAAAGTTTGGCTGTCCAGCCTATTGTTTGGTTCAGGTACCAGTTTCTCATGGATAATGTTGAGGACCTGAAATGAAATATGATTTTAAAATCAAGATTAATTTCTGACAAACAGCTATTCTTTATTACATTTATAATATATGTGTTTTTCATCTCAGAAAACTGAGGCTCAAAGATGCTAAATAACTTGTTCCAGTCAAATTAACACTTCTACTTGCATCCGATGCCCCCTTTGCCTTCATTAGTATGTTGACACCTTGGCTGAGTTCTTAGTCCTCTTCCCTCCTCAGAAGCCTGCATTCCACAGCTTTTCCACAACATGTTTACCTATTGAATCTTACCAATATTCCTCCTGGTGACTTATGAACCTTCTTTCATAATGTTCTATATGATATAAAATGGAAAGATAAAAAATCATTCAATATTAAAGTCTAAGGACAAAACATCCCAGGCCATGTAGAAAATAACTCTTTAAAATTACTCTTGCAGGCCAAATTCATTCAGTCAGCAAACGTTTATTGAATTCCTACTTTGTCCCAGGCACATTTTAGGCACTGAGAGTACTGCACTGAACACAACAAATTTTCTCACGGAATGAGGCCTATACAAGCTCCAAAAGGACTCCAATCCATGGGAGGGAGACAGACAACAAATGCATTAACAAATAACTGTATAATATTTCAGATGACGGTAAGTGATATGTGGAAAATGAAACAGGATAAGGCGGATGTGGCAGGGGTATCTATTTGTTTTAAGTACAATGTGAGGGAAGGCCTTTCTACATTTGGGTTAGTCTGTTCTCATGCTGTGAATGACATACCAGTCCATAAAAGAATGAGGTTTAATTGACTTACAGTTCAGCATGGCTGGGGAAGCCTCAGGAAGCTTATTAATACAATTATGGTGGAAGGGGAAGCAACACATCCTTTTTCACATGGCAGCAGCAAGAAGTGCAGAGCAAAGTGGGGAGAAGCCCCTTATAAAACCATCAGATCTCATGAGAACTCACTGACTATCACAAGAACAGCATGGAGGTAACCACCCCTGTGATTCAATGACCTCCCACCAGGTCCCTCTCATGACATGAAAGGATGATGGGAACTACAATTCAAGATGAGATTTGGGTGGGGACACAGATATAACATATGAATATTCAAGCCAAGACCTGAAGGAAGCAAGAGAGTAAGAAATGCAGGTGTCTGGAGAAAGTACATTCCAGGCACAGAGAGCAGGAGGTACGCTTGGTTTGTTCAAGGAAAAAGATGGGCCCCATTGTGGCCAGAACAAGGGAGACCAGGGGAAGAATGGTGACAGATGAAGAGGAGATGTGTGGGCCTTTGGGACTTTGCTTTTCATTCTTTAAAAGGGGCAAGACCACTGCAAGGTTTTGAAAAGAATATTGTTATCAAGTGACTTTAGCTTCTAGGTAGAGGCAAAACTATGGGAAAGCAGCAGTGAAATCAGGAAGAACAGTTGGGAGGTTACTGCAATAGCCTGGGAAAAAGATGTGGGCTTAAATCAGAATAGTGAAAACAGTTTTGCTGAGATCTAACAAGCCCCTCCAAATTTAGAGAAATAAGACAAGTATTTAATTATGCTCATGAATTCTGTGCATCAGGAATTTGAACAGAGAAGAACTGGAGAGCTAGCTTCAACTTCATGATTTCTGGGGCTTTAGGTGAGAAGACATGAAAGTTGAGGGACTCAGTTGTTGGGGGCTGGTACCAACTGAAGCTAATTTACTCAGGTATCTGGTGAACTATGATGGCTGTCCACTAAAACCAACTACATGTTTCTTCTCCATGTGTCTTGGGCTTCTTCCCAACATGGTGATTGGGTCACAAGATTGAGTGTCTCAATCAAGTTGCACAGCCTTTTCAAATTAACAGACACTCTCTGACCAAACTTGGGTCAAGCTCCTCTGAGCCCTCTTTCTATTTATTTATTTATTTATTTTATTTTATTTTATTTTTTTGAGATGGAGTCTTGCTGTGTCACCCAGGCTGGAGTGCAGTGGCGTGATCTCGGCTCACTGCAAGCTCCGCCTCCCGAGTTCACACCATTCTCCTGCCTCAGCCTCCGAGTAGCTGGGACTACAGGGGCCCGCCACCACGCCCGGCTAGTTTTTTGTATTTTTAGTAGAGACAGGGTTTCACCATGTTAGCCAGGGATGGTCTCGATCTCCTGACCTCGTGATCCACCCACCTCGGCCTCCCAAAGTGCTGGGATTACAGGCTGGAGCCATTGCGCCCGGCCTGAGCCCTCTTTTTAACTAGGCCTCCACATTGTCTTGTCCTGTCTTTGGCTTGCTGAGTCTAGTTTCAGGAAAAAATCCCAGGTCAGTTTCACAAGAATCTCCCCATCCTTGGCCAGTCCTTGGCCTGCTTTTAGTAGGAATCCTGTTAGGCCTGTGTAGCAAGAATCCATCTACCCTTATATCTCCCCTCAGTAATTTTCCATCTACTGCCCCCTCACTGTTCATGGGCTTTAAATCCCCAGCTGTCTTTGCAGTATTCAGAACTGCATTCAATCTCTCTCCCCTATTGAAATAGTTTTAAATAATATCTGCCTTAGCATTTTAACAAGTGTCTGAATATTTTTTAACAAAATCTAGCCTCAGAAGACATACAGTGTCATTTTGGCCACGTTGTTTATGGAAGCAATTGCCAGTCCATCTAGATTTGAGAGCAGGGTGATTAGACTCTATTTCTTGACAGATGAGAAGCAATATTTGTTTTAAGAAGAACTTGCAAAATAGGAGTTATTGCTGTGGTTGTCTTTGGAAAATAAAATTTGACCCAAGATTATATAAGGGAGAGTCATAGATCATAGAAGAAATAAAATAATCTATTAAAAGCTTTTTTGGTGGGTATTTATTTTCTACCAAAAACACCAGGAATATGCAATTTTTAAAATATAATGTTCACTTTTTTCTCTTTAGAAAATAATTTATATTCAATACATCATAGAGATTAAGGTCTCAGGTTATCCATTCCATCAATGGTTTAAATAATTCCTGGACCACTGTCTATCTACTTGACTTTGAACAGGGTATTTATTCTCTTTTCTCCAAACCTCAGTTTTCTTATCTGTAATTGGCAATCATAATGATAGTAACAAACAGAATTTTTGAAAGTATTAAATGTGATAATTCATGTGAAGTTATATAATTATACAGAAATTGTTTGATAATTTTAGCTCTTATTACCTTCACCCTTATTTTTAGAAACTTAAGATATGGAAAAATGAAGAAAATAAAAATAATCAGAAAGAGTACCATCCAGAGAAATGTCTTGTGATACAATTGCTATATTAGCATAATATAAATGTGAAGAAAGTTAATATATTTTATTTTATTTACAGGTGTTAGAGTTGTTTTGTTCATACAGTAATTTTTTGCAATCAATTTTTATACATAGTTAATTACCCCCTGCATGAAGCCTACATGCAAATATACACACAAACACACAAACATATGTATGTAAAAGGTGAAAAAGAAAGATTTGCCACAGCCTCAGTGATTTGGCCTTTTTCCACAAGAGTAGTGAAAAATGTATTTGAAGTGGATGTGGATTAAACATAGACACACCCTAAGCTAAATAAAATACAAACATGAATTCTTCTCAAGGTGCAATTCATTCAAATAGAGGATTTGAAATTCGATAAAATGCCAATGCAAAGGCATATAATGCTTGAATGACATTAATTAGTTGAATACTGAGCCCAGATGCAAGTGAGGCTCATCTACTGAATATGTACATAAGATTTTTCTATCAAGGAGAACCACAGAAAAATATATAAGCGGCTTCCTCCTCTTATTTACATTCAGGTTCCTATTAACATGTTCCTGAGAAAGAACTTTATGCAAATATAAGCCTTCCAACTTAATAGCAAACTGATCATAAGCTGAGCACTCTTCTTTTGTGAGCAAACGCCTTGAAAAAGCATCTGAACCATGAAAGTATTTAAGAGACTATGATTTCAACCAGACTGTATTTTAAGACATCATGTAAAAGGCAGGATTTCAAGTATCCTCCTATAATCTTAATCCCAGAAAACTTTACAGGTCTCTAGTTTAACATCATCGTTTGACAAATACTAAATTCACATGTCTTAACCATTCACCAATTCTTTTATTGGCTTTATTTTCAAGATTTTTTTTGCTTTTCCTGTTTATGTAATTTGTGATCAGGAATTTTACTCTGATTTCCATCTTTTTCTCCTAAAATGAATATTATAAATCTGACCAGGCAGCCAATTTAACAGCTGTGACAACACAAGCTTCTTAGGCTTTTCAAATTAAAACCATTCCAAATTTATCTTGGTCATACCAATTTAAAAACAAATCCATAGCAGTTTTAATATTTCCGAATATAATAATTTTTTTCTCTACACTAACCATGTATTTATTTTGAAAGTTCAGTGACAGTTGTTCACGATAAATTATACTATTGTCACTGCATTCTCATACATGTTATGCTCCATCACATGACAAACGCATCCTGCTTTGCGTTTCAGAAGTCTTTCACAGACAACACAGCCAAAGGCCAGAAAAGAATCAGTATAGCAGTATGAGCTAAGAAATAAACCGGCAATTCTAAGATCATGACCTATCATACCTTTTTGACTATTAACTTATCATCTGACCTTCTGCTAGTCATTTACCCTCACATAGCCTTCTTTCTGAAGTGTGTAAAAATGGGAATGACAACACTCTGGTTACAGCTCAAAGAGATCAAGGAGAAAAAACTGGTACAGGGGCTGTAAAATACCTCGCAGGCCATAAAATACCACATAAATGCTTGATAGTAAAACAGCTACAGAGCTCCATCGTTTAATATAAGACTAGTTTTTCTGCTAAACAAAGTACTAGCAGAAGCAACCAAGATCCCACAGGAAAAGATGCAAAACTCCTGGTCATAATAAATAGTGTTTGTTTGTTTGTTTATTTGTTCGAATTGACTTTATGGACTGAGGGGAAGATATCTGCACAGACTATGTGATCAAATGCACAGAGTAATCCAGTCATCACATACTATTCTAAAAAGACAGTCTAATCAAGCACGCTGAAGTCGGAAGCTGGAAGGCATAATATTACACAGTCCCATGGGTGTGTTCCTCTTTAAATGAGTTTGTGTATGTGTGCTTTTTTGTTTCATGGAACTGTTTTATGGTAAACAACCAAAAGTAGAGATATTTTAACATTTTCTTTTTACTCAATCTATTTGAATATGTTCGCCATACCATTTTCCCTTTGAAATTCTAATTTCATTTGCTTAAGACCAACATTAATTATATCAAGGAAACTTCCTCAAATTATCATTTTACTTAAAGATGTGATCACAACTAGATGTTGCCTAACACAATTCATGTTACATTAAGAAATAACTTAATCCTTTTTGGTTCTTCTTTGCTGCTCCTCAGAAGAGAAATAAGCTAGAGAATAGGTTTCATCTTGTCACCTCTCACAGATAAACAACGTTTTGGCCTCAGTCTTAGAGTCACTTGTGAATTTACTATTTAATACTTTTTTTTACAAACAAGTATAAGCCACCTGACTGGGTGCAGTGGCTCACGCCTGTAATCCCAGCACATTGGGAGGATGAGGCCAGTGGATCACCTGAGGTCACGAGTTCGAGACCAGCCTGGCCAACATGGTGAAACCCTGTCTCTACTAAAAGTAGAAAAATTAGTCGGGCATGTTTGTGTGTGCCTGTAGTCCCAGCTACTCAGGAGGTTGAGGTAGGAGGATTGCTTGAACACGGGAGGCGGAGGTTGCAGTGAGCCAAGATGGTACCACTGTACTCCAGCCTTTGCAACAGAGTGGGACTCCATCTCAAAAAAAAAAAAAAAATCAAATTAAAATGTGTGTGTGTGTATGTGTGTGTATGTGTATATATGTGTGTGTGTGTATATATGTGTGTGTGTATATACACACATATGTGCATATATGTGTGTGTATGTATAGAAACACATATGTATATATGTGCGCGCCTGTGTGTTTGTGTGTGTGTGTATATATACACACACACACATATATATTGCGCCACCTTAAGAAAACAATGCCAAGTCCTGAATCACGAGAAAAAGAAAACATTAATTCAGCTTACATATAAGAAATTTTAGTATGTATTAAGTAGTAAGTCGTATGTATTAAGTAATGTAGAGTGTTTTTATCACAACTATTCCTCCTAGCCCATCACTAGATTAAGACACAATGGACCACACTACATTTTTAAATTTTATTATTCATATATCTCTGGACAATCACTAATTTTCTTAATCTACCAGTTTTTTCATTCATTCATTCAAAAAGATTCATTGAGACCTATTTCTTGCTAGGCATTTCTAGGCACTGGAGATTGAGTAAACAAGAGGGATAAAAGGCTCTGTCCTTGCCAGGTTTCATGGCTCACACCTGTAATCTCAACAATGGGAAGCTGAGGCAGGAGGATGGCTTGAGCCAAGGAGTTCGAGCCCAGCCTGAGGAACATAGTGAGACCCTGTTCCTACAAAATTTTCTTTAAACATTAGCCAGAAGTGGTGATGCACACTGGTGGTCCCAGTTACTCAGGAGGCTGGGGTGAGAGAATCTCTTGAGTTCAAGAGTTTGAGGTGACAGTGAGCTATGATAACACCACTGCACTCCAGCCTGGCAAAGTAAGACTCTGTCTCTATTTAAAAATGAAAAGAAAAAAAAAGGATCTGTCTTATATTCAAGCATGCATTGGAAATAATACCTTTCTTGTTCTCCTCAAAGTGTCATCGTAATGAGATATGATGATTTGTGTGAAAATACTTTGTAAACTACTAAGCACCATATTGATATGTTATTTTTATGATTATAGCAATTATACTCTTGCTAATATTACTAACTATTAGATACAAAGTCACAGTTGAATGATAAGTAGGAGATTTCTGTTATGAGAGTGGAAGTAAGGAAAGAAAAGAAGGCATTTAAGCACAGAATGAGCCAAGGACAGACCTTGTGACATTATTGGGTTTTCTGAGAACATCTAATAGTTTTCTTGTTCTCTGGGGCATAAAATGCAAGGAATCTGAGATAGTGAGAAATTAATTTGAAGAAGAAATTGGGACCTTTGCAAGAAAGCCTGGGCATGCACTGTTATAAAGGAGAATGAGCTTCATGAAGTACTTTAAGTGAAGCCACTGAGAAATTTTAACAGAAGAGTGACATGGTTTATTTTACATTTCTGGCAAATCACTGTGGTAGGAAAGAAGACAATATTGAGGGACATTAAACAAGAATTAGAGAACACAGCTTAGAGGACACTGGCATAGAAGGGTAAAGCAGAGAAAATCTGAATTGTGGAATTGAGCATATAGAGAAGGGTGAGGTGTAGAGATGTGTTTAGAAAGTAAAATAATTAGGGTTTGGTGATATGATTAGAGAGGATGTGGGAGGATTCTAAGTTTAGAATCAAATTTCTGGTTTGCTTAGATAGTTAAAGTGAAGCACTCTCAACCTCCCAAAATTATGAGCAGACTAAATTTTTCATTATGAATTTATTGAATTTAGTTTGGAAAATTATGAGATTGAGAAGACTACCACCTGAGAAGAAATACACAACAGATAACTGAATATCTGAGACCAAGACTCAGCAGAGAAATTAGAAATGAAGATAAGTGGGTACTATCAGCAATAAGACACTAACTGAAACCTCATGGGTGAGTGAGGATTGCCCAGTGTTAGCATGGAGATTTTAGCAGAATTTTCAAAGATGAAATGTGTGACAGGTGTGATTTGAACTATTATGTATTAGTTTAGTTTAGTCTCCCCTTGTTCAGGAGGCTAAGCTCCCCTTTTAAACTGTCACCTTCTTCCCTACTCTGTGCAATTCTCTCTGCTTTGGAGAAGAGAGGGGGTTTATGAGATCTAAAATAGGGATAATGGGGGAGATAGCGAGGAGAGGTTGGACTCCCTTCTGGACTGTGTATGTGATCATTCCTTTCCCTCTTCCCGCTCACTATCCTTCTTCCCCAGTCTGAAGTTGCAGAAAACAGACCTGAAATTATGCATATGGAGGGGTAGAAAGGCGTGACACTTTTTCTCACCTATCATAAGTGTCACAGCCAGCTCTCATGTTACAAAAGACAGGTCAACAACAAAAAAGCATAACAAATGTATTTAATCAAACATGACACGGGAACTTTCAGAAACAAGACCCAAAGACATAGGGAAAATTGTCCGTTTGGTTAAATGAAGAATGGACAATCATATAGATCATATAAAACTGTGATTGAAAGGGTATAATGTAATGGTTACAGGCTGATGGGGGAAGCCAGCAAGGCCTGTCAGTTCAGATTCTTCTTGGCCTCGTTGTGTAATATACCTTCCTCCTGCGGATGGGGCAAAACACTCTATGAAATGAAGGTCTTCAAAGGAAATAAAAGGAGCTATCTTTCTAGGTTTTATGCTTTGCTTTGGAGAAGAGGAGTTCTAGTTTCTATGACCAGCCTTGTGAAAGAAGAATTCTGGTTTCTGTGGCTCACTTTGGAGGAGAATAAGGGGTTGAAGACAGGAGAATGGCAGAAAGTCAGAAAGACCTTGGATCTGAGGCCCTCCTGATTTCCTTCTATTCAAAGCATTCAGCACGCCAAGATACCACACTTCAGGATATTGTGTTTTGAGCCTCCACACACACCAATTATTTTGTGTTAAGCAACCTTAGAATTTGTTTTGGCAGTAGAGAAATGAAAGAGAAAAACACAAATGAAAAGACAAATATGATGTCTGCACACAATCTTGGGAAAAAGCAATATTAATTAATAATTCATTTATTCATTCATCCTCACATTCACTAAACAACTGTGTATTGAGAAACTATGTTGTGCTAAATCTCAGCACAGAAAGAAATAGGACCTTATCCTGGTCCTTGAGGAATTTCCAGTCTTGAAGAGAGCCATTCAT